>NC_141997.1:6648703-7248703 GCF_049901715.1 Pseudonaja textilis | reverse complement strand
AAATCTCTTCAATTTCTGTTGTCGGAATTCTGGTTCTTCTCATTTCATCTTCTCTTTGATTTTGTTTTAAAATGAAGTTAAGCTTGTGCACTTTTACATCAGATACTTATTCATCTCAGTTAGCATGTTGGGTTCATTGTTTTCATTGCTATTACAGGAATCTACTGCTGCAATTTCTTTCAAAATAGCAAGACTTTTCCATAGGCATTCCAGAAAAAAAATTGATAAATAATGCACTGTTGATGCTTTACATCAGGGTATCCAACCTTGGCAACTTGAAGACTTGTGGCCTTTAATTCCCAGAATTCCCCATCTGCCCCTGCTTTTCATCCCATCCAAAGAACAGCTGAAAATAGTCAAAAATATAGCAGAGGTTGAATAAGACAGTCCATATTCTGCCTTTCCAGTGTGGAATTGATTACTATTATGCTTACATCAGTTCTGTTGATAGTTCTCGCCTCTCCTATTGAAACATAAGAGAGAAAGCCAGCTTTCAGCATCACCATCATTTCATGTCTGTGAACTTCATATGATCCATACATTTTTAAGGAAAGAAAAATGGTGGATGACTTGGCTCAGTACTTATTTGAGAAGAATATGTATCTTTCAGGAACAGGATAAACAGAAGCAGGAGTGGAAGAACAAGAGAAAGAGGCAAATAATGTTCTGCTCTATTGGTGTCTTGTGCATAGATAAGGCAGCTATTTTGTGAATGAACCACTTGCTCTTAATAGCCATTTTGCTGGAATGCTCTTCATCGTGTTCTCAACGTACCAGATGTTGGCTTGCTAGCCCTCATTAGTTAGGGACACATTTTCCAGAAGTAAAAAAAAACATGAGATATTTGTGCAATCATACTTCTAATTTGCAAAGTTCTTGACTTTCTTTTTTGTTTTACTGTATTCACCTTCTCTTATAGTCATCTTCTCTGAAAGAATCTTATGAGGAATGGCTTGTATCCTATGGATTGTCAGTCTCTCCATTCCATGTGCGATGGCAGACAGCTTTTTTCAACCGCCTTTTCTACACCTGGGGAAGATGGAAGCCAAGATTTCTTTATCTCTGGTATTGTTTCACATATACCATTTAGGCATCTATAAGACAATTACTGGAAATTCTTCATTTCAGTCCTTCCAATCAGAATGGTTACTTTCTGAAACTGATTGTTTATATGACAGCTAGATAGGATGCCCTTTTGTTTTAGCATTAAGTATTCTTTTTTGTACAATGAATGCATGTTTCTGGTGTAGGAAATTGGGAGCCATTAAGTATTTGAATTTGCCATGTGTGCTTACCAAGTTGGAGATGATATAATTTATATTAATATTTACATGCTTGCTTCAGGTTTAACATAGGGATGATTTTTGGCATAGCAGCTATGTTTGCTTCTGTGGTTCTGCTTGGGAAGACATTGACGCAGACTCTGTCACAGATGTTAACTGAAAACCCTGCAAGTCAAAGTGATCAAATGCTGCAGGTTGTGGTGAGTTTTATTTCTATATTTATAATCTAACCAGTGAAATAAAACTTAAAATCAGTATCTTACAAGAAGTCTTTCAGACTTTTGCTCTGCCAATGTGTCTTAATATTTATTTTTATATTGGAGGATTTCTGGGGCTACTTTCCCAGAACCCAAGGTAACCTAAAGTACTTATGATACACGTAGGCAGAAAAAAGTATCCAGGAAAAGGGGAAAAACACATCATCTGGACGCTTCACATTTATTGCAGGGGTACAGCTTTTAGTTACAGCTCAAAGTGCTGGCTTTCATCTGTAAAAACCTATAAGGTTTGTCACCTAGATACTTGCAGGACTGCCTTTTCTAAATAGAATTGATTCATTACTATGCTTTTTTCCTGGGGAAAGTTATCACTTATTGTCAGTTGGCCGGGTCAGAGAATCCAAAGCGTGGGTAGTCTCTGCTTCCTTGCTTGAAGACTGAGTCAACAAAGCTTAGTCCTACCTCCTTCCACTGCGCATGCCAAATTTTTGACTCGGTCTTCATGCAAAGAAGACACATGGAGAGAGTGCTCAAAAGAAGAAATTAATCACACTTTGGATTCTTTGAATTTGGAAAGAAGCAAACTTAAAAACAGCAAACTGTGAGTAAAGCAAAAAGGGAGTGGAAGCCATGGACAGACAGACAGCCCGGGATTCCCTTGCAAGTAGGGAGAGTGCTAAACAGTTGTTTAGTACTCAGAAGAAAGCAGTGGTGGCCCCAGAGTGAGCAAGTGGTCTTGCGCTTGGCCATCAGGGAAGGAACTGGTAGGCAAGCGATTGGCCATCCTGAAGCCACCGGGCAAAGATAAAGCAAGGGACTGCCAAACAGCTGATGGGCAGCCACGGCAGCTCCAAAAGAACAGAGCTAGCTTGGGTTAAGCAAAGGACAACAGATACAGGAGCCTCCGCGTAGCCTCCAATAGTTTTTAAAAGGGGTCCTAAGAGACAAAGACAAGACACTCAGTTGCAGCTGTGTGAGCTCTGGAAACAACCCTGCAAGCCCACCCAGTTGAAAGGGGGCTAGAGTCCATACTCATTCCCGGCTAAGCATATGCTTGAGTGTTTAGGAACTAGCAGACCACTCCAGCTGAGCTCCAGCGAGAGCAAAGCTATTATTCCAGACAACAAAGGGGACAACATGGCTGATTTTTCAGAAACGGCTTGGAAGATCAGGGATCGCCTGACCCAAGCCCTAATAGAGAGCAGGGCTCAAAGGGACCTAGGGAGGCTATCAGATCATCAAGGATAGAAGAGAGAGAGAAACCACTAATCTAGACATCTAAATCAGATGAGAGAGAAGCCTTAAGGAGACAAAGGGTCATTGAAAAGAGCTTTGCAAGGGCTGAGAAGGAGGCAGAGAGAAATGGAAATTCCTGTGTTCCAGCAGGCAGGCCAATGGAAACCAAGCATCAGGAGAAGAGCGCCAGAGAGTCAACACCAGAGGGCGCTGATGAGCAGTTTTTTCAACCAGCTCTTTGTTTAGAAGAAAATAACAGAGAAGCAAGGAAAGCCCCAGGAATGCAATGAAAGCCAGAAGCCTTCCCCCAATAGGAGGAGGCTGGCAACAGAGGCCAGTTTTACAGCAGCAGGACTTAGAGAACAATCCCTTAGGGAGGAAATAAGGGCCATAATGTGGGAAATGCTTTCAGAGGTTAGGGATGGGCAAGGTAATAGACTTAACCTGGTGCATAATGAGAAAAGGCAAGAGGCACAACATCCCTCACTGACAGGAGAAGCAGGGGAGGAATTGAGGTTCCAGAGATCCAATTCAATTAGGTCATACACCCAAAGTGAGGCTTCAGTTTCAGGGGAGGATGATCTGAAAGAGTCAGCCTTTTCAGATGAAGAGGTTTATGAGACAGAAACCCCAGCGTTCACCGGCCTATTTCACCAGGAGCTGTTTAAGATGCTGCTAGGGAAAGCCAAAGTAGCAACAGGATTGGGGAAGGTAACAGCTACAGAGGAATCTGATCTAAAACCAACAAACCCAAAAGACAGGCTGTTTGCAAGAACTAAGATAAAAAGCGAAGTGGTGCCCTCACCTGAATTGTTCAGAGAGGTAATGGAAGGGCAGCTGGACCGACCAGTAATTTTCTCAACACCAGGGGGAAATGAGAAGAGGAATTATAACGTGGAAGCTGCGGATTTGATCCCAGTTCCAACAATAGATAGAGCAGTGGCGGCTTCTACGTCTACTGCCGTTTTGACCAATGACGCGGAAGACGGTCTAAAAGGGGAAGGCAAGAAGGTGGAGCAGACCCTCCAAAAGGTCCACCAAGCTGCAGCATGGTCGGTAAAAGCAAATTCTACTGCCTCATTTTTTAGCAGGACAGACCTGATATGGCTTGAACAGATGTAGGAGAGGGCACCACCTGGTGATCTTTGAACAGGATTTAAACAAAATAATAGCAATGCAGCTAATAGCTGATGCCACCCTCAGTGAGGTCAAGTATGCTACCAAGGATATAGCAGCTTCAGTGGCAGTAAAGCGTCTAATTTGCCTCTGCCGCTGGCAGGCGGATTTGAAGCATAAGTGGAAACTTGCTTTGGCCCCAGCTAAAGGGGACAAGCTACTTGGGGAAGCCATTGAACCACTACTGATCGAGACTAAAGACAAGAGAAAGTTCTTGCCTAGGAAGTTTCGTCAAGCAGATAGGTGGTCATCACCATACACGTGACGGCAGTCCTTTCCAGCCTCTGGGGGAGGCTTCGGTCACTCCCAGTATTCCCAGAGATAGTACACACAGATGCCAACCAGGCAACCGGATAGATCCAGATTTAGAGACAGGGGCAGTCAATCATTCCAAGGAAGATGACCATTCAAGGGCCCCTCCAACAAGCCCTTGGCCACACAAAGTGACAGTCGGAACAACACGCCCATCAGCGGAAGACTGGGCCTATTCGCCAACCGATGGGAGACAATAACAACAGACAAGTGGGTCCAGGACACAGTAAGAAGAGGCCTATTTCTAGAATTCCTTTCCAGACCTCCGAACTCATTCAGAAGGTGCCCGATACCAAGAGACAGAGCCAAAAACGTCATCATGGAGACAGCAGTGCAACACCTGCTGGACATGGTTTCTATTACCTTGCCAGAGAGCAGGCAAGGACAATGCAAGGTCAAAGATACAGGTCCCAGAAGTTTCCAGAGTGAAAGTTTCCTTTCAGAGGTGGAGTTCACAGGCCATGACCAAGGGATGTGGGTTCAAGGAACCCAACTGACTAACCATTAGAACAGATGCCAGCCTGGTAGATTGGGGGGGGGCACTGTATGACTCAGATTACACAGGGCCAGTGGTCCAAGACAGACCTCAAGAACAACATCAACTGGCTGGAGCTCAGGGCTATGCACCTGGCTCTAAGAACTTTGAAGACAAGAGTAGTATGTCAGCATGTTTTGATCCTGATGGACAATGTGATTGCCAAGGCACATATCAACAGACAGTGGAGGGACTCCCTGGCACTCATGCAAGAGGCAGAACGTTTTGGCCACTGGGTGGAAAAACATCTATCAATGAGAGCAGAGCATATCTGAGTGGCAGAGAACATGCAAGCAGACTGGCTCAGCAGAATGATGGTCGACCATGCAGAATGGCATCTACACCCGGACCTATTCAGGGAACTGACACACAGGTTCAGGAAACCAGTCCTTGATCTATTTGCGTCCCCAGCAAATGCACAACTCTTGAGATTTTTCTCAAGATTCTCAACACTGGGGGCGGAAAGGACCAATGCTCTTTGAGGGGCTTGGCCCAGGGGTCTACTTTACGCATTTCCCTCGCTCCCATTAATACCGAGAGTAATCAAAAAAGTGAAGAGGAAGAGGTGAAGGACTTACTCATAGCACCTCACTGGCCCAGGCGGTCATGTTACCTGGATCTGGTGGACCTGTCAGTAGCCAGACCATGGAGAATTCCCTCAGACAGAATAGAGTTGACCCAGGGGACAGTACAACATCCAGAGCGACAATGGCTTCAATGGACCATCTGGCACTTAAGAGGGCCACATTGAGTCAATTAGAATGTTCAGCTAATGTAATACAAACACTCCAGGCCTCTAGGAGGCCATCAACCAATAGAATTTATGCTGCTACTTGGAAAGCATTTGAAAGTTGGTGTTCCAAGAAAAATTGACTCAACTACAGTGTTAGTGACACAGGTTCTGGATTTCCTCCAGGAGGGTCTGGAAAAGGGCCTGGCTCCCAAAACATCCTGTAGGCAGGTAGTGGCGATAGAATCAGTGTTGGGTTGTGAGACCTTGGCATCCCTTACACAACATCCCCTGGTCTGCACGTTCATCAGAGGGGCAACCACTGAAGGCCACCAGTGATTCACAGGTACCCCATCTGGGACCTGACAAAGGTGCCATTTGACATGACAGAACCATTTGAACCATTGAGGCCAGTTAGTTTGTACTCGCTTACCCTTAAGGTGGCCTTCCTAGTGGCCCATTACATCGGCCAGAAGGATATCCAAATTAGTGGCCTTATCTGTGAGGGAAGATCTTTGCACATTCCATCCAAACAGAGTAGTATTAAGCCTGGATCTGACCTTCATTCCAAAGGTGAATTTCACATTCCATAGAGCTCAGGAAATCGTGCTACCAGACTGCTGCCTGGAACCAGTCCATAGCTTAGAAAAGAAGTGGCACTCTTTAGACGTAAGGAGAGCAGTACGCATATATATTTAAGAGAACTAGGGCCATTAGGAGAATGGAAACATTGTTCATATCAATCAGACCTGGTTCTTTGGGTCAAAAGCTTTCACCATCAATCATAGGTTGGTGGATCAGAGCATGTATTACAAAGGCTTATGGAAGCTAGTCATTACAGCTCCCAGGTAGTATAAAGGCACACTCAACCAGGAGTGCAGCCGCAGCGGCGGCTTGGAACACACAGGCCCCAACTGAAGAGATCTGTAAGGCAGCAATGTGATCATCACCATCTCTGTTCATCAGGAACTATAAGTTGGATACCTTCGCATCAGCAGAGGCAGCCTTTGGAAGAAGGGTACTACAAAGAGTTCACATGGAGGTGGGGATTCGGGACTAGACTATTGCCCACCCTTAGGACAACTGGTTTAGGTACGCTCTACACTTTGGATTCTCTGACCCATACAGTTGAGAAAGAGTGTTGGTTCTTACCTGAAACACATCATCTAGTGGTACAGGAGGAGAATCCAAACCCACCCGAGTAATGTCAGTCCCGAGTTTAGGACCATCAAGAAAGAGCACCAAGAAATCTCCAGGTCAATCATTAGCCTTCATCAAAAACTGGGCATGCGCAGTGGAAGGAGGCGGAACTAAGCTTTGATTGACTCAGTCTTCAAGGAAGGAAGCAGAGACTACCCACGCTTTGGATTCTCCTCCTGTACTACTAGAAGATGCATTTCAGGTAAGAACCAATGCTCTTTCCCCATGTTAGCCAAAAACAAGAAGTGTTTTTCTGTTGTGGCATTGACCACAACATAGATGCTTCCTCTCATCAAATTGTTCCTTTCTTAATGGTGTTCCAGATAATGTTAAAAATCAAACTTTTCCAAAGGGCTTGTATTCTGCAAATTGTCATCTTTGTATTTGGTTTACTGTGTTTTTAATACTTTGATGTTAAATATAATTATATTTTATTAAAACATTTTAATTTTTTCCTGTTTTAATGTATTGCCATTGTCATCTTATAAAAATGAGTAAAGTAACGAAAGCCTGTTTAAATTTTCAGTTTTTCAGCTGAGATCAAATTGGCTCTCTTTTGAACTTGCCACAAAATAACTGTAGTCCAGACTTGGCAACGTATATAATATTAAATGCAGTTTGGTTTGTATTTATAAATGAGAGCTGAACTGCATGTTCAATTAAGTATGGCATGTAAACACATAATCATATATGATTTATGGAGAGGTGTGGTAACATCCCCTCCCTACGTTGTATTTTTATTAATGTGTTCTTACTATTTTATTTGCAATAAGCAATCAAATAATATCAAGATAAAATTGTTTTAGCACATTAAAATAAAAATATATGCCTTTTAACATGTTTTACATTCATTTGATCTATATACAAACTTATTCTATCTGTAGATAGCTATCCAAAACAGTTATATTGAATGCAGTGGATTTTGAATAGCACTTTTAAAAATGGACTTATACCATCAAATGGTAAAGTGTTATGTTTGCCAATGCAATACTTGCAGAAATATAGTCATTTGTTTGATCCCATATCACAGCCTTCTACAATATGACTCAGGTTTCAGCAACTTTGACACATAATATCTCAGGCAATATTTTATTGAGCGAAACAAAACTTGGCCATCTTGTACAACTTTTTGTGCTCTATTAAACAAAATAAAAATATTCTCATGAGCAATCTCCATTTAGATAATTTAACCTTTTTAGAGCCACAATATTTTCAGCCAACTTTACTCCAAATTATCTAGCTGGAGATTGCTCATGAGAATGTTTTTATTATTTTGTTTAATAGAGCACAAAATTTGTACAAGATGGCCAAGTTGTGTTTTGCTCAACAAAATATTGCTAGAGATATTATGTCTCAAAGTTGCTGAAACCTCAGAGTCATACTGTAGAAGGCTGCGGTATGGGGTCAAACAAATGACTATATTCTCAATCACCCAGGTCCTGGTTGTGCCAAAGGTACTTATTTAAAAGACAACTAGACTGTTGTTTTTTTCCTTGAAAATGTTTCGCTTCTCATCCAAGAAGCTTCATCAGTTTTTAAGGATGAAAAGCGAAACATTTTCAAGGAAAAAAGAAGAAAAGTCTTTTAATAAAGCACCTTTGGGACAATAAAATGAAGAATTCTTCACTAATACTTGTGATTTGAAATTAGGGGTTCTTCACCCAGGATAGTTATGTAAATATGACAGGATTATATCTGACTATAATTTTCCTTTTTTGTATCTTACTTTTTTCATGAAAATGAGTTATTTATAAGAGCACTGGCAAATCTATAGTAGTTTTTAGGGCAATTGTGTTAACAGAATGCAGGAAGACCAATCATCTCTTGCTGCCTTATATCTTGTTATGTCTTTGAAAACAGGTACCTGGTGTAAACCTTCCCATCAGCCAGCTGTCCTATTTCTTCACAGCAATCCTCATCAGTGGTATTATACATGAAGTTGGCCATGGAGTGGCAGCTATTAGGTAATGAAATCCACATTTTGACTTTGTAACAAGAAAAATACATTTGCTAGAAGCCTTAATTTATATGATTTCTTAATTTCTCATGTTTACATATACATGTAGTCCTTGACTTACGAATATAATTGAGCCTGCCAATTACATTTGTAACCTGAGGATTTGTAGGAGTGAATTGTGTACCTTGACTGTAATCACTCCCTGCTTTCGCGCTCACATTAGCTAACCAAATGTGTGGGTTATTAAATGCACATGAGGTATCTCAGAGTGGGGAAGGCCATGGGAGCCTAGCGATGGAACAGGCCATCTGCTTTAGACCACACAAGACCTCCCCAAACTCAGTGGGCTATTATGTACTCCCACTCCTGGCATCCCTACAATTGTTCCCCCCTCCATCCTACCCTGCCAGGTCACTTAACTTGTGAAGATCTGCCTCCTCTCCAGTCTCTCTCCCACGGTTTCTTTGTAGTCTTGGCATGAAGAGCATTTGCACGCTGATGAGACTTTGGGGCAGTGAAATCACTTGCTTCAAGCCTCCCATCAGCTTGCACATGCTTTTCGCACCATTCCAGTCTCACCATGAAATGCATTTGCAAGACGGCGAGACTTTGGGGCAGTGAAATTGCCTTGCTTGAAGCCTCCCATCGGCTTGTAAATGCTCTTCGCACCGAGATTGGAATGGTGCGAAAGGCATTTGCAAGCCAATGGAGGCTTCAAGCAAGGTGATTTCGCTGCTGCAAAGTCTCGTTGGCTTGCAAGCCTTCGGCCAGATCTGGTACAGGTCTTAGTTCGCAAAGAACAGAGGCCTAAACTACTGTAGTGCAAGGTCATGTGAGATCAGTAGTGTGAGATCTTGCGCTACTGATCTCATGTGATCTTGCATTACAGTATGTTAGGCCTCTGTTTTCTACAAACTAAAGTCTGCATGAGATCCGGGGCCGCCTTCTGTTTCTCTCTTTTCCTCTGTTCCTCTGTTTGCAAAGCCTTTTGCCTCAGATCTTATATGGCCCTCAGTTCACGGAAAATAGAGGTCTAACATATTGTAGTGCAAGATCACATGAGATCAGTAGTGCATTTTCTGCAAATGCACCAAAGCAGGCAATGGAACTGACAGTAGCTAGATCATCTCAAGGTACATGAGTCACCACAGGCTTAATGGCTGTGGAGACCCCAGGGGGAAATAGATGGGGGGGAATGTTGCAGTACTTCTGCCATTGTTTGTAAGTGTGAACAACAACTGTAGTGCTGTAACATTCGTAACTTCAGGGCTAGGTTGTAAGTTCTTTGGGGGAGGCTAGGTCATAACTTTGAACGGTCGCTAAGTGAACTGTCATAACTCAGGGATTATCTATATGAGAATATATGGGCTTCCAAAAAACAAGGAAGAAAATCTCAAAAACAAACAAAACAGAAAAAAGATAAAATGATCGAGAATCTTGGAATGACTTTCCACTCAAAAGGAACTAGACCACACTTTATGAGTACACAGTATGCCTCAAATCAAATCAGATCAAACCTTACCTTTATTGTCAATAAACAACATGTGTACAATGAAATTGAATGAGCCTCCCTTGGTGCAGCACCCCCCTCCCCAAAACATGAAGTAATAGTAATAGTAATAGAATTCTTTATTGGCCAAGTGTGATTGGACACACAAGGAATTTGTCTTGTTGCAAATGCTCTCAGTGTACATAAAAGAAAAGATACATTAGTCAAGAATCATCAGGTACAACATTTAATAATAGTCATAGGGTACAATAAGCAATCAAATCATACTAGGTAGGTCACAGTCAATATAAAGCAACAAAGCTACAGTCATACAGTCACAAGTGGGAGGGGGTTGAGGGAATTATTTGTTTAGCAGAGTGATGGCATTCGGGAAAAAACTGTCCTTGTGTCTAGTTGTTCTGGTGTGCAATGCTCTGTAGCATCGTTTTGAAGGTAAGAGTTGAAACAGTTGATGTCCACGATGTGAGGGGCCTGTAAATATTCTCACAGCCTTCTTTTTGACTCGTGCAGTATACAGGACCTCAATTTAAGGCAGGTTGGTAGAAATTGTTTTTTCTGCAGTCCTAATTACTCTCTGAAGTTTGTGTCTGTCTTGTTGGGTTGCAGAACCAAACCAGACAGTTATGGAGGTGTGGACTCAATAATTCCTCTGTAGGACTGGATCAGCAGCTCCTTGGGCAGTTTGAGCTTTCAGAGTTGGCACAGAAAGAACATTCTTTGTTGTGCTTTTTTGATGATGTTTTTGATGTTAGGTATCCCTTTTTGGTCTTGTGATATGATAGAACCTAGAAATTTGAAGGTCTCTACTATTGATACAGAGTTGTCCAGTATTGTAAGAGGTGGTAGTATGGGAGGGTTTCTCCTAAGGTCTACCACCATTTTTATGGTTTTGAGTGTGTTCAGTTGCAGATTGTTCTGATTACACCACGAGGCAAATTGTACAACTTCCCGTCTGTATGCGGATTCTTCATTGTCTCAAATGAGACCAATCACTGTTGTATCATCTGCAAACTTCAGAAGTTTAACAGATGGATCATTTGAAATGCAGTCTCAAACATTTCAAAATACAACATGGCATCATGTAACTTAGCGCTGTGCTAACATTTGCATCAGATGGAATATAGACAGTGGTGGTAACTATAAAAAATCTCTCTAGGTAAATAAAATGGCCAACAAATGACAGTTAAAAATTTCACATCTGGAGAACAGTGTATATAAACAACTCTACTGTTAGTGAGCCAGTCATTACATGTGTGTAAATACAAAGTCCTCCACCTTTGCTTTTACTGGAATTGCCATTTCTGTCAAAGTGGTGTGTGGTGTGGTTAGTTAGCTCCACTGACACATCCAGTAAAAGTGGATAAAGCCAGGTCTCTCTAATAATCATCACACAGTCATGAATGAGCTTATTTGCCGCCATCCATAGCTCTAGTTCATCAGTTTTGTTGACAAAGGATCTAGCACTGGTTAGAAAAATACTTGGGCTGCTTCCATAACTGAGCTAGCAAACCAGCTCTGCATCCCTGCTTCTGCTTTCTCTCTTTTCATTGTTGACATCTCCTCCCAGGCCCAGCAACGATCCATGAAGAGCCTGGCAGTCTTATTACATCACTCAGTATATTATGAGACTGTTGGAAGTTGCTGGTAATATCTAGTCGCCTAGAAAATCCAATCTTTAATAACTCCCCGCGGGTATAGACTAGTTTTTGCCCACTCACTCCATTATAAAACACCAGGAGCTCAAAGTCACAGTGTTTACAAGCACAGCCATCTTGGATGTCGCCCCCTGCCTCACCTTGCCTCTAGTCAGGCGTCTACTTAACCTTAAGATCATCATCTGCTACCACGTTTTCTCGAAAATAAGACCCAAGTAGAAAATAAGCCCTAGCATGATTTATTAGAATGCTCCTAAATATAAGCTCTATCCCAATATAAGTCCCAGTCAAGAGCGTCAGCCCTGGGAGGAGTGGGGTGACCATGGCGACCACAGGAGGCAGCAAGTACATGGGTGCTGCGGCATGGCACCACTCCTGCCCCACCATCTGCCTTGCCTGATCCGTTTGGTGCGCAACCTCATCAACAACAAGATTGGCAACAGATGCCAAGAAGGAGGGGCAGGAAAAGGAGAGTAAGAAGGATAATAAGGAAAAGGAGAAGGAAAAAAGTGAAGCCAAGAAAGAAAAGAAGTACTGTAGTATTAGTAACCAGGTTTTTTATTTGTAAATTAAAAGCATTAAATTGCACCAGGCTGCTCTGGCTGAAGATTCTTTCATGTCAGTGGCTTGGGAGGGACCAAGAGCCAAATGAGTTCACGGCTGCCTGAAATATGCTTGCAGAGGCTGCTGGACACGGAATGGGAGGCCCCATGCCTGCCTCCACCTGCTGCTGGTGCTGCCCTTAGCAGTCTCAGTTGCTGCAAGTACATCAAAAAGTAAAAGTGGGACTTGCCCACCGTCCCTTGCACTATGGAAGGTGGTGAATCATAGAGAAGAGCCACCTTCCTTTTGGGAAAGAGCCGAGAGGCGTTTTAGTAGCAGGTCAAGCTAGGTGTTCTTCAGATCATATCCTGGCGTGTTTTGGAAGGGAGAAGGTGCAAGCTGCTGGCAAGAGACTGCAAGATGTGTGTGTGTGTGTGTGTGTGTGTGTGTATAAGTGTATACATGTATACATGTATATATAAATATTTACACGCACACACACACGGTGAGGGCAAGACAGTCTAGTCTGTTGCCCTGGGCAAAAAACCTGGAAGCATCTCCCTCCCTCCCTCCCTCCCTCCCTCAGATAAATCCTGCAGTCTCTTGCCGCCAGTGTGCAAATCCAAGCATGAGCAATAGCAGCTGCACCTTCTCCCTTCCAAAACATGCCGAGACATGATCTAATGCGCTTGCCACTCACTTGCAGCAACTGGGACTACTGCAGATCCTTCGGGGCAGCCTGCAGCCTTTCCTGGGCTAGGAGAAGATGTAGCCCAGAATCATTGGTGCTGACATTGTAATCCTGTAAAGAAACCAGAAGATGAGTGGAAATCCAACATTCTTTCCAGCCTGCCTGACTAGGGATCACACTAGTCAGCTTTCTCTGCTGAAACACACACACATGCGTGTCACATGCAATATGTACTGCGTTTCCCCGAAAATAATCTCTAATGCTGCTTTTGGAGCCTCCAAAAATATAAGACCGGGTCTTATTTTTGGAGAAACATAAATATTAATAGGAATTAAGTACGTCTCCTTCCCTAAATTAACTCCAACTTCCCCTGACTTCATTAAACCCTCATTTTGAGGTAAGATGTTTGCCCCAAATTCTTGACATTTATTTCAAGAAGCATTGGAGCTGATGCAAATGAAATTCTTAAGTTGTATCTGCTTCCCCTAACAGGAAAACAAATGTTCATGTTGGAATGGAACTAGGAATGCCCTGAATCCAAATGTGAGTTTGGAGGTTCGTGACTAATTATCAGCTAAAAACTTTTTCCCCAGGAAGTCATCATTAAGTTTTGCTGATAACTTCCCCTCAAACTGGAATTCAGTGGTAGAGCAAAAGCTTGTATCATATGGGCTTTTGGCATCATTTTTAATGTAGTTATATTACAGTCACGCTAAGCAAATGCTTATCCAAAGAATGAACGATATAGAATATTGGGTTGAGATTATCCCAGTACAATAGAATTTGAGTTGCTAAGGGTGTATGAGAACCAGCAAAACATTTACTTATCTTTATTAAACTGAGAAAATCATTCTTAAAACTTGATCCAAAATTCTTCCTTCTGCATTGCTGCAAGGCAGATATGCTAAAATTCTATGCTAAAATAACAGAGTTGGAAGGGACCTTGTAGGTCATCTAGTCCAACCCCCTCCCCCCTTCAGGCAGGAGACCCTATACCATTTCTGACAAATAGCAGTCCAATTTCTTCTTGAAAGCCTCCACTGATGAAGCTCCCAGAACTTCTGAAGGCAAGCTGTTTCATTGGTTGATTGTTCTCATTATCAGAAAGTTTCTCCTTATTTCCAGGTTAAATCTCTCCTTGTTCAGTTTCCATCCATTATTCCTTGTCTGGCCTACAGGCACTTTAGGAAATAGCTTGACCCCCTCCTCTCTGTGGCAGCCCCTCAAATATTGGAAGACTGCTCTCATGTCTCACCTGGTCCTTCCCTTCACTAGACTAGCCGTGCCCAGTTCATGTAACCCTTCTTCATGTTTTAGTCTCCAGTTCCCTAATCATCCTTGGTTGCTCTTCTCTGTACTATTTCTAGAGTCTCAACATCTTTTTTATAGTGTGGTAACCAAAACTGGATGCAGTACTCTAGGTGTGATCTTATTAAGGCTTTATAGAGTGGCATTAGTACTTCCCTTGATCTTGATTGTATCCCTCTGTTAATACAACTTACGGTTGCATTAGCTTTTTTGGCTGCTGCTGCTGCACACTGTTGACTCATATTTAGCTGGTTGTCCACTAAGACTTCAAGGTCCCTCTCACAATTGCTTCTATAAAGGCTGGTTTCTCCCAATCTGTATATGTACTTTTAGTTTTTCTTAACTAAATGTAAGACTTTACTTTTCTCTATATTGAATTTTATTTTGTTAGTTAGGGCCCAGTATTCGTCTTCATGATCAATCTGGATCTTGAGCCTATCATAGTGTTGCCTATTCCTGCCAGCTTAGTATCATCTGAAAATTTGATAAGTTCCCCTTCTATTCCCTTATCTAAGTCATTGATCAAGATATTGAAGAGTACTAGGCCTAAGACTGAACCTTGTGGTACCACACTGTTTACTTCCCCCCCCATGTAGACAAAGTACTGTTAAGGACTACTAGTTGAGTATGGTTTGACAGCCAGTTACAAATCCATCTGATGGTGATGCTATTTATCCCATTTTTTTCCTAGCTTACCAAGAAGTAGATTGTGGTCTACTTTGTTGAATGCATTGCTGAAGTCTAAGTATACTATGTCCGGAGCATTTTGCTGGTCTACTAATTTAGTCACTATCTTGAAGAATGAAATAAGATTGGTTGGGCATGATCCGTTTTTAACAAACCTGTGCTGAGTTCTAGTTATTAGTTTACTAGTTTCTAGATGTTTGCAGATCTGTTTTTTGATTATCTTTTCCAGTATCTTCCTGGGTATTGATGTTAGTTAATGTTAGTGACATTAAACCAATTCTCATAAACCTACCCTGAGGCCTTGAGCCCTGGCCGCCTATCTGACAACACCGGAGCCAGTGCTGCTGCTTGCAGCAAGACAATGCAAGGCTCGTTGTGCCGGTGCTGCTGCTCGCATGCGCAATGGCAGAATGCACCATGCAAACTTCTGTCATGAGTGGAGACACTGGCGCAATGAGCCATGCAGCAACTGGCTGCGAGCGGATGCGAGTACATTTATTTTTTCTGTTTGGTTGGGTGGCCTGTAGTCAGTGGTGGGTTGCAACCGGGTTAACAACTGATTCTGTGCATGCATGCTTTGCGCACGCATGCAGTATTAAAAAAAACACCAATTTGAACCTGTACAGGGTAGCCCTGGTAAATAGAGCAGCTGAGATGCATGAAATCCACTGTGCTGCGCAAATCAGCTGCGCTGAAAAAGACGGAAATATAGGACAGAATAGGGTGGGGGTGGGTGGGGCCAGCTGATCGTTGGAACTACCAGTTTGCTAGAACCAGTTCAAGCCGGCAGCAGCCCACCACTGCTTGTAGTATACATCTATAACAATGTCATTCTTTTTTTCTTTTATATTGACCCATTTGCATTCTAGGTGGTTTTTGTCTTTGATTTTGTTCATTTCTGTAGTTATATAGTCATCTTTTACATATAGTACAACTCTACCTCCTCTTTTATGATGACTGGTTTTTTTTTTAACAGTTTACATACTTCTATCAGTATGTTCCAGTCATGGGTTTCATCCCACCAAGTTTCTGTAATTCCAACTGTATCATATCTACCTTCATGTATTAATAGTTCAAGTTCACGCTGTTTGTTTCCCAAACTTTGTGCATTTGTATATAGGCACTTGAGATCTTTATATCTGACTCTTGAGTATGCTTTTTATGTCTCTTATTTGGTGTTTGAGTTTGTCTTCCTTCCCATCTCTCCTTACCTCTTTATTTGACTTGCTTTCTAGGTTTTTGTATGGAGTTAGGTCCTGAAGATTCTAAAGATTGGTCACTCTCCTCCCTCAATTTTAGTTTAAAGCCCACCTGATAAGTTGTGCCAGTCATTTTCCAAAAACATTCTTCCCAGTTTTTGTGAGGTGGAGCCCATCCCTTGCCAGAAGTCCATCATGGAGGTAGTGCCAGACCATGGTCCAGGAATCCAAAGGTTTTTTGGTGACACCAACCCTTTAGCCAGTTATTCACTTCTAGAATCCTTTGTTCTCTTACTGGATGTTGTCTTTTCATTAGCAGTACAGATGAAAAAATGACTTGTGCACCTAAGTCCTTAACATTCTTGCTTAGCTGCTCATTATCACTCAATATTGAGTAATTAATAGGTCCATTTTCATAGCATTCATTGCTATGTGTAGTAGTAGAAAAGGGTAGTAATCTGTGGGTTTTATTATTTTGGTTAGGTTCTCAGCCATGTCTTTGATTTTTGCTCAAGGTAGACAACATACTTCTCTGGATTGACTGTCTGGTCTATGGCTGGTTCTATTCCTTTGAGAATTGAATCTTCTATCACCAACACTTACCATTTTTTTCTTAGGAAGATTTGGGGGACTTTTCTACCTGTCATAGCAGCACTTAATGATGCTATCTTTTTAGGGACATTTGATGATGCTTCTTTTCTAAGTGTCTGCATGTTTTCTTCCAGGGAGAGTCTATGAAATTGATTGCTCAGCACCAGTGGGGCTGCATCAGAGTGAGTTGGGTTGGAGAGTGGTTTTGTACTAGGTTTGTGATTTTTTCTATGAGTGACATGTTTCCATCTGTCTTTTTCTAGATAGAAGACTTCTTGATAGAAGATAGAAAAAATCAGTCATATATTAATACACTGTAAATTTCTCAGGAACAGTTAGAACAATTATATTTTACCCCATTACATAAACATATTGGAAAATTGTATAAGCACCTTGTGAAGTTCCTCTTAGAAGATTTGCAACCCTCCATCATGCAACCAGTAGCTTGGCTTTGTGTTACCTCAATGGAAATATCACAAAAGTTGAAGACATACTTTTATTTACTTTCTTTTCTTCAGTTTCATCATGCTTAATATAGGTTAAAGCTATATTATTAAAGTACTAGCCTTGTAGGTTTTAGGAAATACTTTTTATTGATGTTACTTATGTGTTGATCTTATGGATTATAGACAATGTTAATATATTATGCTCTTGAGAATTACTCTGATCTTAGAGTTACACTTTTAGCATCATAATATGTTCTACACCAGTGGTGGCTAACCTTTTTGGGCTCCTGTGCCAAAACTTGTGTGTGTATTTGCATGCTCGCACTCGCATGCCAGCACCCAGAAGGAAATGCATGCCCCCCCATGTCCCCTACGCATGCGCACACAATCCCCCACCAACCCACACTGCCCCCTTACCTGCACTGCGCCTCACAGCTGATTTTCAGCTGGCTTGAGGCCTTTTTCGGCCTCACAAAGGCTTGAGAAAGGCTTCTGCCGATTTCTACAAGCTTTGTAGGCTGAAATCTATCCCCGTTTCATCACTTCCTGTTTTTCAAAAAAAACAACAACCTGGAAGTGACGAAATGGGGCTAGATTTCGGCCTACAAAGCTTGTAGAAGCTTTCAGAAGCCTTCCTCAAGCCTTTGGGAGGCTGAGAAAGGCCTCAAACCGGCCAAAAATCAGCTGTGCGGCGCACACATGTGCAGTGAGATAAGTTTGCTTGCAGCTTGCGTGCCGGTACAAATGGCTCTGCGTGCCATCTGTGGAACACGTGCCATAGGTTTGCCATCACGGCTCTACACTATTTCCTTTTACTGCTTGAGAAGTTTGGGGGCCAGGATGATGACTTTGTGCTTTTTCTTTTAATTTATTTTTCTTGGTTATGAGTCAAAGATTTATTGAAAACAAATTAAATAGCAATAGCACTTAGACTTATATACCGCTTTGCAGTGCTTTATAGCCCCCTCTAAGTGGTTTACAGAGTCAGCATATTGCCCCCAACAATCTGAGTCCTGACCTTGGAAGGGTGGAAGGCTGAGTCAACCTTGAGCTGGTGAGAATTGAACTGCCAAACTGCTGGCAGCAATCCGTCAGCAGAGGTAGCCTGCAGGATTATAACCACTGCACCATCACAGGGCTCATCTGATACTGATTTCTATAGTCTATTCATTGCAATGGCAACCCTCTGCCAGTGAAAATGGAGCTTGGGAGAGCTGCACACAGCCCTTGTGACCTCCATTTTTGGCTGCAATAGCTTCCTGCAAAACTCTGCCAGCAAAAACGGCCCTCCTGAGCTCTGTTTTCACTGGCAGAGACACCGCGGGCCAGTCCTTCGCTGTTTCTAGGGCAGCCCTGGGGACCAGATCTAAACACCCCACGGGCTGGATCTCCCTCCCGGGCCTTGAGTTTGACACCTCTGCTTTAGACTGCTTCTTTTTCTTTAATTGAACAGATCTTTTATATTGTGCTGGTCAGACACTGAATAACAGATCAGAAAGACCTTTCCTAACAGCTTTGATCCTTAAACAAACCATAGTTAGTTATATACTATACTCCTTTTGGAGGGTAATAGTTCTGCCTGCAAATTATGTTAAAGATTATAGTCAGATAATTGAAGTAAAGCATACTGAATACTTAGAATGAAATTACATTAATTGCTATTCAAAATATGCGTGTTATTATTATTTTGTTTATTCTCAAATACATTCTTCTTGGGTTAATAGGAAATCATCTGTATAGCTATGTAGTAGACATAGAAAATAAAATTCCATGAAGTGAAGCATGTTGATTTCTTTGCTTACAAATATTTGATTCAATCTTTAAAAAATATTTTCTTTGCTTTTTAGAGAGCAAGTTCGGTTTAATGGCTTTGGAATTTTTATATTTATTGTCTATCCTGGAGCATTTGTTGACCTATTCACTACTCATTTACAACTAATATCTCCCATTCAGCAGCTAAGAATATTTTGTGCAGGTAAGTTGATTGGGATTACTATTGCAGTATATTTTATATTGTATCTGAAAGCATGGGTATTGCTGGACACACTGAGGATATCCTGCAAATTCTATCGGGCTAATCAGGTTTTTGCATCATATTGAACATACTTAACGTTTCTTAGAACTTAAGAGAGATGATTTTTCAATGTGGAATATTCCAATTCTTCATTTTCCATTCTTTATATATTCAAGTTTATTTTTGTAACTTTTAAAATTTGTTGATAACATTGAATAGTCTAGCCCAGTGATGGCGAACCTTTTCGGCACCAAGTGCTCATTGTGTGCATTCCCAAAATGCAACACACCCCGTGCATGCACCCCCCCCACATTCACACGTACGCCCCTGTGGTTGTGTGCGCACCCCTCACGCATGCACTCCACTCCCTCATGAGCCCTGCCTTCTAGTGCGCTCCGCTCCCCTCATGCATCCCTCTGTGCATGCGCCCCCCCCATATGCACGACAGAGACATGAAGACCAGTTGGCTGGCAGGAGGAACGTGCATACACGGCAGAGCAATGGTGCGTGTGCCCATAGAGAGCACTCTGCATGCCACCTGTGGCACGCGTGCCATAGGTTCGCCACCGCGTGTCTAGCCTCTGTACAAACATTCTCCAATATGTTCAAAGCTACTGAAGTATTCCTTCAGT
This sequence comes from Pseudonaja textilis, assembly GCF_049901715.1. Lineage (NCBI taxonomy): Eukaryota > Metazoa > Chordata > Lepidosauria > Squamata > Elapidae > Pseudonaja > Pseudonaja textilis. The sequence continues at coordinate 7,228,780 of NC_141997.1, read as the reverse complement.
ATTGAGGCTGCTGAGGCCAAACAGAAACATAACAAATACTTGAGCTGTGTATATTATTACTATTAAGATATTTTGGATAAATTAGTTTCTCTTGGTAATTTCTTCTTTTAATGATATATTTCTTACTTGTTCCAAGATGTCAATTTCTCATGAAATTAAAATAGAATTTTAATTTATTTCTGATTAAGCCCCAAATATATATCATGTATTTGATTACCATGACAGCTGTTTTGTGCTCTTCATGTTCAACCTGTGATTGATTCCTATTAAAGATTGCAGGATTTATAAAGAACATATTTTGCTGCTGTAATATGAATCTCCATGTACTGTTTCAAAATGAGAAAATGGAAGGAGCCTAGGTGGCCCTAATTTTCTTACAATTTTCTGTTGAGGATATTAGGAAAGAGATCTTTGAGTTTCTTGGATACATATGTCTTGGATTGGGCTATGTCTTCTTTCCTTTGCTTCTAATGATTTTAATAATATTTGTATATAATACTAAATACTAGCAGTCAGTTTTGGAATTGTACAATTTTCATTTATTACTGGCAATTTGTTATATGTATGAACAGTGTTTAAGTCATTGTTTCTCGGCATTTGTTCATGACTTGGCAGTAGAAGATAAAAAAAGGAACCATTGTAGATCACAATCTTAATCTTCTAATTGAAGTTGACTTTTAATAATGTTGGGATGACTTCAAATGGAAAATAAAACACTTCAGTCAGTCATTTAATTTAGTCATTATAAATACTTCTGAATGAAGAGGATTAGGATTCTGGTAGAAATTTTGCACCATTTTAAGACAGATGTGATTCAAGTGCTCCCTGAGTAAGATTTTCATTATAAAGCCAGTAATAAAAAGTAAATATATTATTAGTTGCATAATTATAAACAAACTGGCTTGTTTCTATTTTTTTTGTAACAACTGAGAGATTTGGGGAAATTCCAAGAAGTGGGAATCATGAACAATGTACAGAATAGTAAAAATACATAACTCACAGCAAAAAAGATTGAAAAAGAGATAACTTTTAAAAAACCCTATACCTTGGCAAGGGTTCAGGGAGGCGGTCAGTCCTGATTGGTATTTGGGTGGGAGACTAGGAGGTTATCCCAGGGTTGTAAGTTAAACTAGGAAGTCAGAAACTTTTCCTGTAAGAAGGCAACAGTCAACCAATTCTAAATTGTGCACATTAGATGTGTACACGGATTGTGGGAATCATACTTGCATGGCAGGATTTTTTTTTTTTACCAAAATGACAACCATGTATAATTTTCCTTTTGTGTTTCCCTTTAAATTTAGCAAGTTTTGAATGCTGAGACCATTTTGTACATAACAATACTTATTTCATTTAAGAGCAATCTTTGACTAGCTTTATTTATTTTAAAATTCCATTTGTGTTCTAATATAACAGGAGTAGTTCCAGCTGTGAACTGAATTTTCCAGTTCACATTCTTGGCTATAATAGTGCACAACTGCCAGTGGCATTTAATTCCAGGATCACATTCTAATGAATGGATTTTAGTTGAGGGTATATTTATAATATCCAAAATGACAAAGTATAACTTTATTGTTATTCCTCAATATTAACGTTAAAAAAGTATGCACTGAATTCCCTTTAATCTATCTGCTATGCTGATTGTTCTATTTCATATTCATTCAGAAAACTTCTCAGATAGTTCTGTCAGATCCTATCGTGATACTGCCATTCCTGTGGGGAGGGGGGCTGGATACATTTGTCAGCTTACTGCCCTTTTCCTATTTCCCATACATCCTGTATCCCCCTAGTTTATAGCCTTTATCCTGGCACCTACATGCCCTAGGCTTGATTTACCTTTGGGGGAATGTAATAAAGGGGGAGGGCCATGTGTTTTGTCTCAGTCCTGAAGCCTCCTCAAGATGAACCTGGGAATCGCTTCTTATCTCTTTCTCAGGCCAGCTGTTCTAACAACATCTTCACACTTGTGGATTGGCTCATTCAACCTCAGACTGAGTAGTGGGGTTTTTAATTACTTTATCCTAACTGTATTGCCTGAGGGGGACTTTAGATCCAGCTTTCCTTTGTCCTGCAATCACTCCCTTTCAACAAAAGGTTCCTTTTGAAATGCTGAAGTTTCAAGAGTCATTACTTTCTTGAACTGAGAGAAGAGGCAGACTCATACAAGTTCATTTTTATTGCCATAGCAGTGCTTGTCCTTTGTAATGAAGATCAGAGTGGTTCCCAGTCAAGTTTTTTATGACTATCATATACATTTTTTAAATCAAGATTTCTGTTAACCATTATCTAGGAGCATTTGCCTGTACAGTTCCAGTTACATTTAAACACTTCATTTTCAAAATTTTAATATTAGCTTTATTCCTGAAGCAGAATTTATGCGGTTTAGATTAAGTTGCTATTGTAGTAAAATAAAAAAATAGTTCTACATATTAAAATTCTGTTTAGCATATTCTTACATGGTAAGACATTAAATGCTTTGTTTTTCTGGTTTTACAGGTGTCTGGCATAACTTTGTGCTTGGTATTGTGGGTCTTGTATTTCTCTTCTTCCTACCTGCTATTCTTTACCCATTTTATTACACTGGTGCAGGAGCACTTGTTACTGAAGTCACTCAGGTAACAGCATTATAATTTCACCTCTTTGGAAGAATAGTTTGTCATCTTTATAATCAAACATAATGGTCCTTGTTCTCTTTTCTAAAAGTGCTGGTTGCATATACTGGGAGGTTCGTTGTTTGGAAATTATGGACATAGAACTCCTGGTGCTCAGTGAAGTTCTGACTTTATGTTATGGTATTAATGAGCTGGTTTTCCACATTATTTAATTTGAAGTAATCTTTGCCTGAAATTGCGAAGGCATTCCAGTTCGTGTGTGTGTGTGTGTGTGTGTGTGTGTGTGTGTGTGTGTGTAGTGTCCATTCAATTTTCTAATTTAATTAAAATGTTTTTTTCTACATTGAATACTGTTTGAAGTGGAAAGATAGGATATAAAATAGAATAGACACAATAGAATTCTTTACTGGCCAAGTGTGATTGGACACACAAGGAATTTGTCTTGGTGCAAAATGGTTTCAGCATACATAAAAAAATACATTCACCAAGAGTCAAGAATTATCAGGTACCACACTTAATAATAGTCATAGGGTACAATATGCAATCAAATCATATTAGGAAACAGTCAATATAAATCGTAAGGATACAAGCAACAAAGTTACAGTCATTCAGTCTCAAGTGGGAGGGGATGGGTGATAAGGAGTGATGAAAAAGATTAATAGTAATAGTAATGCAGACTTTGTAAATACTGTAGTTGGACAGTATTGAGGGAATTATTTGTTTAGCTGAGTGATGGCATTCAGGAAAAAACTTTCCTTGTGTCTAGTTGTTCTGGTGTATAATAAAGAAATTAAAGCTCTGTTTCACAATCATTCAGTTTATTACAACTACTTTTCTTTGCTAAGATATGGGTGGTATTAGTAGTGAAGTATATGAAATAAACCTAAATCTATGTGATACAATGAAATATAATCAGGTGTACATATGAATACAATCAATTAATCAGGGTTAAGTGTAAAAACGTTCTATTAAAATGGGAAAGATATGATACTAAGAAAAATCACATTTGCATCAGGAGTATGTTACTAATATTGAAGTAGCTATTCATCTTATTTTACTTATCGCTAATCACTGTTTATCAATTTGGATAGCCAGAATAATAAGAGAAAATACTTTTATTTTCATACTCCACTGGTTGGTTAAAAGGGAAGTTTGCTTCACTCATTTCTCTTCAGATCATGGTTAAACTACTGTATAGGAAAATGTAGCCAATAAAACAAAACTAGGTGGTCTTCAGTCCAGGATTTATTAACATTTTTTCTTTTTTAGGATTCTCCTGCTAATGGTCCTAGAGGTCTTTTTGTTGGTGACCTTGTCACTAGTCTGCAAGATTGCTCAGTTTATAGTGTGGAAGACTGGCATGCCTGCCTGGAAAACATCTATCAGAAGCCACAAAAGGGTTATTGCATAAAATCATCAATACTACAGCAGCTAAGCTTCTCAACAAGAGGTACAATTGTTTCTAGATGGCATCTAATTATACTTTTATGATATATTGTAGGTTGATTTTATATAACGGAAGAATCGCCTGCTTTATATGATTACCAGATTTTAAAAAATTAATATTGTTAATTCACTGTCTTAAAGAGTATTCTCATTTGGGAGGAGAATTCCTCTTCCAAAGCAAGGTCTAGTATAATCACATAACAATTGTTTTAAAAACTACACATTTGATTTCAAATGTTAAATCAATTACTAGATTATCTACCTGTTAATCAGATGACTATTTCAGTTCAAAATTATTACTGGTTGCTTATATAGTTGATTATAATTTCAACATATTTGCTTAGTCTGGGATGAAATATCTACTCCTACCTACCAGCTGAATTGTTAAGTTTTATGGATTTAGTTTACCTGTTGCAGCACAGTGTCTCCTTGGCAAGTGGGACAGATAAATCTCTCTCTGTTGTCTTAACACCTAGAGCCTGCTAGGGCAAAATCGTATTATTTGCTGGGCTGTTCCTACATTCCGGTCTCCTAGGTAGTCTCTTTCTTAGCAAATTAATCTTATGTTTTTGGCTTCACCATTCAAACACATGGCAGCTGCCAAGTGAGTGTTGAGTACTTGCTTGAGTTGGCCAGCGTTCCTTCAAGCTAGCCAATGGGAGATTGCAAAAATGTAAATCAGCCAATGCTCCCTTTCTCTACTTTTTACCTCCCAAAACTCATGTATGTGGAAAGATAGAGAGAAAGAAAAGCAAGTTAGCCAATGCTTTAGTATTGCTCTGGATTTTGCTCTGGAGCAGTATCTGAGCTGATGAATTTGGAGAGTTTGGCTTTCCTCACAGCACTGTCAAAACACACAAGGGCAGCATAAATTTCAGAACACATCTATTACTTGTCATAGAGACTTGAAAGCAGCTCTAGAGTGTCAGTGCACTGTTGTAAATGAGTCTCTTGCAACTTCCTCAGTAGTCCACCCCCACAATAGATGTTAGTATTATCCTACACATTATTATTTTATATCAAAGTATTTTTTATAAAGATGAATGGGAAATAGTCATTGGAAATGGATACTGATGGCTACTTATAGCTATTTCTGACTGTCACTGCTATATACGCACACACAAACCCACTCATACACATAGATACAAACCCTTCAGGAAGTGGTGATGTTGAGCTCTTATTATCATATTTTTCAGAGTATAAGACACTCCAAAGTATAAGACACACCTAGCTTATACAAGGAAAAAGGAAAGAGGACAACAAGGGGGAAAAAATCTGCCTCTGCCTCTGCTTCTGCCTGCCAGCAATTTGCCTCCTTGCAGCAAACAGCCTGGTCAGCTTCAGCACAGCCTGATTAGAACAAGCAGCTGATTGTCGGTTGGATTGGCCTCCTGATGATCAGCTGTTTCAGGCTGCAGGGATTGCTATCGCCTATTGCTGCCTCTGTGCACCCCATTTTTGGCCCTCACATCCCATTTTTCAGCCTCCGCATGCCCCATTTTCGGCCTCCGCATGCCCCATTTTTGGCCCGTTCTGGGCGATGGAAAATGGGGCATGTGGAGGCCAAAAATGGGGTGTGCAAGTCAGCAATAGGCAATGGCAATCCATGCAGCCTGAAACAGCTGATCATTAGGAGGCCGATCCTACTGACAATCAGCTGCTTGTATTAATCAGGCTGTGCTGAAGCTGACCAGGTTGTTTGCTGTTTGATGCAAGGAGGCAAATTGCTGGGAGGCAGAGGGCGACGGGTGGGGGTTGGTGGGTGGGAGGGGCTTTGGCAACATCTGCTGTATAAAACACACAGACATTTCTATCCATTTTTTTTGGGGGGGGATGCATCTTATATTCCAAAAAATACAGTACATTATAGACCAGTGGATCTATATCTGAAAATATAATGTTGCCTTTGCCTTTGTCCTTAGGTTTTAAAAGACTTGATGGCACTGTTGAATGTTGTAACAACAATAGCCTCACAGATATCTGCTTTTCATACAGTAATAATCTGAACAGCCGAATGGTAAGTTTTTATTTAAATAGAAAAGAACATTTTTTCAATAGCATACAAACTACAAAATTCAGTAAAATGAATTATATGAAAAAGGAATGCGCATATTTTTATTTAAAAATACTGTCTCGCACCTGATTCCTCTTGCTAACTTTTTTCAAATATTAGGTTTGACAGAAATAACAGGATGTTGCAATAAATAAGGTTTGATAACGGATATAGAGCAAGACTAAACTGCTTAGTCTTAATGCAAATAACCACATTATTGTGCTGAAATGTTTTGTTAATATTTTTTTCAAATGCCCTTTTTACTTCCAATATTAGAGAACATATATTCTTCAGAATTGAAGGTTCTAGTTGTGTGCTGAGCTTGGTTGTTTTCTTATAGATGTTTTTTTGCTAGGTAAAAAGGAGTCCCTGTGGATTTTACTTCTCTAGTCATTGCTAGGGGACAGGGCTCATCTCCATTTCAAGGCCATTGAGCCAGTGCTGTCAGAAGACATTTCTGTGGTCAGCATGAAGTCACAGAGCATTGCTACTTTCTCACCAAGTTGGTATCTATTTACAGGTAGTCCTCAACTTACAACCACAATTGAGCCCAAAATTTCTGTTGCTAAGTGAAACATTTGTTAAGTGAATTTTGCATCATTTTATGACCTTTCTTACTACAGTTGTTAAGTGAATCATTTTAGTTGGATATATGCAACCAGTCTGCCTTCCATTTAGGACCTGGGTACTGTACAGGTCAGAAAGAGGGCTAAGAAAATATCTAACGATCTGTCACATCCTGGTCACAAACTTTTTCAATCATTCCCTCGGGATGCTGCTACATCGCTTTCATGCCAAAACAACTAGCACTAGCATTTAGACTTATATTCCGCTTTATAGTGCTTTTACAGCCCTCTCTAAGCAGTTTACAGAGTCAGCATATTGCTCCCAACAAACTGGGTCCTCATTTTACCCACCTTGGAAGGATGGAAGGCTGAGTCAACCTGAGCCTGGTGAGATTTGAACTGCCAAATTGCCGTCAGCTGGCAGTCAGCAGAAGTAGCCTGCAGTACTGCACTCTAACCACTGTGCCACCATGTCTGTCTCTAGGCACAGACAGTTTTTTCCCTCTTGCAATCATTCTGCTGAACACCTAATTCCCAGAGTACTGTCTTATGTCTAAATATATTTACCCTTGTGCCATGGCTGCATTATTATTATTATCCTTCTCATCTTTTTTTCTACCTTATTGGTATCATTATTATATTTATTATTCTGATTAATCTTTTGTTTTGCATGTACACTGAAAGCTTCTGCACCAGAGACAAATTCCTTGTGTGTGTAATTACACTTGGCCATTAAGGTATTCCATTCTATTCCATTCCATTTAAAGTGGTGGTAACTGCAGATTACCTACACATAATAACTACCTTGTAACTAATATATATTGTTAGCCTAGTTGATTGGGGAAATGTGGATATTGTATATCTTTACTTTAGCAAAGCTTTTGGCAAAACCTCTCATGGCATCCTTATAAAGAAAATGATCAAGTCTAAGTTTAACAATTTCACAGTTGCCTCAAGGATCATACTCAAAGTGTAGTTATAAATACTGTCAAATGTACCTGGAGAAACATCTCAAGTGGGCTGTTACATCAACATATTTATCAATTATATAGAGGAGGGAGTCAAAGGAATGCTTGCCAAAGTTGCAGATAATAAAAGTCAAGAGAGGTTTCTAATAGCATCTGATTTATGTAGTCACCCATCTTATCAAAAGCAACTTCATAGCTATCTTCAAATATCTGAAAGCACACCAACCCAGATTTGCACAGCATAGTATTGTTTAAAATATATGTTTACAACTAGGTGACCAAAGATAGAATTATGCAGTTGGAAGTGAGTTCATCAAGTCCACCTTCCTGCATACTGCAGGATTCACTATAACTACCAAGGAATCCAACACACAATTTACCAAAGAACTCACAAAAAAGTTGGACACCTAATAATGATAATGAATATCAGTTCTCCATTTCAGTGCCTCCAGGACCTAACTATTAAAAAGAGGAAATTATGGTTTCATTTGATGTTCAGCACTCTTCACAACAATAGATAGGAATCTATTATAACACCACTATAGAACATACCAAACTCTACAGAGAACAGAGTAATTGAAATACCCAGGCTCATGGAACTTAATCCTTTGCTTCATCTCTTCCAGTTCAACTCCTGGTATATACAGAAAAATCAGAAGTAACACCCATGAGATCTTCCCTCTCAGGATTCATGAGTCTGTGATGTTTAGAAGCAATAGCACTCTTACATGGAGAACCCAAATATAGATCCATTCTGTAGATGACATATTTATTATAATTAAAAAGGAACAGTTATAGAAGACAAATGAAACAATAACATCTGTAAAGGAATAAAATTTACACCAGAATAATTACTATTCTCCTCAATAGATGAAGCAATTAAAGAACAGAAATCCAGATTATTGAAAAGCAATCCATAGTGTCCACCAGCAACATTGTCCTCAGAAGAAGATGAGCAAATGCATTGCAGTATCTGACACCTCAAAAACAAGAAACATATTATACGTACAATATCTTTTAACACAACAGACACCTTCACAACTTCATTAAAAAGTGCTGGACTATATAATCTACATAACAACTGTAACAACCTATTTAAAAAATCCCTATATATATATATATATCTTTGGCAACCAAAAGGCAACTATAACTTCTCAGTATCACTATAATCCAAACAAAATCATCTTAAACAAACCTAAAGACCCAGGCATTAAACATAATGTATGATGTAAGGCCTATGCTGCACAGACAAGTAGAAGATTGGCAGAATGCACCCAAAAACATGTTGTAAACAAAAGACATGATGAAAATAATAAATGCCTCAGCACACAGACAAATTCAACCACAGTTTCAACTGGGAAACTTGATACTGTAAATCCAAAAATGCTGGGGAATTCCTAGTATTCAGACGTATCAGCCATCAACTGAGCCATAAAGTCAATCTATACCATGTAAAGGATATAACCTAGTCAAAGAAGAAGCAGCAACTTAGAACACATCCTTGTTAATAATCAATATCGTAGTAAAAAGTATACAATACCATGCAAACAGTCCAAGAAGAAACAATACCATAATAAACTGTAAAGGAAGGAAGATTAATAGCCAGCTAATTCTACTCTCTCATTCATTTGATTATGTTGCCTGGTAAGGAAATGCCTGAAAGAAAATAGCCAAGCTCAGCAAACCAAAGAGCCCAACATTTTTTACCTGTCCACTCCAGTACCAAAAAGAGTTGTAAGTCTCCTGGGCCAGTTATTCTAAACACATTTCCCAACTCTCTTGTAGTTGGATTCTCATATCTCCGTAATGTCCCCTCAGGTAATCATATATGCCACATGGAACTTTATGTTTATAGCATATTGTTGCATTTGCAGCCATAATACTTTTGAGATACTGCCTGGAAATGGTGGAATTTTCAATTTTGTAGAGTTCATAAAAGTTTCATTCTGAGCAAGTGATAATGAATATGTAAACTAACTAAAACGTAGTTTTCTTTTCTTTTTTTTTCATCTAGCTTGTCAAATGAATGTTTCTCAATAGCATACATTTAATACTTATTTAAATTCCAGACCCTATATGCTTGTTTGCCAGCAAGGAAAACTATTGAGGCCAGTCAGCTCTGTCAAACAAACAAAGATTGCCCAAAGGATTTTATCCCAAGTACATGTGTGATGCCTTCCTTGGAAAATCACACCAGGCTCATAAGGGTGAAGCATCCTCCTCAAATTGATATGCTGTTCATTGGTCATCCAGCGCATCTCCAATATACAGGTATGTATGATTTGATGAGAATGCTAACAGAAGTGAAGCAGGTAAATACATAATATACAGATTACAGTTGGTTGATTTTTTCTTCTGCATTTATTTATTTATTTATTTATTTATTTCAATGTTAAGGTTTATCAGATATAATTTTTTTATTGTGTTAATGATATTACCCTATTTCCACAGTAATCAAATTTATATATTTTTATTTAGATTATATGTATATGTATTTGGTCATGTTTGCAAAATAAATAAATGTACTTAAGTTACAAAAAAGCTTACCTGCTTAATGTGAAGTTTATTCTGCAGGCATACATTTCATAAACTATGAAAAACAATCTATTTTATACATGTGTACATGTATGTTGATCATTGGTTCTTAATAGCAGGAAAATTTTGAAAAATTGACTCAGGAATATGAAAATATTGCTACAGGGTGTTCTAACAAATGTTTTTGCATAGTTTCTGCTGTTATTTCAGTATTTTGATAAAAGTTTGTCTTAAGATATTGAGCCCTAATTTTGTTATGAAATTATTTGTGCAATATAAACTTGTGCTGTACAGTTTCTTAATCTGCATGTATATAGTTTCTTGAACTTCATAAAGTTTATATTTTCAGCTTTAAACCACTGACATTAAAAACAAATCTCAACATAGATAATACTTTTCAATATTTGGCCATAAATAAAATAGACTCCTTTTATAGATAATCCTTGACTTACATCTGGTTGCTTAGCAACTACCTGAAATTATGATGCACCTCAGTGGGGTACTTACAATCTGGTTCCGGTGGCCAGCTCCCATGCCCCCATTACATGACTGCATTTCTAGTGCTTAGTAACTAGCCTGCATTTATGGCTATAAGTGTCCTGCAGTGATGTGATTGTGTTTTACGACATTTTTGCCAAACCTGACATTTACTTCTGGTTTTTGGCAAAAATGCCCTTTAAGTGTAATATTGCTTTGCTTAATGACCATTAAGTTCACTTAACGACTGCTGCAAAAAAGATCATACAATGGGTCCAGTTAAGCGATAACCCATTTTATGACCATCATGACGTACAATCATGACAGGAAGGCTCCAATACAGTCATAACTCAAGGACTACCTGTATTTGTTCACTACAGGTAGCCCTCTACCTTCGACCATAGTTGAGCCCAAAATTTATGTTACTAAATGAGAAATTTGTTAAGTGAGCTTGCCCCATTTTATGACTTTTCTTGTCACATTTGTTAAGTGAATCACTGCAGTTGTTAAATTAGTAACCCCATTATTAAGTGAATCTGGCTTTTCCATTGACTTTGCTTATCAGAAGGACACTAAAGGTGATCATATGACCCCAGGACACTGCAATTGTCATAACTATGAACCAGTTATCAAGCATCTGAATGTAAATCACATGATCCTGGGGATCCTGTAATGGTTGTAAGTGTGAAAAATGGTCATAAGTTACTTTTTTAAGTGCTGTTGTAACTTTGAATGGTTACAGAATGAACTGTTGTAAGTCGAAGACTTCCTGTACTTTACATAAGCACCACATGCTTAGGGACATGAATGCAATAGGTATTTCCTGTTTTTGTCTTTGCCTTTCTTCTACTAAAATACATATGTGTTCTGACCCAAACCCTTTTCCAATAAGACAAATAATTACTAAAGGGAACAGAAACCTTTTAATGAGTCTTACGAATCCCCGGTTAAAAGGCTGCTGCAAACTAATTAACTTTGATAAGCACAAACCTTGCCAAAACTGTACGAGACTGCCAAGAATCACAGATAAGAAATATTTCACAACCCGAGTCTTTAAATACCAACTTAAAATACTGTAATGTCCATGAGGCTGAGTTTCAAAACATCCTTGCTTCCTGCAAAGAACGTTCGCTTTACAGCTGCCTTTTATCTTCTTGAAGGAGGGGCCATTACCTTGCAGCCTTACTCCCAAGTCGCCCGTGCTGTTGCAGCTGCTCTTTCCTACGAGCAACCCTGCGCACACACGCACTTGGCACAGGCTCCTCAGGAACCTCTTCATTGCTGCTGCCAGCCCCCACAATCTCTGAAGGCAGCAGACCACTCCCAAATGGTCCTGGCCCCTCATCTGAGTCCTTGCTCTCCTCAGCCATCTGCACCTGCTGCCGGCTAACCACAACAATATGTGATGTTCAGATACAAAGATCAGCTGCATATCTATTTTCCCTCTATAGGCACTTGATTGTAAAACAACAGTAGGTGTATTATATGTTAGACTTGCTGTTTTCACAAAATATAGACCAACTATGAATATAACATAATTATAATAGAAGTGATGTTACCATACATCATGGGGAATGAAACAAAATGTTGTATTTGTTGTGAACAGAGATTTAGACATGATTTGTTTTGAAATGCTCCTTGATTTTGTAACAGAAAATTCTTTCTTTGTTTAAGTGAGCCTCAGCAGCTTTGTACCTCGATACAGTTTTCTAACTTTGGACCTTCCTTTAATAATGGAAACATTTTGCAAGTATCCTTTCATATTTGTGTGGACTTTTTGAGAAAAGACTCTGGGAGTATCATGCATATAAAATACTACAGCCATTTGATTTTTACCTTTTGAACAGCCTCTTCTAACTTATTTTGCATATTTGGCCTATTTAAGGGGGTGGAAGCTACTGGCTATGGTGTAAGATTTTGATTTAAACAATCCAATTACAGGAAATGATAAAAGTAAAAATATATCTAACATTTTATGCACATCTTTTATGTATATATTTAAAATTACACAGTCTGTTTTCTTAATGGCTTACAAAATTACAGTAAAAACGTCAGTAAAAGCATAAACAAATAGTTACAAATTAAAATGTTAGCATTAACTCTTTAAAAAGCCTGAATAAATGAATGTGTTTATTTATTAAATATATAAGACTGCTAACTCCACACCAACTCTTGATGGCCTTGTCCATGGGAAGTGGGCAAAGCAATTTTTTCTGTTGGAAAAAACAATTTGCTGACTTCCTTTTATGACAAGAAACATTTACGTATGTGGCTCGTATCATGACTAGAAAAGATCCATTCTGGATAAAGATATGGAAATGAGCTACATTTGCCAAGTTGAGTGTTGAGATCTCCACATACCAAGCCCTTTGGGGTTTCTTATAAAGTGTCCCAGGACTGCTTGAGTCCATTGAATCAGGGATTCCATTGGTAGTGGGATAGTCAATATAGCTATGGAAGCATAATCTTCACTTCAGTCATTTAAAACAAGATATATTTCTTTCAGTGAAAATCTGGAAAGGACATAGAAACCATGTAGATTATAACCCGGGTAATTAGTCTGCACAATTCCTGCACCAAGTATCAGGACAAGTTGGCACTCATAAAGGACGCCTTGCCCCATTCTGTTTGGCTTCTATAATATTAGAATTTTCATTTCTTAAACCTATAGGAACATGTCACTACAAGGACAGGTAGTCCTTGTTTAATGACTGCCTCATTTAGTGACTGTTTAGCAATATGTTTCATCATTTGTATGATAATGTGAATAATATACTGTATATTCTAATATGTTGCAATAGCATGTAGCTATTACTGAGAATTATAAAAATGACTATAGTGTTTTAGATTACCCATTTCCAAGTTGGAATATTTTTTTAAACATTGGAATATGCAGGGTTTTTAAAAAATTATTTATTTATTAAATATGTATACTGCCAACAGCTCTGGTGTAAAGGCAAATTAGTTTTTTATGTCCACCTGTAGGGGAATATATAATGTGGTCTAGCCTTTACATCCTTTCTCAATATGTTTTTTTTTCTTATGTAAAGTCTCTTCCCTTATCTTGTATAAAAATACATTTTACAACTAGGATCTTACTTATTTTGGTTTTTGCTATCAATAAAGAATTATAAAGAGCAAATAAAAATAGTATTAGTTCAATTAATTGCTATGTTCCCAAAGTGCTGAAACTATAAAATTTATGTGTTTTTAAAAAATGACTATATCATGCACCTTAACAAGCTTAAACAGATATCTGATTTCACTCTCTGGAGCATTGGCTGTTGTTAATGCAATTCCCTGTTTTGCTTTGGATGGCCAATGGATATTGAATTCTTTCTTAGAAGCTACGGCTAGCAAATTTATTGTTGAAAAGCAAAACAGGGAGCTTTTAGGCTTCTTAATTTTACTTGCTGGCAGTGCACTCTTGGCTGCTAATGTGGCTCTAGGATTCTGGGTTGTGACAGCACGATAACATAATAGCACATTTGATATCATTTATTATGCTGATGCAGAAAACTTTGAAATATATCATTTTCCAAAATGACAGTTGGGTGGTTCAATGGAAAGAAAAGTAGTTTTACTCTTTAAGAATGCGTCCATAGATTCCTTCAAACATATTTTTGAAGTCCTCTGACTCTGCTACTTGATCATACTCAAGCAGTGGTGGGATTCAAATTTTTTTACTACTGGTTCTGTGGGCGTGGCTTGGTGGGCGTGGCAGGGGAAGAATACTGTAAAATCTCCAGTCAGAGATGGTATTTGCCAGTTCTCTGAGCTACTCAAAATTTCTGCTCCAGGACTGGTCAGAACCTGCTGAATACCACCTCTTGATATTCAGCATTTCTTTTTAGAGGCCCCTATGGCTTCAGAGGCATTATCAGGAAATGGTGCTCGGAGGTCAGTGATTTATTCTGCAGTTTATTTGATTGCATGTTAAAGCCAAAAGGAAGTAAATTGGACATTGTTGCTACTTAGTAAGCTTTGACATGTTAGGACCAATGTGAAAGGAGAGAGTAATAGAAAAGTGTGACATATCCCTACTTTTCATTTGGCATCAGTCTCCCTAAAGCATTTATCATCTGCACCTCTATAACTGTCTAGTTTGGTTCTGCAGCCCAACAGGACAGACACAGACTTCAGAGGATAATTAGGACTGCAGAAAAAACAATTACTACCAACCTGCCTTCCATTGGGGACCTGTGTACCACACAAGTCAAAAAGAGGACTGTGAAAATATTTACAGACCTCTCACATCCTGGACATAAACTGTTTCAACTCCTACCCTCAAAACGACGTTATAGAGCACTGCACATCAGAACAAGTAGACATAAGAACAGTTTTCCCCCGAATGCCATCACTCTGCTAAACAAATAATTCAATCAATACTGTCGAACTATTTACAAAGTCTGCACTATTATTACTATTAATCTTCTCATCACTCCTTATCACCTATCCCCTCCCACTTGTGACTGTATGACTGTAATTTTGTCACTTGTATCTTTATGATTTATATGGACTGTTTCCTAGTATGATTTGATTGTTTATTGTACCCTATGACTATTATTAAGTGTTGTACCTGATGATTCTTGACTTTTGATGAATGTATCTTTTCTTTTGTGTACACTGAGAGCATTTGCACCAAGACAAATTCCTTGTGTGTCCAATCACATTTGCCCAATAAAAGAATTCTAATTTTAATTTAAACATTGTTCTCATATTGAGAAATAGATGAAATCCAGCTTCCCCTCCCACCACCCCCAAGAAGACTTTCATCAAATCACATTTGCAAAGATAGAAATGGTGGAAGCCAGGCTGCACCTTTACAATTCCAAGGGTCATTAGGAAAGTGTCTTTAGTCTTAAACGTTCTGATTTGTTGGCTAGGTTCATTGAATCATACATAGAATGTTATTCTTGATTGGGTAAAGCAATGGTATGCCTTTTCTTCTGCTTTAGTGTGCTCTGGCAACTTCTTCAATTTTATTAAACATTAATGATAAATAGAAGACTGCCACTTTCCAATAAACCTCTTCTATTGATAGCTATTAGTTTGGTTTTAGAAGAAATTTTCTATTACACTTTCCTTACCTACCTGACTACAATGTTCTACTGCTGTCTTTATGTATTTGAATTCATAGTTCTGCAGTATTGGACTTTGGAAAGGAAGATGCCAAGCACTTACTTCTGTTTTCCTGGAGCTGTGGTAAAGAGAGAAGGCCAGCCTAGAAGGGTAGAGAACTAAAGTGAACAACAGTCATGTGTCAGAAAGTTGAGCCTAGCTGGTGGCTTCCTATCATAATTAACTTTTGCTACTAAATTTCCCCGAGGTCCCTTTTAAAGAAGGGGGGGGGAGAAGTGAGAGTTGGGGGGAAGAAGTGAGAGTGTTAAATAAATACGATTGCCAAGTAGTATGTTTTTAGACAGTTGACTTGGGGGTCCTTTTAATGCAGAATCAAAGTATGGTTTAGGGACTCAGGCTATCTTTGATGTATTTAGGTCCGTGAATGGGCTGCTTTTTATGAATGTAAACAGTCTATTTATGAATTGATTTCTGTTTTATTATTATTTGTATATTTCCAAAGGAGCCTAAACTGAAAAACCAGGTATTGTAATTATAAGCAATTCAAGACTTACTCCTTTTAAATGTAAAAAATAAGTTTTTTTCCTTTAGTATTTTTTAAAAATAAGTATGTGCTTACTTTCCATTCTCAGCTAACTTATAAGTGGATGGATTTTAATATGTCTTTAAATAAGGTGAATTATATATCTGTGAATATATATCTTCACTATGTAATCTGTGGTATCCCCTGTGGTCAAGCCTCCTTAATATGGATTTTGGATTATTTGACATGATTTTTAAGAAAGAAATGTCTGTACATGTTGTTGATAATTAAAAAGGTGTATGTTTTGCTTAAGGCACAGATCTGATAATCATATTTCAAGTATATTGTAGGATTCTTTTTGCAAATGCTACTGCTTATTTTGTTTTACTTTGTAAAGTGTCCTATTTGTGTACCTTCTCATTTTTCATATTTCGTATATTTGTACAACTTTTAAATCCGATCCCAATTATTCAGTTTTATATACCCCAACTCCATCAGTTTTACAGATGGAGAATGATGTTGTCATGATGATGGTGTTTGAATGTGTTTGGGCCTACCCAGAGACCTGTTCACAACAAAAAGGAAAACCTAGAAAAGGCCTCATTGGCATTGCTACAAATTGCTGTTCTGAGCCTGGAACATGAGAAAAATGGCAGATTTCCATTTTTGTAAAATATGTATTACAAAGTTATATATGACAAAAGAAAAACAATGTGGATATGGAAAGGCATTTTCCATGACTTGAATGAGAAAGTCTTCCTGATAGAATAGGCATATATAGGTCTAGATGTATGCCTAAAGTAAGTGCTATTGATAATTTTTAGATTAGATTAACAGAGTTGGAAGGGACATTACAAGTCATCTAATCCAACCATCACCCCCATCCAAGCAGGAGACCCTACACCATTTCTGACAAATAGCAGTCTAATCTGTTCTTGAAAGCCTCCAGTGATGAAGCTCCCATAACTTCTGAAGGCAAGCTGTTCCATTGGTTGATATCAGAAAATTTCTCCTTATTTCTAGAATCTCTCCTTGGTCAGTTTCCATCCATTATTCCTTGTCTGGCCTTTGGGTGCCTTGAAAAATAGCTTGACCCCTTCCTCTTTGTGGCAGCCCCTCAAATATTGGAACACTGCTATCATGTCTCCCCTGGTCCTTCTATTCACTAGACTAACCATGCCCAGTTCCTGTAACTGTTCTTCATATATTATAGTCACCAGTCCCCTAATCATCCTGGTTGCTCTTCTCTGCACTTTTTCTAGAGTCTCAACATCTTTTTTTATGTGGTGATCAAAACTGGATGCACTATTCTAGATGTGGTCTCACTAAGGCTTTATAGAGTGGTATTAGTATCTTGATCTTGATTGTATCTGTTAATGCAATTTAGGATTGCATTAGCTTTTTTGGCTGCCAACACACATTGCTGATTGCTGGTTGTCCACTAAGACTCCAAGATTCCTCTCTCAGTTACTGCTATTAAGCCTGGTTTCACCCACTCTATATGTGTACTTTTGGTTTTTCTTGCCTAAGTGTAAGTGTAAGACTACTTTTCTCTATGTTGAATTTCATTTTGTTAGATAGGACTCAGTGTTGAAGTCTGTCAAGATCCATCTGGATCTTGTGCCTAATTTCTTGGGTGTTAGTTCCTGCAAGCTTAGTATCATCTGTAAATTTTGTATGTTCCCCTTCTATTCCCCCATATTAGTCATTTATGAAGATATTAAAGAATACTGGGCCTAAGACAGAACCTTGTGGTCCCCCACTGCTTACTTCCCTCCATGTAGAAGTAGACCCATTAAGGACTACTCGTTGTGTATGGTTTGTCAGCCAGTTGTGAGTCCATCTAGTGGTGGTGTTATCTATCCCACTTTTTTCTAGCTTACCAAAAAGTAGGCTGTCGAATACTTTGTCGAATACCTTGCTGAAGTCTAAGTATATTATGTCCACAGTATTTTGCTGGTCTACTAATTTAGTCATTATGAAGAATGAAATAAGATGGGTTTGGCATAATCTGTTCTTAACAAACCCATGATGATTCTATTTATTACTTTACTCATTTCTAGATGTTGGCAGATCCTTTTAAATTATCTTTTCCAATATCTTCTCGGGTATTGATGTTAGGCTACTTGGTCTGTAGTTTCCTGGGGTCTGGTTTTTTTCTCCTTTTTTGAAGATAGGAACCACATCAGCGCTTTTCCAGTCCTCTGGTAGTTCCCCAGTGCTCCAGGATTTTTGAAAGATGTGGTACAGTGATTCTGTGATGACATTTGCCACTCCTTTAGAACTTTGGGGTGTAATCCATCAGGCCCCGGTGATTTGCGTTCATCAAGATCAGACAGGTGTTCTTTTACTTCTTTTTTTTTTGCTTATTTTAATTTTTATTTCTAGTCTGTCTTTTACAGTTATATTTTTGGCAGGTTGGGCTACAGTTTCTTTTTGCGTGAAGACCAATGGAAAGAATGAGTTAAGCAGCTCTGCTTTCTTTCTGTTGCCTGTTACTTCCTTACAGTCTTTTCTCTTTAGTGAACCGACTGTTTCCTTGATTTTTTTCTTGTTATTTCTATGTTGGAAGAAACTTTATTATCTTTAACTTTTGTTGCAAGTCTTTGTTCATTCTGAGTCTTTGCTTTCCTGACTGTCTTTGCAGATTCTGGCTATCTGCTGATATTCTGCCTTAGTTCTGTGTTCCTCTTTCCATTTTTGGTACTTGTCCTTTTTGTCTTTCAATTTGTCAGAGAGATCTTTGTGCAGCCATGCTAGTTTCTTCTTGGATTTCTTGTTTTTTTTTCTCAGTGGTATTGTGCTGGTCTCAGCTTTTATGATCATATTTTTCAGAGTTTCCCAAGCTTCTTGAGTTGTTTTCCCGTTAAGGATTTTCATCCAAGGAATCTTTTCCAAGTTCTCTCTGAGTTTATTAAAATCAGCTCTTTTAAAATCTAAGACGCTGATATCATTATTTGCATTATGTTGAATTCTAACATGAGATGGTGACTCTCACCCAAGATTCCTAAAGTTTCAACTCCCTTTATCCCTTCTTCTCTGTTTTAAGAATTAAGTTCAGTATGGTTGTCCATCTACTTTCCTCCTCTACCTTTTGGACAACAAAGTTATCAGCTAATAATTAAGAAATTATTTGATTTGTCACTTGGTGCAGAATTAGCCTTCCAATTGATGCCAGGGTAACTGAAGTCCCCCATTACTATTATACTGTAGTGTCTTTTTTACATATATTTGTTAGTTGGTTAGCAAAAAGGACGTCTATTTTTTCTGCTTGATTGGTGGCCTATAGTATACATCTTTGGCCATGTCATTCTTTTTTTCTTTTCTATTGACCTGTATGCATTCTAGGTAGTTTTTGTCTTTGGTTTCATTCATTTCTGTAGCAATATAATGGTTCTTTACATACAGTGCAACTCCACCTTCTCTTTTATGGGGTCTGGGTTTCTTGAACAATTTGTATCCTTCTATCAGTATGTTCCAATCATGGGTTACATTCCACCAAGTTTCTGTTATTCCAACTATTATCATATCTACCTTCATGTATTAATAGTTCAGGTTCACCCTATTTGTTCCCCTGACTTTGTGCATTTGTATATAGGCACTTGAGATCTTTATGTCTGACTCTGACTATGCTTCTTATGCCTCCTAGTTGGTGTTTGAATTTGTCTTCCTTCCCATCCCTCTTTACCTCATTATTTGACTTGCTTTCTAGGGAATTAGCTCCTGGAGATTGGTCACCCTCCCCCCTCAAATTTAGTTTAAAGCCTTCCTGATAAGTTGAGCCAGTCGTTTTCCAAAAACATTCTTCCCAGTCTTTGTAAGGTGCAACAAAACCCGTCATGGAGATGGGTCAAAACCCATCATGGAGATAAAACAGACAGAAATTATTTTGGTGATACCAACCCTTTAGCCAGTGTTCACTTCTAGAATTCTTGGTTCTCTTACTGGATGTTGTCCTTTCGTTGGCAGTACAAATGAAAAAAACTACTTGTGCACTGAAGTCCTTGACTTTTTGCCAGCTGCTCATAATCACTCGTTTTCAAGTCCTTTTTTGTGTCATTTGTCCCTAAGTGTAGTAGTAGAAAAGAGTAGTAATCTGTGGGCCTAATTATTTTGGTTAGGTTCTCAGCCACATCCTTGATTTTTGTTCCAGGGAGACAACATACCTCCCTAGATTGTATGTGTGGTTTGCAGATGGCTGGTTCTGTTCCTTTGAGAATAGAATCTCCTATCACCAATACTCACCTTCCCTTTTTAGGAGGTGCAGTCTGGGGGGCTTTTCTGCTTATTCCAGGTGAATCTGTTGATGTAATTCTTTTAGGGATATTGGTTGATGTCTCTTTTCTTAGTGTTTGCAGGTTTTCTTTGAGGGGGAGATTGTGCATCTGAGTATTTTCAACTAGGGGGAGAAATCGTTTGCTCAGTCTTAATGGGGCTGCTTCTGATTGGTTTAGATTGGGCAACAAGGGTTTGTTAGATGTGTGCTGCTTCTTTCTTTGATTATTGTGTTTCCTTCTATGTGTGACATACCTCCATTTGTCTTCCTCCAAGGATTTATCAGCAGGGTCTAATCCTTTGGGAGTTTTTTGTTCATTATATGGTTCGATTTGGGCATAGCTTTCTTGCATAGGTTGGAGTTTGGCTAGAGCTGCCTCTAGATTCTTTACTTTTTCCTCTAGCAGTTCATATAGTTTACATTTAATACATGTATAATTTGAGTGTTCTTTGGGCATAAGCACATACATGGAACTTATATTGCAAAACACAATAGTATCAGTCACCTTTTCCCTGATTTTCTACCTTTTTATTGGTTCTTTTTAGAGTAAAAAGTTTTGTATCTTTCTTTTTTCCCCCTTATCCTTTTTTCTGTTCTTTTGTGCTTGTTTTTCTAGCTTGTTATTTATTTAACTTACTTAGTGTTATGTTAATTTTATTTATCCTTTTCTTCCCTATATTTTTTAATATAGGGAAGAATATATATATATTTAAATATTTTTAAAAAGTTTTTAACCTCTAATTCCTCCCTATCTTATTATTTAAGATTTGCCTTGTTTATTTGATTGATCTTTATTCTTCCTTGATTGCTAATGTTCCACTCTTGTCCTTATTATTTGCCTATTTATTTGTCTTTTATTTTCTGTTCTGTGTTTATTTTCATTCTCTACTGGGGTCTTCCCTCGCCATTGGGACCTCAAGCTTAATTGCTACCTTCACTTCCGTCATTCGCTGCTCTGGCCTCTTGTCATTTTCTCTGTCAGCTCCCTTCTGTCCTTTGATTCTCGGATCTTTTCAGCCTCGTCTCTGCTCTGGTCAGCTCTCTCTGCCTGCCATTTAGTTATCCAGTTGGCTGTCTGGTCTGCTCTGCTCAGCCTGCTACTCAGCTTTAGAGACCAGATCTCTCCAACTCCATGTGCTTCTGCTGCTGTGCTGTCTGACTTTGCTGCTACAAAGCAAAGCCCCTCCAATGATTCCTCTGCGGCTGCATTTCTTGCCTCCAATTCTGCCACCCCCAATTTCTCACAGTCACTAGTTCCCTATGCCGGATGGGTTGCTCCAGGCCTTTTGTCCTTTGCCAGACAAGCCAGTGGGAAGAGCTGCTGGGGTAGCAGGTGGCTGGGGGGGCTGCTGGTCTCGCTGGGGAGGGAATGTTGATCAAGTCTTCCACAAATCCTCTACCAGGGGCAGATCACTGGGGAAGACTGCTGATTTGGAAGAATGCAGGGGAAGGGCTGTGGTAGTCAGCTGGCTTAAGTTTGCTAGGCCCTGAGGCCTGTGATGCCTGGGTGCTCATTGAGCTGAGCTGCCTAGATTGGAATATGGGTCTAGGCAGTTATTAAATATATTGTGACCTACCAGTTTGCTTCCTTGTTCAGCCTCCCTTCTTGTGCGCTGATCAGCTACTGGTTCGATGCTCCTGAGCTGGATCTATTGTTCAGTTGCCAGCTGCCTCTGACTCACCGTACAGCCATTCATTCGCTGTGCTATTGTTTTGCTGGCGTTTCCCTACTTAACCCAATTTCTTATTTTCCTTTATCCTTTCTGTCTTCCTTATCTAACTTTCTGCTCCCTGTTCTTCCCCCTTTTTTTCTCTTATACTTTCTTATTTAATTTAGTAAATTCTCTTCCCGTGATCTGATACTGTTTCCTCCACTGCTGCCATCTTGGAAAGAATCTCCGACCATGTGCCTATACCTCCAGAAAGTTCACCAACACTGAACAAAGGTGGGTGGTGTGGGAGAAAGAGGCTTTCGTGGTCCATTGTGCACTATTAACCTGGTGGCACTTCCTAGAAGGGAGCCAAGTGTTGTTTGAAGTATGGATTGATCATAAAAATCTGGAGGCCCTTAGGACCCCTTGGAAGGCCTCTTCCAAACAGGTCCAGTGGGTGCAGTATTTTAACCGATTTGATTTCCCACTGAAATATATCCCAGAAAGGAAAAACTTTCTAGCGGATGCCTTGTCCCAAATGCCCCAGTATAAGATTAAGTGTGAAGAGGTGGTCAATGCCATCATTCCCATCCCCCAGAAGGCAGCACAAGTCACCACAAGGCAACAGACTTGGAGGCAATCAAGCGAACCAGGGGAAAAGCTAATTCAAAAGCTCAGAGCCAAACTGCAAAACGACCCTTGGTTCAGGGATAACCAACAATTCCTGACATCCTGAGATGGATTGGCATGGCAAAGTCCAAAATGGTATGTCCCCAGCACCCTCTGTGTCCAAGTTCTGCAAAGAAGCCACAACGCCAAGCAAACTGGCCATTTTGGATTCCTAAAGACATGGCATCTGGTGGGAAGATAATTTTGGTGGCCAGCAATAAAAAGGACATTGAAAGCTATGTATAAAGTTGGGTGACATGCACAGCAATGAAAAAAAAGACCTAGGAAACCTCCAGGATTGTTACAACAAGTGGCCGAACCGTCAGGACTCTGGATAGAAATAGCAATGGACTTTATCAAGGAACTCCCAGAAAGTGGAGGAAACATCATAATTTGGACAGTGATTTATCTTTTTTCCAAACAGGCTCATTCATTGCCTGCTCCAGACTCCCTTCAGCCCATAAACTGGCCAAGCTGTTCCTGAAGCACATTTAGTGACTTCATGGAGTCCCAAAGGATTATATCTGATCAGGGGGTCCAGTTCATGGCCAAATTCTGGAGAGAGTTGGTAAAATCAATTGGGTCTCCCCAGGTGCTTAGCTCAGCTTTTCATCCAAGTAGTAATGGGGCAGCAGAACACATGAATGCAATGATAGACCAGTACCTGAGGTGCTATGTAAACTATGAACAAATCAATTGGGCTGATCTACCTTTTGCTGGATACAACAATGCCATACAACAACAATGCCATACATAGCAGCACAGGCTTCATGCCTTTCAAGGTGGCCATAGGGGTGGACTTTGTCCCAATGCCTGAGTTGCCTCGAGAGCCCCCTTCCTTAGTAAACCCTCACTGAATGGATAGACTCCCTGCAGCAGGCTTGGGGGAATGTAAAGCGTGCACTCGCCAAAGTCACAGATGCAGAAAGAGCAGGCAGACAAAAGGCTTTTCCCCCAGAAGCTGTTTCACATAGGAGAAAAAGTTTACCTCTCCATCAAATACCTGAAACTAAAACTGCCATGTAGAAAACTGGGTCCTAAGTTTATAGGACTTTTTCCCATCATAAAAATCACAATCCAGTCACAGTAGAACTGAAACTCCCATGCTTGATGGGGAAAATACACCCGGTTTTCCATAGCAATCCACTGAAGCCAGTAATAGGCTGAGAGCTAAGGTCAGTAGCTTGGGAAGCCCCAGGTTCCATCTCAGTGCAGGGAGAGACCCATTACGAAGTAAAAAGAATTTTGGATCCTAGACTGTTCAAGGAGACATTACAGTATTTAGTACAGTGGAAAAGCTGCCCTCTTTCAGAAGCAACTTGGGTGAAGAGACAGAATGTAAGAGCAGACAGAGTGGTCAGAAAGTTCCATGAGAAGAATCCTCAGAAGCCAAAAGGACAGCGAGGTGGTGATAGGCCTGGCTAAGAAAAAATTAACCTGTTTGAATTTGGTGTTTTCCAGATAACCCTCACAAACTGAGTGGGGGTGGTGGGGAGAAGAGCAGATTATCAACTTGAACTTAACCTGGCTGCAGCCATTTTTCTGTTCCTTAGTTGCCACACAGAGTGGGAAGGGGGAAGGGGGTTAGAATGCATTACTAGAGACAACAAAGAGTTTTCTCCTGAGAACCAAGGTCGTCTCTCCTGGCAACAGATAAGGTTGGAAAAGGAGTGCCTGAAGAGCCCGCCAATCAACCCAATTGGCCAATGTGACTTGGGGATGCGTTTATTTCCTAGTTTAATGATACTGAAACCGTGGAAAAGATTTAGATTTTGTTTTCCATTGAAACTGTGCCAATATGCTGTGCTCATTAAACAAGACCTTTGAGAAAGACACCTGTTTTTCTTTTTAATTGTGGGTTACTATCCTGATAAAGATGGTACAAGTCACTTCAACAAGTCTATCACTGATAACCCGGTTGGATGGAACAAACTATGTTTCCTGGTCTCTGAAGTGCAGTCTACTTCTGCGTAGAGAAGGTTTATAGAATGTAGTTCAAGACCCACTGGATGTAAATGCTTGGGATACAGCTAATGAGGATGATGCCAAGAAGCTTGCTGACTTTAAACAGAACAACGAACGAGCTTTTTGTATAATTGGACTAACACTGAGTGACCAGCAGCTAGTCCATTTTCATGGAGAAGAGTCTGCTGCTAGGTATTGGGAGACTTTGAAGATTTATGTTCGTGACAGTGTAGGTACACACATACATCTTACACGTAAACTGTTTAGAGCACGTCTTCTGAAAGGTGGAGATATGTTAGCTCATTTAAACTTCATGAAAAGAACTTTTCAAGAGCTACATGAAAAGGAACTGATATTTTCAGAGCTGCATCAAGTTTACATCATTCTTTCCTCATTGGATGACAATTATGATGATTATGTATCTTCAATGGAAGTCCTGCCCAGAGATAAACTGACATTGACTGACATAACTGGAAGATTGTTAGAAGAAGCAAGAAGACGGCTGGATATGGACCAACTGAGGAAGGAACAACCACAAGAAGAGAATTTGTCTTCAACTGCCTATACTGTTAGGAAATGTTTTTCTTGTGGGGCTAGGGGACATATAGCTAAATTCTGTAAGAAGGGAAAACAACAGAATACTGGCAAACACCAGAAGGCCGAGAAGTTTACCTATGTCTAGCAATTCAACTGTAAACCATGATTTGTGGGTTGTTGATAGTGGAGCATCACCGTGCATTACTAAGGATAGAAACAGGTTTGTAAAGATGTCCACAAGTAAACAACATGTATCATTGGCAAATGGATGGAAGATTAAAACATCAGGTGAAGGTATTGCATATTGTTCTTGTATAAATGAACATTTAACTATGCTATATGAAATTTAATTTGCTATCAGTAAGGGCTTTAGTTAATCTTGGTTATGTAGTAACCTTATTGGGAGATAACTGTATAACAGAGAAAAAGGGTAAAAGTGTTACTGCTACATTAGAAAATGATTTATATGTGATACATGATGACCAGTTGAAGATGGCTAACTCAGTTTATAACAATGTTAAGCCACATGATGAATGTATACATTTACTGCATAGATGTCTAGGGCACATTAATTTCAAAATTCTCAAACTGTTGAATTGTCAGAGTATTGTGGAGTAAAATTGAAACCCTGTAGAAAGTATTTACGCTGCAATGCTTGTAGCCAAGAGAAGAGTAAGGTTACTCCTGCAAACAGACTAAATGGGTTTAAGACCAAAGAACCTTTAGAGGTTGTTTTTGCTGACATAATTGGTCCTAAGAAACCAAGTTTAGGAGGTGCTTGCTATATTTTGACTATTATGGACCATTACTCATGATACGGTTTCTGCTATCTAATGAAAAACAAAACAAACATTCAAACATTTCTTTAACTGGCTAAGGTTTGCTGAGAGAAAAATGAAAAGTAATTACTTTAGTAACTGATAATGGGACTGAGTTTGTTAACAAAAGATTCCAAACTATGCTGAAATTGGCTGATGTTGAGCATAAACGTTCTGTACCTTACAGACCACAACATAACTTGTTTGTAGAATGAAGAGGGCAAACATTACAAGCCATGGCTCGCACTATGTTATCTGATTCAGGTTTACCTGAAACACTGTGGGGTGAGGCCATAATGTGTAGCAACCATGTTTTAAACAATGTAGTGAATACAACAACTGGAGAATTGCCATTCACTCGTTGGCATGGCAGAAAGCCAAATTTAAGTTACCTACACACATTTGGAGCTCCAGCATGGGTGCATATTCCCTCACAAGTAAGACTGAAAGGACAACATAGAGCTAAGAAGTTATTTTTGGGGGGTTATGAGGCCAACCATAGATCATTTAGATTTTGGGATCAAGGCACAGCTCATGTTTATTGTAGTGCTAGTGCAAAATTTATTGAGCATGTTGGATGGGATAAACTGGCACAGGAATCCAGCAATGATATTATTATTGACACCCAAATAGTCCCCAAAAATAAAATCAGTAAACCTCAAATAGCCATTAAAGAGGAAGAACAGGAGGAAGTAGGAGTTCAAGCACAGGAGGAGGTAGAAGAACAGGAGCAGGTAACTCAGGAAAGTCCACCAGTTAGCCCTGTATTATCAAGACGTTCAACTCGAGTAACACGACCACCTGATAGATATTAGTCTAGTGTTGTATGCCAAGTGAATACAGTTCCAAGTAATTATAGTGAACTAAAACTGTATCCTGCTAAGGATCAGGCTGCTTGGCAGAAAGCAATGGATAAGGAACTAAAATCTTTAAAAAGACTGGAGGTATACGAAAATGTTAAGTTACCACCAGGTAAACATGCCATAGGATGTAAATGGACATATAAATTGAAGACAGGTGTGGATGGGACTGTTACCCATAAAGCCAGGTTAGTAGCACAAGGGTTCAATCAGGCTGCAAATGACTATGATGAGGTATTTGCACCTAGTCTGAAGGCTACTACATTAAGGGCAGCATTAGTATGGGCAGCTAAGGAGAAATACATTGTAAATCATTTGGATGTAGAGACAGCTTATCTGCATGCACCATTGCAACATACTATATATTTAAAGAAACCTTTAGGTCTCAAAAATGATAATACAAATGATTGCTGGAAATTGAAAAAGAGTCTTTATGGTTTGAAGCAATCAGGATATGGGTGGAACCAATGCATAGTGAAGGAATTAACTAAGAAAGGCTTTGTAGCTGGCATGGCTGATCCATGTTTGTTTAAAAGAGAAAGTAATGGTATGATTTCATTATTGTTATTATTTACTGATGACATAGCATTTTTTTTTATAAAAAATTTTTTTAACAAAAAAACAACATAGACATACCACATAAAACATAAAAATATCATCCTTCTTCATAAATTTACAAACAGTGCATCGATTGGTTTACCCCTTTTTTTGTGTGCATCCATTTCCTAGTCACTAATATAATTATATTACATAATAGCTCATATTATCAATCAATAATTGTATAACCTAATATCATCACTAAAAAAATCATTTATCTATAATTTTGTTAATTCATATTTTAAAGAGATAACTATAGTTTACTTAGTTTATTTTGCAATAAGTCATAAGATCATACCAAATCTATCTTGATAATGTTTTATAAAGATAATATCAAGAAAAAAAAGGAAAAAAAAATTTTTTTTATGCTAAATCTGAATATTCTATTATTATGTTTTATTATCTAACCATTGATAAAAAAGATCCCAAACTTCATAAAATTGTTTATCTTCTTGTTCTCTGATTTCAAATGTCAATTTACTCATTTCAGCACAATCCAATATTTTCTTAATAATTTCTTCCTCTGATGGAGTTTTCTCACTCTTCCAGTTTTTAGCAAATACAATCCTAGCCGCTGTTAATATATTTACAATCAAATACTTCAAATTTTTATTATATATATCAGGTAAGATTCCCAATAAAAAATCTCTGGTTTCAAGTCTATATGTGTCTTTGTCATTTTTTCCAACCATATGCGAATCTTAGTCCAATATTTTCTAGCGTCCTCACAAGTCCACCACATATGGTAGTATGAGCCAGGTATCTGATGACATTTCCAGCACTTTTCAGATTTGTTCTTAAACATTCTTGCAATTCTTGTCGGGGGAAATGCCACCTGTAAAACATCTTATACAAGTTTTCTTTATAAGCTGTTGACATTGTCATTTTATAATTTTGAGACCACAATTTTTCCCATTTCTCCAAATCAATCCCATATCCAAAATTCTTCCCCCAAACAATCATCGTTTCTTTAACTTGTTCCTCCTCTAATAAAATTTCCAAGAAATAACTGTATAATTTTTTAATCACTTTTTCATCAGTACCTGTCAAGATCCTGTCTAAATCAGTCAATTTATCATAAAATCCCTCCGCTTTAGAATCTATAAGATACCTTGAATGTATTTGCGCATATGAAAACCAATTCATCTTTATGCCTTGTTCTTCTAGTTTTTGCATTGTTTTAAGTTCACTCTTTTCATCCAATATTTCCCCATATCTAACTGTTTGTTCCTTCTCATATATTATAGGATAAGAAAAAGCTTCAATAGTTGATAACCAGACTGGGATTTTCAAATAACATTTTCTCTTAATTTTCTCCCAATTCAACCATAAAGACTCCCTTATATAATGCCTTCTAAAATAGCCCTGCGATTTAGTTCCCTTATACCACAGAAAAGCATGCCATCCCAGTAATAAACCATGCCCTTCTAATGTCAACAATCTAGTCTTTCTTAATGTTATCCATTCTTTAACCCACATTAAATTTGCAGCTTGGTAGTACAACTCCCAATTCGGAAGGCCAAATCCTCCTCTAATTCTAGCATCTTGTAGAAGTTTTAATTTTATTCTGGCTTTCTTACCTTGCCATATAAACTTCAACACAATTTTATTTAATTCTTCAAAGTAATCTTTACCAAGCCTGATTGGTATGGTTTGGAACAAATATAAAATTCTGGGTAAAATATTCATCTTGATTGTTGAAATTCTACCTATCAATGACAATTGTAGATTTTCCCATTTCTTCAAATCAGATGCTATCTGTTGTTTAAGTTTAATATAGTTATTCTCTTTCAATGTAGTACATCTTGACGTCAAATGTATCCCCAAATATTTAACCTTATTCGTAACTTGAATTTTCAATAAATCTGCCAGTTCATCTCTTTGTTTTAATAACATATTCTTTGTCAAGATCTTTGTTTTATCTTTATTTATTTTCAAGCCCGCCATCTCACCATACATCTCTATCTTTTCCAGTAGCTTTAAAGCTGTTCCTAGAGGATCTTCCAAAATAAAAACCAAATCATCCGCAAAGGCTTGCAATTTAAATTCCTCCTTCTTAATTTTCATTCCTTTTATATTTGGATCCTCTCTAATGTTTCTATTCAGCACTTCCAAAGTCAATACAAATAACAAAGGTGATAATGGGCAACCTTGTCTTGTGCCTTTTCTTATATTAATAGAATCTGTAAAATCTCCCTCTATCATTACTCTTGCCGTTTGTTTATCATATATGGCTTCTATTGCTTGAATAAATTTTCTAGCAAAGCCCATCTGTTCCAATAACAAAAACATGAATCTCCAGTTCACATTATCAAATGCCTTTTGGGCATCTAAAAATATCAAAGCCATTTGTTTTTCAGGATACGCCTTGTAATATTCCAAGGTGTCCAGAATTACCCTCATATTATCCCTAATTTGTCTCTTTGGCAGGAATCCATTCTGGTCAGGATGAATAAAGTTATTTAGGTATCTTTTGAGCCTTTCTGCCAAGATGGAAGCAAAGATTTTATAATCTGCATTCAGTAAAGAAATAGGTCTATAGTTCTTAATTTGTGATGGATCGGCCCCTTCTTTTGGAATAAGTGTGATATAAGCTTCTGACATAGCATTAATCACCAAAACTGAACAAGAAGCTACTGAGATAATTTCACTATTGGAAAAGAAATTTAAAATAAAACAATTAGGAAAAATCAAACAATATCCTGGTTTAAAGATAGATAGAACTAGGGGAGGATACAAGATCTCACAGGCAGATAAAATTAACCAATTACTAAAAAGTTATAAAATGGAACTTTGTAAGCCGGCTAAAACACCAATGAGCCAGGAGTTTGGCCATAGTGATGTTTAAAGTCCTATTTTTGATAAGAACATTTATCAGTCCTTGATTGGTAGTTTATCTTCTCTCAGTAATTGGTCAAGGCCAGATATTGCATACCGTGTTAATCAATTAGCAAGATTTAATACTGAGCCAACTGAAAGTCACTGGCAAACTGCTAAACGTGTGTTAAGATATCTGAAACAATGCATAAACTGGGGCAAAAGTTACTTAACAACTGTCTTGCTTAACAGTGGAAATTTTGGGCTCAATTGTGGTCATGTCGATTACCTGTATATGGGTAGTCTTAATATTGTAATTTCTGACTATTGAAAGGTATTATTAGCCTTTTCTACACACTACATAGACACATGAGACACTGATTCTCAATTTGAATCTGAATTCAGACTTGATTCTTAACATTTGGGGCTGCAGTAAAACTAAGCTTGGTTCTGAATAAACATGCGTAAAATTGTACTTAAATAACATTAATAACAAAAATCATAATAGAAGACCACATGGAAATCCTTAGAACAATTGTATTTCTTTTAATTGTAATCAGCAATAGAAACCCCCACAAAAAGCCGCCCAGACTAAATCTGGAGATGGGCAATGCTGAAGTCAAATAAATAATAACATACTTCAATAACTTCTAATTAATCATAATTATTTCAAACACAGTTGGAATAAACTTTTGAGGACTATGGTGTATGGAATATTTTCAAGGTGTTTTTGAACAGTATCTGAAATTTCAACTGCTTTGGGATGTTTGAATAATATTTTACTTGCATACCAATAGGTACAGCATTTCTGCCCAGCAGTAATTAAATGAAGGTGAAACATTTAAAAGATTAATTTTTGTAAAGAAAACTTCAGTAGTTTCAGAGAAAAATAAAAACAGATATGCCTTTAATTTTGCACTATTAATTTTAAGTCATAAGAGATAGGGATTACTTTAAAATAGTGTCTGACATCTCCTAAAATAATGTCTGACATCTTTGGTATTTGACCTTGTAAAGAAACTGCTGCAGATAGAAGGATTGTCGTCCTGGCCCCAAACAGAAGTTAATTGTTTCAAAAAGTTTCAATAATTAACTAATTTTACTGAGGAGCTGTGTTCTTAGAAAAATGTAGATTTAAAACCACTTTTTGAGCTGTGGTATTTTCTGCTCCCATTTGTATTATGAAGGAGCTAAAGTTAAAGAGAAATGAACTTAAATGAAAATGCTATAAACTAAACCTATATGTTATGCTGTTGGGTGAATTTATAGGATCTTATGATTTAAAAAAAAACCCCACTCAATTCAGTAAAAAAACATTCTATTTTAAATATTCATTACTCTAGAACAGTAGACCATTGCATAAAAGAGTTTACCATGCCAATAATGATATTTGGTATTAGTTTAATACTATGTTTAATACTATGTTGAGACTATAAAAAAATACACATACAGGGTGTCTTCAACTTACAACCACAATTGGGACTAATTTTAGAACAGGTTTTGGAGTTTAAGACCAATGAATGGTCTTATTTTTAAACCATCATGTCACATTTTTTATTTTTCATTATAATGTATTGAATGCTAATCATCAGTTTTATAATAGTACTGTATTTATTTTACTGGCTCAATCATCAGAATGGAATATAAATATTAGTAAATGAATGAGATAAATTATTTAACTTTATATATGCTGGATTATCCCTTATGTAAAAGGAGCAGTATTGCACAAGCACAAAGTGAATGCAAAGTTTTTCCATATGCAAAAACTCCAAATATGCAATGTGTATCTCGATGCAGAGGTAATTTTGTTGAGATGAGTACTACATTTTTCAGACCAAATGCTAATTATTTTTAGCAAAAGTATTCAAAAAGAAAAGCCTCTACAAGCTAAGAAAAACTAAAATGTTGAACTGCTTTGAGAAAATCAAAGCATGACTGTCTGCAGGTGGTGCACTGGAAGGGGAGAAATAGTTGTGATAGCAACTCAACAATTATGCCTTTGTTCCTAAGTTAGCTATTCTCAGTTACAATGGAAATTCAGTGAAGGTTTGTTAAATGTCTGGTTGGCTGGAAACAGGAAGTATTTTTTAAAAAAGTCCTGGGAAACAAAATGTCTTCAGCACATATTAAGTATGCTTATAAGAATCACACAAATACCTTCCCTCCCCAAAAGCTAACAGTTATTGGAAAGAAAACCCCTTAAAGAGTAAGAGAAAATAATGTAGCATATATTGAACTTGTTAGCTTAGTTGTAGCACTGCCTCATTTCTGGAAGATGTTTATCAGCTAGTTTGACTTTGGAAAGATGCAAATAGTTCCTTCATTATTTACTTTCATTTGTATGCTTCGTCTTCCAGTGTTCTAATTGCAGTTTGTGTTTTTAAGGCACGATCTAGTTGTTAAAATGTATTTAAAACAATTAAAGAGATAATTCTTCAGTAATTTTAATTATACGCAATGTGATTTCTGGGGGGAGTGAAAAATTGGCACCTGCTGCAATTCCATGTAAATGAGAACTGGTTAAGGTAATTATTAGAGACTTCGGGGCATCTAAAAGCAAAGAAGAAATTCCTCCTTGACAGATGCAGGTGTTTGTTGACTCACCCTTTCTGTTCTGTCTTCAAGTAAGCCGTTTCTTTCGTTCTCTGTAAAAAACAGATTTCTGTCTCGTTCTTTGCAGCATTTTATATTACACGCTTAAAAGCACATTGTTCTTATATGCTACGTTTCAGAATTTGTTTTGGAACCGAACAATAAAACTGCGATGTAGGAGGACACTAGGCCTAGTCTGCGTTAAGCCAGCCTCAATTTGGTGCTTCACTCATCATAGAATAAAACGAAGCATAACGTGTACAAGAAATCCAAACAACCTGGAATAGGAACGTTCGAGACATCACAATATAATGTGTTATTTGAAGCGCCTTTATTTTGCAGGAAGGCCTTGAAGCCAAAGTAGTAGTGAGTCTGTCTCCGATTATAAACAAAAGCCATCATCTCGCCCCTTCAGGCTCCCTAAAACAGCAAATGGAGAGGTGGCGCCCGCGCCTCCCACGAATCCCTACCAAAGCCGCTTTCAG
This sequence comes from Pseudonaja textilis, assembly GCF_049901715.1. Taxonomy (NCBI): domain Eukaryota; kingdom Metazoa; phylum Chordata; class Lepidosauria; order Squamata; family Elapidae; genus Pseudonaja; species Pseudonaja textilis. The sequence continues at coordinate 7,195,253 of NC_141997.1, read as the reverse complement.
CTTCCCCCCAACCCAGCGTCGACTTATCGCTTCCAGTCATTTGCCCCTCCCCTTCGGGTTCTTACACAGCGGCGGTAACCCCGGCCTCCACCTCGCGTGCTAACACACACGCACGCACACCGCGCAGGCAGGCAGTGGCACTCGCAGCACAGCCACGGCCGTTCCACCAGGCATGGCACAGGGCTCTACTTCATTATGGCAGCAGCGCGACACAGCACTCTCGACTTCATGCTCAGCGCCACAGGTGAGGCACCTCATTTCGCCGACTCGCCCTTTCTGGCCTACCCACCCACTCATGGCTGCCTGGCCGGCCCACAATTGTTCTTCCTTCCCTTCCTTAGTTACGGGGGAGAGGAGAGGTCCGGACTGCTTGCTGGGTCGCTCTTGCAGCAAGAGCCACGGCTCTCCGCAGGCCTCTGCACCAAATGAGGCGAGTGAGCGAGCGAGTTTTGTCGTCTAGGTCGGCGTGGGAAGAGTGGGGCAGCCTGCCAGTTTTGCCCCGGTGTGTTTCTTTCCTGCCCACTCGCCCTCCCGTCCCCAAATACGCGGCATATCCCCTTCTTCCCTCCCGGAGTCTCCTTTACCGCCAACTCTTGAATCTTCTGTTCTCCCGAATCTTCGATTACCCCGACATATTCGAGGTTTTTTCCCCTCTTCCCCCTCCCCCTTTCCGCTTGCAATTATTTTCTGATATTCAATTACTGTATTTTCTAACATTCGTGCCTGCAACTCCTCCCCTTCGCAAATACAAATTGCCTAAAAACTCGGCCCCCTCTTGCTCTTCCAACCATGCGTGTTTCCGTGCCGCATGTGCTTTATGGCGAAATCTTGCCATGTGTCTGTCTCATTCATTTCCCGAAACAGAACGCACTCTCACCCGAATATGATTTACTCTCGTCAATAGGCCGGCAAAGATCTTTCTTCTCCTTTCCGGGCATATTCCCTTTATATACTTAAAAACGTGAGCTCGTGCCGGGGGGCGGTGGGGGGGGGCGGATAAAACATCGAAAAAACATCAGATATTCGGCACTATTGCAAATGTGAGCCCGTGCCTGGGGGGGGACTATAAATGCGGCTTGTTTCTGTCCAGTAGAAATAGGCGTCTGTTCATTTTGCAGGTCTTGCGTTTAAAGGACGGGCCTTAATCTACCCCTCAGGCGATAAGGTTTTTCCTCTAGAAATGCTGATTGAAGAGGTGATCCAGTTACCTCCCCCTACCCTTCCTGATTTCCTGGCTCTACTGGAAATTGGGTTTGAAAGAAAATGTTAGCTGTATAGTAGAGGGGAAATTGTGTGCTTGCTTAATAGAGTAATAATAGAAACAAGATGTACTGTGCAGAACATAGAAGAACAGGAAGCCTTCTTACAAGGATAAATTTGAATGAAATTGTGTCTAATTGGTTGGGGAAGGAAATATTTGGGATAATTCTATCTTATTCATCTGACAGTTGGATTTGTTTGTACATATACATTATTAATTATTTTGCAAATCTTAAGTGGTATTAAATTGGAATTGGGCTATTTCCCAATGTTTTCCAAAAGGCCAGAATCCAACAACGTTTATTTAGAGCCCTTCACCTTCAGTGCTTTTAAGAAATGTATTCAAATATAGTACAATTTTTTTTACAACCAAGAGGATTGCAGTCATTCTGCATAAAAGAAATAGGTCAATCTTTATGTAAACAAATCTCTCATAAAAATGCAATATTTAAAAACTAAGCGAGGAGACACAGTTGGTGGTGCTTTTTAATCAATAGAACTTAAAAGATCACAGCATGCTGTCCTGCTCAGGTTTTGTGTGTGTATGTGTATTTACACACACACATACAATTTTTTAGAAGATTATCAATTTTACTTTCAGAGGACAATAGCAAGGACTGTCAAACAAAGTGAAGGCTTGCCTGTGAATTTTGTTTTTAAAGAGGAGTATGCAGAAAACTCATCCAAAATCATTCTTGTCAAGGTTATCAGCTAGTCCAAGGGTCTATAGTGCAAGAGAAGTCATGCACGAGCCAGATATTATTTCCAGCAAAGAACATAAGCAAAGAAAACATTTTTTTAAAGGCTGCATTTTTTAAAGTTATCAGCAATCAGAATGTTTATTTCAGTGTTTCTCTATCTTGGCAGCTTGAAGATGTGTGGGCTTCAGCTGTCAAAATTCAGCAGTCAACATGCTGCCTGGAGTATTCTGGGAGTTGAAGTCCACACATCTTCAAGCTACCATGGTTGAAAAATACTGGTTTACTCCATTGCTTGACAAGTAACCAGCAGGTTTCCTCTGTTCTGTTCTTCCTTCTGGTGCAGAGTCCTTTCCTGACAGGTCCAGCTACTCAGGTAGTGCTGGTGATGAACCAGCCTTACGTGATGTCTGGCTTTTTCATTCCTGAATAGACATTGTGCAGGCTCAACTGAAGCAGCTTTTGCAGCTTTGGAGTCTGAGTCCCAAGCCTGGGCTATGATATATGCATTAATTGATGTATTAGCTTCCTTAGCAGTATCTGGATGCTGCCAAATCTTTTTTGTATGGCACTATTAACAACCTATGTATCACATATGATACACTGTAGAACTGGTAAAGTAAATTGTCTATTGTATTGCCATAAAACATTGAAACAGCTAAAACATTTCCTATAGTTTTTGCTGGAACACAGAACTATTGATGACAAAAAAGCAATGAGTTCCTTTAAATTCCACATTTGCATTTTGTTTTATGCCTGTGTTGCGTGACAGCTATACACATTGTTGATGTGCTTCGTTTGGCTACTGTACAAGGCACATAGGCTGCACAAACCTGGAAAGTAGTTGTCTTTCTTATAGTGGTTTTTTTTTCTTTTACAAAACTTAAGTCTTCACCGAATGGGTTGTAAATTAGAAAATACTGTAAAATTGTTGCAAAGTAGGATGGTAGATACGATGTTTTTACAGACTTGCTTGTTGCCTAAAACTACAGTACACATGTATTAAAAAGTTAGTTTTCTATTTCTATATTCTTAGTTAATTCTAAATGTAGATAGCGTTACTGCATTTATTTAAACCTTTTGTTTAAAATAAAGACACCTATTGCTTTCTTAATTTTAATAGCTGAATAATTGGTCAATGCTGGAAAACCTTCAATAATCTAACAATTGAGATTGTTGTTAGTCACAAAGTCACGTCTGACCCATCATGACCCCATGGACAACGTTCCTCCAGGCCTTCTTGTCCTCTACTCTGGAGTCCATTTAAGCTCACACCGACTGTTTCAGTAACATCATCCAGCCACCTAATTCTCGGCCATCCCTTTCTTCAGTTGTTCCCAGCATTAGGCTCTTCTCCAGTACATCCATCCTTCTTATTTGGTGGCCAAAGTATTTGAATTTCATCTTCAGGATCTGGCCTTCTAAAGAGCAGTCAAAGTTAATCTCCTCTACGACTGACCAGTTTGATCACCTTGCAGTCCAAGGGCCTTGCAGGAGTCTTCTCCAGCACCATAATTCAAAGGCCTCAATTCTTTGGGGCTCAGCCTTCCTTATGGTCCAACTTTCACAGCCATACATTGCAACTGGGAAAACCATAGCAGTGACTATATGCATTTTTGTTTGCAGGGTTATGTCTCTGCTTTTAGCTTTCCTCCCCAGGAGCAAGTGTCTTTTAATTTATTGGCTGTAGTCCCCATTTGCGGTGATCTTGGAGCCCAACTTGTGATTCATCTAGTCCTGCATTTCTCATGATGTGCTCTGCATATAAGTTAAATAGACAGGGCAACAGCCTTGCTGAACTCCTTTCTCAATTTTGAACCAATCAGTGGTTCTGTGTCTAGTTCTCACTGTTGTTTCTTGACCTCCATACAGGTTTCTGAAGAGACAAATAAGATCGTCTGGTACTCCCATCTCTTTAAGAACTTGCCACAATTTGTTATGATCCATACAATCAAAGGCTTTCGCATAGTCAGTGAAGCAGAAGAATATGTTTCTCCACTGAGCCGAAGGGAGAATCCAGGATGGGGTAGTCTCTAGTCTCATAGCTCTGCAGACCGAGTTGAAAAACTGAGGACACACCCCCTGGTAATGGTCCCCAGTTCTTCACTCGGTCTGATTGTGTTCAGACCACCCTTTAAGGGCTCTGAATAGTTAAGATTGTAGAAGAATCACCCCCTGGATTGAGGTTTTTTCTCTTCGAGAGGCTTAGAGCAGGTTTGACAACCAGCCAGCTTGCCGGTTAGCACTTTTTTTTCTTTTCTATTTTTTGACTGCCTTTAAAAAAAATAAATAATTTGCTGGTGGACTGGTTTTTGGAATTGTACTTGTATATTTGGTTGGAGGTGCCCCTGAGAGCCCGTGTGGCCCGGGCTGGGAGGGCAGGAGTCAGTGTCTTATTCAATTCACTTTCTCCTGGTCTGTTCTTATTGATCTGTGCTAGCCGTGAAAACCACGAGGCGCTTCTGCCCCTTTTCGGCGTCAGCGGCCATTTCAGACGTTTCGGGACAATTCTGCAGTTTGTCTCCAGGATTGTCCTGGGGGGGGGAGGTACTGGCCATCTGGATTGAATCCTGACCCCTTGTCCAGTCACCAGAGCACCGTGGCAGCTGTGAGATGCTTGAGACTGCCAAATTGATTGCGGTGCAGCCAGCATTGGCTTGCAAGCCTCTGATCTGTCAGGGCTTGTCGCAATTTTAAAGAATCAGCTTTTTTTTTTCCTTTTTGCTTTGACTCTTGCCTTAAATTGCGGAGCTGTGCTAAGCTCACTACTTCTGGGTCGCACTAGCCTCCTGAAGTGATAGACAGCTGCTGTGACCAAAGCAGACAGCTTTAGATCAAATAAATTTTGTTTTTATTTTTCTTTTGCCCCTTTTTTCCTTTTTTCTCTCCCTGTCAGTGTCAATTATTTTTGGCGGGCTCAAAATGGCCACCAAGGGAGCTGGCCAAGAATTATCAGCTCCTCAGCAGAGTAGGAGAGAGCTGCAAGGGGATCAACTAAGTCCAGGTCTGCTGGGCTGGAGGCAGCAGCTAGGATCAGAGCTAGAACCCTAGCCCCTAAAAGACCCTCTAGGGCAGAGAATAGGCAGCCCAGGCATAGACAAAAAGCCCTACATAAGGAGTTTGATAAGGTGGTGAAAGACTCCATGATGACAGGCAGCAAGACCAATTGGCAGATAGACAATATTTGACTGCCTGATCTCCTGGTGGCTCAAGTATTCAGGATTTGCAGGGAAAACTCCAAATCAAGGCAAAAGCCACTCATAATAATTCTGAACCACCACAAGGATTTTTGATTGCTGCACCTGGCAGCCAAGCCTCCAGCAGAACCAGACCTGTGCCTGAAAATAAAAAAATAATAAAGCCACCTTTACCCCTACAGTGGCTGGGTTGTGGCCGGAGGAGACCCACAGGCAAGAGATGCCATCTTTCATGAGAGCCTGGATCTCCCAAACAATTAGGCAAGGATTTCAGGCTTAAGTCAACCAGCTGCTCCAGCTGCCTGGTTTGGACACCAACATAGGCGTTCCTCAGGGGCAGGGGCAGGCTTCTGTAGAACAGCCGATCTACTTCAGAAATTGTTCTGCATCCCCTTCGGAAAGAAGCCAGTCTTATGTTTCCGAGAGGGGCCTCCTTTCAGAGAGGGCTTTTCGGACAGGGAGTCAGAGGTAGCATGTCTCCCCTCCTTTAAGGACCTTTACCAGCTGGTTCTCTTCAAGACTCTGCTGGTTAAGGCTAACAGCATGGCTCATCTTAAAAAAGGGACAAGGTCATCCAGGATTTTCCCCCAGAGGGGGAGGATCAGGAAGATTACCTATTCACTGAGAAAGCATCTGTGGTAGACGCTGTACCTGTGCCCCAGACATTTATGAATGTGATTAAAAAGTAGCGGGAGTCCCTTGGGGGGTACACTTGCCCCAGTGGGTCTGAGTCTACCTTATTTAATGGGTGGTTGCGGCAGCTGCAGAGTAGAATCCCACCTGAGGACCTCAGGGTGCATCAAGACTTAGATAATAGCCGTAGCTCAATCAACAGCTAATGCCACCCTCAAGTCAGCCAGAATTTCTTCCAGAGCCATGACCTCATCTGTAACATCACATAGGTTCATCTGGCTAAGAAATTGGCAGATGGACGCTAGAAACAAATGGAAGCTGGCGTTTGGTCCCTTCAAGGGAGAGAGGCTTTTGGAGAAGGCCTTGGATCCCTTTTTTTGATGGAAACCAGGGACAAGTGATAGATCCCACCCTCCCAAGGGAGGCATTTTGATTACAGGTCTCCACCCTATTACAGAAAGCCCTCCTTTAAACGGGGAAGCTGGGGCAAGCTTTCCCCGTCAAAGTAGGCCCTTCTTCCAAAGATCCTCATTTCAGGCCGATAGACCGGCCTTTGCTGCCAGAGGGCATCGGAGGCAAGATGACAGAAGGTCCTTTTGCGGTTCCAACAGACCTTTTAGATGCAACAAGGGAGACCAAAGCCTCCTCTCCCACAGGGGGCCGTCTGGGACTGTTCTGGCAGAGGTGGGAACATCACGACGGACGCTTGGTTCCTGACAACTTTATGGTCAGGTCTCTCTCGGGAGTTTCTTTCTGCCCCCCAGTGCCTTTATGTGCTGCCCTGTCTCAAGGGACCCCTCAAAGAGAGATCTCATGGAATCGGCAATCCACCATCTGCTGGATGTTTAGGCCATCCAGCTGGTTCCTGGAGGCCAGGGGAGACAGAGATTCTATTCAATTTGGTTTGGGATTTCAAAGGCCTTGGGGGGGGGTAGGGGGTGGCGAGCAATCCTCAACTTGAAGCAGCTCAACAGGCATCCAATCTACCAAAGATTCAAGTTACAGTCCCTTCACTCTATCCTACAGGGCCTGCGGGAGGGAGATTTTTTTTTAGCTTCGGTAGACCTGACAGAGGCCTACCTCCATGTGCCCATAGACCCCAAACACCGTTAGTTCCTGAGGTTTTGCTATGGCGGCCACCATTTTCAATACAGGGCTCTCCCGTTTGGCCTGTCATCAGCCCCACGGACTTTTACCAAGCTCCTGGCGGCCGGAGCAGCATACCTCAGATCCTTATCTATAAGGATCCAATGCTATTTGGACGACATCTTGATAGCATCCTCTTCCAGACCCCAAGCGAAGGAGGATATGATGTCAACAATCAGGATCCTTCGAGAGCATGGGTTCTTGATAAACCTGGACAAATGCCACCTAGTACCATCGAACCATCTCTTGCATTTGGGGGCTATCATAGACACCTTAACTGGCCAGGTCTTTCTCTCACAGGAGCGTCGAGACAGTATAAGGGATGTCATATCACAGATCTTGTCTGCCAGAGAGGTGCCTTGCTGTCTCAACTTCTTGACAAGATGATATCGTGCATCAGGATCGTCCCAGGGCCCGCTTCCATGCCCGAACCCTGCAGTGGTTCCTGCTCCCCTACCAAAAGGCAGGCAGGGGCGACTCACCAAGGAGGGTTCGCATCCCCTTGCTGGTTCTTCATTCTCTCCATTGATGGCAGTCCCAAGCCATGGATCAGGGTTGCTTATACAGGGAGCCCCAGAGGATTACCACCACCACCAATGCCAGTCTGTATGGTCACGGGGCCCACCTGGGAGTCCAGGTTAGGTGGTCACGGGAGGAGCTCACCCACAACATAAATTGGCTAGAGTTCGGGGTTGCCCGTTTAACTCTCAAGGATCTAAGGCAGGAGGTGATGGGGAGACAGGTTCTTCTCCTCACAGACAATGTGGCCACCAATGTGGCGGGGGGCACTCGCTCCGGATCTCTAATGCAGGAGGCGACTTGGTTGTTCAGGTGGTGGAGAGACACCTGTTGTCCCTGCAAGCAGGAAACATCTTGGGAGTTTCCAATGTGCAGGCAAGACTGGTTGAGCAGGGCCACAGTCGACAAATTGGAATGGCGACTGCATCCCAGTCTGTTCCAGGAGATGACAGAATGGTTCGGCCATCCGATTCTGGATTTCTTTGCATCTCTGGAGAACTCACAGCTCTCGAGGTTCTTTGCATGGTTCCCAGCACTGGGAGCAGAAGGGGTCAATGCTCTCTGGTGCAGGTGGCCCCAAGGGCTATTGTATGCCTTCCCCCTTCCCCTGATTTTGGGGACAATCAGAAAGGTACTGATAGGGCGGAGGTTCTGTTGGTAGCCCCTTACTGGCCCAGGTGCCCATGGTTCGCCGACCTGGTGGGCCTGTTGGTCGTCAGACCCTGGAGAATTCCCCTGCACAAGGTCTCCCTCAGCCCGATTGAGCACCCAGATCCAGCCTGGTTTCACTTGACCATCTGGCACTTGAGCGGGTGCCCCTGAAACAGGAGAAGTTTTCCAGAAGGGTCATTCAGACCATCCAGGTGGCCAGAAGACCTTCCATGACCAGGATATACGATGCATCATGGAGGATTTTCTGCGGTTGGTGTGCCAGTCACCTATTGGAACCTACTGCTGTTTCTATGGCAAATGTGTTAGAGTTCCTGCAGGACGGGTTGGACAGAGGTCTCGATCACAGTACCTTGAAGAGACGGGTGGCTGCCTTGGCCTTGTTTTCTTTTGGTCAAGGACTCAACCACTCTGGCCCAACACCCCAGGGTGAAAGCCTTCCTTAGGGGAGCCACTAATTTGAAGCCACCGGTGGTCCACCGTTACCCCACCTGGGATTTGCCTAGGGTCCTGCAGGCACTGACTTCTCCCCCACTTGAACCCTTGTGTGAAGTCAGTCTTCGCCTACTCACGTGCAAGGTGTCATTCTTAGTGGCCATTATTTCAGCCAGGTGTATCTCGGAGTTGACGGCCTTATCCATCAGAAAGAACCTGTGCATTTTCCATTCAGATGGTGGTTCTGCGGTTGGGCCCTACCTTTCTGCTTAGGGTGAACTTCTTATTCCATTGCTCAAAGGAGTTGATTTTGCCTGACTTCTGTCCAGGGCCTACCCATTCACTGGACAGAAAGTGGCACACCTTGGACGGTAGGAGGGCCCTCCGTATATACATCAAAAGGACTAACTTTTAGGAGGACTAAAGCCCTGTTTAGAGCCTGTATTGTGAAGGCCTATGAGTTACTGGCTCTTCCTGTGCCCTGGAGAATCACTGTGTACCTAACCAGGAGTGCGGCGACTACTGCAGCCTGGGCAACGCAGGCTTCGGTTCTGGACTTTTGTAGAGCTGTGACTTGGTCATCTGTGACCCGATTCATAAGACATTATAAAATTGACTCCTTTGCCTCAGCAGAGGCGTCCTTTGGAAAACGAGTCCTGCAGGGCGTTCATGTAGAAGTGGGGACCTCTGACCAATCCAGTTCCCTCATGTAGGACAGCCATCAGCCAGCTTTGGCATGTCCCATTCTGAATCCTCCCTTCAGCTCAGTGGAGAAGGGGCGCTGGTCATACCTGAACGCTTCTTCTCGGGGAGCCGAAGGGAGAATCCAATCCTATCCTGTATTCTGTCTGGTCGGAGTAGGGAGGAAATGTTTTTTTCTTGCAATATCAAATAGGCTATCTGTTAGAGGATGAGGAGCAGCTGGATCCGCTTTGACGTTCAGAACTGGGGACCGTTACCAGTGAGTGTGTCCTCAGTTTTTCAACTCGGTCTGCAGAGCTATGAGATTAGAGACTACCCCATCCTGGATTCTCCCTTCGGCTCCCCAAGAAGAAGCGTTCAGGTAGGACCAATGCCCCTTTTCTGGAACTCCCTAGCTTTTTCCATGATCCAGCATAAGTTGGCAATTTGTACTCTAGTTCTTCTGTCTCTTCGAAATCCTGCCTGTACTTCTGGTAGATCTCGGTCCACATACTGCTGAAGCCTAGCTTGTAGGATTTTGAGCATAACTTTGCTAGCATGTGAAATGAGTGCAATGGTGCGGTAGTTTGAACATTCTTTGGCATTGCCCTTTGGAATTGGAATGTAAACTGACCTTTTCCAATCCTGTGGCCACTGTTGAGTTTTTAGATTTGCTGACATTGAATATAGCACTTTTACTGCATGTCTTTTAAGATTTTGAATAGCTCAGCTCGAATACTGTCACCTCCACTAGCTTTGTTGTTGCTCAGACTTCCTAAAGCCTATTTGACTTCACATTCCAGGATGTCTGGCTCGAGGTCAGTGACCACCCCATCGTGGTTATCAGAGATGTTAAGCTTGTTTTTGTATAGTTCTTCTTTGTAGTTTTGCCATCTATTCTTAATCTCTTCTGCCTTTGTTAGGTCCCTGCCATTTTGGTGCTTTATCATGCCCATCTTTGCATGAAACGTTCCTTTCATATCTCCAATTTCCTTGAAGAGATCTCTTCTCCTCCCTTATTCCATTGTTTTCTTCTATTTCTTTGCACTGTTCATTTAAGAAGGCGTTCTTATCTCTTCTAGCTATTCTCTAGAATTCTACATTCAACTGGATGTATCTTTCTCTTTTCCCTTGCCTTTCGCTTCCCTTCTTTCCTCAGCTATTTGCAAAGCTTCCTCAGCCAGCCATTTTGTTTTCTTGCGTTTCTTTTTCTTTGGGATGGTTTTACTTGCTACCTCTTGTATAATGTTGCGAGCCTCTGCCCATAGTTTTCAGGCACTCTGTCTATCAGATCTAATTCCTTAAATCTATTTGTCACCTCTACTGTATATTCATCAGGGATATGATTTAGTTCATACCTGAGTGATCTAGTGCTTTTCCCTACTTTCTCAATTTAAGTGTAAATTTTGCAAAGAGAAGCTCATAATCTGAGCCACAGTCAACTCCTGGTTTTGTTTTTACTGACTGTATAGAGCTGCTCCATCTTTGGCTGCAGAGCACAGTCTGATTTCTGTGTTGACTGTCTGATGATGTCCATGTGTAGAGTTGTCTCGGGTTGTTGGAAAAGAGTGTTTGCTATGACCATCATATTTTCTTGACAGAATTATACCAGCTTGTGCCCTATTTCATTTTGTACTCCAAGGCCAAACTTGCCTGTTATTCTGGTTATCTTTTGGCTTCCTACTTTAGCATTCCAATTCCCCATAATGATAAGAACATCATTTTTGGTGTTAATTCTAGAAGGTGTTGTAGGGCTTCATAGAACCGTCCAACTTCATCCTTTTTAGCACCAGTAATTGGGGCATAGACTTGACTACTGTGATGTTGAATGGTTTGCCTTGGATTCGAACTGAGATCATTCTGTCATTTTGGGGATTGTATCCCAGTACTGCTTTTCCTACTCTTTTATTGACTGTGAAGGCTACTCCATTTCTGAGGGATTCTTGCCCACAGTAGTATACCTGATGGTCATCTGAATTAAATTCACCAATTTATGTCCATTTTAGTTCACTGATTCCGAAGATGTCAATGTTCAGTCTTGTCATCTCTTGTTTGACCATGTCCAGCTTGCCTTGATTGAACGATCTTACATTCCAGGTTCCTATGCAATATAGATCTTTACAGCATCGGAGTTTCCTTTTACCACCAGATACAGCGGAGTGTCCTTTCGGCTTTGACCCAGTCACTTCATTTTTTCTGGCGGTACTAGTACTAGCCCTCTGCTCTTCTCCAATAGCATATTGGACACCTTCCGACCTGAGAGGCTCATCTTCCAGTGTCATATCTTTTTGCAATTACTTGTTAATGTTTGCTACTTATTGTTCAACAAAAAATAATTTTAAAAATAAAATTATTTCTAAAGCGTACTAGCATTGTCCTGAATGGAGAGAGCTTTACTAAGTACTAGAAAGCTGATTCCTTCACTGTTCATTAACTTCTAAATAAAAAACCCTATTAATAATGTTGAACAATTGTTTTGAAGTTCATTTGGAAAGTAATATTGATATGTCCTAGAATGGTAAACTGATTTACAAGCAATCTGATAGCATGAATTGCAAACGGAAACTGACAATGTAGGGAGATAGATTTTTAAAAAGTGGCAGCTTCTAGTAGAGATCACCTACAAAAGGCTGGCAAAAAGGAGCACTTAATTCTTTTACATGTATATATGTTTTTGGAATGGCTGCATTGGATTTAAACAAATATATGTTTAGTTCCTATTTATTATTAAGGTTTGCTAAGATCTTGCCCCCAGATTTTGTTACATCAAAGAATTTCTAGGTTATGCCAAATTTTGAAAGATTAGAGTGATCTATAGATCCAGAGCTCGTTAGAATGCCAATGTTTTGAGTTCCTGATAGCTTCCTTTGTTTTCACATTTTGGGGAACAAATCTATGAACTAATCATTCCCCATGTGGAGCCCTCTAGTTGCAATCATAAACTATGATATCACATTGATTGCATTGCTTAGCAATGGCAGTTCCAGTTGATGATGTTGCCCCAGGACTGTGTGGGTTTTTTAAGTGGAAAAAAGTGGGCAATCTCAAATCAGAAGCATGGACAGTTCATAGGTGTTGTGGGTGGGTGCTAGGGAGTGTTGATGGGCCAGTGGGACCAGGAGAAGGTGGATATACTGCAAAGCTTCACAAAGGGCCAGCAGCTGTCTTAGCTGGATGTGCCTCATAAGCTGCAGAAGAAAGCAGACAGGGAAGGTCAGCTGGGGGCAACAAGGATAGGCAGTAGCAAAATGTAGGTCAAAAGATGGAGGGGAGGTAGATAAATGGGAGGTGTTGAAGTGGGCAAACGCAACAGAGCAGAAGCGTGAAGTTCTTGTCTAATGATGGTGCAGTCCTCACCTACCTACCGCAACTAGTGCTACAGGAACTGGCATCGCTAAGTGTGGTCATAATGTTTTGCCAAACAACTGCTTCATTCTGGGCTGGTAGTTTCCATCCCAATGAGGGTTATTAAGCAAGGGCTATGTGTATATTGATGAACAAGACGGTTACATCTTTTGTATCTGCATTTTCTTCCAGTCCAATTTCATACATATTTTATCCCAGGAAAGAGAGAGCACCACCATGTGACTTAATCTTAGGTTTAATGATGACAAGCTATTTTTAATAAATAAATTTGTAAACAGGATAGCTACCGTGTTTCTCACAAAATAAGGCTGGGCCTTTTTTTTTTTTTGAGCCCCGAAAAAACGGGTAGGCTGTCTTTCCGGGGGTGACTTAATTCCCCCCCTTGCATCATCGTCTAGAGCGCCCCGCGGGCAGCCTCGCCACCAGCCGCTCCTAATGGGTGATCATGGCAAAGCGCAGAGAGCTCCCTACTCCCACCAAACACCTTTGCTGCAGACCCAAGACCTTTGGCACCCGCCGATGTTGCTTTCCCTTCTGCCACCACGTTTGGAGCTGCTGCTTCCGTGTTTGGAGTGCTGCTGCCATTTGGAGTGCCACCGCCATTTGGCGCACCGCCGCCACGTTTGGAGCTGCCGCTTCCGTGTTTGGAGTGCCGCCACCATTTGGAGCACCGCCGCCACGTTTGGAGCTGCCACTTCTGCGTTTCGAGCTGCCGCGTGTTTGGAGTGGCGGCGGTGCTCCAAATGGCGGCGGTGCTCCAAACAGCGGCAGTGCTCCAAATACGGATATGGCAACTCCAAACGCGGCAGTGCTCCAAACAGCGGTGGGGTTCCAAATGCAGAAGCAACAGCTCCAAACGGTGGCGGTGCTCCAAATGTAGAAGTGGCAGCTCCAAACGTGGCGGTGGTATGGGCAGAAGGGAAACCAACAGCGGCAAGCACTGAAGGTCTCGGGTCTGCAGCAAACATGCTTGGCAGGAGTAGGGAGCTCTCTGCGCTCTGCTATGATTGCCCATTAGGAGCAGCTGGCGACGAGGAATTGCTGCCCGCGGGGTGCTCCTAAGGGCAAGTCCCCCTGCCCTTCCCCCTTATTTTGCATGTTTTAAAATAGGCCTAAATTTGGGGGGAGGGGCTTAATTTGATTTTATGCCAATAAAACATGCTGGGCCTTCCTATTGGTGGAGGCTGTAATGTTGGAGAAACGCTGTACAAATATGTGGTAATATGTGATATAAATATCTGGCTGCAAATTTAGCATAATTCTGTCATTCAACTGCAGTTTAATTTTGTTCTATAAAAAAGAAGATGTAAGTTTTATAAAGGCAAGTATGAGAGTCATTGCTTATCATCTGTCTTGTTTGGAATGTTACCTTGCTATAAAAAAGGCTGTTACAACCATAGTAGCATCTCATGGTCATGTGATCATCATTTGGATACTTCATAACCAGCATACCCTTGCAACATTTGGCAGCCACATGGTCACCAGTTGTGTGCTCTGCAACAGGCTTATGACAGAAGTAATAGAGAAAGTAGAAATTAAATCATAAATCATAGTCACATGATGTTTTGCTTAATGATCCCAATACTTTACTTAACAATTAAAGGAGTAGTGAGATCATAAACCCGTCACAGTCACGTGATGTTTTGCTTAGTGATTGCGGCATTTAATGGCGCTACTGGTCCCAGTTGTGGTCATTAAGTGAGGACTCCCTGTATCCTCTCAAATTTGACCATTGCTGTCAATGGCTTTTGTCTTAGTCCTGTCTTCCTCAGAGATTTGTTTTGAAGATAAAATGAAGAAAAGTATGTTGCCTTGAATTATCTGAGAAAAAAAAGATACAAATGCAAATTACACAATGAAATCATTACAGTGGTAGAAGCTATATGGCTTTGTTATCAATAATGTGTTAATAGTAAACTGAATAAGAAAAAATTTAGATAGGCTTTTGAATTGACTTACAAAATTATGATTAAATACAAAGGAGAAATCAAAGTATTAAATACAAAAAAAGATCTTTAACTTTACATTATAAATGAACTTGAGCAATTTTTGTTTACTTTTTAAAAAAATACTATGTTCTTCACAATGAACAGATGTTCATTGCCATCTGTTAAAATAATTGGTCTTGGCATCAAGCTTTTCATGTGAACTTAGATTTTTTTTAAAATGTAGGAGTAAGAAATGGTGTGCAATAGGAAATTTTTTTTTTTACTTCGGATGCTAGCTTTACGTAGACCATGGGTGTCAAATTTGATTGCATCATGTGATGTCATGTGTATCACGACATTTTTTTGCCTTTGTGGAGCCAGGGTGACCGTGACCTGCGTGTGATGCATCTGGCCTGCAGGTTGCCAGTTTGATACCCCTTATGTACAATATGAACATAAAGCTCATTTAACATTTTTTCTACTTTGAGAAACATCCGCACTGCTAAAATCAATTAATCAAATTATTTGATTTATTTTTCAAAATGTATTTAATTACTGTGCTTCTAAATTACCCAATATATGCAGCTCCAGCATAGACATATTTTAAGGTACTTAAAACAATAGGAAACACTGGCTGCCCGTATCTCTTGCGAGTAAAGACAAATATATGTGTCCCAGGATAATTTTGTAGGATCCAGTCTGAGTCAACACCAGGACCAAAGTTCTTTTTCTCCCAAGTTTTCAGTCTCTCTCTCTCTCTCTCTCTCTCTCTCTCTCTCTCTCTCTCTCCTCCTCCCTTCCTCCCTCCCTCCCTCCCTCCCTCCCTCTCTTCTCTCTCTAATATGTGCACTGGACTGTTGTATTTATATGGTCCCTGATTGTGTGTAGCTTTTAGTTGCTAATTAGGGAGTTGGTAGCTGGATATTAAGTCATTGATTGTTGTTTCCTTGTGCTGTTGAGCTCCTAAGTACCTGATAGGAAACAGTATAAGGAACAGTATCTGATAGGAAACAGTATAAGCAAAAGTTGTAAGAAATCACAATAATTAAAATCACAATATGGACTGAACTTACTCCATCCCTCTGGGCCCACCACCTCTAGTGATCACAGAAAAAGATGTGTGAGGTCTATTTTACAGACAAAAGCATGGAAAAGCACCAGGCCCTTACAAGGTAACTCCTCTTGGTTGAAAGTTTGTGCCCCCATCTACACCGTTAATAAATCACTAGAGATTTCCTTGGTGCTTCAAACACTTTACTATCATTCCATGTAGCTGAACAACTACAGACCAGTTACTCTGACATCCGTAGTTGTGAATACCTTTGAAAGGTTAGTGCTGGTCCACCTGAAAACCATCACAGACCTGCTGTTAGACGCCTTGCAATTTGCCAACCGAGCAAATAGATTGGCAGATGATGCTATTGATATAGCACTGCACAACATCTTGCAACATTTTGAATCTCCAAGGACCTATGCAAGGGACTTTTTTGTAGACTTCAGCTCGCATACAATACCATCATTACGGATATTTTTCTCACTAAACTGACTCAGTTAATTGTGTTTGACCACACTTGTAAGTGGATCATAAGCTTTCTAACAGATGGAAAGCAGCAGGTAAAGCTAGGCAAAATCATATCAAATACCTGTACAATTAACACAGGTGCCCCTCAGGGTTGTATGCTCTCCCATTACTCTTTTCTCTCTACACTAACAACTGCATCACAAAAGATTCCTCTGTTAAAGTACTGAAGTTTGCAGATGATACAGCAGTGATTGGTTTCATTCAAGATGGTGAATCTGCATACAGATGGGAAATTGAAACAATTGGCCCTATGGTGCAGCCAAAACAATCTTGAATTGAATACACTCAAAACTATAGAGGTGATAGTAGATTTTAGGAGAAGCCTCCTAATCTTCCATCTCTTACAATACTAAACAACACAATACTAACAATAGTAACCTTCATGTTTCTAGGTTCTATAATAAGACACCTAACATCAAAAACATTATTAAAAAAGCACAACAAAAATGTTCTTCCTATAGCACCACTCAGAAAGCTCAGACTGCTCAAGGAGCTGCTGATACAGTTCTACAAAGGAATTATTGAGACTGTCATTTGCACCTTTGTAACTGTCTGGTTTGGCATAGCAAACAAGATAGACTTCAATGTTAGGACTGCAGAAAAAATAATTGCAACCAGCCTGCCTTTCATTGAGGACCTTATTCTGCACAAGCCAAAAAGAGGGCTGTGAAAATATCTACAGATACTTTCTCACATCCTGGACATAAACTATTTCAACTTCTTCCCTCAAGATGACACTACAGGGCATTGCACTCTGCTAAACAACTAATTCCCACAACATTGTTTTATGCCCTGGGATGTCAAACCATCTAGTAGGGCTGTATAACTATTATCCTTCTCATATTTCCTATTACTTATTTCCTTAGTTTCTTATGACTTGTTCTGACCCACGCCCTTTTCCAACAATTCAAACACAATCCAAAGGGAACAGAAACCTTATAATGCTTCTGCGAAATAATTAGGTGTGATAAACACAAGCCTTGCCAAACTGTGCAAGACTTGCCAAAAGATAACAGACAAGAAATAATTTGCAATACAAAAATCTTCAAACACAAACTCAGGATACTGGAATGTCCACGAGGCTGGAGTTTCAAAATGTCTTTGCCTTCTGCAAAGTACATTTGTTTCACAGCTGGTTTTTATCTTCTTGAAGGGGGGGGGGCATTACCTTACACCCTTACTCCTGAGTCTCCTGTGCTGTTGTAGCTGCTCTTTCCTATGAGCAATCCTGTGTGCACGTGCACTTGACACAGGCTCCTCAGGAACCTCTTCATCACTGCTGCTAGCCCCCACAATCTCTGAAGGCAGCAGTCCTCCCTAATGGTCCTGGCCCCTCATCTGAGTCCTCGCTCTCCTCAGCTGTCTGCACCTGCTGCCGGCTAACCACAGCATGACTATAACTTTGTTGTTTGTATGTCATGGTTGATGTTTATTGCTTCTGTGTAGTATCCTATTATGATTTATGTTGATTGCTTTTATTTAGTATCCTATGACTATCACTGAGGGTTGTATCTTATGATTTATGATGATTATATTTTGTGATCATGATTTACCACTTGTTGCTTGTGTATAGATTGAGAGCTTGTGCACCAGAGACAAATTCCTTGTGTGTCCAATCACATTTGGCCAATAAAGAATTCTATGCTGTTCTGTTTTTAAAACAATTGGGAAACAAATCTTTACAAAAAATGCTGTTAACTTGTTAGGTATGCAACCTTCACAGAAAACAAAATTTCTTTATCAAGATTTATTAAAAGAGGATAGCATAAGGAATCTGAACAATTTTCCAATACTTGATAAATGGTATAGAAATTGAACAATCATCATTTTATGCTCATAAATCTGATAAGAATATCATGACAAAATGCACTAAATATCATTTCTATGTATTTATTAACCCATTGGTGTTTTTCTTTGTCTAGCTGATTGTAATGCCATTTTTAAAGGTCTACAATCCATCTTCCAAAAGGAGGGAATGACAGAGACTATTCATAACTGGGAAAATCATGGTTACTTAGCAACATACGTCAGTAAAAATGGCTGGTAAGCTGAATTTTAATATACGCAATTTTTGGAAGTATGTTATAATTATCAATTATTTAATAGTTTGTCAAGGTTTCCTTTAAGAAGCTAAGTGAAGAGTATTCTTAATTTTTATTTTTATTTTTAAATTTTTATTTATTTTAATTTTAAAAAGTTTTAAGATTAATTTCTAATTAACTGTTATGAAAATAGAGAAAATGGTATATTAATAAAATTAACACATATTGCTGAAGCTTATTGTTAGGCAAACTCTAACATTTTGATGTTCGAATGTCTTAATGAAACTCATGGATGAAAATAATTATTTTTTAGAGAAGAGTAGAGTATTACAGATAACCTTATTACCCAACTGAGCGATATTTACCTAGAGACTATTTTGGTAAGTAGCTAATTTAGTTGATAGATTTTTTAATGGTTTCATCATATATCTCTAGGAAAGACAACAAAATCAAAGGAGGCCTTATTCATAACAAACAACTCCCTGTTGTCGTGATGGCGAACCTATGGCATGCGTGCCAGAAGTGGCATGCAGAGCCACTTCTGGCTTGTGAGAGGTTGCTCGGAAGAACCCCACTGCGCATGCGCGTACGCCCCTGCCAGCCAGCTGATTGTTGGGAATCTGCTGTGTGTGTGCGGGGAAAGATGCGCCTGGGAGACGTGCGCATACGCAGAGGCATGCAGCATGCGGGGCAGGTTGTGTGCACATGGGCAGAGACATGCGATGCGGAGGTTTGTGCGCACATTTGCAGAGGCGCGATGTGCGCGCAATGGGTCACGTACACTGGGCGGGGGGAGTCTCGCATGCATATGCATCACTGTAGTCACACACATGCACTTTTGGCACGCAGTGTGGAAAAGGTTAACCATCGTTGCCCTATTTGTCACAAATTACCAACATCACAGGTGACTATCATATAGTGTAGATGTTATCAAATTAATTCAACGAAAGCAACAAGAAATTTGGATAAACATTTTATTTATTTATGCTGAAATGGCAAAACAAAGCTTGACAAAAGATTTTTTTTCAATTCTTGATATTGTAGAGGGGGATATGTGGCTTTTTGGAGATCTGAATATTTTTTTCTCCAAATGTAAACAAATCTGTATCCAAAAGAAAACCTTGCAAAGTCTTCAAAAATGTCTTATATGAAATATTTTTGATTCATAATACAAATAACCTGGAAAAAAGAAAATATATGTTTTATTCAGTTCATGAAACTTGGGAAAATTGGGCACGTCCATTTTTCATATGATCTTTGTAGCATCCCCATGGTTATGCGATCAAAATTCAGATGATTGTCAACCGGTTCATCTTTATGACCATTGCTGTGTCCCAAGGTCATGTGATTTCCTTTTATGACTCTCTGACAATCAAAGTCAATGAGGAAGTCAGTGTCAGCCTCAGATCCATCTTGATGGATTTTGCGGGGGATGGACTTTGTCTTGGAGTTACAAATCGCATGGAGAGTTTAATTGGAACACTGACATTAACCCGAATTTCATTCTAAAGAAAATCCCAGTGGCTTCTTTCAAAGCGATGCTGCTGTCCAGGGTCCTAAGCCCCAAGACGCACCTTGGTATAACAGGGCGTAAAGAATCTGGGAAGATAGAACAGGGAACAGAAACCCCTGAAGGAGCTACCGGATCCACTCCAGAGGATGGTTGTGGAACTATCTGCTACCCATCAGCTGCGGCAGTGGCCGAAGCCGAGGCCATGGAGGCTGAACTCCGAAGGGGTGCCAGACCCAAGGAACCAACCCCATGGCAGACCCCCGCCAGCCGGACCAGCTGCACAGTTAGAGTTAGAGATGGTGATGATGGTCTCCGGGCCTCCAGGGGCATTAGGACAACTTGAACAAGTGGCAGCCTTTGAATGGAGACCATTGAGAACCCCTGGAGACTGGCGAGTTCAGGAAATGGAGGCTCCCACTGTCATCACGTAGCCAGTCACTTGCCGGGCTACCTGAGAAGTTTGATCTACTGAGTGTGGGACCCATGGTCCAGACATTTCCACACTTGATGCAGCCCAGTTGGATTCTAACCCAGCCTACATTCAACTTTCCAGGGTCAGGAAGCATAGCAGTCCAGAGTGGAGTGTCTGCTTCATTCCACTCAGCACTGGCAGGGCCAAGGCACAGCCTCCCGCTTCAGACCCCCTCCATCAGAGCTGTAGCCCAGCCAGCCACCGTGGCAGGATGACATCCCAGACCCTTAGGCCACTCAAACCCAGGGGGAGGTTTGCCAAGCTCTGCCCATCAACCCCCACCAGTGCCTGCCGGACTGCCACCCACCGACCAGGTTCCATCCGGGTGGGCCTTTTACCCAGGCCAAGATTGGATCCAGTACCAGTGGATGCCGGTTCCCGTCCCGTCATTGATCCCACCAACCGCAGCTGCCCCCTCAGCAGCTACCCCACCACAGTTCTTGGCCACCTTTGACGGCACCCCTGGAAAACTGGCCTATTTCCTAAAATGAATTTGGGCTCACATTGATCGATATGGGGCACAGTACCAGTCAGACCAGGACAAGTTCTCAGTCATTGCAGATAATATGAGAGAAGGGAAAGCAGCCAAGTGGATTGCTCAACTCCACGATGAAGGAGACCCTGAGTTGGAAGATGTGTACAACTTTGTGCAATCTCTAAGGGCCCGATTCAAGGACATGACTAACAGAGAGGAAGCTGAAGCAGAGATCGGGGCTGAAACAGCACGGTCGCGCCCCCCCCCGAGCGTGTGTGGTTTAGAAGAGTGGCTGGAAAATTACGACGCTGGCCTAAGTGACTCTTCGTCCATTGTTTTAAGGAAGCTCTGGATCAGAACCTTAGGCAAGCTTGCGCCTACAGGGGCTCCCAACTGGATCCAAGATTGGTACCGGATGGGGGTGACTGTAGACTTGGAAATTCACCCCTACTGGAGTTTGACTCAAGAAAAAGCCTCTAAGTGGCTCTTGAGCTGTAGACCAGCCAGAAATGTGCCAGTAGAGGTGAAACCTGCGGCAAGCCTCAGAATCAAGTATTTCAGATGTGGCCAGCAAGGTCACCAAGCTTCGGAATGCCTTGTGCCGGCTCCTGTTCTTCAGACGATGCCAACTGCAGCCAAGTTGAAGAGAAGTCCCCAAAAATTACCTGACAAGGGGAGGTTCGCAATTCCGGCCCCAGAAGTTATTGACTCCAGTGGGACTGGAGATGAGGACCCGATGGTAAGTGGAGCCATCCGCCCCTTTGTCATAAAATCTCATATGGGGTGCCCCAAACCGGAGCCCATGGAGAGCTGGAGACCATAATAGACACCGGATGCACCTGGTGCTTAATCAGCTCTCAGACCGTGCAAAATTTTGAGATAAAAACAATAATTCTGAAACACTCCATCCACTTTGAACAAGTAGATAATTCACTTATTGGGGGAGAGCCAGCGACTTTAGTCACGGAACTTCTAAAGCTGGAGATGGTGTGGTACTGGGAACTGGTACGACTTGTTGATGCCCCCCAAATGACTGAAGCCCTCATTCTCGGCTTGGCTTGGCTAGACAAATAGGCCCCCACCATTACCTGGGAAGATGGCTACTGTAAGCTAAGGATAGGCATAGGCCCCTTGCCTCCCCATATGCAATATGAGAGCCAGCCACCTTTGGGACCCAGGGATTGCAGTCAGAAGGAGGGAGTGGCCTCCACAATGGAGGGACTGCCCGGTTGCCTGCAGATACCCAAAGAATACCAGGACTTAGCAGAGGTATTTAGCGAAGATAAGTGCAATGTACTGCCGCTCCTGACCCACTGACCGCACAATAGAATTCATCCCAGGGGCAAAACTGTGAAAGCCAAAAATGTACACAATGACCCCTAAAGAAATGGATGAATTGAAGAAGTACATTGATGCCAACTTAGTGAGAGGATTCATCCAGCCAGCAAAATCTCAGGTCCCCATATTGTTTAAAGAGAAGAAAGATGGCAGGTGAACTCTGCATTGATTTTTGCGGGAAAAACGCTGTTTGTGTACAAAATACCTATCCCATCCCCCTCATGAAAGACATGCTTAACCATCTGGTGAAGAGTAAGGTGTTTATCAATCTAGACCTATTACCATGTGCAGATAAAAGAGGGAGACAAATGGAAGACTGCATTCAATTGCTTGTTAGGCAGTTTCCAGTTTAAAGTCATGCCTTTTGGGCTACAAGGAGCCCCCTACATGAACACCTATGCAAGGGGTCTTCATTTATTTGTACGACATTCTCATCTTCAGTGAGACCATGGAGGAGAACATTAAACTAGTGGGACAAGTGGTTAAAAAATCCTTGTGCTAAGCTTTATGCCAAGCTGTCAAGTTCCATAAGACTTCCCTGGGCTACAAAGTGTCAAACGAGGGAATTGAAATGGGTTAGAGCTGTGCTGGACTGGCAGCCTTATCGCACCTGCAAACAACTTCAAAGTTTCCTGGGTTTTGCAAACTTCTACTGGCAGTTCATTCCTGCATTTGCTGAGATAGCCTTACTACTAACTGAGATGTTAAAAACCAGGGGGACTGACCCTAAGCCCAAACCCAACCAACCACTGAACTGAACACTTGAATGTCAATGAGCTTTTGAGAAGTCGAAGGGACTGTTCTCTAAAGAGCCAGTCCTGCTATACCCTGACCCTGACTGGCTGTTTGTAGTGCAAGCGGATGCCAGCGATGTCACTGCCTCAGTGCTTCTGCAGGAAAACTCCCTGGACCAGCTGCAACTCTGTGCTTATGTGTCCAAAAAGCTTACCGACACTGAGAGACAATGGGTTATCTGGGAGAAAGAGGCCTTCACGGTCAGGTGAGCTGTCCTCTCTTGGAGCATTTCTTGGAGGGCAGCAAAGTGCCTTTTGAAGTCTGGACTGATCACAAAAACCTAGAGGCACTGAAGACTCTGAGAAAACTAAGCAAGTCCACTGAGTACAATACTTTAAACACTTCAACTTTGAACTGAAGCATATCCCAGGTGAGAAGAATAAGCTGGCTGATGCTCTGTCAAGGAAACCTCAGTTTAACAGCTAATAGGAGGAAGTAGTACATGCAGTTGTACCCCAATCTCAGCCAGCTGCTCAAGTCACCACCCAAAGCCTAGCCAGGAGTCAGGACGACCACATGGTAGACCTGATCATGGCAGAGATGAAGACTGCGTTCCATGCTGACCAATGGCTAAAAGATAACCTTAACATCCTAACACTACGAGATGGGTTAGCTTGGAGGGGATCTAAGTTGTACGTTCCTGCCAGCCTGAGGCTGAAAGTACTTCAACGTAGTCACAATTCCCAGTTGGCTGGTCGCTTTGGATTCCTAAAGATCCTCCGTTTAGTGAGGAGGCAGTTTTGGTGGCCAAAGATGAAAGATGCAGAGGACTATGTAAAAAACTACTCCACATGCGCTTCCTTGAAAACACGACCGGGGAAGCCGCCTGGTCTGCTCCAGCCAGTAGCTGATCCCAGCCTCCATGGGATGAAATAGCCATGGACTTTATAGTCAAACTCCCATAGAGTGGTGGAAATACCGTCATTTGGACACTGGTTGATTTGTTTTCTAAGAAAGCACATTTCACTGTTTGCTCTGGGTACCATAAGCTAAGAGATTAGCAAAAATATTCATCAAACAGAGTTTAGGCTGCATGGAGTGCCGCAGTGGATTATTTCTGATCAGGGTGTCCAGCTCTGGAGGGAGTTCCTATGGTCTGTTGAGTCCTCTCAGGGGCTGAGTTCTGCTTTTCATCTGAGCATGAACGGCGCTGCAGAACGGATGAACACCATGGTGGAACAGTATCTGAGATGATTACGAGCAAGAAAATTGGGCTGACCTTCTACCTTTCGTGGAAGTAGCCTACAACAATGCAGTCAAAAGTAGCACAGGCTTAACCCCTTTCCAAGTCACCAGCAGAATGGACTTTATACCTATGCCTGAGCTACCTAGAGCTACCTAGAGCAGGGGTCGCCAACCTTTTGGACCTCAGGGACCACCAAACTTGTACTTTTAAATCCTGAGGACCACTAATATGATTTTTTTTAAAAAGAAAAGATAATATATTTAATTTAAAAATTATTTTTATATTAGATATAAATTTAATATTAAAAATTAATTTTTAATATATACATAATTATAAAAATGCTTATTTAATTATAACAAAATCGTAAGTGTTTAATCATAACTGGGGCAGAGCGAAGGGAAAGGAGCGGCCTCTCTCATCCTTTGTGGGGAAAGAGGGAGGTTTTAATACCTGCTGGGTTTCAAAAGAAGCCACATGGTGCCTGGAGGCTGGGAAGATCTGGACTGGGAGGAACCGGCTCCCCCTCAAATGGAAGAAAAGCAGAACCCCCCACCCCCAATCTGGTCTCCTTTCATTTCATATCTCCTCCAAGTTAGAGGAGACCTCTCCCTCCTTTGCCAAGTGTGGCTGCTTGGAGTTGGGGGAGGGAAGGAAGGTCGGGCTGGAAGCACCGAGGAAGATGGACTCCTAATAACCAGGTAACATTTCCCCCCTTTGGCCTCCACACAAGAAGAGGACTGAGGCTAAGCTCCAGATTTCTCTTGCCGCTTCCAAGCAGAGAAGGGTCCTGCCCTGTGTGGAGGCTGAAGGGGAGGTGTCCAGCCCAGAAATGCTCGCGCTCTTGCCTGCACAAACAGGCTGGTTATTAGGAGCCTGCCTTCCTTGGCACTCTTGGTCTGAGCATTTGGTCTTTCCCCTCCCCCACCCCATGCCAAAGGAAAGCCAGCCGGGCTTCTCCTTCCCTCCTACCCTTCCCCCTGTTCTCTTCCCCCCACTCAATCCTACTTCAGGACAGAGAAAAGTGCACTGGAAACATGTGTTGGCATTTCCAACATGCATTTCTCTGGCGCTTGCCTACAATTCTTTGCATTCCTCCAGGCCTGACTTGCTGAGGGGGGAGAGCAGCCCTGACATCTCTGCTGCTCCCTCCCCCCACGGCCCCAGCCATCGCTGCCCGGGGAAAGCACAGGAAAAGAAAGTGAGCAGAAACGTAGTTCTCGCTGGGGTAAAGAGTGGAGATCGGGGAAGGCATAGGCAACAAAAAGTGGTGCTTTTCAAAGGTAGCAGCTTCCATTTCTTGCCTGTGCCTTCCTTGATCTCAGCTCTTTCACCCCAGCAAGAGCTATGTTTCTGCTTGCTTTTCCTGTGCCTTCCCTGGGCAGCAGTGGGGGGGGGTCAGCAGAGCAGAGCGCCGAGAGGGACAAGAAAACTGCGTCCCATTCCAGACCTCTGAACTGGATGGTGAGTGCAGACTTGCCCACTCCATCCTCTCCCACCACCACTAGCTAGTACTTTTCCTGCCCTGAGCTGTTCCTACAGCCCACGGCCATCGAGGAAGAGCCCAGGCCAGAAGGTGTGGGAGTGCTGCACAAATGCAAGTAGTATGGCGCTCCTGCACCTTCCAGCCATCTCCAACACTGCTTCAGCCCACCTGTGCCGCCAGCCCCCTCTTGCTGCAGCAGGACCATTACCTTGTCCTGGCCGTGAGGACTGCACTGCTTTTTGCAGGTTTGTGCTCGGCTGAAGGGTGGGGCCAGTGGGTGGGTGGGCCACGTGGGTGGCGCAGCCTTGTGTTCCTGTGCAGCCTGGATTAATTGCTTTGGGAGGGTGCTTTGGAGCGGACATTTCTCTGCAGCCCACCAGTTGGCGACCACTGGCATAGAGAGACTCCAACCTCAATGTCCCTAGCTGAGTGGATGGACTCATTAAAACGGGAGGGACAATACCAAGCATGCCCTTGCCCAAACAGCTGAAAAATACAAGCAGCAGGTGGACAAGCACCGATCCCCGCAAGCCTTCTTTAAAGTGGGAGATTGGGTCTACTTATCCACTAAATATCTTTAGACTAAAGTTGCCTACAAAGAAACTAGATCCAAACTTCCTAGGACGCTTCCCAATAGTGCAAGTGATGAATCTGATAACTCTGCAACTAAATCTCCCTTGTTTGTTAGGGAAAGTGCATTTGGTATTCCACAGTAGTTTATTGAAACCGGCTGTTTGCTCATAATTGAGACCAAGAGATCAACCCGCTCCCAAGCCAATAGTAATCCAGGGTGAGAAGCATTATGAGGTAAAGAAAATCTTAAACTCTAGATTACATAGGGCTCGTGTCGGATCCCTGGCATGATACTGCCATTCTTCTGGGAAAGGGGGGACCCTGGATATCGTACTTAGTTTATTGCTTTCTTCCTCGCACTGCACAGCCTGTAACTTTTCATTTTTATAACCTTTATCCTGGTGCCTAGGCGCCCTGAGATTTTCTCAATTTTTGAGGAATGTAAGGGTGGGGGCAGGTGGGTTGTTTCATTCTGAAAGGCGGCAGAAGATGACCCTGAGAACACTGGCTTATTAGGTTCTCAGAATGGCCATTACATTAACATATTCACACCTGCCAATTGACTGAATCTACATGGACTGAAGGGAGGGGTTTCTAATTCTTTTATTCTAACTGTATTGCTTGAGGGAAACTCAGAGTCTGCTTTCTTTAGTTTTGCTATCACTCCTGTTCAATAAAAGGTTCCTTTTGAAATGTTAAAGTTTCAAGAGTCTTTACTTTCTTGAGCAACGAGGAGAGGCAGGACATTATAAGTTGATTACAATACATAATCCATTGAAAGGGGTACACTTTGTCTGATGCCACATGGGTTGGGTTGCAAGGGCAGATAGGTTGGTAAAGGAACTTCAGAAAAAGTTTCTCGATAAGCCAAAGCCGCCGTGCCCCCCCCCCCCCCAGGGTGGGGGGAAGAGGTGGTTAGGTGGTTTTGATTCCTAACCTCCTGTCACTTGTTTCATTTCAGGACGTCATCAGCGCTTGAGGGGAGGCAGCCTGTCAGCCCTGGATCCATCTTGATTCAGATTCAGGGCTGTCACAGTGGGGGATGGGCAAGCTGTGGGAACGGCAGAGCATTGAAGGGAGTATAGCCACAACAACATTCTTTCACCAGAGATCAAGGACAAGTTACTGGCATTTGGAGGGGAGTGACTGGAATTGGCGGTAGTTGAGAAATGAGAAGGGGCAGGGTGTGAGTTTTAGTGTGGAAGGGGAAACCGTGGGAATTCATATTTGTGTTTTCCTCAGATGTGCCAACATGACTAATAAATTCTTACTTTGATGGACTTTGTCTTGGAGTTTTGAATCACATGGAGAGTTTAACTGGAACGCTGACATTTGGATTCCCTTAAGAACCGGGTTACTAACTTATCAACTGCAGTGGTTCATTTAACAACTGTGGCAAGAAAAGTTGTAAAATGGGGCAAAACTCACTTAAATGTCTCACTTAACAATATAAATGTTGGGATCAATTTTCATAAGTTGAGGACTACCTGCATTTGGATATTCAAAGCTTAACAAAATATAACTTTTGTGACAAAATTCACAATGTTTTTAGTATTTCCGTTGCATGGATATGTTGGTATTCTTGAATTGATATTATACAACTACTGTAGAAATCCTTGCATTTTTAATTTTGATAAATAAAGGCACGTATATTTATATAATAACAATTATTTTAATTAGGATTATAAACAAACTACAGAGAGTAGAAAGAGGCTAACAATAGTAAAGTAAAATAAAACTAAAAGTGCAAAATACAAAAATAAGTTAGCAGTTAAATCAGTTACATCACCAATAATGAAATCAGTGCTGAGCATTTCAAATAAAATATCATTTTGTTTATATTCCCAGAGCCTACACTAACTACACTGGTTTTAGCCATCTGACCCAAAAAACAGATAATAAGCCTCCCTCTTGGGAGTTCCAGATAAATTTCTGTGTTCTATGTTAAATATGTTTCTGGAGACACGGAATGCATATCCTTTGTTCTTACCAGCAGTAGAAAGTTGTTTAGGAGTCACCTAAAACTGTGAATGACTTTAGGAACATAATGGCTCAGAAACAAATCGTATTTCATTAACAAAGTTGTATGTTTCTAGAACCATGGGTATTCTGGCCCAGATGTTTTCAAAGATCAGTTTATGTTTTATTTTAGTTTGAAGGATTGATTGATTGGCTATTTGGATTTAAAGGGCCACTAAACAAAAACAATGTGTTCTCACAGTGTACAACAAAAAGAATAAATTAAATATATAATAACACATTAAAAAATCACCCACTATATAAAATTTTGATTGAACTCAGTAATTAATCAAAACAATCCATTGAAGTATTAATCAAATACCGGAGGAAAAGTGATATTTTATTTTCAAAGACCCCTATTTCTCCCTATAGTTTAACATACAGAGAAAGTTAGCTGTTTTTGGAGTACTGATAACAATATAATCCCAATATATGATATATAGATTCTTTAGATATTTATTAACACTATTTGAAAGTTGATAAATATTTACAAAATATTAAGCTAGCATACAAAAAAAGGCAGTAAAATACCCAGGTGGCCATCTTTCAATAAACACTCAAAGAATTGTTGACCCAGAAGAGCAAGTAACAGTTTTGATGGTAGCAATTTCTCAGTTGTTGCAGAAGAAATAATTATTTAAAATAAAGAGGAATTATTACCAATCTGATCTCCAGGTGACATCTTTGGCCAAGTTATTTGAGAACTTTTAAGAGTCAGATCTGTCTAAAAAAGGAAGGGAATGTAATTTTTTAATTAGAACACTAACTTGCTGTGCAGATAAGAAATGTATTCTTCAGCATATATAAATTCTTATAATTCTTATTAAATTAGAGTTTTATTTAGTAAATTAAATTCTGGCTTTATACTTTCTTTTCTTTTTATTGTCTAGCTTTGCGAATCTGAGAATTTATCCTCATGGTTTGGTTTTGATTGATGTGCAGAGTTGCAATGATTTGAATGAGAGAGAAGAAACAGAACAGGTGGGTACATATTAATTTTTATTAATAATTAATTTTATTAAAAGAGGAAATAAAATATTTTATACATTTTTAGCTGACCTTTTCCCTCATTGGTCATACATGTATCATATTTACAGTGATAAATTGTAAATTGAACCATGTGAAGTCTTTTAGCAGAGCCAGTTTGGAGTAGTTTTTAAGCATCAGGCTTGGCTAATACATCAGACCATGAGTTCTAGTTCCGCCTTAGCTATCTAGGTAGACTTGAGCCAGTCACTCTTTCTCAGCTCTTGGTAGCAAGCAATGGCAAGCCACTTCTGAAAAACCTGCTAAGAACAGGATCTTTTCCAAACTATCTGAGAGTCTAAGCTAGGAGTCAGTGCTGACTTAAAGCCAGCAAAAAAAAATCTCTCCACGAAACAAATGTGAGAGTTTAGATGTTGATTATTAAACTTAAATCCTAGCCACAAACCTTATCTGATTTGGTTTTCATGCAAAGGGTAATCATATAAAAGTATCTATTTATTGATTTTTGTCAATAACGATTATCAATTTAGTTTTGACAGCATTTCCTTTTCTTCCCGCCTGCCTTTAATATTTTTGGCTTACTGTCCATTGTTTTCTGGGTTTTTTATAACATTGTTTATACTTAAAGAGAATAATAGAATGATGGGTGAGTAAGTAAGTAGGCACCTAGGTGGATAATAGGTACATAGCCTGTCACAGTGGTTATAGTTTTCTGGTATCAGATGGTGCACGTTTCTGAATATAGTTGCTAAAAGAGAGCAGCAAGGAAGAGCTTGTGTTTTCTTGGTCATTTGGGTGACTAATATGCGAAAAAAAATGCTAAGCAAAATAGTCTTTTGCTATGATGCAACATGTTTTTAACTTTTTATTTTAATTTTAAAATATTATTGCAAAAAATTGAAGAACAATAAGGAAATCAAAAAGGAAAAAAAGATTAAAAATATACAGATGAATAAATTGAATTTACAGATATAGGAATTAAAGTTTTTCAGAAGTTCATTGACCAGGTGTAATATATCATTTTTAAAATACTAAAATCAGTATCTCTAAACAATATAAATATCAGAAATGGTAATTTAAAATTGAAGTTATGCAACTGAAATGGTAAGACTTATATACAGGTGAAACTCGAAAAGTTAGAATATCGTGCAAAAGTTGCTTTATTTTAGTAATGCAACTTAAAAGGTGAACCTAATATATGCGATAGACTCATTACATGCAAAGCAAGATAGGTCAAGCCATGATTTGCCATAATTGAGATGATTATGGCTTACAGCTCATGAAAACCCCAAATACACAATCTCAGAAAATTAGAATATTGTGAAAAGGTTCAATATTCTAGGCTCAAAGTGTCCCACTCTAATCAGCTAATTTAAGCCATAACACCTGCAAAGGGTTCCCGACCCTTTAAATGGTCTCTCAGTGAGGTTCAGTAGGAAGCACAATCATGGGAAAGACTGCTGACCTGACAGTTGTGCAGAAAACCATCACTGACACCTTCCATAAGGAGGGAAAGCCTCAATAGGTAATTGCAAATGAGGTTGGATGTTCCCAAAGTGCTGTATCAAAGCACATTAATAGAAAGTTATATGGAAGGGAGAAGCGTGGAAGAAAAAGGTGCACAAGCAGCAGGGATGACCGCAGCCTGGAGAGAATTGTCAGGAAAAGACCATTCAAAAGTGTTGGGGACTTTCACAAGGAGTGGACTGAGGCTGGAGTCAGTGCATCAAGAGCCACCACACACAGATGGATCCTGGACATGGGCTTCAAATGATGTATTCCTCTTGTCAAGCCGCTCCTGAACAACAAACAACGTCAGAAGCATCTTACCTGGGCTAAAGAAAAACAGAACTGGTCTGTTGCTCAATGGTCCACAGTCCTCTTTTCTGATGAGAGCAACTTTTGCATCTCATTTGGAAACCAAGGACCCAGAGTCTGAAGGAAGAATGGAGAGGCACACGCTGCAAGATGCTTGAAGTCCAGTGTGAAGTTTCCACAGTCTGTGTTGATTTGGGGAGCCATGTCATCTGCTGGTGTTGGTCCACTGTGCTTCATTAAGTCCAGGGGTCAGCCGTCTACCAGGAGATTTTGGAGCACTTCATGCTTCCTTTCACAGACGAGCTTCCTTTCACAGACGCTGACTTCATTTTCCAGCAGGACTTGGCACCTGCCCACACTGCCAAAAGCACCAAAACCTGGTTCAATGACTATGGGATTACTGTGCTTGATTGGCCAGCAAACTCATCTGACCTGAACCCCATACAGAATCTATGGGGCATTGCCAAGAGAAAGATGAGATACATGAGACCGAACAGTGCAGAAGAGCTGAAGGCTGCTATTGAAGAATCCTGGTCATTCATAACACCTCAGCAGTGCCACAGGCTGATAAGCTTCCATGCCATGCCGCATTGAGGCAGTAATTGCTGCAAAAGGGGCCCAAACCAAGTACTGAGTACATATGCATGCTTATACTTTTCAGAGGTCTTATATTGTTCTATGTACAATCCTTGTTTTATTGATTGCATGTAATATTCTAATTTTCTGAGATTGTGGATTTGGGGTTTTCATGAGCTGTAAGCCATAATCATCACAATTATGAGAAATCACAGCTTGAACTATCTTGCTTTGCATGTAATGAGTCTATCTCATACATTAATTTCGCCTTTTAAGTTACATTACTGAAATAAATGAACTTTTGCATGATATTCTAATTTTTTGAGTTTCACATGTAAAGAGAAGCTCTCACTGAATATGGTTCAGTTCTCTATATAAAATTATAATCTGGAGTTAAATTCTTTGCAGGATTTATTTTTACATACACTCACAGTTTAGCTATTCTTTCACAGAGAGGATTTTAAAGTCTCTTTCATAGCCTTTGAGAATGAAGTTACAATGATATAAATAATGGAACCTAATTAGATGAGTTATTAAAAAAAAGATGAGTTAGACTTACTGTTATTCCAACAGAAAAACACATGAGTTATTCAGATAATTTTAAGGATTTGCCTAAAACATTTAGCATCAGTTTCGTTCAATTTCAGTTCATTATAGCCAATACCTAGCATATATGTAAAAAACAAAAACAAGTAAAAACATAAGCAGATGTAATAATCAAGTTTATTATATTTTTTACTGTGAGTCTCTTTCCACAATATTGAAGTTAGATAGCAAGCCTTCATAAATATTACAAATTATATAAAAGACGTCAATAAGAAGGAAATAGAAATATTTATAAATAAATAAATATATCAGATTTTTTGCTAAAAAGGGAAAATAAATTAGAAGAGTGATGATAATAAAACTACAAGGCTAAGGTTATGCATCACCATTTAATTCACAATTTTGTGGTGGGAAATTGGAATATAAATCAAATAATGCAAACTATTACTAACATTTTATTAATTGTTTACTGAAAACTTTGTTTCACTGAACCACATAAAGAAAAGTGGGCAAAACTTCATCTTTGCTTTACTATGTGTATAAAAATCTGTATTTGAAGTAATGTTCAAGAAGATGTTCTGGGACTTGAACCTAAGCTATACAAAGTGGATTGAATAATAAAAATGATGCATATATTTGTAATAATTAGAGTGGTATCAAATTCTTAAGTCTAATATGTTTTACTGTGGTTTATACACATATATGTTTTCCTGCAGCTTCTAAATAAAGTAGAAGAAAAAATGAAAGAATTATTTCATAAAAGTATCAAAAGGATAAAGCGGTAAGGAAGTTTGTGCTTTCATACATCTCTTAAATATGAGTAAGAGTGAAGGACATGACTGAAGGACATGACTGAATAAATTACTCTGAAATAGTAATAGTTAAACTATCTCCTATATTATATACAGTATAGAGCTTTTATGCAGTGGTAATTGTTGAGGTATTCCCCATTAGGAGGATGAGGGCACTCAGGGAAACGTAGTGAGAGTGGTATTGAATAACACACAACCAGCATACATATACACTGAATAGTAAAATGTAGTTTTTACTTCCGGTAAACGGGTAAACAAAGTCCAACAACGGGTAAACAAAGTCCAACAAACAGTCCATATCATACATGGTTAAAGCAGGTAGCATTCAGGTAATCCAGGGATAATCCAAAAATGAAGTCCAGTATCATAAACAAAGTTCAGTAAATGGAGTTTGCTAACAGTTTGCAAGACTCACAGCAATCCAAGCAGAACGACATTCAGGCAAAAGGCAATAGGAAAATGCAAGGGGAGAACAAACCAGGTTTCTGGCTCCATCTTATGGCCGTCGGAGGAACCTCAGCCAATCACAATTACATCATTCTCTTAAAGATACAACAGCATTAAATGACTATCCTGGTTTATATATTGCCAATCCAACTGTTAGGTGACTATCATGCCTAACATTCTCCCTTTTGGGTAGGACAATATATAAAACCTTACAGTTTAAGTCCATATTCCTCACAGCAAGCCTTATGTTTTACAGTGCCGTGGGCTTTCGTAAAATGGTCTGCAGTGTTATTCTCTGACATGCAATACTCCAGTGTAATCATTTTACTTTGAACACATTGTCAGACATTTAGATATCGTACATTGGTGTGTTTTGATCTTGTCTTTACAGCGAGATTGGAAGCCATCTGAATTGCTGATTGATTATCTTCATATACAACTATAGGTTTATTTACATTAATTCCCATGTCTACCATTAGTTGCTTATAACATACTAAGTCTGTACATAATAGAGACAAACATGAGAATTCAGCCTCCATTGTTGATAAGCTTAGATGTTTTTGTCAAATAAACCGCCATCCAATTAACACCTTTCCTAATAATACTACAGTACCTGACATTGATTTTCGTGTAGGTGCGTCTTTAGTGAAGCTTACATGGGCATATGCAGTTAAACTTTGTTCATCCTTAGGCTCCAAATATAATGCATAATGCATCGTTTGTTTAAGATATCTCAACACATGCTTAGCAGCTTGCCAGTTCCTTTCAGTGGCTCAGAGTTAAACCTGGCTAATTGGTTGACACTATATGCTATGTCTGGCCTAGACCAATTACTTAGATAGGATAAGCTATCAATCAATGATTGATAAATATCTTTATCAAAAACAGGACTTTGCACATCACTGTGGCTAAACTCCTGGCTCATTGGCGTCTTAGCCAGCTTACAAAGTTCCATTTTAAAGTTCTTCAGTAACTGGTTAATTTTATCTGCCTGTGAGATTTTGTAACCTCCCTTAGTTTTATCTATTTTCAAACCAATATACTATTTAATCTCACCTAAATGTTTTATTTTAAATTTCCTTTCTAACAGTGAAATAATCCCAATAGCTTCTTGATCAGTCTTAGTGATTAATGCAGTGTCATCAGTGAACAATAGCAACAATGAAATTATACCATCACTTTCCTTTTTGAATAAACATGGATCAGCCATGCCAGCTACAACCTATCTTTGTTAATTCCTTCACTATGCATTGGTTCCATTCATAGCCTGATTGCTTCAAGCCATATAGACTCTTTTAATCTCCAGCAATCAGTTTTTATCCCCAAAGGCTTCTTTAAATATGTAGTATGTTGCAACAGTGCATGAAGATATGCCGTCTCCACATCTAAATTGTTTATTGTGTATTTATTTTTAGCTGCCCACACTAATGCTGCTCATAATGTGGTAGCCTTCAGACTAGGTGCAAACACCTCGTCATGGTCGTTGGCTGACTGATCGAACCCTTGTGCTACTAACCTGGCTTTATGAGAAACAGTCCCATCCACACCTGTCTTAATTTTATAAATCCACTTACTCCCTATGGCATGCTTACCTGGTGGTAACCTGACATTTTCATATACCTCCAAACTTTGTAAAGATTTCAGTTCCTTATCCATTGCTTCCTGCCAAGCAGCCTGATCCTTAGCAGGATACAGTTTCAGTTAATTATAGTTATTAGGAACTGTATTTACTTGGCATACTATACTAGCCTGATATCTATCTGGTGGTTGTGTTACACGGGTTGAACGTCTAGGTAACTCAGGGCTTACTGGTGGATTCTCCTGTTCCATCTGCTCCTGTTCTTCTACCTCCTCCTGTGCCTGTTCTTCTCTTTAATGGCTATTGATGGTTTAACTATCTCATCATTAGGGACTACTTGGGTGTCAATAACAACATTGTTGGATTCCTGTTCTAGTTTATGCCACCCAACGTGCTCAAGAAATTTAGCACTAGTGCTACAGTAAATATTAGCTGTGCCTGGATCCCAGAATCTAAACAACCTATGGTTGGCCTCATAATTTACGAAAAATAATCTCCTAGCTTTATGTTGCCCTTTAAGTCTTACTTGTGAGGGAATATGCACCCATGCTGGAGTTCCAAATGTGTGTAGATAATTTAAATTTGGTTTTCTGCCATACCAATGAGTGAGTGGCAATTCACCAGTTGTTGTATTCACCACATTGTTTAACACATGGTTGCTACACATTATGGCTTCACCCCAGTGTTTCAGGCAAATCTGAATCAGATAACATAGTGCGAGCCATGGCTTGTAATGTTTGCCCCCTTCATTCTATAAACAAATTATGTTGTGGCCTGTAAGGTGCAGAACACTTATGCTTGATGCCAGCCAATTTTAACATTGTTTAATAAACTCAGTCCCGTTATCTGTAACTAAAGTAATTACCTTAAAACTCATTTTTCTCTCAGCAAATCTTAGCCAGTTAAAGAAATATTGGAACGTTTCTGTTTTGTTTTTCATTAGATAGCAGAAACCGTACCGTGAGTAATGGTCCATTATACTCAAAACATAGCAGGCACCTCCCAAACTGGGTTTCTTAAGACCAATTATGTCAGCAAAAAACAACCTCTAAATGTTCTTTGGTCTTAAACCCATTCAGTCTGTTTTCTGGAGTAACCTTGCTTTTCTCCTGGCTACAGGCATTGCAGTTTAAATGCTTGCTACAGGGTTTTAATTTTACTCCCTCTGACAATTTAACAGTTTGTTTCAGCATTTTGAAATTAATGTACCCAAGACGTCTATGCAGTAAATGTATACATTCGTCATGTGGCTTAACATTGTTATAAACCGGGTTAGCCATCTGCAGCTGGTCATCATGTATCACATATAAATCATTCTCTAAAGTAGCAGTAACACTTTTACCCTCTTTATTATACAGTTATCTCCCCTAAAGGTTACTACATTACCAAGATTAACTAAAGCCCTTACTGATAACAAATTAAATTTCAGTTTAGGTACATACAACATAGATAAATGCTCCTTTACACATGAACAATATGCAGTACCTTCACCAGATATTTTCATTTTCCATCCATTTACCAATGATACATGTTGCTTACTCATAGACAGCTTTACAAACCTCTCCCTATTTCTAGTAATGCATTGCGATGCTCCACTATCAACTACCCACAAATCATGGTTTACAGTTGATTTGCTAGACATAGCTAAATTAACATTCTTCTTAACCTTCTGGTGATTACCAGTATTCTGTCATTTTCCCTTTTTACAGAATCTAGCTATATGTCCCCTAGCTCCACAAGAAAAACATTTCCTAACAGTTTTGGCAGTTGAAAACAAATCCTCTTCTTGTGGTTGTTTCTCTCTCAGTTGGTCTCTATCCAGCCTTCTTGCCTCTTCTAATAATCGTCCAGTTATGTCAGTTAATGTCAGTTTATCTCTGGTCAGGACTTTCAGTGAAGATACATAATTATCATAACTTTCATCCAATGAGGAAAGAATGATGTAAACCTGATGCAGCTCTGAAAAAATCAGTTCCTTTTCATGTAGCTCTTGAAAAGTTCTTTTCATGAAGTTTAATTGAGCTAACATATCTCCACCTTTCAGAAGACGTGCTCTAAACAGTTTACGTGTAAGATGTATATGTGCACCTACACTGTCACAAACATAAATCTTCAAATTCTCCCAACACCTAGCAGCAGACGCTTCTCCACGAATAGGGGCTAGCTGCTGGTCACTCAGTGTTAGTCCAGTTATACAAAGAGCTCATTCATTGTTCTGTTTAAAGTCAGCTAACTTTTTGGCATCGTCCTCATTATTTGGATCCCAAGCATTACTGAACTGATCCTGAACTGCAGCCCATAACCCTTCCCTATGCAGAAGTAGACTGCACTTCATAGACCAGGAAACATAGTTTGTTCCATCCAACCAGGTTATCATTGATAGACTTGTTGACGGGTCTTGTGCCATCTTTACCAGGACAGTAACCCACAATTAAACAGTAAACAGCTGTCTGTATATGGTACTGTGTATTCACACTAACTCAGTTATCTGAGTCTGGTATGGCCTGGGCCCATAACCAGTGTTGAGGTATTCCCTGTTAGGAGAATGAGTGCACTCAGGGAAATGTAATGAGAGTGGTGTTGAATAACACACGACCAGCATACATATACACTGAATAGTAAATGTAGGTTTTACTTCCAGTAAACAGGTAAACAAAGTCCAACAAACAGTCCAAATCGTACACGGTTAAAGCAGGTAATATTCAATACAACCAGTCCAGGGATAATCCAAAAATGAAGTCCAGTATCATAAACCAAGTTCAGTAAACGGAGTTTGCTAACAGTTTGCAAGACTCACAGCAATCCAAGCAGAACGACATTCAGGCAAAAGGCAAGAGGAAAATGCAAGAGGAGAACAAACCAGGTTTCTGGTTCTATCTTATGGCTGTCGGAGGAACCTCAGCCAATCACAATTACAGCATTCTCTTAAAGATACAACAGTATTAAATGACTATCCTGGTTTATATATTGTCAACCCAACTGTTAGATGATTGTCATTCCTAACAGTAATATTATTTAGTTAGCTAATATTGAAGGATAGACTTATAAGTTGATTATTTCCATGTATTTAAATTAAAGGAAAGCAACTCAAAATTCTTATAATAATTTTTATTAAAGTTGACAAATAACTAATACAAACTAAGAAGAATATAAAAAGTAAAACTTTAAAATTAAAAGTGCGAAGAAAAAAAACAAGAAAATATGTATTAAAAAATACTTCAACCCTTCCTCATAACAAATACAACTTCAGTAACATATCACCTTCTCTGAGATATCAATAAAATATCTCTTATGTATGAATGTATACTGTATATACTATATATTAATATAGATCAAATAAGCCCACTTTATATTTCTTACACTTAATTTTAATCTTTAATTGATCTTGAATCCCGTCAAATAATGTCCCACAAGTTGATTTCTTATTTTTTTTCTTTGTGTCCTGTCAAACTCCTTCACAAGTATATCCCCCTTAATTTTTTAGACAACAGGCAATTTCATTTGTAAATGCAGTGTGGCATCATTTTCCATATTATTTTTGTGGTCTGGCATTTTAAAATCCACTTTCAGGTTCATATTCAAATCAGCCTCAGATTCTATTTAATCTAGTAAAATCTGTTCCTCATCTATAGCATCTTTTAAATCCAATTTTATAGTAACAGACAATTTTTAGAGTAATTTCTGAGCTTATTGTTCCCATGTATCCTTGAATTCTTCCATAATCAAATAATATTACTTCGTTAAATTAATGAGTCTCTACTGCTTTTAATTGTAAACCTTAGTTCTCCCTGGTTCCCTCTAGTCAAGGGGTCCCCAACCTGGTCCACGTCCCATTACCAGACCCCAGACTAATCACTGGGCCACATGAAGGGCCTCCATGCACACAGCCTCATTCACGCAAGTGATGTTGTGGGCGCTCACAGCCTCACTTGTACTCGCATCACAGATGAGGATCTACTTGTGCGAGCGTCATCATGGACACTCACAGCCCCATTCGTTGCGGGCGCTCGCAGATCCACTCATGCAATGTCATCATGGGCTCTCACTGCCCCACTCTCAAGCATTGTGGGCGCTCTCAGCCCCACTCGCACTTGTGGATCCATTCTTGTGAGCGTTGTCACCAGTGCTCACAACTGCAGTTATGCAAGCGTGGGTGCTCTTGCACGAGCATCACCACAAACATTGTGGGTGCTTGTGCACACACACACATGTACTTTCCCCTCCTTTTTTATCAAATATGTTATGAATATATGATAATTTTAATTAGAATTAGTAAAAATAAGATTTTTTTTTCTTTACTATTATCCGTGATCAAGAAAATATTATTCATTTAATTTTTAATTTCCTATCTTTCTTACATTGCAGTATTAATAGCACTTAGAACAAACAGAGATAGAATTCTCTGGCAATCTATTTAATACTATATATCCCGACTTAAGAAATAGTAGTTTATATGGATACATATAGTTGGTGAAGTCCTATTGTGCACAAATATTAATAGTAAATATATGTTTACATACATGCAAAAAAATAGAAATATGCTGGAAATTAGAAAATAGATTTCTGAAGAGAATTTAATATATGTTTAGATATTTTAGAATTAAGTGTAAATTTAGAACGTAAAAGACTTTAATTCATTTTCTTTACTATTTTCTAATTTCCAGCACTGACATTAGAAAATAATAAAGAAAATGTACTAAATGTATTGATTTATTTATTAATTTAAAATATGTATTTTGCTTGTAGCATTGGCTTGTCTATCTATTCATACATAATAGTCCCTTTAGGAAGCTGTTATTTAAGGTTGTCTGACAAGAATAAAATGTGTCCTTCCTTCCTTCCCTTCCTCCCTCCCTCTTTCAGCTTGCCAGTCATTATGAGAGGGGATGCCATTGATAGATACTGGCCTACAGCAGATGGGCGATTGGTGGAATATGACATAGATGAAGTTGTATATGACGAAGAATCAGCTTATCAGAATATTAAAATTTTACATTCAAAACAATTTGGAAATATTCTTATCCTCAGTGGGGATGTTAGTGAGTATTATCAGTTTAAAATAAAATACATGCATTTGCTATTGAATCAGGCTGAAAAAGTTTCTAAATTGCCAGACTAAATGCAACCCATAATCCATGGCTTATTAAGGGTTTGGAATTGCCTATTTCTAGGATTATTTTTCTTAAATTGCTGAACATTCTGTGTGAGAATTAATTGATATTTTATTCATGAAAGGAAGGATTATTAGATGCTTGTCACATTTTTTTTCTTGGATGATATGAAGTAAAATATAAATATAATTGTAGTGATATACAATTACACTTTATTGATTTTACTATATTAAGGTTAATTGTAAAATAATGTAACATTCTTACCTGAGATATGATGGCTGATTGAATTATGTGAACAAATTTCTCTTGGGTGACAGAAAAGAGTTCCGACCGATTTAATATGAGGTTGTAGTAAGCATATAGCTTTAAACTTATGTAGTTCAGGCAAAAGGTCTACCCCTGTTTCAAATTTCTACTGCAGTCCTTGATTTACAACAGTTTGTTTAGTGATTGTTTGAACTTACAACACTGACAAAAAATAACTTACGGCTGTTTTCACAGTTATGACCATTGTGGCATTTCCATGGTCTGATCAAAATTAAGGTGTTTGGCAACTAGTTCATGTTTATGATGGTTGCAGTGTCCTGGGATCATGTGATCACCTTTTGCAAACTTCGAACAAGCAGAGTCAGTGGAGAAGCCAGATTCGCTTTAAGAACCATGTTACTAACTTAACAACTAGAGTAATTCACTTAACAACTGTGCCAAAAAAGGTCATAAAATGGAGCAAAAATTCATTTAACAAATGTCTCACTTAGCAACAGAACTTATGGGCTCAATTGAAGTCGTAAGTCGAAGACTACATATAGTTATAAAGTTTGTTAATTTCTAAAGGATGAATGTAAGACTAACCAACTATAAATATATATAATATTCATTGTATAATATCAATTGTCAGTTAACTAATTAGTTATAAGTATCAAAATGGTTATTGTTAT
This sequence comes from Pseudonaja textilis, assembly GCF_049901715.1. Lineage (NCBI taxonomy): Eukaryota > Metazoa > Chordata > Lepidosauria > Squamata > Elapidae > Pseudonaja > Pseudonaja textilis. The sequence goes on along the minus strand of NC_141997.1, from coordinate 7,154,429 downwards.
GAAAAGGTTTTATTTTTATGTTTGTGTATATTCATAAGTTTTTTTTGCTTTTTAAGATCTGGCAGAAAGTGACCTAGCATATACAAAAGCTATAATGGGGAGTGGAAAAGAGGATTACACCAATAAAGAAGTGCTCATTCTTGGAGGTGGTGATGGAGGAATATTATATGAAATTGTCAAAATGAAACCAAAGATGGTCACCATGGTAGAGATATCCTTTTGATATGAGCCTTGGTCATTAATACAAAAACAAAAATCTTCATCCCATTCTGTCTGGAGCAAAGATTCTTGGTTTATTATTTATCTTGATTCCTTAGTTTAGAGCATTATTTAAAACTTTGTCCATTACCTATCTTAAATCTAGTTCAAATTGTATATAGCATTTTATAATTCAGTTGAAGATTTGCTACTTTTAAAATTGTTGTAATTAAGAATTTCTGATGACCATACAATTTTTGTGTGTGTAAAATACATCTTTATATATACTATAATAGAGTTTTGTTCAGGCAGCTAAGGTTTGCTTTACTCTAGTGGTCCCCAACCTTTCCGGCTTTGTGGACTAGCAGTGAGGGTGAGTGGAGAGGGGATGGTTCCCACATAAGAGCAGGCGAGCATGAGCTCACCCACCATTTCCACAGCCTGGTACCAAGCCCGGGGTTGGGGACCCCTGTTTTACTCTATCTGGCAAGGAGAGGGAATCTACAGTGATGGCCATCATATCTGCCAGTGGTTCAGTTCTAAAGATGGATTATACAATTGGATAAAATACTCTGATTAATATCAGGTCATATGTCAAAGGATTATAATAAATATATGTGCATTTCTAAGAATGTTTTCATTTCAATTTCTCCCTCGAGCTGCTCGGATCATCCAGAGAGTGGGAGGTGCTCCAGTCTGCGTCTGTGTAGGCTGGGCTTAATCATTAGGGAACGCTCCGCCCTCTGTCACATGGTCCCTTGTAGCCTCCCAGTTTATGCCCAGCCTTTGCAGAGTTAGGCTGTGTGTTTTAATTGTGCTTCCCACTCTTTGGCTGATTCAGGCAGGATAATATTTCAGTTCAGGTTTGATTTAAGCTTATTATTTCCTTAGCCTCTGCGCATCTGGGGGTGTCTTGAGACTTAGGGGTGTGCATTTTTCGCCCCCAGGGGGCTGGGCGGGCAGCTTAGCAGCGCTTAGCGCTAACACCCCACCCACCCACCCCCACCCCCCCACTCTCTGCCGTTTATTTCTTCTTTCCTGCCTTGCTGTCCTGGTGCCTTTCTAAGGTCTGGAGCCTTTTTTATTCTGGTTTTCCCCCCACTAACGCCAATTTCAGCGTCCTCGCCCTCGTGGCTTGCAGGACGCACCCACCCTGAGCCGCCCGCTTTGCCTTTCACTTTCGATTTCCAGGCGGCCGCCATTTTGGGCGCCGCCTCGTGGCCGGGCGACATTTTGCAGGCCTCCTATTGCTGCGACGTTCTGCTGGCCCTAGGCTTAGGCTCCCAGGCCTAGTAGGGCTGATCTCTCTATCTCCCTCTCCCAGAGGGGAAAAAGAAAGCTGTTCTTTACTCTTTACTCTGTTAATTGTTGGTGTAAGTGTTGGCTTCTGCAGCAGATCTCAGGGTGGGGAATTAGAAAAGCAGCCACTCCCTCCCTGAGCGGGGACAAGCTGCCTGAGGCCTTGTATTGCTGGCGTTGATTTGGCTGATTGGCTTCTCTTCCTTTTACCAACTGCCAGGTTGTTATTCAGTCTAATACAGAATATCTTCATATTTCCTTACATTGGTAATCCAATCTCATTCAGTTGGCATTTTTTCTCTCTCAGATTTGCTTAGAGACCTAGCTTCCATCACTGTCGCTGCAGTGTGTTTTCCTGGATCCTTATCCTGGTGGGATATAATTGTACATTAAAAGTCTATATCTGTGGCAGTTTTTTTTTTTATTAAAAAAAATTTAAAAAAAATTTTTTTCCCCCTTTTTTGGTCATATTTTCAGATTATTCATTGCAAATTCCAAAAGGGGGCGCAGGCCAGTTTCTGGATACCCGGCCTTACCCAGGTCGTATCCTAGGCGTGCCAACCGCCTGTACACACACACATATATATATATTTCTATATATTCATTTTGATACTTCTGTTGTTTTACCATGGCAGATGATAACCCTAACTCCCGCCATTCTTTGAAGGCGAAATCTAAGTCCCATCATGTGCGCAGACAGGCTAAGGAAACCTCCCAGGAGACTTCTAAGGCCTCTCAAAGGGACGCCTTAAGGCGTCATAAGGCACTAGAGAGGGAGTTCGATAGGCGCTCTAGGGTGACTCAACCATCACCCCCAGCCGCCCTTCTACTTCCAGGCACCCTCCAGTTTGTTCCCCTCTCTCCAGGCACAGCTCATCCCAGGAGTCTCACGACCCTGGACCAGCTACCAGCCGGATGCCTGAAGCAACCTTCACTCCCACGGCCGCTGGCCTGAGACAGGAGGACCCACCCACGATCGAGATGCCATGAGTACATGAGAACTTGGATGGAGCAGGCTATTTGACGGGATAGCTCAAGGCATGCAGCAGATGGCCGGATCAAGCCTTCCTCAGACGGTTCCCGCGCAAGAACCGGTGCCAACTAGGTCCATGCCCACCCTGGACCCTGCTCCTGGTCAGGTACCCTCCCGGGGTGCCAGCCCTCTTCCAGAAAGGGAACCGGAGGAGGGAATGGAAATTTTAGACCAATACAGGGAGGAGGAGGAGCACCTTGAATGGGGATACACCTTCCATGGGGAACCCTTTTCAGATTTAGACCCGATGGAAGCAGAGTTGTCGGAGGACGAGGGCCTTACCCCCGACCAGCCTTCCTTTGTGGGGTTATTCAAGCCCCACATGTTTAAGTCCATCTTGTTTAAGGCCAAGAACACCTCGGGCCTGGCCACTCAACTTCCCCCTGTCCCCCACTCCTCTGGGGAGGAACCGGAGGACGCAATGTTCAAACAGCCCATGGTGGCCGAGGATGTGATTCCCGCTCCTCCCATTTTCCACGATCTGGGTTTTACGGGGGCTCCTCCGGCCCCATCCACACAGGATAAGAGGTTCTTTAACCTCGAACCAGGTTTCTGCTCCCTCCTCAATACCCCGGAGGTGGACGAGCCCATTGTTGGTCTCGCCTCTTCCTCCCCGAGTGACCCCCTGGAGGCCCTCAAACCCGAGGATAGGAGGTCTGAATTGGCCTTGCGGCGGGCTCATCTAGCCGACGCCTGGGCAATTAGATCGGCCACCGCAGCCTCCTTCTTTACCAGGTCCTCTATCCGGTGGCTCCGTCAACTGAAGGCCCACATCCCTCCATCCAATACACGGGCGCTGCAGGACATAGCCAAAATCACAGCGGCGGCAGAGTTCTCAGCTGACGCCACGTACCATTCGGTTAAATTCACCTCCCGGGCGTTAGCGTCCCAGGTCACTGCCCGCCGCCTGCTCTGGCTCAAACCATGGCAGGCGGACGTGAAGAACAAGGTCAAGCTGGCCTCCGCCCCATTAAAGGGGAGAAGCTCTTTGGGCCGGCCCTGGACCCTCTCTTGGCCGAAACTAGGGAAAGAAGAAATTCCTTCCTCCTCTTTTTCGGAGGCCTGACTCCTGAGCCCCTCAGCCCTTTCGAAGAGGATCCTCCCGGTCCTTCTACCAGTCCCCCTTCCCCCAGGTACCCGAGACCTCCTCGTATAGAGCATCATATTCCCAGGATCGTTCCGACCCGAGCGATCGAAATAGGAGGGGCGGAGGATTTAAGTGTCCCTTCAGGGGTTCCGGGGGAGACCCTTCCGGCGCTCCAAATGAATCCTGTCTTTTTCCCCATTGGTGGTCGGCTGAGGCATTTCGCCGACCTGTGGGATTCTACCACTTCCGACAAATGGGTCAGGGACTCCATCAGGTTTGGACTCGCTCTGGAGTTCAACTCTCAACCTCCCGAGTTCTTCATGTCATCTCCCCTCTAGGGACCCCTCCAACGCAAATTAATGGATGCGGCCATCCATCACTTACTCTCCATCCAGGCCATCCAGCCAGTTCCCCCTCTCAGCGAGGGCAGGGTTTCTATTCCCACCTCTTCGTGGTTCCCAAGTCCTCGGGGGATGGAGGGCTATCCTGGACCTCAAACGGCTCAACCGCTTCCTAAACCCCGCAAATTCAAAATGCACACCCTCCAATCCATTTTGCAGGGTACCAGGCAAGGAGATTGGCTATCTTCTATAGACCTCTGAGGCATACCTCCACATCCCAATTCGGCCTTCGCACTCTAAATTCCTTAGATTCTGTTACAATCACCACCATTTTCAGTATGTGGCCCTTCCCTTTGGGTTAGCCTCCGCTCCCAGAGTTTTCACTAAGATCCTCGCGGCCCTGGCAGCTCGCTTAAGGGACTGCCCAGTCCGTCTCCACTGCTATCTGGATGATATCCTCATCCTGTCCCATTCACAATCCCAAGCAGAGCTGGACACCAAGACTACTCTCTCCGCCCTCCACGCCCATGGTTTCCTGGTCAACCAAAAAAAGAGCCAACTGGTCCCTTCTACCCAAATTGCCCACTTGGGGGCCATCATTGACACGGTGCAGGAAAAAGTGTTCCTTTCCCGGAAAGGCTCCAGAGTATTCGAAATTCAATTCAGGTTATTCGCCGATCAAAGAGGGCTTCTCTGTTAGATTTATCTAAATTACTGGGAAAAATGGTTTCATGCATCTCTATTATTCCTTGGGCCCGTCTTCATACCAGGTCCCTGCAGTGGCTCCTGCTTCCGCTTCAAAGGTCCGGCAGAAGCAACTCAAAATCCTCCATCAAGGTACCTCCAAAGGTCCTCTCGTCTCTCCTCTGGTGGATCAACCCTGCCATCAACAGGGGTCATCTCTTCAAAGATCCCCAGCATCTCGTCATCACCACAGACGCCAGCCTGAGCGGCTGGGGCGCTCACTTCCAGTCCCTTACAACACAGGGCAATGGTCCCATGCAGAGCGGGCCTGCAGCATAAACTGGCTGGAGCTCCACGCCATCCACCTGGCCCTGCGCCACTTCCTGCCTCAGGTACGCGGGCGGCACGTCCTTATTCTCACGGACAACGCACGCGCCAAGGCCCATGTCAACAGGCAAGGCGGGACCCAGTCTATTCGGTTGATGAGAGAGGCCGAGAGACTCTGCCGTTGGGCAGAGCGTCACCTCCTCTCGATCAAAGCAGAACACATTTCGGGGCCTCAAACACCCGAGCGGACTGGTTAAGCAGGGCCACCGTGGACCAGTCCGAGTGGCGCATTCATCCATCCCTTTTCAGGGAGGCGACCATGATCTTCGGTCTCCCATTAGTGGACCTCTTTGCATCCCCCTGCAACACCCAGCTCCTCGGTTCTTCTCCAGATTCCCTTCCCCGGGCCGAGAATCACGACGCACTTCGCTGTCCGTGGCCCCCGGACTCCTGTATGCCTTCCCCCATTAGCTTTGCTTCCCAGGGTCATTCAGAAACTGATCCAGGAGAAGGCAGATCTGATTTTGGTGGCCCCCTATTGGCCCAGGCGACCATGGTTTGCAGACCTCCGCAACCTCTCGGTGTCTCCCCGTGGAGAATCCCTCCGGACAGGATCTCCCTGTCTCAGGGGCCCATTCAACATCCGGAGCCCCAATGGCTCCAACTAACCGTGTGGAGGTTGAGCGGGAAAAGTTGAGGAAGGAGAATTTATCTGACCAGGTCATTAACACGATCCTGGCCGCCAGACGGCCTTCAACCAATCGGATATACGATGCCACCTGGGTCAGCTTCTGCAGGTGGTGCCATTCATCCATGGTCAACCCGCTCTTGCCTTCGGTGGCCCAGATTCTGAATTTTCTCCAGGATGGGCTCAAAAAGGTCTCTCACCTAATACCCTGAGACGCCAGGTAGCGGCCCTCTCAACTGTCGTCTCCGGCGACAATCTGGGTCCCCTCTCTCACCATCCCCGTATCAGGGCCTTCCTAAGGGGAGCTACTAACCTCCGTCCCCCTGTTGTGCACCGGTACCCCACTTGGGACCTTAACAAGGTCCTGGTGGCCCTCACCAGACCTCCTTTCGAACCCATTAGAGAATCCTCTCTCCAAATTTTGACCTTTAAGGTAGTATTCCTGGTGGCAATTACCTCGGCTCGCCGAATTTCGAGATTGCTGCCCTTTCGGTGAGAAAGGACCTCTGTATCTTCCATTCCGATCGGGTGGTTCTACGCCCGACCCGACCTTCTTGCCCAAGGTCAATTCAGCCTTCCACAGGGCTCAGGAGCTTACACTCCCAAACTTTTGTCCCAATCCTTCGCGGGAAAGGGAGAAACGATGGCACACCCTAGATGTCAGGCGGGCCCTCCGCATATACATTAACTGCACACAACGCTTTAGAAGGTCAGAGTCTTTATTTCTCTCCTTCCAGCCCAAGTCCTTAGGCCACAAGGTGTCCCCTTCCACCATCGGGCGATGGATCAGAGCCATCATCGCCAAGGCTTATTCGTCTCAGGCCTTGCCAGTTCCCAGTGGGGTTACGGCGCATTCCACCAGGAGTGCGGCCACCTCTGCGGCCTGGGCCACCCAGGCTCCAATCTCAGACATCTGTCGGGCCGCCACTTGGGCTTCCCCTCCCTTTCATTAGGCACTATAAGATTGACATCTTTGCGTCAGCTGAGGCCTCGTTTGGTAGACGAGTCCTCCAGCGGGTCATCGAGGACCCAGGGGAGCTTCCACCCCAGACAGATTCCCTCCCGTAGGACAGCCAAGCTTTGGTATGTCCCACTCTCTGGATGATCCGAGCAGCTCGAGGGAGAATGGGCGTTGGTCTTACCTGACACGCCATTTCTAGTCGAGCTGCGAGGATCATCCAGCCCCACCCTTTTTAATTTTTTCCGTCTGGGGGAACCTTGTTTCAGCCAATGATACTTTAGGTCTAGTTAGATGAGAGTTAGACGACTTTCCTCCTCTCTCGACTTCGCATAAACTGGGAGGCTACAAGGGACCATGTGACAGAGGGCGGAGCGTTCCCTAATGATTAAGCCCAGCCTACACAGACGCAGACTGGAGCACCTCCCACTCTCTGGATGATCCTCGCAGCTCGACTAGAAATGGTGTGTCAGGTAAGACCAACGCCCATTTTAATTTATTTTAGGGGTGTCAAATTCAAGGCCCGCGGGCTGGATTAAGCCCATGGGGTTCTTAAAACTGGCTCACAGGGCCGGCCTGGAATTAGCAAAGGATTGACCTGTAGTGCCTCTAGCAGCCAAAGAAGGTTGGGGAGACCGCACATGGCTCCCCGTGCCCCCTTTTCATTTTGGACTGCCTTCAGCACTCTGCTGGCCAAAATGGAGCTTGGGGGTGCACACAGCTCCCTCGTGCCCCGTTTTCAGCCTGGGCGGCCTTCTTCAACACCCTGCCAGCCAAAACTTCACCCTGTTTTGGCCAGCAGCTTGCCGCAGGAGGCCATCCAGGCTGAAAACGAGGCATGGGGGGACCAGCAGGGTGCTTCAGGAGTTGTCTGTCCAGTCTTCCCCTACCCCCCCTGCCCAGCCCACAGAGAAGTGCAATGCTGATCAGGCCCTAGATGAAATCGAGTTTGACACCCCTGATTTATTTGGCTCTAGGAAACTGTCAACTTATTAATGTTTTAGTGGTATGTTCATTATACAATTTAGACTTTTCAAGACAGAAACAAAGAACATTATGAAGAATGTTATAATAAAACAAAATGAGTTATTTCATTCTTATTAGTATCAAAAACATTGACGAAATGGTGATTGATGGGTGTCGAAAATATATGCGTAAAACATGTGGAGATGTCTTGGACAATCTAAAAGGAGAATGCTATCAGGTATATATTTTATTTATACTAGTATCTAATTTTCTCATAAAAGTTTGTTTCTGGTACATAGAAATAAGTTCAATTATATGTTATACTCTTTGCTTTTAATATCTAAAGCCAATTTTGTCAGTATTTTTGTTCTATTATCAATACTAGTAGTGATATGAGGTAATGGTACGAATTGTATATAATTGCAGGATGTCCTTAAAATAGAGATAACTCTAATTTAATACAGCTAGTACTATTTTAAATATGCAGAAGGTTGAAACCACTGAGTTTTTTGGTTTGATTTCAATTGCCACTTTGTTGTGGGGGAGCAAAGGGAATAGTATGCTGTTCAGCATTAGTGACTTTTAAATCTTGTAAATGAGTGAATGATAAATGAAATATTTTTGGAATAGGAGATGCTTTGATTGAAACATTGATGTTTTGTTACTAATAATAACAAGATATATTTATTCTTGTCTGTCATGTTTTATGGCTGTATGTGTCAAAGTTCCTACTGATGAACCCAACCAAGCCAGCAATTCGAGATGATCAGATCTCTTTAAGCATAACTTTATTGAATACATCATTTCAGCATGCATGAAGCAAAACCAACTCTAACTAGTTCCTGGGGTTTTCAGCTAATTAAAGAGTGAATTCTTTCCTCCCCTTCTTTGACCAGGTCACATTGTCCAATTAGGTGTTCTGGTTGACACTATGGCAACTCCTTCAGGCTCTTGCCAAACATCTGTTGAGATGATCTTGGTTCCCACAGAATGATTTCTTGTTGTCTGGGCTGGCATTCTAAACCTCCCCCACCCCACCCCCTCCAATAGTCTGGCAAGCTGATAAATGAAAAGATGGCTGCGACAGCAAGTTTCCTGCTTCCAGTTTCTAAGTTTGACATTCGGACCCCCTAGAAAGTGGGAAGCACCTGCAAAATATTAAGTACACATGTTAGTTACTTCAGGGTTTCCTTGACTTCTAGGAAGGAGTCCTTGGCTTCTGGGGATATTTCTCATGGAATTTCTCTACTAATCTATCTGTCCTCATGTTCTGAGCTTTTACACATCTGGCTTTTGACATTGGATACCCCTTCCACTGGACTAAATATTGGAGTTTTCCCCTTGAATAGTCTGGAGTCCAGAATTGATTTAACTTCATAGTGTTTTTCCCTCTCTCCTCCCCCCCCCCCAATGATTGGACCTGGGCCAATTCTAGCCACTAGTCTTAGCTCAGATTTTACTACTGGCTTAAGCAGACTACAGTGGAACACAGGATGCACTTTTCCTAATAAGTGGGGTAGTTTTATCTTTATTGTGACTTGGTTTATGACCTTTACTATGGGGAAGGATCCTATATACTTTGAACCCAGCTCCTTGCAAAGTAGTTTCAACTTTAGATACTTGGTAGACAAATATACTTTCTCTCCATATGGAATGATTTCTGGAGTGAGTGCATCTGAACCTTCTGACTTTTGGTTGCTTTTGCTAGGGTTTGCTTTACATTACCCCAGGCATTTTGGAGGGAACCCACAAACTCTGTCAAACTTACTGACAAAGGGGTTCCTTAGGGTACTCTAGCATAGGCATGAAGTCTACCCCTGTAGCTACTTTAAAAGGGATGAGTCCCATGCTGCTATGCACTGCATTATTGTAGGCAACCTCAACAAATAGTAAAAGGTCTGCCCAGTTAGATTGCTAATAGTTGACATAGCAACACAGGTATTGTCCCATCATCGCATTCACTCATTTCGTGGCACCATTCGTGTTCAGGTGAAATACCGAGCTAAGCCCTTGGGAGGATCCTATTAGTTTTACAAACTCCCTCCAGAACTTAGTGGTGAATTGGACCCCCTGGTCCGAGATGATATGCTTCAGCACCCTGTGCAATTAGCAAATGTGTTGAAGAAACATTTTAGCCAGTCTCTGGGAGGTGGGAGGCTCGAGCAGGTGATAAAGTGAGCTTGCTTGGAAAACAAGTCTATTACTGTCCAAATCACAGTGTTTCCCCCACTCTCTAGGAGCTCGACTATGAAGTCCATCGTGATATCTTTCCAGGGTGGAGTGGCTCTGTCACGTTGCAGTAAGCCTGGGCTCTTCCCTGGTGTTTTTTTCATTGCCGCACACACCAGGCAACTTTTCACATAGCTCTCTGTGGAGTAGTGTGATTCAAATAATTTAACAATCAGTTCTCTACCCTAATGACCAGCTGGGGTAGGCGTGGCTAGGTAGGCATATCCAAATTGACATCACTCACGTCGAGGGGCACCTTGCCTCGTTCTGCTTGCCTGACCTCCCGAGTTCTTATGGTCTTTGTCTAATAATTTATCTGCTACCACTAGTGTCTGGTTGATTATCTAATTCCTGCCTGTCTTTCTGGATTTGGAACTCCCATAGATTCTTAGCTCTAGTATTCTCCACGACCTTCTGTGGAAACTCCTTGATGGCTGTCTGGGGAATTCTGAGAGTTAAAGTCCATAAATCTTTCAGCTGAGAGACACTGATCTATCCCTTGGGTTCTATCAACTGTGATAAATCCCTGCTTCCATGAATCTGGTCCTTGGTGCCTGTTCTAGTGCTACTATGATCAGTGTCAGTGTTGCCTTTTATGCATACACACACACCAGAGCAACAACAGAAACAACCTACAAAGTATGCCTCAGAATGCCAATTCATCCTAAATAAATACGGCCTTTATTTGCTTCTCCGGCAGGAATCTTTTCAGCAAAGTCCATTGCAGAAAGGTAGAGGTTGGGGCGGGGGAGAGGGGAGGGGATAGGGAAGAAGGGGAAATGACACCCGTCATTGTCCTCATTCTTATTTCATGAATTAATCTGGCTATCAAACTTGCAAACAACTGTGGCGAGAAATATCACGGGTCTCTCTCCACCCCCAAAGACCTTGCCTTTGCCCTCAGTCTCCAACACAAAGTTCAGTCACAAAGCTCTGTTGGAGTGCTCCGGGCCAGAGAGGGAGAGAGAGAGAGCAGCCTCCCTTTCCTTCCCACCTCAACCTCCATCTTTCTGCAATGGGCTTGGAAACCTGTGTTTTGCTGAAAAGATTCCTGCCAGCCAGAGAAGCAAATAAAGGCCGTATTTATTTAGGATGAATTGGCATTCTCTGAGGCATACTTTGTGTATAAAAAGCAGCAGTGATCACTGATCATAACAGCACAAGAATGGGGGAGGGGGAGGGAGGAAGAAACACAGACAGACACGAAATGCCTGCCTTTTGCCTTTTTTTCTTTCCCAGCCCTCCGGCCACCATTCTCCTCCCTTCTTCTCCCATCCCAGGGCCAAAATCCCCGAAAGTAACCGCCTGGCCAGGCAGTTGTAACAGTTGATTTCGATGCTGTCTAGCAGCTGCTTCAGCTTGTGCAAGAGTTTGCCTAGGCCGATAGCCCCTGCGGAGGAGGTAGTGGAAACAGCATCCTTGGAGTCTTCCTGGGCCAGCAACAGCCCTGGCCTGCCTCCCAGGATGAGCAAGAAAGCGCCCTACCTCCTGGGAGGTATGAGAGAGCGCCCTTCCTCCTGGGATGCAGAACACTCACGGGATGGGATGGGAGAGCGTTCTGCTCCCGGGATGGTGTGGGACACTGTTCTGCCTCTTGGGATGGCATGAGAGAACATCCTGCCTGCCTGGACAGGGCGAGAGAGCATCCTGCCTCCTGAGGTGGCGCAAGAGAGTGCTCTGCCTCCTGGGACATGTGAGCAAGGTGGCCATCCAGGAGGGCCTCACATTTCACAATGTCACATGGCGAGGTAGGAGATTGAGAGAGAGGCTCCTGCTTTTCTTTCCTGACCAGGGGAGGCAGAGGGCCACAAGGTTTCTCTGTGAAGAAGTAGCCCAACACATGCCTCCTTCCACACCCTCAGCTTCCACACCCTGAAGCTGAGCCCACCCACCTGCCAAGAATGCGCCAGCGCACGCTCACCTGGCTATCAAGATCACATTGACTACCGTGTTTCTCATATAATAAGCCTGGGTCTTTTTTTTTATTTTTATTTTGAGCCCTGAAAAAATGGCTAGGCCGTCTTTTCGGGGGTGACTTAATTCCCCCCCCTTGCCTCTTCGGGCGGGCGGCGACTGCTTGGATGTTGACTTTGGCGTTGGTGGGGCACTTCGTATCGGGGTCAACGCAGGCAGCACCATATCCGGGTGTGCAACAAAAGTGCTTCCTAACGGCAAGCCCCCCCCACCATTTCCCCCATTTCGCATGTTTTAATATAGGCCTTAATTTGGGGGGAGGGGCTTAATTTCATTTCATGCCTATAAAACATGCTGGGACTTCCTATTGGGGGAGGCCATATTGTTGGAGAAACAGGGTAGATAGGCCATCACTAAGGTGCCAGGACCTTTTCGCCACTGGCCACCGGCCTGCTGACGCTGCAGGCTCCTGTTCCCGGAGCTGCTCTCTGACTGGCAGCCGTTCCCACTGCAGCTCCCAGGGGTCACCATGGAGCCGCTTCAACTGCTTCCCTGTGCCAGAAGGATGCGAAGCCAGGTGTGCGAGTGAGATGGCTGTCCAGGAGGGCCTTGTCTTTCGCATTGTCATGCGGCTATTCCAGGAAGGTAGAAAAGGGGGAGAGAGGCCGACTGGCCGGGGATGTTGTGGCCTGCCAGTGGCCAGCAGAGCTGGCAGCAGATTCGGACAGTGAGGAGGTTGGGGAGGAAGATGGGCCAGTCCTGGAGTCTGGGGAAGGCTCTGACGAGTGCTCTGCATCGGAGGCAGAGGTGGGGCCAGGGCCCTCTGACAGTTATCACCTGCCTTTGGAGTTGGACATCAGTGAGGCAGAAGAACAGCTGAAGCCTGTTCCCAGTGTGCGCATGCACAGAGCTGCCAGAAGAAGGGAATGGCTAAGGAACAAGGGTCGACTTGGGAGTAAAGCCATAGGTGGATGGTGAACGGTCTCTCCCATAGGGAATAAAATAGGAACAAAAGGGGAGTGAGGTTTTGCAGGAGACAATTAGTTCATTTGGGTGAAGATCTGTTTCTGCATTCTTGCCAAGTATTGTCTGTTACAGTGTAGCATCTGAAAGATATTGTCCTGGCAACTCTCCAAGCCTGATAAAGGTCTTTAATTATGAAATATCTTGAAAGACTGTTGGCTGGGACTTTGCTGGAGAGGAATTCACTGTAAACTAAATAAAAAGGGTTTATCAGGACGAGGATTCAGCTTTGTGCTGTTGGGGAAGCCTAGGTCAGAACGGGAAGAAGAGAGAGGGTAGGAGTGGAAAGCAGTTGGGCCCTGCTGCTGCATGGTTCAGGCGAGGAGGGAGACCAGCTGGGCCTGGGCTGCGTGTGCAGTGTGGACATGGATGAGCAATGAAGGCAAGTGAGTGAGGAAGCCAGAGAGCAGCCAGAGAGAAGCTGGTCCACAGGCATGACTAGGTGAGCAGGTGAGGCAAGATGAGTGGCTGGGAGGGGCAGGGCGGGTGGAGCCAGCCAGTGGTGGGATTAGCTGGTTCCCCGAACTGTGCAAAAAGTTAAGGTGTTCAGCCGAACCATTGAGAACCGGCTGAATCCCACCTCACACTCTGTCCTCTTTATCCCTGGCCACCAGAACTGTCTCTTAACTAAATGCAAAGTTTTTAAGAATCTAAGGTGGCTAGCTTGCTTGGTGTCATAGCTTTGTTGCAAGGCTTGGCTCTTGGGAACATAGTTTGTCCCCCTTCCATGCCATCCTTTCTCTCAATGTTAGTTTACTTCCATGGCCTCCAAATTGGCTATCAGACTGTAATTCCTTTTTTATCTGTTGAGTCAGTGGAGGTCTGGCAATCTTTTTTTTTTTTTGCCTGCTGCCTTGTGGTCCCCTGTGCTGCTCGTTATTTTGGAGGGGTGATGGCATTTACTACTACTTGATTGCTCTTGTACTATGGCATGCAGCTACAAAGTTCTTCCCCCCTGGGATGTACTTCAATTCAAAGTCAACTCAAAGTATCGTGCCCACTGGACTTGTTTCAGGGAGAGCTTTCAGTGGGTTCTCAGTGCTTCCAAGTTTTTATGGTCCGTTCACACTTTGAAAGGTACTTAACTTCCTTCAAGGAGTTGCCACCAAGTAAGTAATGCCCACCTCTCAGAGAAAGCTTCCTTTTTCCACACTGCCCAGTGCCTCTTTGTCTTGGTGATTTTGGGGGAGTGTAAGCGCATGGTTGAAACTTCCCTTCTCTGATTTTCTGGAGGAGTACTGGCTCCAACCGCCACATCCCTGGCATCAGCTTGGTTAATGAACGGCTCCTTGGGGTTATGGTGTTTTAGGATCGGCTCCTCTGCAAACAGTCTTTTTAAGTCTTTGAAAGCCTTCTGGCACTCCATTGGCCAGTTCAATGGCTGGCTTGGTCAAGATTTTTCTCCCCCTCCTCCCATCTTTAACAGCTTGGTGATCAGCAGGGCACTTTTCATGAAGGAGGCAATAAATTGCCAATAAAAGTTCGCAAACCCCAGGAAGCTCTGTAACTGCTTGCCGTTCAAGGGACTTGCCACTCTAATATGGCTTTCACTTTCTCCAGGTCCACCTCTATTCCTTTGCATACACTTGGTAGTCCAGACAGGACTTGTGAAACTCTCATTTAGACAGTTCAGCATATAGGTTTGCCCCCGAGAGTTTCTTGAGGACCTGGCATATTAATTTTATGTGCTCCTCCATTGTCTCCATGTAAATTAGGATGTCACAAGGTACACTAGGACCCCTTTGTACAGGTGGTCATGCAGCACCTCATTAACTAGCTTACAATGAGCAGAGCAGAGATTTACCAGATTAAACGCAATCCATGGAGAAAAGAAATGGCAAACCAATCAGTATTATAGTGATCCAAGACTGTTCAGATGCAAAAGAAGCAGATGTTGAACAGTTGACACAACAAAGTAGACAAGTCATGCTATTTATAGGTGACTGGAATGCTGTTTAAAGAAAAGATTGTGGTCATTGCCCATTTGAGTAGCCTAGCAGAGTGTAGCTGCCTCCTCTGTTCCAAAATCCTGTCTTTTGGCTTGTCCTTTCTATGAGTTATGAGAGTAGAAAAGAATGGTGTTTACATCATGATTTCTCTGTTCAAACTCCAGCAAGAGATCCTTAAATCAATATTAGAGCACATCTTTGCATGCAAGAAATACCATGTTCAATTTCTAACTTGAACTGTCTTAATTATAGAGAACGAATAGCAATCTCTGAACAATGTAGATCTATAAGAGGCCTTATATGGATAGTTCATGATCTTTTGAGTGATAGAACAGTTGAATTGATAAAGAGTTGGGTTACTCCGTTCATCATGACCACTACAGAAAGTGCTAGTTAGTAACCTTATGGGCATCATTATTATGTTAAGTAGACAAAATGTTACTACTTTTTTAGGTACTAATAGAAGATTGTATCCCAGTCCTGAAGAGATATGCCAAAGAAGAAAGAATGTTTGATTATGTAATTAATGATTTGACAGCTGTTCCAATCTCCACATCTCCAGAAGAAGGTTATTTTAAAAAACTTTTATTGTATTTCTGCTTTATTTTCCTATAAAAAAATAATATCTTTGGGGCATTTGTCTGAATATGTGAAAAGCTCAGATTGAGGAAGAAAATTGTCCATTCATGCAAATCTACTTTCTACAGACTTACTCCAGCCTCCACAGGTTCTAGTGAAAAATCTGAAGGGAGGATCAGACACCTCACAACAGTGGTTTGTGTGTAATGTAGAAGGACAGAATGGGACATTTAGGCATGGACCCTTGGCTGCACCTCCTTTGGTCCCAGCCACCTGCCTCAGCCTATTTACAGCCAGCTTTCCTCCTCCGCTGGATTTTCCACAGCCATTTTCCACAGGATTTTCCAGGAGTGGGAATAGTGGTGGGAATAGCAGCGCTGGGCTCACTGGGGGGCAGGCAGGCAAGAGTGTGTTGGGGAGTAGGAATGGAGGAAGGCGTTCATCAAGGGGGTTTCACAAAGGCAGCTTGGCTTGCAACTCAGCTCCAAAGAAAGGGGAAGAGGAACAAGGCCGGTGTGGCTTTTGGTGTTGTGGGGGGCAGCTATGAGGGGGCGCAGTAGGAGAACAGCAAGGCTGGCACGGCTTCTGCAATTGAAGTGGGCATGGGGGCCGAACAGCAAGGGTGGCATGCTTACATGATTGCAGGAAGCTGAGGAGACAAGGCAGATGAGCACATGGCTTGGGGACAGCTGAATTGGCTGTTAGGCATCAGGCCGTAGTGGCAGTGGCGGGGCTCCCCCAAGCCGCATGCCACCTTTATTCACCTGACGACCACCACCACCCCAGCCTCCCTGCAATCACATAAGACATGCCCACCTTGCCATTCACCTGCGGCCCTGCCCCCCACACTCACTGCAATTGAAGAAACCACACCAGCCTTGCCGTCTGCTTGCATTCCCCCATGCCCCTGCAATCACAGAAACTGCGCCAGCCTTGCTGTTCACCTGCCATGCCTTCCAGCCATCCCCCCTCAATGCCAGATGCTGTGCCAGCCTTGCTCTTCCTCCCTTCTTTTGTTGGGGCTGACTGAGTTGTGTCTTTATGAAGCCCCCATAAGTTGCCCCTCCCACGCTTCCTGGTCTCCTGGTGACAGATCTGCTAGGGTTAGGGTTAAGGAGCTGCAGTTTTTTAAAAAAATCTTGCATCGCACGCTGCTCCCCCCAGCCCCTGCGATTGGCAATTGCATGTTGCTTCTGCCTGCCACCTGATTGGCTTGGGGCTATTTATCCGGATCAAATATAGTGACCAAAATCAAAAATAAAGACCAGTTCAAAACAAGCAGCTTTAACCAGCAGAACGTGACTAATTATCTGGTCCAAACATCTGGGAAACAGTCACGTCCATAATACCTTATAAAAACCTAGCATGATTGAGACTATCCAAATCTTTGGTGGGATGCTATTGTGTTCTTTTGCAAAATGCTGTTATGCATTCCCCTGCAAAGTTTATTGTCAATCGGTTTTTTCTGAAAATCTCTTTTGTAGTTAAGTAATTTACTGTACATCTGAAGAATAGAGAGAGAACAAGTAAGTGGGTATGTAAAGTATAATTTTATAAGTTGTGCATATTAGGGGTGTGGAGGAAAATGGAGACAAGCATTATTGGCCCTCACATCTACAGATAATTGATAGATTTTCTGCAATGCTGGAAATTGTTTTCTAAATAATTGTCCTATATTTATAAAAAAATGTTTAAAGGAAGTTCCATGCCTTTTTATTTACAGAGTATCCTAAAAAATCAAACATGAATCCAATGATGTTGCAAATTGTAGTTGTTCTCATCACTTAACATTTATGAATTATTCAATTCCTAATTAAACAATTAGTATGTTTAAATTTAGATTCCACATGGGAGTTTCTACGAATGATTCTGGACCTTTCAATGAGAGTCTTGAAACCTGATGGAAAATATTTCACCCAGGTATGACAGGTGAAATTGTTGTAGATAATGAAACTGTAGGGAATTTTGAAAAGAACCTTGTTTAGATGGCTTTGTAGATAGGCATGTTAGGGGGTGTTTGGAGTGAAGAGTCATACCAAAGCCTAGTATTAAGTTGTATGCTGTGTTCAGAAGGGAGTGAATTAGGAACAGGGTTTTTTTGGGGGGGAGGGGGGTTGAAGGTGAGTTCCATCAGAAGCTAAGATTATTTCATTCTTTTGAAATGGAAAAATCCTAGGAGCCACACTTTACTTTTAATGGAATTTGCCAGTCTTACTTAATTGCATTTCTTCCACAGGGATGTTTTCTCTTTGATTAAAGTGAAGTTAGACAGTAGTATTCTACTTCAAATGTTGGAATATGTATGAGATAGATGTTCTGCTGTGATTTGTTTGTTTGTTTGATTCAGTGTTGACTCCTGGTGACTGACTAGAGAAATCTCTAGTTTTCTTGGCAAAATTTCAGAAGTGGCTTGCTTTCTTCCGAGGGGCTGAGAAAGAGTGACTGGCCCAATGTCACACAATTGGCTTCATGACTGATGTGGAACTAGAACTCATATCTTCCCATTTCTGGCCTTATGTCTTAACCACTACACCAAACTACCTCCAATCTAGGTGAAAATCATTGAGTTCCAGAAATTTTGCTAATCTGTTTTGAACCAACTACATTTTGGCAGAACCAAATTCTAAAATCGTTGATTTTTCCAAGTCTGCGTTATCTACCTTCTCATTGCTGCCATCCAAGTCCCAGCTTGACATATCCATTGGCCTAATTAATCTCCCAGTCTTTCCAGAGCTTTTGATTAATTATGTGTCAGGTTATATTCTCTTATGCCTCTGAAATGTGGAAACAAATTGATTATGATTAGTTCTCCTGTAATTTTAAGTTCCTCATAAGTGTCAAGAACCCCATTTAAGAAGAAAAGTTTTATTATATATGTAATCTATTCTGTCTTTTTTTCATCAGCTTAAGATTTCCTTCTTTTTTCCCCCCATAAAACAATCCACTGTGTTGGGTTGGGCTAAGGGGGAGTGACTAACCTAATATCACTTATTGAGAATCTGGTCTATTGTTGCCTAGTCCGCCTCCTTAACTATGCATCACACTGATGGCATTTACTAGATTTTTTTAAACTATGGTGTGCGGAACTACTATTTCCTTTGGTCTCCAATAATATAAAAAGTTCTACATTTTTATTAATCATTGAAAACGAAGTCTTTTAGTTTAAAAAGCACTAGGGTAAGTAACACAGCACTAGGAAACATAAAAACTAGTTGTTGTTGTTGTAGTTAGTCACTAAGTTGTGTCCGACCCATCACAATCCCATGGACAACGTTCCTCCAGGCCTTCCTGTCCTCTACAATCCCCTGAGTCCATTTAAGCTCATGCTGACTGCTTCAGTGACTCCATCCAGCCACCTCATTCTCTGCCATCCCCTTCTTCTTTTGCCCTCGATTGTTCCCAGCGTTAGGCTCTTCTCCGCTAAGTTGCTCCCTCTCATTAGGTAGCCAAAATATTTAAGTTTCATCTTCAGGATCTGGCCTTCTAAAGAGCAGTCAAAGTTAATCTCCTCTACGACTGACCAGTTTGATCGCCTTGCAGTCCAAGGGCCTTGCAGGAGTCTTCTCCAGCACCATAATTCAAAGGCCTCAATTCTTTGGGGCTCAGCCTTCCTTATGGTCCCACTTTCACAAACAATACATTGAAACTGGGAAAACCATAGTTGTGACTATATGCACTTTTGTTGGCAGGATGATGTCTCTGCTTTTTAGTATGCTGTCTAGATTTGCCATAGCTTTCCTCCCCAGGAGCAAGTGTCTTTTAATTTATTGGCTGTAGTCCCCATCTGTGGTGATCTTGGAGCCAGGAAAATAAAATCTGTCACTTCCTCCATTTCTTCCCCATCTATTTGCCAGGAATTGAGAGGGCCAGATGCCATGATCTTAGTTTTCTTAATGTTGAGTTTCAAACCAACTTTTGTACTCTCTTTCACCTGCATCAAGAGGCTCTTTAGTTCCTCTTCACTTTCTGCCATTAGAGTGGTATCATCTGCATATCTGAGGTTGTTGGTATTTCTCCCAGCAATCTTAAATCCAGCTTGTGATTCATCTAGCCCCGCCTTTCTCATGATGTGCTCTGCATATAAGTTAAATAGGCTGGCGACATTATACAGCCTTGCCGAACTCCTTTCTCAATTTTGAACCAATCAGTGTTCTGTGTCCAGTTCTCACTGTTGCTTCTTGACCCACATACAGGTTTCTCAAGAGACAAATAAGATGGTCTGGTACTCCCATCTCTAAGAACTTGCCACAATTTGTTATGATCCACACTATCAATGGCTTTAGCATAGTCAATGAAGCAGAAGTAGATGTTTTTCTGGAACTGCCTAGCTTTCTCCATAATCCAGCATATGTTGGCAATTTGTACTCTAGTTCCTCTGCCTCTTCGAAATCCTGCCTGTACTTCTGGTAGTTCTCGGTCCACATACTGCTGGAGCCTAGCTTGTAGGATTTTGAGCATAACTTTGCTAGCATGTGAAATGAGTGCAATGGTGTGGTAGTTTGAACATTCTTTGGCATTGGAATGTAAATTTACCTTTTCCAATTCTGTTGGTCACTGTCGAGTTTTCCAAATTTGCTGGCAAATTGAGTGTAGCACTTTTACTGCATCGTCTTTCAAGATTTTGAATAGCTCAGCTGGAACACTGTAACCTCTACTAGCATTGTTGTTGCTCAGACTTCCTAAGGCCCTTTTGACTTCACATTCCAGGATGTCTGGCTCCAGGTCAATGACCACCCCATTGTTGCTAACATGTAATTGACTCATTTTTTAAATTAATTATATACTGATTAAATTATGATTGTGCTGAGATTAACTAAAATTTTAAAATTAAGCATTATATTATCGTGATGTGCTATAGCTTATACTGTGTTGTGATTTTATTGTTTTTCTTTATTGTGCTTAACTATAGCCATATACCACAACTCTGCCTTAGTGTATCAAATTTGGTAGCTTATTTACTAGTGCCCGAATACCATTTCACTCCATTATTGAATATAACCACTAGATGGAGCTTTATTACTAAAAATGTCAGCTAATAAATTCAGAGACTGGAACTATATGGTACATTTAAATTAAGTTGTGAGTGATGTAATCTGATAAGACTGTGGCAGCATTAGCTTTTTCATAGAATGATAGTTGTTAAATATTTATTATGTAAGGTCCCAGGCATTTCCTAAGCCACCGAAATACCAAACAGAGTGAGACTCGAGATGAGGCTTGCAAAAGTATTTAGCTTTTTATTTTGGCCAAAGCAAAAAGAATCTGCGTCAAATTATTTCCAAAACATACAGTCAAAAAGCATGTAAGGAATAGCTACACCTCTGTGAGAGTGGCCCAGAGTTTTTCCCTTGTAAGGCTGCAGCAGGTCAGGATGGGTGATACTCTCCTTTAGCTCTTTAGGACCGAGTCTGTGCAAAAGCCTTATTAGCCTAGCTCCTCCCACTCCAGGTAGCCCCTCCCAGTTTCTACTCAGTCTTTAGCAGAGTAAGACACAGAGTATTGCCTCTCCTGCCTTTGGGTATTTTTTGTGACCAAAGACAGCTTTGCAAAGGAAAAATTTCTTCTTGTATTTTAAAGGGAAAAAAGCCTCCATTTGCCCTTTCCTTTTAAATTTGTCGCTCCTCTTCTCAGCTGAGGTCTCTGGAGCATCAAATAGCTGAGGACTGCTCCAGAGTTCCGGAGCAGCCTGCAGGGGCTGCAGGCGTCCATTTCAGCCCTCCGGGGCAAAGAGGAAGGAATCGATCAGCTGGAGGGCCGTTCGTCGAGGGCAGCAGCTTCCGCCCTCGCTACAAAGCCACAGGGCCGCTTTGGGCTGTCCGTGGCAAAGAGAAGGCTAAGCTTCGGTCAGGTGGCCGTTTTGGTGAGTGTGGGCATCAGCCACACTCTTTACAGAGCTGTGGGGCTATCCCAATCCCCATGGTGAAGCAGGCATAGTAAGAGTCTGCCTTTTGGAAGCTCCTCTGCCTCTGCAGAGTAACTCCCTGGGGACGAAGAAAGGAGCCCCGTGGCCAGAAGCAGCCATTTTGTGAGGATCTCGTGGCTGGTGGCCAGTTTGGAAAGTGATCAAAGACAAGGTGGCCATTTTGAAGAGGCCTTTCTTCTTCCCACCACTCCTGCGCCTTTGTCATCATCAGTCTTGGTTGTTCCTGAGGAAGACATAGAAGGGTAGGTGCTAGCTTTTCATAATTTTACCGGTAGGGGATTGGTTTCCCTATCCTGTGGTAGACAAGACCCTTGGGCTTCCAGCCGGGCCTGGTCTATAGTTATTGCCCTATTAGGCCCAGGAGGGTATGAGTCCCAGGAAGATGTGTTAAAACATCCTGCTGAAGTTGCATAGGGCAGAAGAGAGTGGTGATTGGTGTGGGGATGGAGAAGATTTCCCCTGAAGTCCTTTATAAATCCCTTCATGTGCTTTCTTCCTTGCACAGGACTTTCAGTTCAGAATAGGCCTTGCTGTTCCAAGATGGCTGAAGCCGCCAAGCCTCAAAAGGTGGCTCCTGCTGCTTCTATCAAAGGAAAGCAGCCTGTGAAGAAGGCCTCTAAAGCACAGGAGAAGGATGCTTCCAGGCGCCATCAGGCCATAGAGAAGCAGATAGCCAAGGTGCATCAGGCCTCTACTCGCTTAAACCTACAAGGGCTACTTCTCCAGCATCATTCATCAGTGAAGTGGATTTGGAGGAGCCTGGACCTTGTAGACCTGACATCCAGACGTGGTCCACTGATGTGTCTAGGAGAGGCGCTTCTGAGGGAGGCAATCAGTTTGATGAGGGTGAAGCTGTACCTTGGCAAAAGTGTGGACGCAGTAAGCAGAGGGTGGAACCCTTTTTTCCTTCTACTGCTACTGGCCTCAGACCAGCTGAACCTTCTGACTCTGATGTTCCTGTAAATTTACAGATCCTCATCGACAAGGACATCAGGAAGTGCATCTCAGAAGAGCGACCTGACATTCAAGGGCAGAGAGTGACCCGACATTCTTCTGCTGTTTCTGATTTATCGGAAAGACGGTCCCGGGTTCAAGAAGCTCTCTTGTCAGAAAGATGTTCCTTTATCCAGGATCCAGTTTCTGTGTTGGCTGAGGACTTCGCTCCTGCTACCTCAGTGGTTCCATCCTTGGCGGGGAAACCTGACAAGCCAGAATCTGATATGTCAGCAGATAAAGGCATGTCCCGTGAGATTCCTGTGTTCACAGGTTGTTTTAAACACACCTTGTTTAGTCCCTTGTTCAAGGCGAGGAACACCGTCAATCAGAAAGGTGCTGATGATGAGGTAGCGGCCTCACTTCCTCCTGAGGAATCAGATGTTCTGTTTGACAAACCGGAAGTGAGGAAAGAAGTGGTTCCATCTCCTAAACTGTTTCTGAAGGTGATCAGGAAACAGCTGGAAGCTCCTGCCTTAGGGCCCAGTCCTCTGGCCTCTTTAATGTGGGACCTGAACTCACCGAGACGCTCCAGGTTCCCACAGTAGATGCTTCTGTAGCAGCTCTGGCCTCTTCCTTGTTGGCTCCATCTGGGCCGAAGGAAGTCCTCAAGGCAGAGGAAAAACGTGTTGAACAATCGCTTCCTCGGTGGCAGCCAGGCCCATGTGCTGGCTGCGCAACTGGCAAGCTGATGGCAGACAAAAATGGAAGTTGGCGTCTGCCCCGGTCCAAGGGGACAAGCTCTTTGGGGAGGTCCTCGAGCCCCTTTTAGTCGAAACCAAAGATAAGTGTAAAATTCTTCCTTTGCTTCTCAAGAGGGCTCAACATCGAGCCACTCCTTACTTCAAACATCCTCAGTTCAGAGGGGAATCCAGTTCCAGTTTCCAACGTCTGTCCAAGTCTGCTTACCAACATCAGGAACCACCTCCTGATCGTTCAGGCAAGGGCAAACAGCAGTTTTCTGCCACACAGCCCTTTCGAGGATGAGGAAGTCACCTTGTATCATCGCCAGCGCTAGTGCACAGTCTATTCCCATTGGTGGCCGATTAGCATGGTTTGCAGACCAATGGGAGGGTATTACTTCTGACCCCTGGGTTTTGTCCATAGTTAGATTGGGTCTTTCTCTTGAGTTCTTCTACTCCACTCCTCTGAGGTTCTTTATCTCCTGCCCATTGTCTAGAGATGCTGGGAGACAGAGTTTGATGGAGTCGGCCATCCAGCATTTGCTAGATCTCAAGGCCATCCAGGAGGTTCCCCTACAACAACAGGGGATGGGATTCTATTCTTAGAATTTTTGTTATTCCCAAGGCTGTGGGGGGGTGGGGTGGAGGACAATTCTTGACCTGAAATGGGCATTTAAGATGGACTTTCTTTCTTCCATTCTAGAGAGCATTCAGCAGGGGAACTTCCTCACATCCATAGACTTGACGGAAGCCTATTTACATGTTTCCATTTCTTCCTCACATAGAAAGTTTCTAAGGTTTTGTTACCAGGGGCACCATTTCCAGTACAGGGCTCTTCCCTTTGGGTTATCCTCTGCCCCTAGAGTCTTTACCAAAGTTCTGGCTCCCTTGGTGGCGCACCCTCGTTCTCTCCCAGTGCGCTACAGTGTTATTTAGATGACATTTTAAGCACTTCCTTTAATGCTCAATTGCCCAGGTTTTTCACTAGATATTTCACCCAGGGGGCAGAAGGGACCAACACTTTACGTAGCAGCTGCCCTCCTGGATTGTCTTTTGGTTTGCCTTTCCTCCGTTGCCACTGATCCCACCTGTGATTCGGAAATTTTTGTTGGAACGGGCCGAGGTGATATTAGTGGCTCCCTTTTGGCCTTGCTGGCATTGATGGGCCTGTCTGTAATTCACCCTTGGCGGATTCCTGAGGAGGATGTCTCTCTTCTTCAGGGGTCCCTGACTCATCCAGAGCCCCAGTGGCTACATCTGGCAGTTTGGCGATTGAGTGAGGCGTCTTAAAAAACACCCAACTCTCCAACAAGGTGATACTCCAGGAGACTCTCTACAATTTGTATTTATGAAGTTACTTGTCACTCCTTCTCTTCTTGGTGTATCAAGTCTAACATCTCACCTTTACAAACCTCGGTGGCTGCTATTCTGGAATATCTGCAGGCAGGCCTGGATAAGGGCCTTTCCATTAACACTCTCCACAGGCAGGTATCTGCCATCTCATCAATGTTAACTTGTGGAAAGTTAGACTCTTTGGCTCAGCACCCTACAGTCCGTAGGTTCCTCAGAGTGACCAACCTTTGTCCTCCTACAGGAGATAGGTACCCCACTTGGGATCTGACCAAGGTCTTGCAGTCACTGACGAAACCTCCGTTTGAACTGCTTCGACAGTCCAGCCTACACCTCCTTACCCTGAAGGTGGCATTCCTGGTAGTTACTTTGGCGAGGAGAATTTCAGAGTTGGTTGCACTCTCAGTTCGTCCTGGTCTCTATATTTTCCATCCCCACTGGGTGGTTTTAAGGTTAGATCTGGCCTTTATTCTTAAGGTCAATACCTCCTTCAGGAACAGGTTCTTCCGGATTTTTGCCCTCATCCGGTTCATGAGTTGGAAAAGACTTGGCATACTTTGGATGTGCGCAGGGCCTTGAAGGTTTATATTATATGTACTGCTGAATTTCGCAGAACGGTTTCTCTTTTTTGTTCGTTCCAACCTTCCACCTTGGAAGGTAAGGTGACCCCATCTACGGTGAGTAGAAGGATCAAGGCATGTATTGCTCAAGCCTATTCCAGTTGGTCCCTGCCAGTACCCAAGGGTATCACTGCGCAATCCACTCGTAGTGCAGCACCTACAGAGGCTTGGGCTACGCAGGTGTCAGTGGAGGAGGTGTGCAGAGCAGCCACGTCACCTTCGCCTTTCATCTGTCACTGCCGTCTGGACTCCTTCACTTCAGTGGATGCGGCATTTGGGTGACGGGTCCTGCAACATGTTGTTTTGAACCGTGAACGTGACCAGTCTTAACCCTTCTGAGGACAACCCTGCTTTGGTATGTCCCATCCTGACCAGTCACAGCCTTACAAGAGAAAATGGGCATTATTTACCTGAACGCCACTTTTCCTTGTAGGCAAGACAGGTCAGCCCCACCATGTGGGACTGTTCCTTCGGGGGACCCGAGGGGGGGATCCAGATAATATTCGTGTTTTTTTGTTTCCCTTTCTCAGGGGCAATCTGGTCTGTCAGACTAACTTCACAGAAACTGGGAGGGGCTACCTGGAGTGGGCGGAGCTAGGCTAATAAGCCTTTTGCACAGACTCAATCCTCAGCAGTTAAAGGAGAGTATCACCCATCCTGACCTGTCTTGCCTACAAGGAAAAGTGGCGTTCAGGTAAACAACGCCCAATTATACACATTTTTACCCTGTTCAAGACAAAGTTTACCCAGTCAGAAACAAAGGTTCAATATCAACGCGGGTCTTTATCTTCAAAGTTTCTTTGTTCACGCCCCTGTCTCCGACCACCTTATCTACGGAGCATCCCTATAGCCGTGTATTGGGGTGGGGCGATTACCCTATCTGGCCAAGTTGTTTATTCAGCAGAATACTTTCAGGTAATTCCCTGCTGTGGTACTATCTATGAGGCAGGAAACTCCCTACTCTGGTTCCTTTATCTATGAAGCCTGATACTCCTGAATAACAATTTCTTTTATATTTTCAAGGATGTACCTAGGTTTGAATCAAAGGACAGAAGCGAGATAACAAGTTTTGCACTAATGCCAACCAGTATCAAGGCTACAATTTACTAGGCTAGAATTAATTCCTAACAACTAATTTCTGACAGTATACAGTGGGGGTGTCAAACTCAGGCCCACGGGCCGGATGTGTCACATGCTGGCCTCACCCCCGGCCAGTTTAGCAAAGGGGGGAAAAGTCCCAATACATCACATGGCACCACTGTGACAACGTGAGCTTGACATCCCAGTATACAATAATATAAGCAGAAGCCAATAACAAAGCTCAATTCCTAACAAATGATTTCTAGCAGTGTATCATGTTAGAAGCAAACAGCAAATATTGATTTGATCACTAACAAATATATAGTATATAGCAATTCATAACAAAAGCAAATAGCCAATATTAATTTGATCACTATGCTTCAGTTAGATCACAAATATACCTGATGTAATAAAAATATACTATCTTGTCTGGCTATTATTTATATCAGCATTATTAAGGATTAAATATGCTCTGTGGTTCTCAAAGTTTTTAATTTTCACTGTTGCCAAAATATCAAAATTAAAAAAAATATTTTTCTGAAAATGCATAGGACTATAATTATAAAAATATAGTTTGATGTTTTATACCACATAGTTATGTTATTATTTCACCCTGTTATATTTGGTAAAATCAAGGAGATGAATATACCCTAGAATCCTTGCTTCCTGTTTTCACACAACAGTTACCCCTGTGAGGTGGGCTGTGCTGAGAGGAAGTTACTTAGCCAAAAGTTACTTGGCTAGTTTTTATGCCTAAGGGAGGCCTAGAACTTAGTCTCCTGGTTTCTGGTGCCAGAACTTAAACTAAACTGGTTTACTTAAATTTTATAACTTTTTATAACTTTTTTTTATTTTATTTTATGCATTAAAGCGAGGTAAATAAATGTATAAAGCATGCCAGCTTTCAGAACAATTGCTAGTAAAGATTACAAGATTTTTGGATATTTCTTTCCCTAGAGAAAAATTATTGGAGATAATCTGGCTTTGTGATGAGATTACTAAACTGTTTTGCTTATCAAGCCCTATAGTTCCATAATGGCTCCTGAGATTCATATTCCAAAGTATGAGATGAAAATCTATTATTTTGTTAATATAGGAATTCAAGTAGAAAATTAAATGTTCTGGAAGTTACTATTCAAGGCATGCTTCATGAGGTGTACTCAAGATCTTAATATCATTCCAATTAGATAGTTGAAATTCAGATTTCCTAATGGCATTTTCTGGGGTTATTGAGAATAAAAACTTCATTATCCCTATCCAGCATGGCAAAATATGGAATTGAGCCAGGGTACATGATTTTTACAGAGATATTTCCCATCCTAGTACCTTTGTGCATAAAATTCTAAAGCAGTGGCATCAATGTTTAAAGAGTTGTGGACTGCAGTTCAACCTCCTTATTTTTAAAAAGCCACATAAGACCAGCTAGAAATGTAGTACACTAGGATGGTGTGGCCAATATTTGGTGACCCTTACAAAATCTTGGGTGATTTAGAGGTAAATAAATGCGTTGGAAGGTTTTCCTTAAAAGATTCTTCCCATCTGAATTATGTTAGTGAAATGCAATAATTTCCTTTAAATTGCAGCTGCAATCAGTTCCAGGTGTTAATTGGGCCATATGTGAACCATGTTGCCCATTTTAAAGTTCTATATTCTTGTTGATTTGCAACACCGATAGTTTTAGATTGTAATATGAATTAGCAAAGCACCTTATCACCCTTACGCCAGCTAAGATTGGACTTAAGCATAGTACATAAAATCATATGTTACAATGTCTTACCAGTTAATGAATATTTCAGCTTTAACCACAACACAAGAGCACACAACAGGTATAAACTTAATGTAAACCACTCCAAACTTGATTGCAGGAAGTACAATTTCAGCAAGAGAGTGGTCAATGCCTGGAACTCACTACCTGATTCTATTATCACATGCTGCTCAAACTCCCACTCTTTTACCCTGAAACTAACCTCTACTGACTGACCCCATTCCGAAGTGGTCTGTAAGGGGCGAGTATAAGCACACAATCGTGCCTACCGTCCCTGTCCTATTGTCCTCAATTATTAGTTCCTATTTCATGTATTTAAACTTGTGTTTATTCTTATTTCTATTATATTCTAAGTGTTTGACAAAATAAATAGATAAATAAATATCCGTATATTGTAATTTTTTTTACTCTATAAGAGGCTCCTAGCTTTTGAGGAGGAAAACAAGAAAAAAAATATGTCTCTGCCTCCCAGCAATTTGCCTCCTTGCAGCAAATAGCAAACAGCCCGGTCAGCTTCAGCATAGACTGATTTAGCACGAGCAGCTGATTGGCGGTTGGATCAGCCTCCTGGAATACCGCCGATCAGCTTTTCCAGGCTGCAGGGATCGCCGCTGCCTGTCACCGCAGATCACCGTCTCTGCACTTTTGGCTTCCATGCGCCCCATTTTTGGCCTCCACACGGCCCCTTTTTGGCCCATTCCAGGTACCTGGGATTCAGCCTGATCCCCGCAGCCTAGAACAGCTGATCGGTGGTATTCCAGGAGGCTGATCCAACCGCCAATCAGATGCTCGTGCTAAATCTTGCTTTGCTGAAGCTGACCAGACTGTTTGCTATTTGCTGCAAGGAGGCAAATTGCTGGGAGGCAGAGGCTGAAGGGTGGGGGCCGGCGTGTGGGCTGGGCTTCAGCAGCATTCATTCTATAAGACACACAGACATTTCCACCCACTTTTGGAGGGGGAGAGTGCATCATATAGTGTGAAAAATATGGTACTTGATTGTATTAGAGATTTCTGTTTCATTGGTGAAAAGATTTGAAATGACATGATACATTTGTTTAAAAAACATTTATTAATGTAAGGTAGAGAAATGTGTAAGTGAAGCATTTAAATCTGTTTCAGGCATTGCACACAGTTCAGTGTGCTTTGTATAGACTTTGTGGACAGATCTTGCATGCACGCATTTCAGCTGCCAACTATAAGAAACTTTTCAGGGATGAATCTTCCATCTCACATTCATTTTCCCTTAAAGTACGGTATATATAATTATACAGATGTTTTGATGGATCTATAAGAGCATAAATTGATTGCAAATAAATCATCCTATAGCATGAATTTATACAGATCAAATGTAGTGGAATATTACCTGTTCTTGATATAAATACTGTTAGGGAAAAGAAATTTATAAACTTTGCTAAATGCAGTGTTTGCATATTGAGTATCTTAAATAATTACATTTTTCATTCATCTAATTTTTTTGCCCACTGTCTCTTCTAATTTATTTATTTTTGAAGATGATTATTAGAATTGAATAAAAAGAATGATGGTCTATGAAACAAGATTTTAGATTACTTACATTATATAGATTTGGTCGTGCCATTAAACAACTTCAGTATGTTGTCCCATAAATTACCTAGTGTCTTGTTTCTGTTTGTGATTTTTAAATTATATACACAGGTTATTTATGTACTATTCTATTCAATTTGAGGTGGGCAAAATTATATGCTTTGTAAAAGACAGCAGAACCAAATAACCACTGCTGATTGTGGTTAATTTTAGATTACTATCCAAGCTTTATGTAACATTTTGATCTTGTTTAAATAATATTTTGCTATTATTCTGTAATAGTTTTGATAGATTCCACTTTTTAAATATTAACAAAAATATTATTTTTAATGAAAAAGCATTTTAATAGCGGTAAAATAAGAAAATATATCCTTAGTTGTCTGCCCTTGGAATATTCATATTCCATTATTCTAATTGCTATATGCTGTATAAGATTATCATTTGGCGATATATAATAGCCTTTGTTGCAATTGATAGACATCATTTTCGTAAAAGTGATCTCTTATTTTCCCCCTTCTATGCTTCACCTTTGTTGCAGTAGTCATTATAATATATATTTATAGTTATACACACTCACATTATAAAGTCTTCTAATAATAAAGAACCAATTCATGAACTGTTTCTTTTTATATAATTGCCTCCTCTGCCCTTCCACTGATTGTTTGACCCAGATTTTCTATCCTGCTCCCTTGCAGGGAAATTGTGTCAACCTCACAGAAGCCTTGTCTCTCTATGAAGAACAGCTTGGCAGATTATATTGTCCTGTGGAATTCTCAAAAGAAGTTGTATGTGTCCCCTCATACATGGAGCTGTATCCTTCAATAAGAAACCATGTTTGTTAACAATCCTATTTCAGTTGGTGCTAAATCATAGCTGGCTTAACCAGAATGACATGTTAAATCTAAAGTATTTTATGGCTTAACACAGTGTACTGTCTTAATATAAGAAATTCTTGGGCAAGAACTCATAATCCTGAAAATATACAAATACTCTGCTACAACTTTTTAATGTAAATTTTCTTGATGCTTCAGCAATCATAATTTTAATATCTTAATGAATCATCAAAGAATTTCTACTTTGCAGTATAATCATTTTTTTTAAAAAAAAATTGTACCTGAGATGTAAAGGATGAAGCATGCTAAAATGAGTTTCTTGTTTTATTTTGGAAGTAATGATTTATTTATTTTGAAATGATACTTACTTATATGTGTTGGGAAACGAAGCTTATGAGAAAACAAAACATTGGATTCCTTGACTATCTTTTAGATGGGTATTTTATACTATTTGGAAGAAGACTGATATTTGAAGCTGAAAGACTGAGCTACATGCTGCGTGAAATGTGTAGGCTTGCCACATGCTTTGTCTTGGTGTCTTGACTCTAAATTATATGCTGTAGATTATTTTGAAACTTAGTCACACTATCAATTGATAATTCTTTAAATGGTTTTTATTATTTTAATTTAAAAGCAAATGCACAATGTATATTTTGATGAACTAGTATGTTATTTTTGGAGGTCAACTTAGCTAAATTAGCAGCAAAATTATAGCTGCTGAATGCACTGAACCTTTAGAATGTGATCATTTTATAATGTTTATTTTAGAATTTTGAACACCAGTTTTAAAAGTCAATATTAGCATTTAGTGTGATACTGTAGATTTTTTTCCAACATTCATCACTTTAATAATCATGGTGTGACTTGTGCATTTGTTGTCAAATGATCACTGTGCTTCCCTGAAAGAAATTTAAGAATAGATGTTATTTTTTTAATAATACCTTCTAACTCACTGGGATTTTTACAACTTTTTTATGGTGAATAAAATTTCATCATGAAAAAGTGACACAAAAGCACCATCATAGTTTACCATCGTGGTAGTGTTAAAATCTATGGTCTTTGCTGCATAAGAATTAGCATGAAAGTACTTGACCCTAGTTATAAAAGAAATGAATTATTTAGTTTCTTTTTTCATCATCTGTTTTTCAACTTAGAAAGATATAAATTGTTCTCTTTCCACCTGTAAGATTTACGAGCTACTTAATAATGATATAGTGTTGTACCATTATTGGTACACCATTATTGTACACCACCCAGAGTCGCTTGTTGTGAGATGGGTGGCCACATAAATGTGATTGATTGAATAAATAAATGAATATAGTGTTACTGAATTAATGACTATGTAGTGAAATGTCAATCAAAATCCGTCTGTGTATTTATTGTAAGTAGGGTAGAATAGTAGATCGAACAAGTGTTAAAACTATGGGGTAGACTATTTTTCCAAATTAAATATGAAAAGTTGAAATATATGTAAGATTACATGCCCTTTTTGCTTTGATATTGATTCTAATCCTAGAGGGACAAATATACATTAAAAATAGACAATATGCTAGAAACTCACTGTAAGGACCTGCCCCAACTGGTCCTTCAGGAAAGCAAGACTCTTAAATCCATTAAGTTGAATCGAAAGAACTTTTACTGAAAGAGAAAGTGATTGCAGGAAAGTAAGGCAGAAACTGAAAAATCCTGCATAAAGCACAAAGCAATTCTTTCAGTTTCCCCAAGCCGAACCTAACCAGTCTACTGGCAGCCAATGTGATGTCGCAAGGCTGGAATCTGCTGGGAGAGAGTCCACTCCATCTCCAAAGACAATGACTTCCAAATTCCCAAGCAGTACAGCAAAAGCAAAAGCATGCCAAAATGCCAGCAAGCCTCCTTTCCCCTCCCCCACTTCCAACTGAATGGCAGGACACGATGATCGACCTGATACTTTCCCTTTTAACCAATTTTATCTATGATAAATGGGAGATAGATTTGTACAGCACAAGG
The DNA here is from genome assembly GCF_049901715.1 of Pseudonaja textilis. Lineage (NCBI taxonomy): Eukaryota > Metazoa > Chordata > Lepidosauria > Squamata > Elapidae > Pseudonaja > Pseudonaja textilis. The sequence goes on along the minus strand of NC_141997.1, from coordinate 7,122,355 downwards.
CACGTCCCATTTCATTCAGTGTGGTCTGGACCTAAAACGTTTCTGGTACCATGTTGATCTGAGACATTTATGAATCTTGTATTTATATTTTGTGCCAGTAGAGCCCAACCGTATGGATGGGATAAATCTTATTTCTTAAGTAATCAATTAACATATATGCTATTTGAATATGCATGTGGAAGCCTATTAGATTATTGGATCGATGTCTCCCGGTATGTTTCTGCACATGGTATGAAATTATATTTTTGTAAAATCTGCGTGTACTGATTTTTTGTTTGCTCATTGTGTTGCTATAAACAGATCCTGAAAATTGTTGAGATATAGTTCTTATTGTAATGTTGGTGCAATAAGAAAGCAAGAAAAAATAAAATGTACCATTCTTCTTCTTTTCAATCTTAAAAATCATTCAATAAAATTATTTTATTGTTAATTAAAGAAGACTGTTTATAGACTGGCTCCCAAAACTCTTCCCTCCATTTCTAGTGAAAGGCCAATACACTACATGAAGAAATTCAGATATAATTTCCTGATGTAGTTAAGAGAAGATAGTCTATTCCATGATAATCTGATAGGCACTGAATTTTATAAACACTGGAATTTACCACATTGAAGTTGTCATATACTAACAAACTAGACATATAAAGTAAGTTGTATTATAATTTTATGTGTTGAATGAAGCCACTTAATAAACTATGATAAAGTGCAAACTTTCAATAAATTGTTTTGATGAATGAAAAGCTATATTTTTATGTAAATCTACTAGAGATTTGTAGGCAAACATGAACGGAAAGCATAAATCAACATTTGGTAGTGGTTTTAAAACACCTGTGTTTTAAACAAAATCACTTCTGAATATCAGTTGGCATTCTTTTTTTTAAAATGAGTGATAAAACATTGCGGTGGGAAATCTGTAGCAAGGAAGCAGAACATTTTAGATATCTAGGTTTGCATTGAATTGTAAGATACATATATTTAAATATATTTAATTATGCGTTTTTTTAAAAAAACCTCATGTCTTGATTTGAAATTTATTCATTTATTTGTTAAATGTATTTGCCACAACTTTCCAGGGGGCTATCCTAGGCAGAAGTCATACAAGGCTTGTAATGAACCTAGACCTACCTTTTTAAAATACATAGAATGTAAGATCCTGCCTTGCCAATCTTCTCAAGAAAGTGGAACTCTTGAAATAAATCCATTTCGAAAGGAAACTTTTTTTCGAAGTTGACAGCAAGAGAGGTAAGCAGGAAGTGACTTTTCCCACTTGAAACAATAAATTAAACCATTGCAGACAGAACCCTTCCCAAAATCCAATACATCACCAAGTCAATCCTGATGTGTGAAGATATTATGAGAAACGCCAGCAGAGAAGCCAGCAGAGAAGGTGATAAACTCAGTCTCCAAGGCAATGCTGGTGCACTTCTTCTGAGAGGAGATAAGGCAGCTGCTTGAAGCACAGTCCATTCCCCCTCCCAAGGCCCTGAAAATTACAGCAAAGCAAAGTAAGAAATAGAAACAGAAACCACATATAGAGATCCCTCCAAGCCTCCCCCCTCTCACCAGTATGATAGCATCCCTGTCTATGGGGCCTGACGTGCCACCCCCCTAGAAAAATGGAAAGTTCACCTGAAGGAAATAGAAATAGGGAAGGGGAGACAACAAAATATACAATCAGGCTTGTCAGGGTACAAGTGATGTAAACATTCATTTTAAAGTATGTACATGTTTCTTGTGAAGCCATTCGTTCTGGGAAAAAGGGAGGTGTTTCCATGCCAACAGGTACTAGGTGGCCCCATGGAATTTCCTAGAGTCCAAGATTGCCTGAACTTCAAAATGTTCACTTTTGACTATAATAGGTGGTGGAGCAGAGGAAGGAGTGGGACGGAGGTTAAAGGTGATTTCAGGCTATAGCAGACTACAATGAAAAACAATAGACTTGACTTCCAGTTTGAGTTCCTTCGCCGACAGACCAAAACCACGATCGTGCGTGGTTTTGATCCGTGCTCACTGCTGGAGCACCCTGGCTGGTTTCGGGGCTAAGCCACCCCGTAGAGGTAGTGAAGGGTGGGGAGACTGCCAGCAGGGTTGAGGAGAGCCGCATCTCCTCAGCTGGCCATTACTCCCTTTCCCGAAGGCAGTTGCAGCAGTGGTCAGAAATGACCACCTCAAAGAAGAACTCGACCAGAAAAGAATGTGCAGGAGGAAGATAAGAAGAGAAAGTTTTGGTTGACCGGGTTAAACTGCAAAAGCAACAACGTAAGGTACCTTGGAGTTTAAACATTAAAAAAAAAAACATTGTTCCCAAAGATGATTTTGAAGCAGCGAAGGAGAGAGGGAAGGGAAAGGATTTGGGTTTTTTTTTCTTCCCTTCTCTTTACTGACAGCTAAGAGACTTAAGCAAGAAATTGAAAAAAAAAAAACCACTTTGACATCAATAGGCATTTAAGCTGAAAATAAAATGTCAAAGGGATAATAAAGATTTCTGGATACTTAAAACCTTATAAAAGCAGGAAAGGAGAGAAAAAGAATAAAAGGGCAGGATCTGGAAAAATTGAGGAGACTGCCTGGAACTAAAAGGAATTTACAGTGAAACCTCAACAAGACTCCTAAAAGATACATTTTAACTAAAATTTGGCAACAAAATAATAGAACCCCAGGAAGAGAAAGTGGAAAAAAGAAGCAAGAAGAAACAGCTTTGGATTATTTGGATTACTTGGTGATCTTTGGATTTTTGGTTATTGCATTTAAATGACTAAAATCAATCAGGTGGTCGTTTAAAAGTGTTTAAAATGGCACCACTTTTAGAAGAACTGAAAATGGAACTTAAAAAGTACAAAGAAGATGCACAAGAAGGGAGAGGTTCTTTTGGCTTCGCATTTCAATTCTTAGAAATGGAGATCTGGAACTGAGAAACAACAAGAAATGCTTGCAGAACAAGAAGATGGGACAAAGAAGAAGCCATCTTTAATGATCAAGTAATTTTATGTGGGAGGAAAAAGGAAAGGGGGGGAAAGAGAATGAAAAGTTTTAAGATTTGAAAAAACAGCCAAAAAAAGAATATGGAAAATAAATATAATATTAGAAAGCAACAGAAGGGGGGATTACAGAAGAGAGAATTAGAAGTAGAGAGACAAGGGGGTAAAAAGGGGAGGGAAAAGAAGAGGGAGAAGAAGGAAAGGAAAAGTTATAAACGACTGAAACAAGATATAGAGAAACAGGGAAAAGGTATAAGAATTGAAAGTGTAAGCCTGTTTAGAGATAATGGGTGAAAATTTAATTGTAAAAAGGATTCTGCAAAGGTACATAACAGTATTTTTATATTACAAATAGAAATAATTTTAGAAAATATGATTAAAATGATGGATAAAATATAATCTAGTGGAATATTTGTTAATAAATAAATGAAATAAAGTGAATGAGAGAATTAAATTAGGAAAGGATGGGAACATTTTAATTATTAATGATTTATAAAATATAAGTGAAGAGAAATATGGGGAAAAAAGAATTAATTATGGAAAGTTTATAAGTGTTCCCAAGGAAGTATGATATTTAATTGAAAAGAAATGTTAAAGATGTTTAAGATTTTAATGAATACTAATGATAGAACTGAATTGGAATGGAATGAGTGATATATATCATAAGCCTGATGATGGCAGATGAGATTCTGCCGAAACGTTGCTACAACTTTAAAAGCACAACTACAATGACGTGGGAAAATACCCGAACAAAGCTGAATGCCATACATGTGAGTACCCGCGAAACTTAAGAAAATATATATATATGTATATATACATATATATATATACTTTCTTTAGGAATATAGTGTGTATTTTAGAATGTATCAAGCAGAATTCGATTGGAAGTTATGTATTACACTGAATGTCATAATGTTAAAGGTATACATTGAAGCTTAAATAAGAGTTGAATGGATAAAATTAAAAGATTTAAAGGTGTTATACTCCAGTTAGTAACCACAGGGGAAAATTTGATTAATGAGAAAAGATAATATGAAATTGCAACAGGACAGACAAAAGTATAAAGATAATGATTTGAATTGAGATGAGATAATCAAAATAAAGTTGAGAAAATTAAAAGAGGGGAAAATCTATGTAGAAAATGTAAAACAGTAGTAAGATATGGAATAGAACACAAAAATGAGCATGAAATTGAGTTTGCATCTGTATGAAGAAGTGATAACCCGGGACCATGCTATTTTTGAAAAAAGATGTTTTATTTATATTATGGTTTTTTTTTGTGAAAACCCAAATAAAATTTTCAAAAAAAAAAGAAAAACAGTAGACTTGCCATAAAGATTTAAGATGTTGCAATTCCACCAAGACAGGGTTAATAATGCAGATGATGGGAAAAGGGCCAATGTACTTAGGACCTAAGTTTTTGGATGGTTGCAAGGATTTCAGAAATCTGGTGGAGAGATAGACCTTGTCGCCCACCCTGTAAGGCTTAGGTTCGATTCTTTTCATCTTGAGCCTTAAAGGCAGCTCTGGCTTCGTCCAGTGCAGGGGTGTCAAACTCGAGGCCTGTGGGCTGGATCTGGCCCATGGGCTGCTTAAATCCAGCCCACAGGGCCGGCCTGGAAATATCAAGGGACCGACCTGCAGTGCCTCTGGTGGCTAAAGAGGGCCATGTGATGGGGGCCTTGCACCTTATTTTCACTCTCCATGGCCTCCTGCAGCACTCTGTTGGCTGAAAAAAGGCCCGAAAATTTTCCTCAGGGTTTTGAGAGCTACAGTATATTACAGAAGTGAGTACACCCCCTCACGTTTTGTAAATATTTAAGTATATCTTTTCATGTGACAACACTGAAGAAATGGCACTTGGTTACAATGTAAAGTAGTGAGTATCAGCTTGTATGACAGTGTAAACGTGCTGTCCCCTCAACACAACACACAGCCATTAATGTCTAAACTACTGGCAACAAAAGTGAGTACGCCCCTCTCTTTTGTGTCCAGTTGCTTTCTCATGTTGTTGGCGCACAATCTGCCGTTGATTTTTATGGCTACTCAGAGTTGGTTGGGGATGTCATGGTAGGCGGTTACCTGGGCAATTTGCTTGTCCAGGCTTGTTCTGAAAAAAACACTAAGAGCCACTCTGGTAAAGGAGGTAGCTTCCCAATGACTCTTGAATTCATGGATGTGTTCCTTGAAGGGTCGCCCCCTCTGCCTTAGGTTTCTGAGCTCATCTTCCACATACGGGTCATCCTTTGCCTCCTCAAATCTGGCCTCTAGCAGTCGTAGGAAGTCATCTACATCCTGCAGTTGGGAGGGGCTCTTCTTTTGTGGAAGGCTGCTAGCCATTCCCTTGCCTCTCTCTCTCTAGCCCCTGGGTGACGGTATTCACCATGGCTCTGGGGGATGGGTAGAGGTGTCCATAGCATTCTAAGTGGATGTCAGCCGAATCAAGGAACAGAGATAGCTGGTCGGAGTCCTCATAAAATTTTCCCCTTAAGCGGGGCGGTTGTTCAACACTGCTCCTTCCTCCTCCTGTTGGTCACTGAAAGCCTACACTTGATGTGGCTGGCCACCTTTCATGGCCCTAGTTTGGGGAGTGGGAGGGGGTTGTCTGCCCTGGGCGGTCTGCCTGCTGTGTGGGAGAGACACTGATTGCAATCTTGGGCTCCTCCTGATGGCTGGATAAGGGGGGCTGCATTCCCTTCTGTGTCTTCTCAATTCAAAAGGATCAGCTGCACCTCCCCTCTCCTTTGGGCAGCATGAGGGTCCCTCCTCACAAATAGTGGCACAGTCAAATTCCTCCCTCAGCTGCTCTGTGGAACTCCCCAGGGTTTCCACCCGGGTCTTTGGGAGCCTGACCTGTGCCCAATCCCACATCCAATCCACTCTTCACAGTTCCCTCAGAGCCCTTCCCCCCTTCGGCTGGGTATTGGGGGGGGGGCGGAATTCAAGCTCAGCTGCTTTAGGGATTTTTTTCCACCAATACTCATTCCTTCTTGCTTCGGTCACTGGGGCAGACATCTCAGCTTTGATGTCTGGGGAGGGCTGCACTCCTATTGCAGTTAGGCTGTTGGGTCCTGGAATTTCCTGGTTGGGGGAAAGCTCTGTCATGGCTCTGTCGGAGTCTGGTTGGGAGAAAGCTCTATGTCATGCCCCTGTCAGAGTCTGAATCTGAGGAGGAAGATGAACAGCTGACAGGGAGTGGGAATGTGGCTCCGTTGGCTGTGGAGGAAACTGGGGAAGAGCAAAGTCTGGCTGGGCAGAGCAGGGGAGAGGTAGAACAAAGGAGAGGGAGTTCAGAAGAAGACCCAGGCCCACCCCCACTTTATCCTAGGGCTCACAGGGAGGAACGGAGAAGAGAGCAACATGGGTTGCATGGCTTACAGGGGAAGAAAGGGCCCTGATTCCCTTCATTAGCCACACCTGGGAAGAAAGATTAAAAGAGATGCATGCTGAGTGTGGCATCTGCTGGGAGCAAACATGAGTTTATCTTGTGTTGACTTTGGTTATCTATGTTCCTGGTGTCCTCCCAACTGTGTTCAGTTATTGCCCTGCCTTCACGTCTGGAATTCTTGCTCCTGCCCTGCCGTTATTACCCCATTTTGCCTTGATTGGACTTATAGCTACAGTTTTTTGTTCACCACACTTTGGACTTGATTCTCTGCAGCCAAAAGCTGTTCCTGGGAGAGCTTTTCTCCAGCCAGAAGGTAACCAGGACATTGGGGGCAAAATTGGAGCTAATAAAGGAACTCCTACGGATTATCTGACTGTGTTGCCTTGTGCCACGCACCGGGTCATCACAGCTCTGCCTCCTTTTCGGTCTCTTGGAGCAGGCTTTCTTCGGATAATTCACCCACTGCCATAGTTGCCTGAGTTTCTCTCCATGCACCCCAGATGTCAGGGAGCGATTGGAGAGGCCGGGACCCAGGAATCCCAGTAATTTTGATTCATTTAAAAGGAAGAACCGACTGGCTATCAGGGTTCTGATGGATGCTCTAATTAATTCATGAGCCTCGAGTCAAGTTTCTAAAGAAATCCAATTATTAGGAGCAACATGTCAGCACTTTTCCCAAGTGCAGTTGCTCTGCCCTACATAATTTACTGTTCACCTATGACCCTGTTTCCTCCATCCTCCCAGTGTGTGTCATAAATAACATTCTCCAATGAAGCACTTTCGTGGGAAAACATGCCTCTCCGGCTAGGCTTGGTAACTTGAGACATAATCTGGAAAAATGTATGTGTGGAATGTGCTGATCATAGCAACGAACTGCTCCATCAAATCTCCCCCCGTCCTTCTTATGGCAACTTGAGAGCAATCCAGGAATGCTTTATGATCAGATTGCAGAGGAGAGGTGTCATATAAGCATGCCCATTATTACCTATATTGCTATATTATGGACAAGGTGAAGCTTCCCAGTGGTCCCATGTAGAGGATTGCAATAATAAAGCCATGAGAGTGACATGTGTATTTTGTGATATCCAATGGATGGACAGACACACACCACACACACATAACCCTTAGGAAACACAATATATACCATAATGTGAAGTGGCAGCAAAAAGATGGATTTTTGGTCCAAACAAATAACAGTAGACAATGGCTGTGCCTTGCCCTCAGAGAAAGTTCATCTTTCACTTATACTTTTTAGCTCCAGCACTTGAATTTTCAGAAGACATGGGGGAAAAAGCCATTTTATCATGAGCAACTGGCAGAATTACAATAAATGTAAAGTAAATTTGCAATAAATGCAAGAAAGAAACAGAGCAGAAAGGCAAAATGATAGTAATTTTTGCAAATAGAATAAAGCTGATATGAAATCCAAGGTCATTTTAGCAGATGAGACAGCAAAGCAATTTGCTTGACAGCAATAAATGCTTTAAAAAGAACCTCCCCTTTCCCCTATATTTTCCCTTACTAATACGTTGCTAAAAGCTCTAAGCCCAAAGGATGGTAGCACTGGATTTTGGCATAAGCAGGTTTTTACTTTGAATTCCTTTCAATGTCAAGCTTCAGCCTTGAGATAGATAAGGTTTGTGTACTTGGTTTTTAAAAATTTAAATCCATATATTTCCTCTGAAGTACTCAAGCCAGTTAAGAATAAACCATATTTTGCCCCGCAATAACTAGTAGAAGTTGATACAAGGAATCAACATCAATACACTGTAGAAAATAACTTCAAATGACATCAGATTGTAATAATCTCACAATATAGTTGCTATAGCAATCAAATTAGCTGATGCTTAGAATCCAATCTATATTTTAAGCATAAAACAATTATTAGAAAGAAAGTGACTTTTTTGTTTTCGGTCTGTCATTTTTAAGTTTTAATCAAGTTTCTTTGAATCTCTTCTAAATGAATTATTTCCAGCTTTAACATTTGAAAGTGCAAACGCTACATTTGTAGGAGATCAGCTTTCAACATAATTATTTAATATATTTTGTCTTTCGTGTCTTCATAAAAGCACTTTATTACAGCTTTATTCTTGCACAATGTTTGCATAGAACCTTCAGAAACTCCACAGGCATTGAAAAGTAACTTGTTTGGGTTTTTTGCCTTAAAAAAATCCCATCTGTAGGTTGTTTTAATAACAAGTTTGCCTTCCACATAAACATGACTCTGATCTTTGGCACTTGGTGTCATAAACACATCTCCTAAAATAAAAACAATGTAAGTCATCCCTTGGAGCTTTAAAAGGAGTTGTAGTTGGAGAAGATTTATTCTGTAAAGGAAAATGATGCAGCAGCTAGAATGAAAATGAATGAAATTCAGAAGAAAATCACATTGCTTAACAATTTTTTAAAATCAATCTAACGTTTGCAAAGTTTTATCAAATCTAGTTTTTGATTGGAAAACATTATTCTATAAATTTGAATGGTGAAATCATACATTGGGGCAATACTGATTTTTTTTTTGCCTTGCCCTGCTGACAAAAATTGCCCTGCTTGCAACGAACAAGAGCTACAAATAAAATTGTCACCATGTGCCTTTCGAAGCTGATCAAAGAAGAAATTTAATACTGCATTTTTCTCCCCCCTATCCACTCCCATTTTTGGAAAGAGTTAAAGATTTGGAAATGAGTTTGGACAGCAGTGTTAGTTGCGGAAATATTCAATGTTAAAAGAGATTTGAAGAAGGGATTCATGGATGGGACTTCTCTATAAATCAACAGTAACAAACAGCAGAAGAACGAAAAACAGGGACTTTTTTTTTTTCAGGGAATTGTGAAAATCTATCCTGATGGAAGGAGAGACAACAGGGAGGTCAGTTCCAGCCAACAAGAGAGCTACCAGCAAACTTCTCAAACTGTCCCTTGCTGTGTTTGTGAGTAGCACGATTGTGCTTGGTATTGCCCTTTTTCTGGGTAAGTTTCAATCTGTTGCACTAGCATAAATGCAATTTTGCAAAAGTTTGTCTGCAGTAGTATAGCCATTTCACCTTAGGTTACTCTTCTAATCACATCGTAAGGTTCTCTAATTGGAAGAATTACTGTAGTTTTACTAGTGGGAATTCTGTTTCCAGGTTAAAGACTGCATTTGAGGCTTGAAAGGTCTTGAAATGTATTTTTCTTCTCTAGGATTCTACAGCAGTTGCAATTTAGTATTTGGTTAATGGCTCTTATTATTTGTTTGAACAAGTCCTGGGATTATTCATTTATTTCTTTTTTGCTACTCACATTTTAACTAAGAAGCAACCAAGGTCTACAAACACCAATGTATTTTATCAAGTTACAGTTTAAAACCTTGAATAAATTCTGAATAACAAACCATAGCAATATTAATCATAATGTCATTATCCAGCATTATAAATAGATAACAATATTACATGAAAAAGGAGGAAATATTTTTGTTAAAAAAGAGTGAGGGTTACTTTGGAATTAAAAAAAAACAAACTATTGTTTATTTTAACTACCAACAATTAACATGGATTTTATATAAAAATAAATTATGTCTTTCAAAGCTTGAAATTAATGCATAATCTCAATGGATCTATTGAGGATTCTTATTCCATTTGATTTCAGTTAAACTGTATTGTGTACATCAAAGAAATAAACTTAGGTGTGCATCATAATATTCTGTACATTTTGACTATGCATTCTTATCTATACTTTTGAAGTGTTAAAACTAAAGATTACCAAATGAATAATTAAATCTTTATTAAGGGGGGAGGGGAATAGAGTTTCTCTCTTGTTCAGTTCTGCTGAAACTAAAGTAGCTGAAAGATGACTTCCTCCCAAACATTTAGTTGTGGTTTGGCATAATATATGCTGACATATATAAATGGGGTTCATTGTCAATGTCCATTTACCACATGAGCTCCACAGAGAAATTGCAAGGCAGCCTTCCCCTATCAGATGCCCCCTAGATGTCTTGTGGTTTTGGCTAGTCACAACTCTTAAATGTTAAAAATTTGATCAAATTTATAGCATGGAAATTCCATATGACTGTACTTATTAAAACAAGATGCTTATTGCAAAATCTGTTTTATTTAGGAAATGGTATTTAATTAATTTAGAGAATTTATATGGCTACTCATTTTCAATTATTCTAAATGGCTTACAAAAAAACCCCACCTCAATATTAAAAGAGTAAAAGCAATAACCCTCTCCCTCCTGATGACAAAAAGCAATATACACTTGATGGGTTCCATCCCATTCTGGGTTCCCCAAGCCAGTTGGCAAAACCAGGTTTTCAGGTCTTTCTGGAAGAGTATCAAAGTGGGGGCCAGTCTAATCTCTGTGGGGATGATGTTCCACAGGGAGGGAGCTACCATGGAGAAGACCCTGGAAAGAGACAATCCTTTAAATACCTTGGTCCCAAGCTGTGTAGGGCTTTAATGGTGACAACTAACATCTTGAATTGCATCAGGAAACAAATTGGAAGACAATGCAGTTCACATGTGAGAGGTGAATCATGTGCACACCTGGGTCTGCACAGAACCATGCCAGCTGTTACATTTTGAACCAACTAGAGTTTCTGGATGCTTTTCAAGGGGAGTCCCACGTAGAGCATGTTGCAATAATTAAGAAGGGAAGTGACCAGAGTATGAGTGACTGTGAGCAAGGATTGTTGGTCTAGGAAAGGGCATAACTGGCACACAACCTGAATCTTAAGGTACCCCACAAAGTAGGGGGGAAGGGCTAGACCTCTTGCTTCCTATCAACACCAACTGAGAATGGCCAGAGAGGAAGGAAGTGAACCAGGACAACACAGAGCCCCTGCCACTCCCAACGCTTGAAATTGCTCCAGAAGGATACCATGGTTGATGGTACCAAAGGTTGACAAAGGATCAAGTAAAACAAGGATGGATGCACCACCCTCAACTTGCCCATGTCAGGGATCATCAAAAAGCATGATCAATGCCATTTCCATTCCATATTGAGACCTGCATCCTGACTAGAAAAGGTCTAGATCAGGAGTGTCAAGCTCACGTCTTCATGGTGGTGTCACATGACATACCATGACTTTTCCCCCCTTCGCTAAACCAGGCATGGGCGTGGGCAGCGTATGACACATTGAACCTACGGGCCCTGAGTTTGACAGTGCCAAACTAGATCAGGGGTGTCAAACTCAAGGCCTTGCGGCCTTATCTGGCCTGCAGGTTGCTTAGATCTGGCCCGCAGGGCCGTCATGGAAACAGCAAAGGACTGGCCTGCGATGCCTTTGCCAGTGAAAACAGAGCTCAGGAGGATCCCAAGCTCCGTTTTTGCTGGCAGGAGGTGGCAGGAGGCCATCGCAGCCAAAAATAGAGCTCCCAAGGCTGCGGGCAGTCCTCCCAAACTCCATTTTCACCGGCAGAGGGTTGCAGAAGACCACAGCAACTGAAAACAGAGCTCCAGAGCCTGTTTCCTCTGGTAGAGCGCTCAGATTACCACAAGCTGGCCAAGTGATTTCAAGCTGGCCACACCTACCCTGGCCACGCCCCCCTAGTCTGCCTCAAACACAACCTTGATGTGGCCCTCAATAAAACTGATTTTGACACTCCTGGTCTAGATAATCCATTTCATCCAAGAAACTCTGGTGTGATCATGCAACCACTTTCTCAATAACTTTGCTCAAAAGGGAGAATTGGAGACAGATCAAAAATTATCCAACAGGGTGAAATCTAGCAATAGGTTCTTAAGAAGGGGGTGGATCACAGTCTTCTTAAAATTGCTGAGGCATAATCCCCTCACAAAAGGAAGCATTAATCACTGCCAGAACTCACCTACATGTCACCTCCCAAGAAGTTTTCACAAGCCAGGAGAGGCATGGCTCTAAAACATAGATGCTTGCATGCATGCTCTCTAGGATCCTGTCCACTTCCTCAGGAGCAGCAGGGTCAAAGCATTCCCAGATAACTGGGCAAGAACATGCTCTATGTGCCTTCACCGGACCAGCAACCATGCTGGAATCTAACTGAGAATGAAGACAAGTGATACTGTTTTCCCGAAAATCAGCAAATTCCTCAGCATGTTCCATCAGGTGGACCTCTGTGTCCTGCTTCCCCAGAAGGAGACAGCTCACCTTAAAAGAGAGTTACAAGAGAGACCTATGTTTGATTGAGTTGGTCCCTTGTCTTCTGCCAGTAGCACTCTAGATGTCTCTTCATTAATTTCATCCTTCTCAATTCCTCTGCATACCATGGGGACAACAAGGTCTATGGATTAGGAGAGGTCACACGGATGCAATTCTATCCAGAGCCTCAGTCACCTTCCTATTCCAAGCAGTGACTAAAAATTCAGCAGTACTCTGCAGCAGATCTGCGGGTTTAAAGCCACTTCTTTCTGAAACTTATCCAGTTCCATTAGTTGCCAGGGGTGCACCAACCTAATAGATCAGTGATGGTGAACCTTTTTGTTGTGGTGTGCCAAAAGCACATGTATGTGCCAGCACCCACAATGCAATGTGCCACAGATGCATGTGCGTGCAACACCCTCACCCCGCCCCCTTACCTGCACGGTGCATGTGCATACCTCCAGCTGATTTTTGGTCCGTTTGAGGCCATTTTCCCTCTGCAGTGTCAGGAGGCTGAACAATGGGCCTTCTGGAAATACTGTAAGTGCCCATGTTCAGCCTCCGGAGGCCCTCTGGAGCCCAGGGGAGGCTGTTTTTGCCCTTCCAGAGGCTCAAGGGAAGCCTCTGCAGCCTCAGGAGGCCAAAAACGGGCCATTTAGTCACTTACAGTATTTCTGGAAAAACGGGCCGAAAATCAGCTGGGAGGTGCACACATATGCAGTGCAGGTAAGTTTGGCTGGGGCTTGCGTGCCCGCACAAATGGCTCTGTGTGCCACCTGTGACACATGTGTCATAGGTTCGCCATCATGGTAATAGATCCTGCTTCTCTGAGGAGGGATACATCTCTGTTTTCCCAAATGAAACTCATTGACACCAGACTGTGATCTGACATGACAGGGGTACCAAAGACAAGCCCACCAATTCCAGGTCAGATAGGCACTGCTCCGATAAGAACACCAAATATGGTGTGTGTGACCTCTATTTCTAGTCATAGTAGGTATTGTTCCTACATTATCATAGAACTGTAGGACTGAGAAATTTGAATAGGGGATCTAGCTACTTAATAGGGCAAAATTCCTTCCTCATCAAGTTACTTTTTGGGAACTAAGTATAAATCAGTTTTCCCAAATGATTACTCCAAATGTAACATACCTGTTGGCTGAGGATCTGTTATCCAAGCACATTGTCATGACACACAGGCAAGAGGTAGAAATTTGCATTATGACAATATGTTACTTGTTTTGTCATTCCTTAATATTTTCCAAAAATATTTTTGTTATAAAATATTTTTACAGTTAGCCATTGTAGCAAGAAAGAGTAATCTTTTTATATGTGTCATGAAACTACTTCTTATGATTCCCAATCATGTGTTACACTAAAATATTTGGAAGAATACAGGATGAGGAAAGCAACTGTGAAACTATAGAAATGGGAAATTTTTTTAAAAAATCCAAAGCATTGACGATCTTGCAAAAGATGAAAGAGGTTCTTAAAGTTCTCCCCAAAAGATTTGTCAAACTGAAAAGGTTAAGCTCTTTACTCCCCTCTTCTTCCCCTTCATCCTGTTTACTCTTCCCTATGACGTTTTTGTTGACACAAATAGCACTTTTAGCATTTTAGAGCTTAGGCCCCAAACACTGAGTTTGGGGCATTTGGATTTGGGAAATCTCACAAAATGACCACTCTAATGCATATGATAGCTAGTGGAGACTAAGATTAACCTACCCCAATTTTTCAGTTCTATTTTTATCTACAGTTAACAAGAAAATTAAATACAACTGCTTCTGTTTCTTACTGGGATCTTAATTGTCCTCTTTTTTGTGGAAAAAGGATACAAATGACAAGTAAACATTTCAGTGCTGTGTTGATTAGAAAATTAATTTTGGACTGACTCCAGTATCACATAATAGTTGGATCAGGATGGAGATCAAGTTCAATACCCAATCAACTATAGATTTTCTGCCTCACCCTAACCTATCTCCCCATTTAGTAATAAAATAGTTCACAGGTACTGCTCCTGAGTCAAACTGGTGGGGTGAGTGAACAAGTGGTTGATAATATACAAAAATATATTCTGTTTTGAGGAAGCTATTGTATCAACAGATAGAAATCTTTTCCTTCTGTACCAGCATTACCACAATCACTCAACGAATGTCTTTAGATTCATGAAAAATATTTGTTGAGCCAAAGATGGCCACAATGTTGTTCTTTTCCTTTTGCAGTTAGTCAAGGACATCTCAGAATTCATGCAAAGCAACAATATTGCTTAACTCCTGAATGCATTGAAGTTGGTAAGTAGAGTATTACTTTCCTTTTAGTATAGATAAAGCATATTGGTAAAAAGAGATGTAAACTCTTTTTTATCCTTTTGGATCTCAGAAACCTGGAACAGATTGAAAACCTTTTTAACCATTAATAACTTAATTGTAATTACTATTTTTTTAAAACAGTAATTACTATTTAAAAAAATACTTTAAATTAAAAAAAATAGTTCTATTGATTGAGGGAGAGCCAGTTTAGAATAGTGGTTAAGGCAGCAGTCGCCAACCGGTTGGCCACGGCCCACTGGTGGGCCTTGAGAAAATTTTGGTGGGCCGCAGAGAAATCTCACCCCCAGAGCACCCCCACAAAGCAATTAATCCAGGCTGCACAGAAAAACAAGGCTGCTCAGCCCACATGGCCCGCAGGAACACTCCCTGCCCACTCATTCCTTACCCGGCAAACTTGTCTGCTAAGTTGCTATTTTTCCTTTTTCCAACCATCATCTGTTCTGCTGTGCTGGGAGATTTAGATTAGCTAGGAAGCAGGAAATGGTTGGATTTCTTGTTTTCTAGCTAAGCACAGCTGAACCTCCCTTAGGACAAGCAAATTCAGTGCAGACTCAAGGCAAGCAAATTTGAGAGACTGACCTAGCCAATGGCAGATAGAATGATTCTGTGAGCAACTCAATATGCCTGCTTTGCCTAATTTTGGGTAAAAGTTGCTTTTTTAATAAAAAAAAATCAATATTTACATACATGGTGTGTTGTGAGTTAATTTTGTGAGTTTGCTTGCAAGCAAATTTTATGTGACAGACTGAGCTAGCCAATGGCAGATAGGTAGATTTCTGAATGAATCTGTGATTCTGTGAGCAACTCAATCTGCCTGCCTGCTTTGCCTGATTTTGGGTAAAAGTTGCTCTTTTTTATAAAAAATTCAATATTTATATAAATATTTATAATATTTACATACAAGCCATGCCCAGCCAGTCACATGACCACCAAGCCACACCCACAAATTAGGCCAAGCCCACAGAACCACTTAGTGGTCCCTGGGATCTAAAATTATGAGTTTGGTGGTCCCTGAGGTCCAAAAGGTTGGTGACCCCTGGGTTAAGGCATCAGGCTGGAAAACAGGAGAGCTTGGGTTAGATTATTTCTCTTGTAGGAAGGAGGCAAGTGGTATTACAGGGCTATTCTTGGGGCCCTTAAAACTGCCTGCGCCACCACACTCTGCACCACCACTCTGCCTTCAAAACTCTTCAAGGGTACACCCATATGGAGCTCATTACAACAGCCCGGCTGTGAGCTGATTAGCACAGGGAATCTGAGCACAGGGAATCCTGATCCAGGAAAGGCCGCAACTGGTACATCACATGAAGTTGTACAAAGGCTCTCCTAGCCACAACTGCCACCTATTCCTCAAGCAGGAGTCACGAGTCCAGGAGAACCCTCAAGTTGTGAATCAGATTTGCTAGGGCAATGCCACCCCATCCAGAGTCAAAATTGACAAAATCTGAGATCCCCATATACTCAAAGCCATTTGGTCTTGTTCAGTCGAAGCCAGGCCCAAATGCCTGCAGGCACTGCCAGAAGATGGCCATAACATCACTTAGGTCACCAAGATTAGAGATATAGATCATATGGGTGTCATCGGCATACTGTTAGATACCTTAACCCTTGGTGATGGGTAATCTCACCCAGCAGTTTCATATAGACGTTGAAAAGGAGCGAAGAAAGTACACAAAATAGCAGCTGAGAGCTGGACCTCTCACATCCTATTAATACAGATTGGGACCAGCCACAAACAAAGGAGCCAAATCAATGCAGAACTATGCTGCCCATCCCCAGTTCCTGCAGCCAGCCAAAAAGGATACCATGGCTGATGGTATCGAAAGCCACTGAGAGGTCAAGGAGAGTAAGGATGGTTGCACTATCCCTATCTCGCTCTTGCCAGAGCTCATCAACAAGTGTAACCAATGCTGTTTCCATCTCATAACCAGATGAATCCTGACTGGGTCCAGACAGTGGTGGGATTCAGCCAGTTGGCACCAGTTTGGCAGAACCGATAGCTAATTTTTTGTTGAGTTCGGCAAACTGGTTATGATAAATCTGTGTTTTCTGAAACATATCTGGTTTTCATTCAACTTCCTTTCAGGCAGGGGAAACCCCCCCCCCCCAAAAAAAAAGTTCAAGAGCAGAGTGATGGAAACTAAACGGAGACAGAAGAAGAAGTGAGAGGAGACAGAAAAGGCTAGGAGAATTATTTAATTACTCACCTAACAGCTACTGCTGCAGCAGTTGTTTTCTTTCACCTCCCTAGCTATGCCTTTTCTCTCTGCCTTTCACCCTCCTACCTCATGTCTATATAGGAATGATAGAGGTGGCTCTGAAGGAGGAGGATGGGCTGAAGCCCATTCCTTAGCTAATCAGCCCCAAGGTTTTCAAGGATTAGGAGCTGCTGTGATGTCATGCTGACTGTCTGGAGGAGTGTAGAGTTAGAAGCGAATTCAGAGATCAACTAGATTCCATTCACACCCCTCATAGTGATTGAATAGCCATTCCTGCAAGATTTGCATAATCTGTCATTGTGTGTTGGGAATCCACCTCTCTTCTAACCTGGCTGTGTTGGATCTCGGAGTAAAAATGCCACTTGCAGGTTTGGGGGAACTGATGCTTTCTCCCGCCCCAGTCCCCCCTTTTCTTTGAAAAAAAAAATGGAAACAAAAAGTTTGAAGAATGATTTTTCTGTCACCAAAAAGACAATTGCAAAGCATAAGGGTGGAGCTGGCACAGAATGGATGAATTCTACTTGACTGAATAACTTCTGTTATTTTTGTTGCGGAAAGCAGAAACTTTGAATCCAGCCTTCAGTTCACAAAGAAAGCTTGCTAGCCACATCAAACTAACTAAAGATAGGGGGATAGAATTAATTACATTTTTAGACAGGATTAAAATCCCATGGAAGCCAACATTTATGATTAATTACATTTGTTAAACAAGATTAAAAATCCAAGAAAGCCAGCACTTTAGATTCATTGCCAGTTTCCTTGGGGTTTTTTGTGCGATGCACCATGGGAGGATCAGCATAATTTTGCCTATTCCATTCCTGTTTTGATAGCCCCAGCTGCTTCTTTTGGGTACCCCTGGACAAGAGAACTGAAAGTTTATCGGTCACTTTCACAGCCATGTCCTTGCAGCATACCCTTGCTCCTCCAGCTTCACTTTATGACCTTATTCACCCATGTTCTGTTGGGCTATTTTTTTTTTCCAGAAAAGGCACAAGGGAGCAATTGCAAGACCATTGGGAGAAGCCCCTTGTCAGAGCTCCAACAAATCTTTTTATAGAGTATCTGTTTAGCTGACACCCCTTCTGTTTTGTGTTTTCTCCCTCCTTTCCCTTAGTGTTTGCCATCTGTTAAGCAACTTGACAGATCACTAAACCTTCCATTCAATCTGTCCCATCCTTTTTCATCCCCACTTTAGAGAGAGTGATTGTTGATTGTTTTCATACATACTGTGATGCTTGGTGACAGGAAAAGACATTAACTGCTCTCCTTAATTTCAGAAAGAATCTGGCTTTTTTGACTAACATTTTAAAAAACAGGCAGAAGCTTTACTGATGAAGTGAGATACAGCTCACAAAAAGCTTCTGCCTTTTAATAAAAAATTGTTAATTGGAAAAGGTGCTATCAAACTCATCATTTTTTGACACTATAGACTAACATGGCCTTGACACTAAAATAGTAAAAATAGTGTTGGTCATCAGCTTCATTGCTATAGTGCAGAGGTGGTATTCAGCAGGTTCTGACCAGTTCTGGAGAACTGGTAGCGGAAATTTTCAGTAGTTCGGAGAACCGGCAAATACCACCTCTGACTGGCCCCACCCCCATCTATTCTCTGCCTCCCGAGTCCCAGCTGATCGGCTGGGTCTTCTTTTGTTGCCCTGCACAGGAGAACGGAGCTGGAAAGCAGGTTAGTGGGGTGGGGAGGGAATGGGGATTTTACAGTATCCTTCCCCTGCCACACCCACCAAGCCACCCCCACAGAACAGGTAGTAAAAAAATTTGAATCCCACCACTGCTATAGTGGAATTGATTGACACTGGACCAATAAATTTTAAGTTGGTATACTTTCCTGTTAGTTCAAGTAGTAGTGAATAGGAGTTTAATTCAGCCATAAGGAAGAACCCAATGTCTCTGCACCAAATAGTTAAATGATAAAACTTGAATTTGGGACAAACTATATTAAATATATGCCATCATCATTCTGATACTGTTTAGTCTGCTATTCTCTATAACCTTAACACAGATAATAAGATTTGTACTGTCCGTGGTATGAGTCAAATATACATAAACATAGGTGAGGGCATCTGCCCCCCCCCGATGCTGAATTATGCCCATGCCCCATCCTTTCCCCTGCTGCCTGCTGTAAAGTAATACATCCCTCAAAAATAAGACTCAATATCATTTTTTTAATACTTAGGGCAGAGAACCAGTTGTTAAATTATTTGAATCCCACCACTGGGTCCAGATAATCTGTTTCATCCAGGACCTCTGCAGCTGCTAGGCAACCACCTTTTCTACAAACTTCCCTAAGAATGGAAGGTTGAAAACTGGACTAAAATTGTCCAGGCAGGTGGGATCCAATGATGATTTTTAAGGAAGGGGTAAACCAGGGCTTCCTTAAAAGCATCCTGAAATATCCCCTCCTCCAGAGATGTATTAATCACTTCCTGGAACTGCCCATTGCTCACCATCCTGGAGGCTTTCACAACCCAAGAGGGACAAGGATCTAACCAACAGGTTGCGGTGCTGACAGTATCACGGGCCCTGTGCGCCTAAATATTCTGAAGCTAAAGGAAGATGAAGAGAAGAGAGGTGGCAACCAAAAGATCCCTTGAGATTTTAGCAAGGTCAGTTTCAGTGACAGATTGTGAAAATCCAGATGCACCCAGAAAACGAGAGCCAAAATGTTAGTGAATAGCTCCAAATCCATAACTTGAAAATCAAGGAAAGTGAGATTGGGTAATACTTAAGAAATATTTCTTTCCTTTCATTTTCATTACTTTTGATATCGTAGCCTATCTGAACAAAGTCAGATGGCATAGTTAAATGGTGAGATTAATTATGTGGAAGTAAAGGGAATAAATAAAGCCAGAAAATAGTAATTATAAATCTGGAAGTGACTTGCATGCCTTGTATAGCAATTAATGTCATCAACTGATGATCCATGAAATTATATAACTTTTTTTCCAGCTGCCTCCATCAAAAGCAAGCTAAATATGTCTGTAGACCCATGTGATAACTTTTTCCGATTTGCCTGTGAAGGATGGTCACAAGATAATCCAATACCAGAAGATTATTCAAATTATGGAGTCTATTCTTGGCTGAGACATAATGTAGATCTAAAATTGAAAGGTAAGTGGATCCTTGCTGAAGGACTCTAGTTAACGAATTTGCTTCATATTGTTTTTTGTTGTCGTGATCATTTGTTTCTACTTGTTAAGAACAAACAATAGTGTATTGTTGCTGGTAAAATAATTTATTAAACTTGTATGCCACCTAAGTTCTAAATGACCCCAGGTGGCTACTGTTAATGTATAATTTTTGTTTTTGATTGATTATGTGTCAAATAGGTACCAACTCTTAGCAATCACACAAATTTTCTCGATGATCATCTATCTCTAACCTGGTCCTTCAGGTTTTTGTTCCAATGATGTACCCACTACCACTGTAATTGAATCTGTTTGCCTTGCTGTTAATCATCCCTTCCCCTCACCCTTCTCTCTACTTTTCTCAACATCAAAGCTTTCTTTACAGAGTTGGACCTTCTCATAATGTGTTCAGAGTAGGAAAATCTGTGCCAAGTCATTTCTACTCTGAAATGAACTCTGAGTTGTTTTGTTTGATGATGTGTTTGTTTTCTTGGCTATCTATGGCAATCTTAGGGGATTCTTCCAACCTCAGAGTTCAAAAGCATCAATACATTTCCTATCCTGCTTCTTCAAAATCCAACTTTTGCTTCAATAGTGTGTCACAGAGAATATAATTGCTAATTGCTTACACAGAAGTTCATTATGGCAGTTGAATACCTTTTCCAAGACTTTCATGGCTGTTCTACCAAGTACTAATCAGCAGGTTATTTCTTGATTCCTCATTCTTTTATGGTTGAATCATAAATCATTTTATATTTTTATCCATATGCTTTTCCTGGTAACAACTTCCCAGATTTATTAAGAGTTAGGTTTAATAAGTTATTATTTGTAGAAGGCCAAGGAATAGCCTTGAGGAACAGGAAAAAGCTGCTATCAAGGCAGCAGATAAAAGGGGCCTGAGCCCAGGGCAACAATATAAAATGAGTAAACATCTTACACAAGGCCTTCCCTAGTTCAAAGATAAAGGGAGGGAGGGAAGGCAGACTTTAGGAAAAAAAAATTGCGAGGCTGCACCTCACAAAAACAGGGAAAATGTACTTGGAAGACTGGCCCAACTCATCAGAAGGATTTTAAACTAAAATGGGGGTGGGGGGAGTTGAGCAATTTTTAGAATGTCTAGAACACAAAACCAATCATAAATCCCAAGAAAACAAATCAAACAATGAGGTAGGGAGTAATGTGAAAAAAAGAAAAACTCAAACAACAATTAGGAGATGCAGGAAACATATCCATGGACAAGCATAAATGTCTTAAATGCTTATATTCAAATGTTCACAGCTTGAGGAACAAACAAGGTGAACTAGAAGCAATAGTACATGAGGGTAGGTATTATATAGTTGCCATTACAGAAACCTGGTGGAATGAAACATGACTAGAATGTACTGATGGATGGATACAAATTGTTCAAAACAAACAGATCTACAAAAGGAGAAGGTGGAGCACTATTTGTAACAGATCACTACCTATCTACAGAAATGCACATGATCAAAGATAAAACCCTTCTAGAATATATATGGATCAATATAAAAGAAAAAAGAGTGACATTGCCATAGATGTATATTACAGGACACCCAACCAATCAGAAAAAAATAAATGAACTCTTTGCCAACCAGTTAAAAATGTATGTAGGAAGCATACCAGAATAGTAATGAGAGAATTTAACTATCTAGATATCAATTGGGAGACAAAATCTGCATCAGGTGGGAGATCAAACAGATTCCGAACCAACCTAGCCTAACCAACAACTTTGTTATCCAAAAGGTAAAGGAGGGAACTAGAAGTATGTCACAGTTTGAAGCAATCCAGTCAGCACACAAACAAATAATTCACCAGGATTCATTATATAGAAGAAACTTCTTTATACACAATAATATAAAACATGATGCATGTATACAATACTCATGCAGCTCTTGCAATGTGATAGAGAGAAGAAATAGCAAGCACAAGAACAAGCATTAGAACACTCAAGCAAAGAAAAAGTGAACTTTTTAATACATAAACAGTTAAGCTAAGACATGCCCAGGCTCCAAGCTGTCTCAGTCACCAAACAGATCATTGGCTGATCTGTTGCCATGCTTATTCCAGTTCATTAATGACCCAGGAAACTACACACCAATCAGTTTAACATCAAGATCTTGGAAAAGATAATAAAAAAACAGTTCTGTGAACATTAGAAATAAGTAAAGTTATAACTAGTAGTCAGCACGGGTTTGTTAAAAACAGATCATGCCAAACCAATCATATTTCATTATTTGATAAAGTGACTAAATAAGTAGACCAACGAAATGTTGTGTATGTAGTATACATAAATTTCAGTAAGGCATTTGACAAAGTAGACCACAACCTACTTCTTGGTAAGCTAGAAAAATATGGAATCAATAACATCAGCACCAGATTGATTAGTAGCTTGCTGACAAACTGTACTCAATGTACTTAATGGTACTAATCTAAATGGAGGGAAGTAAGCAGTGGGGCACTACAAGGTTCTGTCTTAGGCCCAGTACTCTTCAACATCTTCACAAATGATTTAGATGAGGGAATAGAAGGGGAACTCATCAAATCTGCAGATGACACCAAGCTGGCACGAAGAGCCAACACTCCAGAAGACAAGCTCAGGATCCAAAAAGACCTTGAAAAACTTGAACAATAGGCCTTATCCAACAAAATAAATTTTAATGTGGAGAAAAGCAAGTTTTACATTTAGACAGGAAAAATCAAAGGTATAAGTACAGATTTTGTGAGACCTGGCGCAAAAACAGTACCTGTGAGAGGGACCTTGGAGTCCTAGTGGATGATCACTTGAATATGAGCTAGCAGTGTTCATTTGTAGCTAAAAAGGCTAATACAGTGGGTTGTATAAACAGGCATAGAATCAAAATCACATGAAGTATTAGTACCACTTTATAAAGCCCTAGTAAGACCAAATCTGGAATATTACAAACAATTTTGGTCATCACACTACAAAAAGGTTATTGAGACTTTGAAAAAAGTTCAGAGAAGAGCAACTAAGATGATCAAAGACCTGGAGACTAAAACATATGAACAACAGTTGCAGGATTTGGGTTTGGCTAGTCCAGAGAAAAGAAGAATTAGGGGAGACTTGATAGCAGTATTCCAATATTTGAGGGGCTGCTACAAAGAAGAGCAGGTCTAATTATTCTACAAAGCCCAGATGGTTGTTAAACTAATTAAAGAGAGAAGCAAACTGGAATTAAGGAGAAACTTTCTAACAGTGAAGACAATTATCAATGAAATGGCTTGCCTTCAGAAGTTGTGGGTGCTTCATCACTGGAAGTTTAAAAAAAAAGACTGGACAGCCACTTGTTTGAGGTGATATAGGGCAGGGGTTTGCAACCTTAAACACTCAAAGAATCACTTGGACTCATTTCCCACAGAAAACAAAACACTGGGAGCCACAAAACCTGGATGGACTTGGCCAACTCAATGTCACTCACATAGTCACATGACCCCCCCAGCCACACCTACCCAGATTTTGCGGCTCCCTGTGTTTTCTATGGGAAAAAGGTATCTCCCTCTCTCCGTCTCCCTCCCCTCCCCTCCCTTCCTCTCATCTCTCTTTCTCTCTCTCATCTCTCTCTTTTTCTCTATTTCCCTCTCCCTCCCTCCCTCCTTCCCTCTCATCTTTCTCTTTCTCTCATTTTTTTCGCCCTCTCTCCCTCTCTATCATCCTCTCATCTTTCTCTTCTCTGATCTTTCTTTCCCTCTTTCTTCCTCTCCTCCTCTCTCTCATCTCTTTCTCTCTCTCATCTCTCTTTTCTCTATTTCCCCTCCCTCCCTCCCTCCTTCCTCTCATCTTTCTCTTTCTCATTTTTTCGCCTCTCCCTCTATCATCCTCTCATCTTTCTTTCTCTCTCTGATCTTTCTTTCCCCTCTTTCTTCCTCTTCCTCCCTCTCTCTCATCTTTCTTTCTCTCATTTCTCTTTCTCTTTTTCTCTCTATCTCCCTCTCTCTCTATCTCCCTCTCATCCCATACCCCGCAAGATCCACCCTTACCATTCTCTCCCAGCCCTCTTTCTGGTGACAACAGCAAATGTATCATGATGATGGAATTAATTATTAACCAATCCATTATCCTCCACTTAGAAACAAACAACCTACTCTCTAATAAACAATTTGGTTTCAGAAAAAAAAACTATCCTGTAATCTGCAACTCTTACACTGCAAAAACATATGGACTACACAACTCGATCAGGGCAAAGCAATAGACGCAATCTATATAGACTTCTGTAAAACCTTTGATTCAGCGGTACATGACAAACTGCTCCTAAAACTAAAATCTTATGGTATCTCTGGAAAACTGCATAACTGGATAGAAGCATTCCTGTCAAACAGACAACAAATGGTCAAAATTGGGAGCGTCCTATCAAATTTGTACCTGTCAACAGTGGTGTCCCCCAAGGCAGTGTTCTAGGACCAACTCTTTTCATACACTCCATATGTGACCTCTGTGATCATATCAAGAGCAACTGCATTCTCTTCGCTGATGATGTAAAGCTATTCAATACCACAGATAATACTGCTACCCTTTAAAAAGACCTTGACTATGTATCAGAATGGTCAAAGAAATGGCAACTTCAAATCTCAACAAATAAATGCTCTGTCTTCCATATTGGCAAAAAAACTCAATCAGAAAATAAAATACAAGCTGAATAGTCAAGACTTTGTTGATGATCCAAACACTGTCAAGGACCTTGGGGTACTCATCTCTAATGACCTAAGTGCTAGAGCCCACTGTAACTACATAGCCAAGAAGGTAGTAAGAGTTGTTAACCTAATCCTTATGTCGCTTGTTCTCTGGTAATAATCATACTACTAACTAGAGCATACAATACATTTGCTAGACCAATACTTGAATACAGTTCATCAGTCTGGAACCCGCATTACGTATCTGATATTAACACAGTTGAGAAAGTCCTGAAATATTTTACAAGAAGAGTTCTCCACTCCTCTACTCATTGCAGAATACCTTATGCCACCATACTTGAAATCCTAGACCTAAAAAACGTAGAACTAGGCCGCCTTCAGTCCAATCTAAATATAGTATATAAAATCATACATTGCAATGTCCTACCTGTCAGTGAATACTTCAGCTTCAGCCATAACAATACAAGAGTACACAATAGATACAAACTCAAGGTAAACCGCACCAAACTTGATTGTAGGAAATACGACTTCAGCAACAGAGTGGTCATTGTCTGGAATACTCTACCTGACTCTATGGTTTCTTCCCCAAACCCCCAAAACTTTAATCTTAGATTGTCTACTATTGACCTCACCTCTTTCCTAAGAGGTCTCTAGGGGGCGTGCATAAGCGCACCAATTGTGCCTACTGTCCCTGTCCTATTATTTCTTTTTATTTTTCTTATATGTATCCATTTCATGTATTCATAACTATGTTTATACTTATACCTGTTATCTTATAATTGCTTGACAAATAAATAAAATAAATAAATAAAGAATGCTGTTGCTGTGCAAAGGCAAGTGCAGGGGCACTTCGCTTCTGTACTAAAGCTCCGGCTATGCCATTGCCGCAACAGAGCAATGGCTCTTTTATCCCTCTGACAGGATGACAGGGAGCCACAGCAGAGGGCCCAAAGAGTCGCATGTGGCTCTGGGGCCGCAGGTTGCTGACCCTGGTATAGGATCTCCTGCTTGAACAGGAGGCTGGACTAGAAGACCTCCAAAGTCCCTTCCAGATTCTATTCTATTCTATTCTATTCTATTCTATTCTATTCTATTCTATTCTATTCTATTCTATTCTATTCTATTCTATTCTATTCTACTCTATTACCACAGCTTTACAAGAACAGTAGTATTGACCTACAGCATGTGGTGTTGGTTTTCTTGTTTATTTTGAAGGGATGATATCATCACTGTTGTTTTTGTGTTCTTGTTACGATGCTGGAATATTTTACTTGCGTTCTCCCACCCAGTATGAAATGTTGCCTTTGCCATTGTCACTAAAGTTATCATCAACCTCCAGCCTTTTTCTACATTACTGCTGGCTGCTAGCTTTAGTCAAATATCCAGGATAAACATCAGCACCTCTCCTGGAAATGCATAATTTTGGCATATTCTCTGTTTTTTTTTTATTCAGCCCTCCAAGGAACACACATTTCTATCATAATGAGGCAGGATCTTTTGTTTTTAATTGATAGCCAGACACCATTAGCTTTATTCCTTCTACCCTGCAAGGTATAGTTCACTCAACAGGATGTTAATATCAGATTTAAATTTAATATATACTTTAATTAATTAAGCTTTTCATTTTGTACTTTGTGCTTTAGTTATTTTCAGGTGCCTTGCATACCCATACACATAGGAAAACCAGACCTCAGCCAAAACTAAATCAAAATGGCATTACCATTTTGTGGTAAGGCTCATGGGATTAGCAGAGCCATTTGTGAAAGTAGTACAATCTTTAATGTGAAAATTTAGACCATATGGTGAAAGCTCAATATACTGTAAGGTTGTGAAACTCACTATTTTGAACAATGGAATTGAGATGAAGGGTACAATGGAGAATGAAACGATTAATATTTAATGTGAGTTGTTTAAATTTGACGATGGCAATTAGTTGGATTTTGAAGTTAAACAGGAGAATGGCCACAGCTTCTGTGACAATATCAGGCGGAAAACTTATTCTGTATTCCTGGAGTCTAGGTGTAGACTTAGTTGGAAAGTTATTCCAACACTCCAAGGATTTTCTGACTGTATCTATTAGACTTCTCCAACCAGGTATTCACTAGAGATGCTGGACTATGTCTCTTATAATTTCAAGTCAGCATAGCCAAGACTTGGCAAGGTGGACATTATGGAAGGCACTATATTTGGGAAGCCTCCTATATGAGTTTTATGGAAGATGATGAATCAACAAAAGGGAAAGGGAAGGAAAAGGAAAATTTAGGACAATGTACTACAGCTATATGTGTATTAGAGGAATGTACTTTTAGATCAAGAATCTAATCTTCTGATGCCAAATGTCCTAGAAAAAGGATCCATATTCGGAGTGAATAATTAATATTAACTGAGATAATAATACAGTTGCATTCTTGTTATACCTGACATTTTAGGGTTTAAGTCACAGATTTTTAAAGTGACATAAATTTAATTATGTCTCTGAGAAATGGCAAAGTTTATGTATTTTTAAATTTGTAAATTCTATAAATTTTATTTTCCTGCTGTTTTTTTTTAAAAACTGGGCTTTCATTTTATCCAATGAGAAAATGTTGGGCAGATAAAATATAATAAATACATAAGTATCAGAAAATCATTTTAAGGCTTACATTGTACATATGTATATTTTCTTAAATTTGAGAGACAGATGAAGCCTAACATTTTTGCTGAGCTGCATGTGGTTCCTCTAAAATTATGTACCATTAAAGGATAGGTCTTGGGAAATGTTATTCATGCCTAGAAGAAAAATATAGTTTGGAATGGAAATGTGTAGGAAGTGAGATATTTTAATCTGAAAGTTTTCCCTTTATGTTGGATTTTATTTAAAAAAATCTCAATGCTGATATATACAAAAAAAAAAAATAGAACTTATTTTTAAGCAACATCAACCATCTTACTCTAATTACAGAGCAAAATACCATATGCGGATACACTTATTCATATCTTCCAATATCAATATTTTCAAAAAATGATTTAAATTTTTCGGTTTGTGTTTGATATAGAAAGTGTTAGAGATCTATTTATATGGAAGATCGTTCTGTTGACATCAACAGGATTATAATGTTAAGATATTTTTTCCCTCAAATATTATAAAAATGTAACAAAAATTATTGCATAGCAGTATATTTTGACTGTTAAATCAGATGTGATAATGACCTGATAATTTTTGACCTGATAATTCTGGTATCTGTATATTATTCAAGAGTAGAATCAGAGATTTGTGGGAAATATATATTTTCATTGTTTGATTATGTTCCATTCCTGAATTTCAGGAATTAATTGAAGTTCATTAAACTTATATTAGGAATTAGCATGCGTCCATTTTCATAAATTGAAAAACAAAAAGTTCAAGTAATTTACTTTTGAACCTGGCTTTCAGGCAAGGTAATAATACTAAATAATACTATTTGAAAATGTAAAGAGGATAACTGCAATTTCACAATTGAATCTAGTCCTTTTTTATGTTCATGCAAGAAAGGAGTATGGTTTGATAGATGGTTACAGTTGCCATCCTAACTTTTTTGACCAGATACCGTGCATTCATAAATGCTAGATATATTGAACAGTAATCAGATTCTGAAATAACAGCTTTTGGTGAAAGTTTACACTGGAACCTTCTTCCTCCATGGCATCTTCCAGATTCATTAGATTTCTACTCTCTAACAGACAGCTTTTAGCCTTGTTGGAAGACAGCAGATAGAAAGCTATTGCCATGTAATAATGCAGAATCCAGCAGAGGCCTTTATTTTCCTGAAGTGTTTTAATGTCAAATCCCTCTTGCATTAAAAATAAGCACCACCACTAATGACATAATTTGCCAGCAAACCATTGTATTTCACTGTTTACAAGGTACTGCATCACAATTTATAAGAATTTTAAGGCATGTAAACCAAGTGATCTTAAGTAATGTACAATAGAGAGAAATGCTAAGATTTTGACATCTAAAGCTCTTGACGAGACTAATAAAATACTTTTATTGGGCTGGCAGCCTAGTCTTATTTAAATTAATTGAGGTTGCAATCCAATGAAAGCATATTTGAAAAAGAGCCCACTGTCTAGACATTTTTCTGCATAAGTATTTGTAGGATTACACTATGAACAATAGTTAGAGCAATGTTTATATTTGACTTGTAATATATTTTGATTTGTGTTTCTTACATACTGTGATGTTGTGTAAACATTGAACAGTCTCTTCCCCAAAATGAAAATTAAATACTGAGGTTTTGATCCCACCTTAGGTGAACATCTGGATAATTATCAACCCTGGATTTAAGATCCTAGTCTAAGTTGGGAATATGTGTGACTTGAGTATCATAGAATCCACAGCCCATGTTCTTCTTTATTGCCAGTTTTATAGGTATATTTTCCACAAGTTGATAACACCTCTCTTATTTAAACTTATGGGGCGCTGTAATAGCTTTTATCTGCACAGCCTGTTAAAAAGTAAAGATCAATTTATTTCTCTGAAAGTAGTAAACTTTTGCTATAACCTTTGCCCACAAATGGTTGCTGATAGTTCTTGCTGTTAGGGGATAATTTTTATGTTATTCATTTTATTGATTGTATTTAATCAGTCAGTGACTGAAATAAAGTTCTTTCTTTAAAAGTTTTGCTTGTATATACTGTACACTCATTGTTAGGTATTTTGTTTCTAATAGGACTCTACTCAAAGTATTTTCCTTGCTTTGTTCCACATGTTTTAGTTAGTCTGAATGCCCAAACTCAAGTCTATATTTCAGCTTTGTGTGGGGTCACAGATATCTTGTTCCTATTCCTCAGCATTCTTTATAGTTTATGGATCCTATTCATTTCCTTGGCTTTTTTTTTTAGCATAAACCATTAAACTTTGCTTTCTGTGAGCAGTATGGATCACCTTTTTATTTTAGAATAACATTTAAGCACAGTATGTATTTAGCATAATATGTAGATGAACTTTTAAGGTGATTGCAATTTGAAGCAAGTGCACTTTATTATTATTATTATAATGCCTTTTCTTGACAATCTCATCAACACAACACAGGGCCAAAGTGTTAAGCCCTGTTTCCTAAAGTCTGTTCTCCTGAACTACCATAGCTGAAATTGTTGCAGAGTTAGTGAGTTCTTAATAACACAGGGAATATGAAACTGAAGAAGTATCTGCTACCTGTTGAAAAAGAGGAGATTGAGAGTGTAATTTCTTTTTCATCATCACAATTCCTGTTCATTTTCCTAACTTAGATTTCAACCTTTTAGTAGCACTGAAAAACATAATAGAAAACAAATTGGTTTTGACTGATGCAATAATCTTGAATAACTATTAAAATTATTTTTATCTTGCTGGACCTTGATCAGAGAGAAATTCTTAATTCTCTCCCCCCCACCCCTGTAAAACTATGAGATGTTCCATACCAAAAGCATCTGTAACACTTCCCTCATCCTTAGAAACAATCCTGGAAAGGCCATAATTAACTGCAGATAGATTTTCAAATGCTAAGCTGTAGAGCATCATCCAGCTATCATTAATGAAACTACTATATCAGCAAAATGGTTGGATGATGCTAGAAAACACTATTAATCATTTTGAGCAAATTACTGAAGCTGACAAAATCTCCCCTCCCTGTCCAATGAGAAGTACAAAAGTTGGCTGCAAATCACATTATAACTGTTGCTGGTCCATAGTTGCTTTTCAGTTTATTTTAAAAAGACCTGATTGCTGCTGTGCAGGAGGTGACAAAGCTGCCCCTATGTCTCTTAGAACCCTCAGGGAAATAGTGACTTGGGGCTATGGAAGCTTTGCAGTAGTGCAGATTAAGAATATGGAATTAGTAGTAGAGAACACAGAAATCACCCCAAGAGCCTGAAAAAGCTGACTTCAGTCATGATCCCACACAGTGAGGTCAACAATATTGCCTGTGCAATATTAAGCACTTCCTAAAATTGATCACTTTGCACCTTCCATTCTAATGATAATGACAGCACTTTACTCCAGTCTTGAGCCTCATATATTGTATAATGTAACTATTAACAATTATAATATATTTATAACAATTTCACTCTGTATTGTTGATTGAGATATTTTAAGCTTCCAGTTTTAAGAACTGGGGGGTGGGGGTGGGGTTGTAGAATCCAAATAATAGCCCGATAGCATGTGTTTGGACTAAAGAGAACATAATGAGTGTATTTAAATAATAAATTTAATGCTAATGTATTTTCCTATGTTGTAGTTGTGGCTTTTAAAAGTCAGATATATAAGATTTAACAGTTACTGAATGGATAATGGATTATTTTAGCTGATGATTAAATATGTGATAAATGTACTTAGGAACCGCATTGGCTCTCCTGTAAGCTGAATAACTAATATATATTTTATATAAGAGCATATAAAAAGACACATTTATAAAAAGGACAAATAGCATTTGTCCTTTTTCACAATCCTTGAATTTTCTTAATTATTATGTATTAATTCCTTTTTAACCAAGTATTAAATGATAGAAAAGCCAGAAATTGTGTAGTTTAGCTAGATGAGCTGTTTTCATAAAAGCTATGTGGGAAACCAGGAATGAGGAAAAGATACAATTTATTCCCCAGTGAAGGTTTCATGGCTCTTCATGATGTGAGCCACAGGATTTCCTCAGGCTTCTTTTGGTTAGGAGAGAGACACCACCTCTGAGTTTGGGGAGTTTATGCTTGTTGGATCAAGTGAACAGTTTTATTTAGCTTTGGGGGTTGCATGTATTGTAAAATACAGTATTTAACTGACTTTCATTTTCCATCAAAATGATTCATCATCTTTTTCTTGAATTCCAAAATCTACAAAGAAGATAAATCTATCAAAGTATATAAATTGCATTCAGGGTTATCTCTGTATTCCATAATTTTTCCAGGTATCATAATTACCATTGAAAAGAATAAAATGTAGGATACCACGAAGCAAATTTTACACAGTGTAAATCAAGCTCCCTGATTTAGTTCTAGCAGCTCCAATTAACTGAAATGGAAGCTCATAAGCTTTCTATGTCTGTTGAACTGTGCAGAGTGCAGAGTCTATGTGCAGAATACTCAGAATTGTAATTCAGCAACATTTTAACTCCTGAGTGCTGAATTTAGGGATCAGGGCCAAATGACATGTTATCTTAAATGTGTTGTTGCATTTAATGTGATGCTTTTAAAAATAGAGGTAGAAATAGCTGCTTCAGAAGGTGTAAATAAGCACCCAATGCAAACAGAAAGAAGGGCTTGCCTTTTTTACTAGTAGAAATCACCCCCATCTAAGGAATATTTAGCATAGCAGTAGTAATATATGCACTGATTATACTCTAATATATTATTGCTTGTGCAGCATTTTAGAATGTGGATGTAGACAAATTTTTACATTATTGTGTGGCTGGCATAGGGGGAAGGCACATTCCTTATTTTCCTGAAGCTACTAAGGTTATAATAAGAAACTGTCAGGGTTCCAAGTAACACCCCCAACATAATCAAAACTCTGAGGCAGATCTCTTCCTCAAAGCATAAATTTATTAGAGATGTCATTTTGGCACATCTGGGGAAAACCTGAATTGAAAATCCCCACCCATAGTAAAACCCAAAGTTTCTTCCCCTGCATCCACATCTGCACCACATGGTCCAATCAAATCAGTGTCCCAACTTCAGCCACCTTCTATCACACCTTCACAGGTGCAGGCTGGATGTCCTTGGCTTCCAAGGGAAAGAATGTTGTTATGATTATACATCCCACACTACCTACACCTCCCCGCTTTCGTTCCCACTGTTTGCTGAACCACCACTGTGGCATATAGGGCTGACAGAAATATGTGGTCCTTTGATAAGTTCTTTTTTAGTCTAGCTTGTCAATAAGCCATTGGCTATTGTAACAGGACATTACAATAACCACAATATAACTGATGAGCTCAGATTAAGAAAGATAACAAAAAACTTCTTAGATTTTTCTATGTCTCACTATACACAGTGGTGGTTATTTCATGACAAAACAGGTTTTTTATTATAGGATTGGATAAGGGAAATACTTTGATGGCAGCAAATATGTGTAAATGAAATATCTTCAAAATATGTCAGAAGATATTTGAGTTCTACTGAGTTATCTTCTAAGTATTTTGCAAAAAACTGTGGAGTTCAAGAATCACTAAACTAAAAAGTAGATTTGCAGAAAGAGAATAGGACTCCAGATATTAAGGGAATAGTAGATTCCAAATGGTTTTTAATTCCTTAGAAAAATGTACTTTAGAAAAAGACACATATCACTGAAATGGAAATTTCTGTCTACCCTTGTAATATTTCAGTGATAATTACATCAGGACCCTATTTATTTATTTATTTGATTTGTCAATTGCTTACAAGATAATAGATATAAGTATAAACATGAATAAGAATACAGGAAATAGGTACAAATTAATGAGGATAATAGGACAGGGACGGTAGGAACAATGGTGCACTTATGCACGCCCCTTATAGACCTCTTAGGAATGGGGTGAGGTCAATAGTGGTTAGTTTGAGGTTAAAGGAGTGGGGGTTAGAGGATGTAACAACAGAGTCAGGTAGTGCATTCCAGGCATTGACCACTCTGTTGCTGAAGTCGTACTTTCTGCAATCAAGTTTGAAGTGGTTTACATTGAGTTTGTATCTGTTGTGTGCTCTTGTATTGTTGTGGTTGAAGCTGAAGTAGTCATTGACAGGTAGGACATTGTAGCAGATAATTTTGTGTGCTATGCTTAAGTCTAACTGTAGGTGGCGTAGTTCAAGGTTGTCCAAGACCAAAATCTCAAGCCTGGTGATATAGGGTATTCTGTTGTGAGCAAAGGAGTGTAGTACTCTTCTCGTGAAATACTTCTGGACTTGCTCGATTGTATTAATTTCTGATATGCAGTGCAGATTCCAGACTGATGAGCTGTATTCGAGTATTGGTCTGGCAAAAGTTTTGTACGCTCTAGTTAGCAATTCGATATTTCCAGAGGAAAAGCTTCATAAGATTAGATTTACAACTCTTAATGCCTTTTTGGCAATTGTGTTACTGTGAGCGCTGGCGCTTAGATCATTTGATATGAGAACTTCAAGGTCCTTGACAGAGTGAGGATCATCAACGAGGTCATATCCGCCTAGTTTGCCTTGGTGTACTGATTTTTTTACCAATGTGTAGGACAGAGCATTTGTTGGTCAAGATTTGGAGTTGCTAGATGTTTAACCATTCAGACACATAATCAAGATCGCTTTTAAGGATATTGTTGGTGGTGTTAAATAGTTTTATGTCATCCGCAAAGAGAATACAGTTGCTTACAAGGTGATTGCAATGGTCATTTATATAGAGTATAAAGAGTGTGGGTCCTAGAACACTGCCTTGGGGGACACCACTGTTAACTGGAGCATGATATAGTGCTCCCTATTTTTACTGTTTGTTGCCTTTTTGAAAGGAGTGCGGTAATCCACTTATGGAGGGATCCAGAAATGCCATAAGAGTTTAGCTTTAACAGTAGTTTGTCATGTACCACTGAATCAAAGGCTTTGCAGAAGTCTATGTAAATTGCATCTATAGCTTTACCCTGGTCAAGTAGAGTAGTCTATGTTTTTGCAGTATAGGAGTTGTAGATTGCAGGACAATTTTTTTTCCTGAAACCAAATTGTTTTTTGGAGAGAAGGTTGTTTGACTCTAAGTGGAGGGTGATGAATTGGTTAATGATTGATTCCATGACTTTGCACGTGACACAACACAGTGAGATTGGTCTGTAGTTTTCAAGCAGGCTGGGGTCACCTTTTTTGAAGATAGGGATGACTGTAGCTGAGGACCATAGGTTTGGTAAGGAGCTGGTTCTGAATGATATCTCATATATAATGCTTAGGGGTTCCGCTGTGGCATAGGAGAGCTTTTTAAAGAAGTATGTACATAATCCATCAGGGCCAATAAATAGGGATGGTTTTAGGTTTTGTAGTGCCTTTTCTGCATTATCTTCTGTAAAGTCAATATGTAGTAGATCACTATAGTTAGTTGTGGTAACGACTAGGAAATGTGGGGCATGAACCATTGCTGTTTACAAAGACTGAACTGAAGAATGTGTTGAAGAGATTGGCCTTAACGGCTTTATCGTTGCAGTCTTTTTATGGGTGGGATGGTTCTTGATTCTTTAAGTTTGGTGTTAACAAAATTGTAGAAGGCGTGGGTGGATTTTGTACACAGGAGATTTTCCTCTTGCTTGTAGTGGTAATTTATGCATTCTGCCTTTATCTGTTGGCATAGGGTGTTGTATTGGTTTTTAAAGTTTGCTACCTAGCTAGTTTTGTTTTTACGCCATAGTGATCTTTTTTTTGATTGAAGTTTCCTTATTGTTATGGGTAAGTTGCTTTTTTTGTTTTGGGGGGTTACTAATGGTACATATAGTTTAATTACTCTTTCAAGTTCAAACAAGAATGCATTACAATGGTCTTCTGTAGTATTACAGCTAGAGAACAGAATGTTCCAATCAAGAGATAATAGGACAGAATCTATGAGATCATAGTTGGCTTTTTTGAAGTTGTATTTTGGGGATCCATCATTATGATCTTCTTTATGAAGGTGTAAATTGAGACAAAAGTCGATCATACTGTGGTCACTGTTTGAAAAGGGTTCTTGTGTTTGTAGACCATATATTGAGTTTGAGCTGTTGCAGAAGATAAGGTGGAGGCAGTTATTGAGTCTAGTGTTATTAGTTACTAATTGATCCAGTCCCAGTGTAGTAATGGCATTGTACAGGGTTGTATGTATGGGTTCGGATGTACATTCATTTAGTGTCCAATTTATAAGAGGTAGATTGAAGTCACCAAGGAAAATAAGAGGGTGAGGGCAAGAGGCAGCCCACATTAACAGCAGTGATGGGATTCAAATATTGTTGCCACCAGTTTGGTGGGCATGGCTTGGTGGGCGCACTTTGTGCACGTTCACACACTTTTCATGCATGTGCATGCCAAATGAGCACTTTGCGCAGGTGCAGAGGCATTTGTGCAGCAGCAGAGGTGTTCTAACTCACCTCCTGCAAGCCTGCATGATCCCGGTCACTTCAGCAGCTGCCGTGTGGCACTATTCTGTACCGTGCAATGCAGCTGTGCTTCAAAGTGAATATGGAAACCTGGGCGGGCGGGTGGGCTGAACAGCAGAGCGGCGGAGAGAACCGATTCGGTCTCCACTGCTCATCACTCCTACCGGCTCGCTAGAACCGGGCTGAACCGGTTGAATACCACCACTGGTATTAGTGAAGTTAGCTTGTTTGCATGAACTATGTCCTAATCCGGGGCTCTGTAGCATAGTAAGAAGCGGATTGTGGCATTTGAGGACAGTTCACGATGATGGTCTATGGAGAGCAAGTTCCTGTGTATTTGAATCTTTTTTAGATTTAGGGATTTTTTGCAGAAGATAGCAACTCCACCTCCTCTACGGATTTCGTGATCTGACCGATAAACATGATATTCGCTGACTGTGATAATGGAGTCTGGAAAAGATGCATTTAACCATGTCTCACAGACAAATATAATGTCGAATGTGGTCGTTCCTAATAAGATGAGGAATTCATGCATTTTGTTTGTGAGGCTAGATATGTAGTAGTGGGTTTGGAGGAAGTAAGGGACGTGCATGCCTAATGTTGGATGTTGGGGTGATGGTTATGAGATGTAAGTTGAAGGATTTTATGTGCCCCAAGTCTTAAAAATTACAAAATGCTCTCAGAGAAGGGTCAAGGCATAAGTGATCATCCATCCTTCTTGTCAAGAGCAGAAACATTCATCTTAGTTTTCTTAATCTTTGTGCTCTCCAAAACCCATCACTCTAAATATGAAAAGAAATGATTATGATTGCTGCTTCTGTTTTTTTTCTTCATGTATTCATGTGAATTTTAACTCTAGCACAATGTCTATGGAAATTCTTAGTCAGCCAGGTCATGGCTGACAGGTCAAGCTTCTTGGATGAGAAGCAAAATGTCTTCAAAAAACCCCCAGAAAGTCCAGTTGCCTCTTGAAAAAACACCTTTGGGACAACTCAGCACAATCTATGTTTTTACATATTATTAAAATATACACACATTAACATACAGCACATGCATAATCCTAGTCTTGTAACTAATAGAGCTATCATCACATTTGCTTTGAGGGCTAGGCATAATATAATCTAATAAATTGAACCATGTTTTAGAAATGTAGCTCTATTTATCTACATCTGATTTTCTTGAAAATGTTCCATACGGTTTTCAAAGGTGGCACATCAACTTTGATCCTTATCAAGAGGGAAAATGTATTGGTATTATTTTTCTTAATTAGATTTAATTCTTATTAAGCTGATTATGATTTCCCAGGTTATCATACCAATTTCATTTGATGTATGGCTGAATGTTCACCAGATCTCTCTGGAAATGCATATTAATTAAATCCTTATTAATTGCTTATTATTGCATACTGATTGATTGACACAAAAGCTAGGCATATTAATTATAATGATCCAATTGTCAAAAAATTATTTAGGATAAAAAGTATAAATGTCTCAAGAAATGAGTTATAAAGTACAAGTTTTCTACATTTATCCAAGTGATAAATTTGAATTTGTAGGGAGCAATTCATTTAGGCTACAAAAATCTAAGGGGCATGTGACCTTTTAGTCTGTTTAATTTTGTTTTTAAAGTATTTTAGCTTAAAACAGAGGTGGTATTCAGCAGGTTCTGACCAGTTCTGGAGAACCAGTAGTGGAAATTTTGAGTAGTTCAGAGAACCAGCAAATACCATCCCAGACTAGAGATTTTACAGTATCCTTCCCCTGCCATGCCCACCAAGCCTTGCCCACAGAACCGGTAGTAAAAAAAAAAATTGTATCCCACCACTGGCTTAAAAGTCCTTAAATATTTTAATTAAAATGCAGAGTACAATTTCAACTGAAATGGACATTCTTACAAGTTTAATTTTTACATTTATATATCTACAGAAAGAAAATTTTATTGCTATTACAGTTTCTTATGCGTCTTATGTTGTAAAAATTTGAGATTGTAAACAACATGTATAATGAGTTGGGGAGCCAGTTTGATATAGTGGTTAAGGCACAGTCTAGAAACTCAAACTATAAACTGGGAGAACATAGTTTCTAGTTCTACCTTGGGCACAAAGTTAGCTGGGTGACCTTGGGCCAATGATTCTCTCTCTGCCCTAGGGAGGAGGCAATGGCAAACTACTTTCAAAAACCTTGGCAAAAAAACTACAAGAATTTTGTTGCCAGGTATCAAAATCTTACTTGAAGGCACCAAATAATAGTAGTTAAATGTCATTTGGGAACAACCCATGTTATCTCATCTTCAATCTCATTTTGCAAATGTAAATGGAAAATGTAAGATTCTCCATTTTCTCATGGAAAGGGGACTGAACATTAAAGAAATCACTGTTAGCAAAACACAGTAATATAAACTTAAATGAATGGTTACTTAAAGCATGATATTGGGAGATTGAATAATCAGAAACAACCTTCAGAAAATAGCTTCTTTCCCCTTTAAAGAACGTTTAAGACTTTTCAGGGTGCATTTGTAAAATTCAATGGCTGCTTTTAAAACAGCTAGTTAATAAGGCTGGATACTCTCAGTCTCAGAGAATAGATTGAACTACTCCAGATTTCCCAGCCTGATGTTCTCAGATGGATTGGAGTACAATTCCTATCTTCACAAAGGAGTGTTGTCATTAACTGTGCTGATTGATGACAGGAGAGTCCAATACATCTGGAAAGTTGGGAAAGACTGGGCTAGGCTGTTTTTTTGTCATATCCACACAGGACATGAACTTTGTATTTTTATACTTTTATACTTTCTTATATCACCCCTTCCTTCCTCCCTCCCTCCCTCCCTCCCTTCCCATCCATACAGCTGTGGAGACAAACACAAGAATAAAAATGTTGAGCCTAATTTTAGAGACTTGTGGTTCCATTTTTATTTTCAGCAAGCAAAGTATATACTTAGCATTTTCTGTGTTCCTAAATATTCCAGATGTCTTCAGCATCTCCTTGTTTCTGGAGCTTAGACTATAATCCTTTCTGAAATGTACTAGTGTACTGTTGAAATGTTATAATTAAAGTCTCTGTGTTTGTCAAGTCATGAATTATTTTTGGGGGGGTGGGGGTGGGGAAAGCCACAACCCTAAGTTTGAGGTTTTCTAAAAAATGTAGGTCCTACTTTAGCAATTCATCACTGAACAAAACAAGGGTCATGGGAACTTTCTTGAAAGGGGCATGGACTTATAGTCCATTTATCTCAGTATAATCTACATTAACTATTATTTAAGGGATCAAAAAGGCAATTTTTCCTTCCTTCCTTCCTTCCTTCCTTCCTTCCTTCCTTCCTTCCTTCCTCCCTCCCTCCCTCCCTCCCTCCCTCCCAGAGGCAAATTTTGACTCTTAAGATCCTGGCACCAAATTATGGACACTTCTGAATGCAGTAGTGTTCTACACTTGAGTCCAGACTCAGAAAAATCTGCCCAACCTTTTCTTAGATTGAATCTTTTATGGAATTTGATGCCAAGCCTTATTACAGACAAAGTAAAAAGTCATTTCATCTAGATCAATTGCATTCACAATGTGCCTTGCATTTGATCTATGTAGGATAGATAATAAAATGCAAAGTTGCTTACTATTAAAAAGATAACATTTTTAAGCAGAGAAAGACTTCCAGTGACTTTGTAGATTTGTTTTTCTTCATAATGTTATATAAAGTTTGCTGTTTACTTTTTTGAGATGACTCTTCAACTTTTCAAGCTAATATAGTGTTCTGATAATCCCGGACTGCTCCTCAACTGGTTTAGCCAGTCTTGACCCACCTTAACTTCTGAGCTACAACAAGATTGACCATGTGCTGCCAAAGATATTCAAAATGTTTTAACATCAAAAGCAGGATCATTTCAATTGCTGTTATTTTAAGTCTTCTCTTGAATTCAGAAAAAAGGTTTGTTTTGCAGCTTCCAAATATTATTCTTGTTTTTTTTCATACTTTCAAATTTATCAACAAAACGATATACCTAGGACAAAGCAGCAGACAATATGCAATGTATGTCTCAGTAGGGAGCTGTTCTGGATTTCAGTTCAGCTTTTGTAGAAAAAAGTGCTGGCAGAAGCCTGGTAGTACAGTCAAAGTACTCACAGTTTTGTGAAGGATTTATAATGCAAGTTGGGTGTGGTAAATGCAAATCACTAATACAATAATACAAGGTTAGTTTGGTTAATTGAAGTTGAACCTTCAAGGTATATTTGAAAATGCATTGATTGTATTGGCTTTGGACTGTTGAACTTTGATTGGTATGTGCACCTTTTGTATATGTTGATATGCCTGTCACTATAATCTTAATATTATTGGTGCAGTTTATCAGCACCTATAGACTCTTCCTTTTTTGCATCTATTAACCACATAGCCAATGAGAAAGACGCAGTTACTTCTGGTGAACTTGTGACCATTAGGTAGTTATAAATAAACACACTTTTACAACATGATAAATCTATTTGCTTGAACTTGCTTAATAGGAGACATGACACAGCCTATAGAAAGAAGCGTTTAGCTAACCTAGTTGAAAATATTTCTGAAAACCTTGTAGGAATAAAAAGAAGAATGACTTGGGCTTGCCTGTTTGATTTGTATATTTTAGGCTAGAGAAGAGCTAATAGAAAAGAATATGATGAGATTAGCTTTTTATTCTGCTAATTAGTTGCCTTAGTACCACAGATTTTATTTAAGGAAAGAAAAATTTGGGGAAAGTAACTGACTTTAGCTAATTTTTCAGCTGCTCTCCCTTTTCCTAAGCAATCACAGCAGAGATAGATATGTTATATTTTAACTGCTCTCATGGTGGGGACGTTATTTTCAAAAAAATGTTGTAATAATAATACATTTGAATATTTTTTCTGCAAATTGTAGAGACAAAGCTATTTTTGTAGCCCTGGGGTGAAAAAAATTCCAAGGAAACAACATGGTGATTGTTCAAACTGCACAGTGTTTCCTAGATCTAGAATATTAAAAATGTTTTGAGGGTTTTTCTAGTGACATCTGGAGAAATTTTGCCCCATTAGGATATTGGGGTTAAAATTTCACATGCCAAAGGTGAAGAAAATGGGCATTTTACATAAAGTCTTTCAATAAACCCTGGAAGTGAGGTTTGACACAGGGGTGGGATTCAAATTTTTAACAACTGGTTCTTTGGGCATGGCTTAGGTGGTGGGCATGGCTTGATGATCATGTGACTGGGTGGACATGGCTTGGTGGTCATGTTATTGGCTGGGTGTGACCAATTCAATATCACTCACATCAAGGCATGCATCTCATGACTGTGGGGATGCTGCAACAGTCGTAAGTGTGAAAAATGGTCATAAGTCACTTTTTTCAGTGCTATTGTAACTTTGAATGGTCACTCCACAAAAGCAAAGTACCAGCAAAGGAGTGGAAAAAAACTCCAGAGACGTTCCTGAGACAGGAAGTCTATTTCTGCCAAGTATGTAATAAGGGTTAATGGAGAGGCAGTTTCTGTAAGCAACATCAGAATGTTTCCTTCCTGCCTTCCTTTACAGGATTAGGCCAATAATTTCTTCTAACAACCATTTCTCCGAACTGCTTAGAAAGTTAACAACCGGTTCTAGCGAATAGGTGCAAACTGGTAGAATCCCACCCCTGTTTTGACATGAATTGGCCATCTTGTGAATAAATTATAAACAGAAATTCAGTGTTTTGTTCCAAAGTTGTACATTTTGCTTTTAAGGTAAAATAATGTGCACCGGTGGTGGGATTAAAATTTTTTTACTACCGGTTCTCTGGGCGTGACTTGGTGGGCATCGTGTGGCTTGGTGGGCATGGCAGGGGAAGGATACTGCAAAATCCCCATTCTCTTCCCACCCCATTAACCTGCTGTCCAGCTCCGTTCTCCTGTGCAGGGCAACAAAAGAAGATCCAGCCAATCAGCTGGGATGCGGGAGGCAGCGAATAGATGGGGGTGGGGCCAATCAAGAGATGGTATTCGCCTCTGAACTACTCAAGTAGTTCTTTGAACTACTCAAAATTTCTGCTACTGGTTCTCCAGAACTGGTCAGAACCTGCTGAATACCACCTCTGATGTGCACCACATATTCAGGATTCAAATCTTACTAAATAATTGTTTTCCAGTTTTTCCTGCATCTTTTTCCACCTTCTTCTTTGCCTGTTTTCTGTGACCATTTTACTCCTATGAATAGAATGAATTAGCTGGAAGGAACCTTGGAGGTCTTCCAGTCCATCCCCCTGCTCAAGCAGGAGAACATATACTATTTCAGATAAGTGACTGTCTGACTCTTCTTAAAAACATCCAGTGATGGAGTGCCATGATTTCTGGAGGCAAGCTGTTCCACTGGTTAATTGTCCTCACTGTTAGGAAATTTCTCCTTAATTCCAAGTTGCTTCTTCTTTTGATTAGTTTCCAACCATTGTTTCTTGTCCTGCCCTCAGATGCTTTGTAGAATAATTTGACCCCCTCTTCTTTGTGGCAGCCACTCAAGTATTGGAGTACTGCTATCATATCATCCCTAATTCTTCTTTTCTTTAGACTAGCCAAACCCAAATCCTGCAACTATTGTTCATATGTTTTGTCTCCAGGCCTTTGATCATTTTAGTTGCTCTTCTCTGAACTTTTTCCAAAATCTCAACTTTTTTTTTGAGGTATAGTGACCAAACAGACAGTAAGCAGCAGGTGAAGCTAGGCAAAATCACATCTGATACCTGTACAATTAGCACAGGAGCCCCCCAGAGCTGTGTGCTCTCTCCTCTTCTCACTATATACCAATGACTGCATCTCAAAAGATCCCTCTGTTAAAGTACTGAAGTTTGCAAATGATGTAATTGATCTCATTCAAGACAAAGATGAATCCGCATACAAACGGAGGTTGAACAACTAGCCTTGTGGTGGAACCAGAACCATCTTGAACTAAATACACTCAAAACCGTAGAAATGGTTGTAGATTTTAGGAGAAACCCTCCTATACTGCCACCTCTTACAATACTAGACAACACAGTATGAACAGTAGAGACCTTCAAGTGTCCAGGTTTTATCATATCTCAAGATTTAAAATGGACACCTAACATCAAAAACATCATCAAAAAAGCGCAACAAAGAAGGGTTTTCTGTGCCAACTCAGAAAGTTCAAACAGCCCAAGGAGCTGCTGATTCAGTTCTACAGAGGAATTATTGAGTCTGTCATCTGCATCTCTATAACTGTCTGGTTTTGCTCTGCAATGAAACAAGACAGACACAGACTTCAACTGATAATTAGAACTGCAGAAAAAACAATTGCTACCAACCTGCCTTCCATTGTGGACCTGTACACTGCATGAATCAAAAAGAGAGCTGTGAAAATATCTACAGACCCCTCACATCCTGGACATAAATTATTTCAACTTCTACCCTCAAAATGACACTATAGGGCACTGCATACCAGAACAACTAGACACAAGGACAGTTTTTCCCCTGAATGCCATCACTCTGCTGAACAATTAATTCCCACCATACTGTCAAACTACATAGTAAAACTGTATTACTATTATTCTTCTCATCCTTCCTATTACCTGTCTCTTCCCACTTATGACTATAACTGTGTTGCTTGTATCTTTACAATTTATATTGTTTTATTTGTTTCTTAGTATGATCTGATTGCTTACTAGAAACATATGACTATCACTAAGTGTTGTCTCTTATGATTCTTGATGAATATATTTTATTTTTTCTTTATGTACACTGAGAGCATATGCACCAAAGACAATTTCCTTGTATGTCCAATCACACTTGGCCAATAGATAATTCTATTCTATTCTAAAATTGTTGCATATTCTAGGTATGATCTTACTAGGGTTTTATAAAGTGTTAGTAATACTTCATGTGATCTTGATTGCATGTCTCTGTTTATACAACCTTCTGAATATATGGCAACCCACATTTTCTCAAAATATATTGATTCATAGATGTAATGGAGATTTGTCAATAACTTTCCATGTGTTGTAACCATATTGAATGACAGTTAATGCCAAAAACAACTTCCTCTTCCAAATAAAAAAGGCATCAAAAACCAGTGGTGAAGCAATGCAAATATCCTCAAAGTACACACTCAAAATCACTGACAAGAAGAATGAGGGGTAATATTGATTCAGGGGACATGATTTGAGAGGAAAA
This sequence comes from Pseudonaja textilis, assembly GCF_049901715.1. Taxonomy (NCBI): domain Eukaryota; kingdom Metazoa; phylum Chordata; class Lepidosauria; order Squamata; family Elapidae; genus Pseudonaja; species Pseudonaja textilis. The sequence goes on along the minus strand of NC_141997.1, from coordinate 7,078,348 downwards.
AAAATGGCTTAATCTCAGAAACAGCAATGTCATCACTCCACCTCACCTAATTGTATGTACTCTTGATATGGTAAGAAGACAGCCGAAGTATTTTAGGTCTAACTTTTCATAGGTAGGATTTTTTTTTCCTTCATAAATTAAATGGAAGAAGTTTAATTTGTGAAGGAAGTTGAAGGGTATGAAATGTAGAGTGAAACTATGATTGTTTGTAGGCTGGGAAAGTGGCAGGGGCTAGAAATAGCAAGTAAGATTAGAGGTAACACTTTACCACAAATATATGGTTAGTTTCAAAATAGTTCTTTTTCTGAGAGAAAAAAATCCTGTAGGAGTATTTAGCTTTTAGTGGAGGATAGACTTCATTTTAACTGGATATGATTACTATTTACTCTTAGGATAACAGTGTATCCTATTTAGGCTTATATCCTAAACCGATGATGTCTGTTCTAACTGTACCTTTGTAAGACGATCTACAGCATAGGGTAGGGCTTTTACCTTCCCTGGCTCCATCCAATTCATTTGAGATTTGAAAGAAAAATGCAATTTAAAGTTGAGAAGTAGTAACTCGGAAAAACATCTATTCTTATAATGAATATAGTTGCTTTTGAGAAGCAGCTATATTATGAAGGAAAATGGAAGCTGACTTGTTTATTATTGATTATATATATATTATGGTCAGTTATCCATGTTTTATTTCTATAATAGCCTTACAACAAACTTTGAGGTAAGCAGGAGTGAAAGAAAGTATAAAGTATAAAAGAATAGGAATCTACTATACTTTATTGTGTGTGATGTATTTGTGTCCCCCTCTCCTTAGCATTTTCCACAAGTGCAAGGTCCACTTTTTATTTTAACAAATCAACCAAGTGTTGATCCATCCATTGTTGAACAAGTTGAAACAGTGATTTGGCCAAAGTCACCCAGCCAACTTTCAGTTCTAAGGCAGTACTAGAATCTGTAGTCTACTGGTTTTTAGCTGGTGCCTTAACTGCTGGATCGAACTGACTGTTGCACACACACGCTTTCCTTCTATGTCAGCTACAGATGTCTCTTTGCTTTTTTAATCAGAATTAGGTAAATTCTGTGAATTTACAAAAAATTGGAAAATTTAGATAGCTTAAGTGAGAGAGCATGAACCCTTTGAACCTGCACTGAAGTGCATAGGTGAATCATGAGACAAATTATGACATTTCACTGCTTTAGAGCTCACTTAAATATCAACTTTGGCACCTACTGTTTCCATTTCCTGTTTCCAGTGCTGTGATAACCTGGGGCGTGGTACAAAGGCAATACAGTCAGATAATCAGTAGGAGTTCCTTTATTAGCTCCAAATTTGCCCCCAATGTCCTGGTTACCTGCTGGCTAGAGAAAACCTCTCCCAGGAACAGCCATTGGCTGCAGAGAATCAAGTCCAAAACATGGTCAACAAAAACTGTAACTGTAAGTCCAATCAAGCCAAAATTAATTCGACAGGGCAGGAGCAAGAATTCCAGACATGAAGGCATGGCAACTGCATTCTCTTCGCTGATGATGTAAAGCTATTCAACACTACAGACAATACTGCTACCCTTCAAAAAGATCTAGACTATGTATCAGAATGGTCAAACAAATGGCAACTTCAAATCTCAACAAATAAATGCTCTGTCTTACATATTGGCAAAAAATAAATAAATCAGAAAATAAAATACAGGATGAATAGTCAAGACTTTGTTGATGATCCAAACACTGTCAAGGTTCTTGGGGTACTCATCTCTAATGATCTAAGTGCCAGAGCCCACTGTAACTACATAGCCAAAAAGGCGTTAAGAGTTGTTAACCTAATCTTATGTAGCTTTTTCTCTGGTAATATTACACTACTAACTAGAGCATACAAAACATTTGCGAGACCAATACTCGAATACAGCTCATCGGTCTGGAACCCACATTACGTATCTGATATTAACACAGTTAGGAAAGTCCTGAAATATTTCACAAGAAGAGTTCTCCACTCCTCCACTCATTGCAGAATACCTTATGCCACCAGACTTGAAATTCTAGACCTAGAAAACCTACACTGCTTTCGGTCCGATCTAAGTATAGTATATGAAATCATGCATTGCAATGTCCTACCTGTCAATGAATACTTCAGCTTCAACCATAACAATACAAGAGCAAACAATAGATTAATCAAGGTTAATCGCACCAAACTTGATTGCAGGAAATGCGACTTCAGCAACAGAGTGATCAGTGTCTGGAATCCTCTACCTGATTCTGTGGTTTCTTCCCCAAACCCCAAAAACTTTAACCTTAGACTATCTACTATTGACCTCACCCCTTTCCTAAGAGGTCTGTAGAGGGCATGCATAAGTGCACCAATGTGCCTACCATCCCTGTCCTATTGTTTCTTTTATTTTTTTACTTTTCTTAATGTATCCATGTATTCATAAGTACGTTTTTACTTATACCTATTATCTTGTAAGCAATTGACAAACCAAATAAATAAATAAAATAAATAAATAACTCCATATGGCTGGGAAGACTCCTGGGAACACAGATAACTAAAGTCAACACAAGATAAACTCATGTTTGCTCCCAGCAGTGCCACAGTCAGCATGTATTTCTTTTAAACTTTCATTCCCAGGTGTGGGTAATGAAGGGAATCAGGGCCCTTTCTCCCCCGTAAGCCATGCAACCCATGTTGCTCTCTTCTTCATTCCTCCCTGCATGCCCTAGATGAAGAGGGGGTGGGCCTGGGTCTTCCTCTGAACTCCCTCTCCCTTGTTCTATCTCTCCCTTTGTTCTATATCTCCAGCCGGACTTTGCCCTTCCCCATTTTCTTTCATAGCCAATGGAGCCCCAACCGCTGTCAGCTGTTTGTCTTCTTCCTCAGATTCAAACTCTGACAGGGGCATGATAGCTCTATGTAAATCATGGCTTGAGTCAATTGACTTGGAGTGTGTTATAGATAACTAGGTCAAAGTAACCCACCCCCTCCCCAGAACATTTAGAATGGTTTCAGGGAAATTAAGGTGGGAGCTAAAGAAAGGGAGCAAGATAATTGACTTTTACATTTCTTTCGAAATATGTAATGCCCTTGTTGAATCGAGGAGAAATCTCATTGTTTCTCAGATACAATTTTAACTTTGCCAGATCAAGCCCTGCATTTCTAGAGTGGGCCTGCATTAAATTTGATATAATTTGGTATTTCAATTATTTAGGAAAGGAAAAAAAAACACTTAAATGTTCCTTCCTATTTATGTTTCAAAACAAAAACAGCCAATTTCCTCCACCCTTTGTTTTGCTGTAATTGTGTATATGCTCATTCTGTTTCAAATGTGTGTATGTACATCTGACATTTCTTTCTTTGAGGAAATATTATGCAATTAAAATTCTTGATTCCAAACTAACCTTTCATATAATAAATATAATATATGATGTAAAATAAGAAACAGAGCAATATGTAATTATAATCTGGGTAGAATGATCATATATGAATGAAGCTTTTCCCAAAAGTTCCCAACATCATCACTTTCTTACCAATAAAATAAAAGGTGAAAATGGAACTGATGTTATATAATTGTTGCTGGCTCTACCAGAATTTTGAATAGGAATGCATGTATTAGAGTTCCCATTTTTGACCAAGAATAGGAGAGAGCAATTCAGCTTGTCTCTTTGGTGTTTAATATTCATTCTAATGTCAGTGATGCCATTCCAGAACAGACTATAACATTCAGTGCAACTCTAATACTTCTCACCATGTGAAGTTTAATATTTTCTAAGTCTCTCAATCAAAAATGTCCATGGCAGCCAATCTAAATATCTAAAAAAATATTCCCAAGAATTCAGGTATCTTAACTACATTGTGGCATTCTGAACTGTTTTCTGATAATAATAAATGTCTTGGGGGTGGTGGAATCTATTCTTTACAGCTCTCCTTGAAAAACCGCTTAGCAAAAGACGAGACAATGAAGCTGTCCAGAAGGCCAAGATACTTTATTCTTCATGTATGAATGAAAGTGAGTAACTATTTCCATATTGTTAAAAACTATATGGTGCACAATTATTAGTCTCTATTAGGAGAAGAAAGATGTACCAAAATTAATTTTAAACAATCTAGAAAGTCCTAATGCACATATACAATGATTTTTACATTTCAGATATTTGCAGTGGAGCACCTTTTTCTGATTGCAGTTCAATCTGTGCAATATTATATCACTTAAATAAATATGAAGGCTGCTATTGATATTTGTGTATGAAACATGTATTGTATAATCTTTAATGTAGCTTTTTTATTGCTCATTTGTTATGCTGGATAGTGTTGATAACAAATGTATTATAACACACCAATAAATACCAGTTTGATTGGTGACTGAGAATAGTAATTTCAGAAGCAGAACTGAGTAGTAGAATTGAGACAGGGCCTTTGAATAAATGGTTTATTATAAAAGCATACATAAACGTTTATGGTCACATTAGGATAGAATTGAAGATGATTTAATTGATGCTTTAGAGGGGTACAAAAGAAAGATTGAAGGATTCTGATTCACATAGAAAGACTGGAGAAGTAATATCAAATAATGATGTATTAGAACAATGAGGGACGTTAAATCAAATTTTAACACTTCATCTAGGATGCCTCAACTAACTCTTTGGAAGAAACAAAATAAAAGGAATGAAGAAGGATTATATAGTAGGAATTTTAGCTTTGCCCCAGAGAAGTAGGAAAATATTTTTTTCTACAAAATCTGAAAGGTGGTGGACATAAAGCACTGATTACATTGGCTATATTTGTGTTCGTATGTTTAGATTTTGGGGGGCTAATTTTTTACAGTGCAAAAACAACTTGAGGAATTATGGCATAGCAGAAACAAAAAGGAAAGATACCACCATTCTTTTACCTCATCTTTTCTTTTCTTCCACCTGTATACATGAACCTTTGGAAACTGAACTTTCAATTTAGAAATATGGAAATTTCTAACCAAGAAAAGGTTTATGTCTATATTATGGAGATTAGGTCACTTGAAACATGTCTGATAAGATGCCTTCTTGTTGTTAAACCAAATACTGTGTTTTTGGAAAGGAACATATTTTTTCAAACAGATGATTTACACATTCCAAATCTGAATCATTGAAGAAATGAGTCAGTCACAGTTTCCAGGACTGGACATCAGAAACTAAATGAATCCTAGATATGTGGAGATATTCATTGACATTTATCCTCACTTTTCCACGAATTCAAAATAGTCCTGAAATACAACTGTAGTCTTTAGTACACCCCAGAGAAATTAACTGAATCCTCCATTTCATGTAATACAATCCATTAGCTCTGCAAACTATTTGTTAGGGTTATGTCTTAACAATTCTTACATTCAAGACATTTGTAAAAAAAAAAAAAAGACACCTCCTGTATGTAGACTATGATTATCATTTCCTGAACTATGTAAACAGTAGAAGTTTCTGTCTTTCCCTCACTTCAAATTGAGAAAAGTGCTGCAGAATGCACACATTTATACAAAATTGGATCTCAGTGGAACTGAGAATATTTAATTGCTTTTGATTCTAATTAGGAGAAACTTGAATATATAGCCTAGATCCTACATATTGGTGAGCAGTGAATCATAGGAAAAATTTTCATTTGGCTGCAATGGAAATGCTTTTCAGACACCTATTGACTGAAAGACAAAGGAGGAGAAGAACTTGTTACATGCAAACTCAGAGAGAGTGGAGAGGGAGACAGTGTAAAAAAAAAAGCTAATGAAGAAAGAACACATATTTCCCAGACTAGAGATAATTCTTATATCAATAAAGGTACTCCAACACCCTCCAACTATATTTTAACTCAAAGATTAGAAGATAAAGACTAGAATTTAAATGTAGGAAGACAGACCTATGCATAGGCTTTGTAATAATTCTGTTTGCATATGCTTTCATTCTTGTCAGCAAATATAGCTGAGTTGTGTCTGAGAATTGTCTAAGCAAAACAGTAAGTTAGTTTCAAAGTAAGGGGACAAAGTCTGACAGCCAGAGATTATGTTACTGTTGGTGCTACCTAAAACTGCAACTTGAAGTAGAGATAGTCTGCCTCGCCCTCTGCTATTATGTACAGCAATGACCAGTATTAATCAGGGTTCTAGCAGAAGTGCATAATCGGGTACATGCTGACCAGCTAGTGCAGAACCTGACCATCCATCATACTGAGTCAAAAGCTTGGATGATTTGCATTTGCTCCTAAGGTTGCCAGTGACTGAACAGCAGTCAAGGCCTGAACAGACAGATGGCAAGAGCAGACATTTTTCTGCTCTCTGTGCCAAGACAAGCTATTCAAAGTGGCTAATGTTTAGGCTAAATCTATGGTTCTAGTTGACATATATAAAGAAATATACATAATGATAGGAAAACAGCTTTTGTTGCCAACAATATACAGACATAGGTATTTTAGAAGTGGATTTTTTTTTTTGCAAGATGCCTTCTGTCAGGGTTGTCAGACTCAAGGCCGGTGGATCGGATCTGGCCCATGGGGTATTTAGATCTGGCCTGTAGGGCTGCCCTAGGAATAGCGAAGGACCGGCCCATGGTGCCTCTGCCAGTGAAAACGGAGCTTGGGAGGGTCTCCTACAACCCTCTGCCAGTGAAAATGGAGCTCAGGAGGGCTGGCACAGCACTACAGGTGCCCCCGATATGAGTGACATTGAGCTGGCCACACCTATACTGTTCCCCTGAGGTCAAACACAACTCTCATGCGGCCCTCAATGAAATTGAGTTTGACACCCCTGCCTTACATTGACTGCTATTTTTTTTTCATTTCCCCAGATAAGATAGAAAAAGCTGATGCAAAACCACTTCTAAACATGCTGAAGCATTCTCCGTTTCGCTGGCCTGTGCTGGAATCAAACATTGGGCCTGAAGGTCTGTGGTCAGAAAGGAAGTTCAGCATGCTCCAGACCCTTGCTACTCTTCGTGGACAATATAGCAATTCTGTTTTCATCCGATTATATGTGGCTTCAGATGATAAGGCTTCTAATGAGCACATCATAAAGGTATTATTAAGGAAGCCATACATGTGGTATTTTCAATTAATTTCATTTTATTATTTAGTATTCTGTCCTTAACCTGGAGTAGAAGATTCTGGCAATTGGACTGCAGCAGTGTGTTCTAAACAGGACTGGCTTTAAAGACCATCTAGATTATAGATGCTGGATAGTGCAAAATATACTAGTCTGCTTGCTGGTGAACCACAACAACCAAGAAAAAGCCATTCTGCATTGGCTGAAGTGCAGTTCAGACTGCTAGTTTTATCTTGAAAAACCCTATATGGCTTGCCTGTTAAGTACCTTCAGACCTTTTTCATATGGAATTGAATGATCTGATGTACTGTATGCTGACAAATTGTTAATGGCTCCAATGACAAAGTTGTTGGGGATGGGGCCCATGTGTATTACACCCAATATTTTTTTCATTGTGGTCCTTGCATTATGTGACAGTCTTCCCTGGAGGTCTAATCAGTGCCCATCCTAATAGTCTTCTTCAAACTAGTAAAAACCTCATTTCGAGAGAGCATTTGGTATGGTGACTATATGCCATTGCTAGGCCTGTAACATATTTCTTATTATTGTATTGTTGTCTTAATTAAACATGTCTAGAAACCCATGCAGATTGTAATGGTGTATAAAAGATAGGAACAAACTTAGAGACAATAAACACATCATAGATGTATAATTTAGTTAGTTATTCACTTTATATATAATGTATATGAAGGTACAATTATGGAAGCCATGTAGAGATAGGATGTAGGCTTTTGAATAGCAAGTTAGTATTCAAAATTAAACAAGAAAGAAGGAATGCAAATTTGTAGTACCACATGGACATGAGCTATTTATACCTCAGAGAATTCCTTCTTAACCACATATGGAAGAAGGTATAGCATATTTTAAATCTGTATTTAATTAAGCCTTCAGCTAATTTTGTTAACAGTATTTATAAAACTTTTACATCTGTGTTCAACAACATCCTGACATCTGGTTATTAGTATGTATATATGTAAATGACTAAAAGTTGGAAAAATTTAACAGTATTCCTGATGGCATTCTATAGTTATTTCTAATTTAATTTTCAATAATCTTCTTTATAGAAAGTACATTACCATATTCTATTTAATTTTTGAAGAAATGTGTTGTTCTTACATTGCCTTGCTATGAAATTTTCACATTTTTGGGATGAAGCAATTTTGTTTTGTAAAATTAAAACTCCTCAAGGTCTACATATTGATTTTGTCAAAAATGCAGAACATCCAGGGTTAATAAATGGAAGACTTTTATGGACATTGTAATGTGTTCTGAATTCTGCCCATCCCCTTTAACTTATAATGCTATATTGGATGTTGGTATTGCAATACTGCTACAAATCTATTCACAAATAGTCTCTCTAAGATCTTTGGGTTTATCTCTGAAGTCTGGTTATAGAACTACAGTCCAAACTGTGTTTTTGTAAATCTAATATATAGTAATTCTTATTTTATTTATATAGTTAGATCAAGCATCTCTGACTCTATCAGCACGGGAAGACTACCTGGACAATACCACAGAAGCTAAATCTGTGAGTGTTATTTACTCAATCACCTAAGTACATTCAGGATGTTTTCCCAGCCTATCTGGAATTACAATTCCCAAAAGCTAGCTGGATTCAGGGAGTGAAATACAAGCACATCTGCAAAACACCAGGCTTGGAAATTAAATGTTCATTCCTCTATATTTTGTACACTATACAGAGTATAAAGGTGATATTTCTGCTAAAAATTTACATAAACCATGTGAGAAGTGAGCTGAAAGAAAATCTTAATTATGTGATAATATATACCTTATCACTTACTATCTTTCCGGTAATTACATATCGTCCCCAACATAGCAAGTAAATATGAGGGAAGATTAAAAAATAGTATATAGCAATTGAATATTTGAACATACTCTAACATATTCTCCATACTCTAAACAATAAACATGAGCAGGGGTGGGATTCTACCAGTTCAGACTGGTTCTATAGAACCGGTAGTTATGATTCTGCACAGTTCAGAGAACTGGCAAATTGTGCTCCTATCTGGCCCTGCCCTTCTCCACCCGCCACTCCCTCCCCTGCCCAGCCAGTCCTTATCATGCATGCATGACATCGCGTGCATGCCCAACATTGCTGACTGCGTTCTCCTCCACCCAGTCACTCCTTAAGGTATTTCTTTTTTTCCCCTCCCGATGATCAGCTGTTCTGATAATCAGCTGTGCTGGGATCCCTCTCATTGTCTTACTGTTTTGCCCAGGAGGCTTCCCTGAGGCCCAGGAGGCAAAAAGGGGTGGTGTGTGTGTGGGGGGGTATTCATTATCTGCCTTCCTGGGCCCCAGGGAAACCTTCTGGGAGCAAAAATGCCCCCTGAGGAGGCTTCCTTGAGGCCCAGGAGGCAAAAAAACCCAGGTGGGGGGGGTACTGCAAAAAAAAAAAAAAGAGAAGTCACGCCCACCTAGCCATGCCCACAGTACTGGTTGTTAAAAAATTTGAATCCCACCCATGAACATGAGCAATATGTCAGTTACTTATTATCAGTAGAACCCTGCCCTGTTCTGTGACCTGTTCCTTTTCAGTATTGACCATTATTTGCAGCACAATCTTCTTTGTTAATTTATGTTGCAACCAAGGATGTCTTGCTTAGTGCAATTTTACAATCATTCATATATTGCACAAGTCTGAGTTCTTTTCTTGTGTTTAGTTTTCTGAATATGAAAATATTCCCTGATAACATAGAAAAATAAAGGAAGTACAGATGAAGTTCACACCCTAGTTCCTCAATATGCTTTCAAAACCAAACTTTTGAAGAAAGCTAGGGACCCACTTTCTCAATGTGTGTTGATTTGTGCAAATGACATGCTAATTAATATTTGTGATGATGTTAATGCTAATTCTGCTAGCAAGATTTATACAACCCATTAAATAATATCAAAATGTAATACTGAAACTGAAATTAAAAATGAAAATAAGTAAAGTGCTATGTTAGATCATTCAATATAAAATAAGGTAAGTGTTATCTGATTGAGCTATTGTCTTTTTTGCTGTATTAATGTGTGAATTTTACCCCACTATAGTACAGAGATACCTTGCTCCAGTTCATGGTTGATATCTCAGTCCTTTTGGGTGCCAATGCTTCACATGCAGAGTTGGACATGAAGTCAGTGCTTAAATTAGAAATCAAAATTGCTGAGGTTAGTGTTCTTTTAAGTATAGATTTTAGCTGCACTTGTGGTACCCAGTCTTCAGATGAACTTTGGATTTATATCTCCATTCAACACTGTTCTTTCCCAGATTTGTAATTCAGTGACAAAAGGCAGTGTGCCATCTTGGTTGCTGTTGCCTCTTCTGCATCTGTTATTTTCTTCCATCTGTCTTTGGAAGAACATTTGAATAACAGAGTAACAGAATAATAGAGTTGGAAGCAGTGGAAGATTAAGACTCACTGGTGCCCTAAGCACTGACAAATCTTGGTACTCCCCTCCTTTGTACATACTGTACAAACGAAGCCATATTCTCAACTTTGTGGTGCCCCCTTTGGGCCTGGTGCCCTAAGCACATGCTTAGTCTGCTTAATGGTTAATACACCACTAGTTGGAAGGGACCTTGGAGGTCTTCTAGCCCAACTCCCTGCTCAAACATTTACCAGTTATACACCATTTCAGACAAATGGTTGTCCAGTCTTTTCTTAAATACCTCCAGTGTTAGAGCATGCACAACTTCTGAAAATAAATCATTCTGTTAATTACTTGTTCTAACTGTCAAGAAATTTCTCCTTGGTTCTAGGTTGGTTCTCTCCTTAATTAGTTTCCATCCATTGCTTCTTGTCCTGCCTTCACATGCTTTGGATAATAGGTTGACCCCCTCTTCTTCTTACATATTGGAACACTGCTATCATGTCATCCTGGTCCTTCTTTCCATTATACTTCTTTTGAACCACAGTTCTTTGCAATCAAATAAAGTGAAGTAGCATACATTTTATAAACTTTGGCCATTTAGGGTGAAAAATATTCTCATTTTTGAGGTTGGCAGGCACAGATAGACTTTCAGTGATATTTAATCAAATATAATTTTCAATGTTTTTAATTCTATTGGTACCAGTGATTCAGTAAGTACTTAAGATTCCCTTTTAGATTCTTGTTTTTATACTTTATTGTCTTTTTATATAATTTTATTTTTGTACTTTATCTTTTTAATTTTTTTGTACTCCATCCTTTTTTTGCTGATCTTTGACCATAATAAAGGTTGAAAAAAAGATGATCAGAAGCATTAAATTTAAATTAAGTATCCTCTGCTTATAGAGAAAGGATATTTGATCATAATTAAATATGATATTTAAAATTTATTGGTTATGTAACTGTATACTGCATGCGCCTCCTAATAAGTAAAATACAAACAATATGTTGGTATGCAAAATAGTTATTAAACAAGAGACCTTAGCTTTTATTTAAGGTAACTGGGAAGTATGTAAATATAAATCCTCCAATTACAATGAAAATTTTGTATGTTTTATACCTGTGTTGCAAAGTCACACACATAGCACTCAGCGTTGGAACTTTTATCATGATGCAAAATGACTTTGACAAGAGATAAATTAGAACCCTTAGCTAGGCAAAGTATTTTTTTTAAGTCCAGCATAAGATAACATTCAGAAATGATTGAAGCATAAGAAGGAAGAAGTACAATTCAGTACTTGATTTGCAAGATATTATTATTATGCCTAAGCATAATACAATAAGTTTAGTCTTCCTGTAGAATTGATTTACTGATCAGGTATACCTTTCCTTGTAAGGCAGGGGTGTCAAACTCAATTTCATTGAAAGCCACATCAGGGTTATGATTGACCTTGAGGGGCCGGGGTGTGCATGTCCAGGGTGGGTGTGGTCAGCTCCCATTGCTCGCTCTCCTTGGCCAGGTTGCTCACGGTATGTGCAGGAGGAGTGTGTGGGTCAGAAGGAGGCCCACTCTCTCTCCTTGCTCTCTTCCCTTCTTTGTCTTTCCACTTTCTCCTTTCCTGTCCCTTCTTGGATGTTCAAAAAGTGGGGGGGAGGGAATTTCTCAATGCCTCCTTGTCTTGTGATCAAATGCCAGTGGTTTGCTAGTAGTTTGTGGCCACTTGAAAGACTGAGAACAAGTCAGGCTCAGTTTATCCCATACTTGCATTTAGTGGGGGCATCCACAGGCAACAGTACAACTGTGGCTATACTGTGGTAGTTGATCAGAGCTCAACTTTTTATGTGCAACAGCTGTAGCATTTAGGAGCAGAGGCAAGTTAGTTGCTTTTCATACATAATTCTTAAAAGGGCTCTCTTGTAGGGACCCTGCCATGGTCTAATTCAGACTGGAAATATAGCAAAGGAAAATATTTTCCCCACTCTGCTTTGTTCTGTTTTCCTCACTGGAAATGGCTGTTTGCTACACACATGGAGGGGATACCTTCCCAAGAGCTCACAATTTAAGAATATCAATGTATTCTTAATTGTACATGAGGTATCTTTGGGTATTTCTGGGCGGGGAGGGCCATGGGGCAGGCCTAGTTATAAAACAGGCCTTCAAGTCCTCCCCAACCCACTAAGATACCTCATACTTCTCCCTCCTTTCCTTCCATACCAGACTCGCAAACATCTGTCTCCTTTCTGCCACTATTTCTTTACCTTTGTGGTAAAGAACCTTTGAAGGAGGAGGGGAGAGTTGGCTTGGAAATGCTTCTTGTGCTGACAATGGACACTCCTGTGTGCCATAATATCGCACAAGTTCAGGCACTCATCCTGTTTTGCAGAATCAGGGACCCAGAAACTTTCCTTCTCAATGTAAAAAGTGTTTGGAGCACTGGTCTCCTGCTCCTCCTGACAAACTACTTTCCAACACCGCTGTGTCAGGGATGCTCCCTGCCTGCTAAAATCCACTATGGACAGAGCTCCTTCAACAACCCATCCTGTGGCCAGAACCAGGAAGATTGCTATGGAATCAACTGGGGTGCAGGATCCAATGCTGTCCATGGCCCAGGTGCACTGCTCTCTCATGCACAGGCCTTACAGTTTGAGTGCGCCCCTCACACCCACATTCAGTCTGCTGGAGTTCACCACACCAGGAGAGGAATGAGACCCCGTTGTCCCACAGAGCACTTATGCATGAAAATGGGGTGTCTGTGTGCAAACGGGGCACTTGGAATGATTTTTGAAGACAAACCTGCTGCTGCGCCTTTGAAGAAAGCTTCAGCTTAGACACAATTGGGGCACCCAAGCTAGTGGTGGTGGCAGGAGCCACCTGAGCAGCCATGATCCCTGCTTCCCAGCCAGCCAGCACCACCTGACCTACTCTCTGCCTGGCCAGCCAGCCAGCACAAAGCCTCCTCTTTCTCCTTGTCCTCCCTGCTCAACTGGTGGTGGTCTCCATGGGACAGGGTCTCATTCCTCTCCTGGCGCAGCAAAGTCTGCTGGGCTGGATGCAGGTGTGAGGGGTCTGGCCCCACAGTGCCTCCTTGCTCAGTTGAAGGCTTCATTCAGCCTTCAAACAGTAAGGCCAGTGCACATAAGTGAGCAGCGCACCTGGGCCACATAAGGCATTGGTTCCTGCACCTGACTGATTCCAATTTCATGGCTGGCTTTAGAGTCTGAGGGCAAGAACAAAGTCTTCAGCTGAGTGAGGAAGCACTGTGGGGCCAGGCCTCTCATACCCATGTCCAGCCCACCTGAGTTTGCCACACTGGGGGAGGAATGAGACCCTGTTGTCCCATGGAGCATGCTTGCATGCAAATGGGCCATCTTCATGCAAATGGGTGCTTGGACCAATCTTTGAGGGCAAGCCCTTGCTGCACCTCTGCTTTTAGCTTGGACACAGTCAGGGCACTCAAGGTGGTGGTGACAGTCACCTGAGCAACCATGATTTCCCCCATCCCCAGCCAGCCAGCACTGCCTGATCTACTCCCTGCCTGGCCAGCTGACCAGTGCAAAGCCTCACCATTCTTCTCCTCATCCTCCATGCCCAAGTGGCAGTGGGCTCCGTGGGCTCATTCTTCTGCTGGTACAGTGAACTCTGGCAGGCTGGACATGAGTGTGGGGAGCCTGGCTCCATGGTGCTGCTTCACTCAGTTGAAGGCTTCATTCCTGCACGCAAACAGTAAGGCCTGTGCACGCAAGCAAGTAGTTCATCTGGGGCACGGACAATGTTGGTTCCTGCATCCAGCCTTAGATCGGACCCTCAAGCTTCCCTGGAACCAATGAGGAGCTGGCCAGCTGCCTTGGCCCTGCTCCCTCTGTGTATGCACAGGAAGTAGTGAGTACGCAAATGCTGTCATCCTGGGTGAAAGGGAGTTGCTCAAAACGCAGTCAGCCTGCTGGAGAAGATGGTCCACAGGGACACCAGGCATGTTTGCTGCCTCCTGTCCATGCATCTAGGGAGTGGGGAGGTGCTGGGGAGGCCCCCCACTAGCTCCAGTGTGGCCGCATGGATCTAAGGCTGACCATGTCCCAGCCTGGATGGCCACCTCTGATATGTAGATCAGTGCCTGGTCAGCCTGGACTGGGCAGAGGTGCTGTAGGCCAGCCATTTAGTGTTTCTAGGGTAGCTCCACTGGCCAGATCTAACCACATTGTGGGCTGGAGCTGGCCCACAGGCCTTGAGTTTGACACCCATGATCTAAGATTTTAGAAGGCACTAATAGAAATAAACGTGTGTACAAATACTTTTTTAAAAAAACTGGACACTATATTTTGAGACAAATCTCTTTGTCAGTGGACTCAAGTAATAAAAATACCTTTACAAGATACAGTATATAATGGAGTAAATCTTTCCATCAAAGTATAACATTTATAACGTACAAATGCATAATGAATAAATGCAAAGGACACATTAAAAAGGCACTAACCAGTGTAAAACAGGGAGAGTGCCACAGGAGAACCACCCCACCCCCCACCCCCCAGTATATTAAAGGTATAAAGCAGGGAAAAACAGGATGGAATCTTAGAAACTAAAGCAGAACTTAAATAAAACAAACAAGCAAGCAAAAAACTGATTAATTAGTAATACAATTTAGAGCATAAAAGTGTATCAAGAACATGGCCCAAATAAATCTTTTACAAAATGACAAATAACCATTCATGTACTGACCAAACATTTTGCAATAATATCTTGCAAGGCTATGGGTAGTTGAATCTATTTATGGATAAATATATAAGGGCTTTCAGTCCAGAACTAACAATTGTGTCAGAGTTCAGGATAATTGTGTTGTATAGAAGAGGAACAGTAGCAAGTTATACATAAATAGCAAAAAACCTAGAGCAAATCTAAATTATAACCCATTTGTTGTAGGGAGGAAAAATAGTAGTAAAATAGCTGCAAGAATGTTAAAAATTGAAAGGCTTTTGGTAAATATAATTTACTTAAGGAGTGGCTTTATGATTTTTTTTAGTGTGTATGAGAATTCAGCATCTGTGTCTAATAACTGGAAAAATACTATTAATGTTCTCTTTAAAAATAAAATTAGCAAGACTGAATGCAAAATTTAAAAGGATTTAAAGAAAATGTGTGATGAAGTAGATATAATTAATTAGGGAAAGTTTTATGTGAATATGGTGTGAAAAATAAGTTAGTAAATGTGATAAATGTGATTGTATTTTTAGACAATGGTTGAACTCTGAACAGGGAAGTAAGACAAGGATCCCTGATATGCCTTTTGTTGTTTAAGTTATTTATAGATAAACACAAATAAAATATAGAACTTACAATTACTCTCTGTGTGTATTTTACAAGAAATGAATGATTGCGAGTTATTTATAAAAGCAAAAAACTAGAAGCATAAATTATAATCATTATAATATATAGAAGAAAATTGTTAAAATAGTTATTCAGATAAGTGGTTGTTTATATATAATTATAAAATAATTCTATTTGATATCAGCAGGTTTGATGTAACATTGTTTCAGTGAAGGAACTATTAAAAGATCTGTTGATATTAACAGAGTCAGAATGGATTTCTTAGTAGCATAATATTTGTTTACATGTATCTTTGCAGATAATGATTCCACATGAGAATCGAACCAGTGAATCTATGTATAACAAAATGAACATATCAGAACTCAGCAGCATGATCCCACAGGTTGGAAAACAACTTTAATAATGCATGATTGGACTGGGTATTTACCTTTCTAAATTGAAAGCTGCTTTAGATGTGCATAAGGTACAATTTAAATTAAAATAGTTAAATATATATGTAAATAAATGCAGCTGTTTTATGAAAAGTTCAAAATATTTGCAATGTGCAGTGAACTTCAACTTTGCAATCAGGTGAAAACTTACTCAAACTTTTTTTTATAAGAGCCAAAAGCTAAACATTTATATATCTTTCAGTTTGACTGGCTGGCATATATCAAGAAGGTGATTGACACTAAACTCTATCCTGACCTAAAGGACATTGATGCTTCAGAAAATGTGGTCGTCCGAGTGCCGCAGTATTTTAAAAATTTATTCAGGATATTAGAAAGAGAAAGGAAAAAGTAAGGATTTCTCATTGATGTTGTTTTTCTGCTGGACTTTTAGAACAAATGTTGGTTCCTGGTGCACTTTGAAGTTTCATACCAAGAAATAATATATACCTGCAAAAGTCTTTCAGTTCATCATGGGACTTCCTTTATAGGATCAAAACAGAACTTTTAAAAGTTATTATAAGGATTTTTCATTTGCTTTGCAGAAACAAATGCATTAAATATATAGTAAAATCACGTGATTTTAATTTAGATAATATCAGAACAGCCTTTCCTAACAGGAGATTCTCCAAATGTGGTAGCGTACAGGGCCCATAAATGTTAGCAATATATTTCAGTGTGATGAACTATGTTATCTATTTGGCAAAGAAAAAAGGAGAAAAATAAGGAATAAAAGAACCATTTCATGAGAACATGAAGAAGCAATAGCTTCTGACTGGATAACCTTCTACTCAAATCAATACATGCTACTACTTTGTTTAAAAATGAATACAATTGCAAAACAAAATTGCAATTGCAAACAAAAGAATTGCATTTCATTTTATTTAAAATGGATGCCATTAAAAAAACCACATTGCAAAAATCAGATAAATTAGATAAATAAGACAGCAAAAGCTAAAAATGAAGAAAACAAACTGGAAAGGAGAAAGAGAAAAAAACCTTCCTTTGTTAGAATTTCCAAATAATAATGTTATAAAATTCAGATTTTAAGCAAAGGCTACATGAAATAATATTATCCAATCTTATCTTTGTTAACCTGAAGCTATCTCAAAGACTGAGAGTTGACATTGAATCCAGCATAAAATGTTGGCACACACATACATCTATTATAAAACCACTTCTTTTGCTATCTTCCAGACAGGATATATATATATTCAACCATAGATAGAGACGTTTCAATTTGAGTGCATAGAGATATATGACAATATTAATATCACTTTTATATATTTAAACCTTAACCCCCAAATCTGGTCCACCATAGTATTTATCTCTAATCAATAAGGAACTACGTGACCAAAGCTTATACGCTAAATTTCCTTGATATTTATCATCTCTCCAGCTTAAGGCAAGATTACAGCCAACCTTTCTGAAACATCCAAAATGCCTAATACATTCAGTTTGCCAAAACTATAATATAGTACTATAGATTCTAAAAACAGATTATGATAGACTATGATCAATCACTTATTGCATTCAAGTGATATACTATGGAGTTAGAAAGTCAATCAAACTAATCTGCCCTATCAAAGAACGTCTTTCTGCATAATCAATCCACTTTTTTCCTCTTGTTTCAAGCTGGCAAGGTATTTAAATCAAATAATCTTTTCTAAATTTTGAACAACATAACCTTTCATTTTGTAAAACATTAAGGCATGTTTTAATGCTTTCCAACAACAGTTTTTCATAGGAAGTATTACAAAGTTCCTTATGAGTTAAGATTGTTTCTTGATGGAGAAGTACCCATTGAATATCTATCCCATGTGTTCTTATGTTTTAGTGTTCCACAAGGACTTAAGCCAGTTTCATAATTCCCTACATGCTGAAGTCCACAGGCAATTCTGATTTATTTTATTTGAGATTATTCCTATCAAACCAGTTCATTTCCATTACCTTTTATGTGCCAAAATATTGTTACACTTTTGGAAATCTTCATGCACGTTGATCATCATGAGGGTCTAATTACAGTTTTATGCTTGTTTTTTTTACTTACCTGAAACAGAAACTATTAATCTGTTTAATTCTGTGGAACTAAGTTTTTAAACAATTAAAAAATAATACAAAACATACTTAAAGTTTTGTACACCTTAAAGCTTTTGTTTTGCAATACAGGATATTGCATGTCATAAAGAAATTAATACTATTTCTTAGATTTAATACATTTAACAGATTAGCAGAGTTGGAAGGGGACCTTGTAGGTCATCTAGTTCAATCCCCACCCACGCAAGAGACCCACCATTTCTGACAGATGGCAGTCCAATCTCTTCTTGAAAGCTTCCAATGATGAAGCCCCCACAATTTCTGAAAGCAAACCGTTCCATTGGTTGATGGTTCTCACTCTCAGAAAATGTCTCCTTATTTCCAGGTTAAATCTCTCTTTGTTCAGTTTCCATCCATTATTCCTTGTCTGGCCTTTGGGTGCTTTAGAACAGGGGTCTCCAACCTTGGCAACTTTAAGACTTGTGGACTTCAACTCCTAGAATTCCTCAGCCAGCAAAGCTGTTGAGGAAATCTGGGAGCTGAAGTCCACAAGTCTTAAAGTTGCCAAGGTTGGAGACCCCTTCTTTAGAAAATAGCTCTCTGTGGCAGCCCCCCAAATATTGGAAGACTGCTATCATGTCTCCCCTGGTCCTTCTCTTCACTAGATGAACCAGGCCCAGTTCCTGTAACCGTTCTTCATATGTTTTAGTCTCCAGTCCCCTAATCATCCTGGTTGCTCTTCTCTGCACTCTTTCTAGAGTCTCAACATCTTTTTTGTAGTATGATGACCAAAGCTGGATGCAGTACTCTAGGTGTGATCTTACTAAGGCTTTACAGAGTGGTATTAGTACCTCACTTGATCTTTATTGTATCCCTCTGTTAATGCAACTTAGGATTGCATTGGCTTTTTTTGGTGCTGCTGTATACTGTTGGCTCACTTTTAATTGGTTGTCCACTAAGTGTCCAAGATCCCACTCACAATTACTGCTATTAAGCCTGGTTTCACCCAATCTATATGTGTACTTTTGTTTTGTTTTTTTGCCAAAGTATAAGACTCTACTTTTCTCTATGCTGAAGTTCATTTTGTAAGATTGGGCCCAGTGTTCAAGTCTGTCAAGATCCATCTGGATCTTGAGCCTATCATCAAGGGTGTTGGCTATTCCTGCCAGCTTAGTATCATCTGCAAATTTGATAAGTTTCCCTTCTATTCCCCCATTTAAGTTGTTAATAAAGATATTGAAAAGTGCTGGGCCTAAGACTGAACCTTGTGGCACCCCACTGCTTACTTCCCTCCATGTAGACGTAGTACCATTCAGGACTTGTTGAGTATGATTTATCAGCCAGTTACAAATCCATGATCATGATCATGCAGCTGCCGTGGCCATTTACTTTCTTCATTTCGTCATTCCCCGGGAGAAGGTAGAAATCAAGTGGCAGCAGTGGTGGCTAGAGCATACTGCCGTCTGCCTTCTCCCGGGGAATTACAAAATAAAGAAAGCAAGCAGCCATGGCAGCTGCATGCTCTAGCTGCTGCTGCCTCCCCCACCTTTTCGTGCCACCTGCTGCTCTGGAGCTCGCCGGATCATTTTGGCTTACAATATAATAGGTGTAAGTAAAAACATAGTTATGAATACATGGATACATATAAGAAAAATAAAAAAATAAAAGAAACAATAGAACAGGGATGGTAGGCACGTTGGTGCGCTTATGCATGCCCCCTACAGACCTCTTAGGAAAGGGGTGAAGTCAATAGTAGACAGTCTAAGGTGAAAGTTTTTGGGTTTGGGGAAGAAACCACAGAGTCAGGTAGAGTATTCCAGACATTGATCACTCTGTTGCTGAAGTTGTATTTCCTGCAATCATGTTTGGTGCAGTTTACCTTGAGTTTGTATCTATTGTGTACTCTTGTATTGTTATGGTTGAAGCTGAGGTATTCATTGACAGGTAGGACATTGCAATGTATGATTTTATATACTATACTCAGATCGGACTGAAGGCGGCATAGTTCTAGATTTTCTAAGTCTAGAATTTCAAGTCTGGTGGCATAAGGTATTCTGCAATGAATGGAGGAGTGGATAACTCTTCTTGTGAAAGAGTAAGAGTTGCAGATTACAGGATAGTTTTTTCCTGAAACCAGATTGTTTATTAGAGAGTAGGTTGTATGTTTCTAAGTGGACGATGATGGATTGGTTAATAATTAATTCCATGACTTTACAGGTGATGCAGCATAAAGAGATTGGTCTGTAATTTTCAACTAGCCTGGGGTCTCCCTTTTTGAAGATGGGGATGACGTGGCTTGTGACAATAGTTTTGGCAAGGAGCTGGTCCTGAAAGATTTTTCAAAGATTATGCTTAGAGGTTCGGCTATGGCAGTGGATAGCTTTTTTAAGAAGTAGTCACATATTCCATCCGGTCCAATAGATACAGTTGGTTTTAGATTGCGTAGTGCTTTTTCAACATTGTCTTCTGTAAAATCGATATGTATTAGATCATTGTAGTTGTCTGTGATTCGACTAGGAAATACTGGGCATGATCCATTGCTGTTTACAAATACTAAGCCAAAGAATGTGTTAAAGAGGTTGGCTTTAATAGTGTCATCGTTGCAGTCTTTACCATTAGGTCCTTTCAGGGGTGGAATGTACCTTGAGTCTTTTAGTTTGTTGTTTACAAAATTGTAGAAAGCATGGGTGGAATTGGTGGGTAGAAGGTTTTCTTCTTGTTTAATGTGATTGTTTAATGTGCATTCAGTTTTTATCTGGTGGCATAAATTTTTGTATCGGCTTTTGAAGTTGGCAACGTGACCAGATTTATTTTTCTGCCAAAGTGATTTCTTTTTGGATTAGCTTCCTTATTGTTATGGGTAATTTATTTTTTCTGGTTTTGGGAGTTGTTAATAGTACATATAGTTTGATGACTTTTTTGACTTCAGGTAAAAATATGTTGTAATGGTCTTCAACAGCATTGCATCCAGTGAATAGAAATTGCCAATCAAGGGATGAGAGATTGTTGTTTATAAGATCATGGTTGCCTTTTTTGAAGTTATGATTGGGGATTCCGTTGTTATGATGATTTTTGTGTGGATGTATGTTGAGACAAAAGTCAATCATGTTGTGGTCACTGCCGGAAAAGGGTTCTTTAATTTATATTCCGTAAATTGAATTCAAACTATTGCAGAAGATGAGATGGAGGCAGTTAAGTCTAGTGTTGTTGGTTACTAGTTGTTCTAGTCCCAGATTTGTTACTGCTTTGTAGAAGGTTGCATGTGTGGGTTCAGTTTTACATTTGTTAAGGGTCCAGTTAATATGAGGTAGATTGAAGTCACCAAGAACGATAAAAGCGTGTGGGCAGGATGCTGCCCATGTTAGTGTATTTAGCTTGTTTGCATGTTCGATGTCATAATCAGGGTCTCTGTAGCATAGTAAGAATCGAAATGTGATATTTAAGGACAGTTCACAGACGATGGTCTCAGGAAGAGCAAGCTCCTGGGGAACCTGGATGTTTTTTAGGTGTGAGGACTTTTAATAGAAGATAGCAACACCACCTCCTCTACGAATTTCACGATCTGATCAGTAAACATGATAATCTCTTACTGTGATAATAGAGTCAGGGAGAGATGCGTTGAGCCATGTTTCACAGACAAATATAATGTCAAATTTAGCCATATTTAGTAAGAGGGGAAATTCAGGTATTTTATTTACAAGGCTTCTTGCATTGAGTAGCTTGCATTTAAGGCCAGTTGTGGTTGGAATAGAGGTATTTAGGGGCATGCGTGCCTAGTTTTGAGTGATGTTGGATTGGATGGGGTGGGATTGGATGCGGAATTGTGGGTTGTGTGACTTCCTTTTAATGCAATCAGCTCTGTAGTCAATGTATAGGTGCTTTTCTCCATTGTCTAGATGATTTTTGAGTTCTGCGCGGAATTCATGGGTGCTGATTCTTTGCAGTATGGATAAGTCTGGTCTTGAGTTAAGTTTTTTGTGGTTGGGATTGGTTTTTACAATGGCATTTATTGTATGAATGAATATGCGTTTGCTGGACTCATTTTTGCATACAACTCTACAAAATCTTGGGGCCACAGAGACGTCACTGTATTTGCACCCAGGGCTGTCTCTGGTTATTTCAATGATATCTTCAGGAGAGATGTTTTTTGTATTTGAGTTGCTTATGATATCCCCAACTTTGGTGGTGTGTTTCCGTTTTAGCCCAGATAGTGCAGTAGCAGTGCAAAGCGACCATCCTTGAGCAAATGGTGGTGGGTCCCCCTGCTTGCTTTCCTAGGCTTTCTCGCACCTCTTTTCCTCCTTTCCCCATCCCGGATCTTCGACGCATGTCCCGGAGGTGGAAAGAACTGGGGCGCCAAGTAAGTCATCTAGAGACTATCCTTCCCATCCCCCCAGCCCTGTTTGTATCTTGCCGCTGAGGGCTGGATCCGATGCAAAGCACACATAGTCTAGATTGCTGTGACACTGTCTGGGGGCTTTTGCATGGCCCTTGTGTCATATACTGTGATGGGCATGCATGAGGTTTTAGCTCCTTGGAGGTTACTGGCTTTCCCGGCTTCCTGTGCCAGATCGAAATGCCCCATTTTCTGGGAGTCAGTGGGGTTGCAGACAACAGTAGGCTCTCCTCTTGATGGGGGAAGGGAACCAGGCTGTGGGGTTTCACTGTGGCCAAAGGAGAAAGTGGCATCGGGCTTTTCATGAAGGGAGGAGCTAGTGGCGGCGAAGTGCTCAGATTGGGAGGGTGAGAACCCAGCTGCCTCCCATTATAGCACTGCTGCAGCAAAGCCTCCACTACCTTCCTGACCAGGTGTGTGTGTGTGTGTGTGTGTGTGTGTGTGTGTGTGTGAGAGAGAGAGAGAGAGAGAGAGAGAGAGAGAGAGAGAGAGAGAGAGAGAGAGAGAGAGAAGAAAGAAAGAAAGAAAGAAAGAAAGAAAGAAAGAAAGAAAAAGAAAGAGACAAAGACGGAAAGAGGAAGAAAGAAAGAGAAATAAATAAATAAAAAGAAATAGAAAGGAAGGGAGACAGTGTGTGTGGTATGTGTGTGTGTCTGTGTGTGAGAGAGAGAGACAAGAAAAGAAAGAAAGAGCAAGAAAGAAAGAGGAAGGGAGAGAAAGAAAGAGAGAAAAAGAAAGAGAAAGAAATAAAGAAAAAAAAAGAAATAGGAAGGAAGGGGGAGAGAGAGAGAAAAAACTCTGTGCTATTATTTTTAATTGTTCCATTATTTATCATATATTAATATTTTACACTGTCTCTACACTTAGAGTGATTTTACTGCCTTTCTTTGCTCAGGGCTACCACATATTTTTCAGGGTTTACATACATTCAATGTCTATAGTCCAGAGCATAAATACACTTGTGTTTAACAGAGTTGAAAGGGACCTTGGAGGTCTTCTAGTCCAACCCCCTGCTCAGGCAGGAAAACTGAGGATGCCAAAATCTGAGCAGAGTCCTGGGAAAGGTGTCAGAATAACAGAATAACACTTAGAAGGGATCTTGTGGGGAACCCTATACCATTTCAGAAAAATGGCTGTCCAGTCTTTTCTTAAAAACTTCCAGTGTTTGAGCACCCAGAACTTCTGGAGGCAGGCAGTTCCACTGGTTAACTGTTCTCACTGTCAGGAAGTTTCTCCTTAGTTTTAGGTTGCTTCTCTCTCTGTTCAGTTTCCATCCATTGCTTCTTGTTTGCCTTCAGGGGCTTTGGAAAAATATATTGCCCCCCCTTCTTTGTGGCAGCCCCTTAAAAACCCATTGCCTATCTCTTGGGCAAAGCATGTGAGCCATTTCCTCCTTTCAGTGGTCCATGAAAGTACATCTATAGTATATAGATAATAAAGTCAAAAAAAGGTGAACAACGTTTTTACAGAACTATAGATACGTTGAGGCTGGGTGTGACAAGGAATGGCTGGGAGGGGAGGGGCCAGGCAAGGCACCCCTTGACATGAGTGACATTAAGTTGGCCATGCCCACCCAGTCACATGACTACCAAGCCACACCCACCAAATAAGCCATGCCCACGGAACTAGTAGTAAAATGTTTTGAATCCTACCACTGGCTGATGTATATGAAAAGGCATTTGGTACATCAGAAGCAAGAGGGGTAGCAATCATTGCAGCTAAAAGATGTGAATTTATGATAAAAGCCATAAAAAGGGATGATATGACAAGATTTCTTATAATCCAAGTTTTGATTTATGGACAAGAGAAAACTTGTACGCACCTAATATAAATCAAAGAGAGTTTTATAATAAGGTATAAAAAGAAATAGAAGAAGTCAAAAAAGGTTATGTGATATTGGCAGGTGATTATAATATAGTTGTGGATAATGGAATTGACAAATCCAATCCATCAAAAATGGAAATAAAGTATAATAATACAGATTTAAGAAAATGTATTAATAGAAATAAATGTTTGGAGAGAACTACATGGTAATCAAAAGAGTTATACATATTTTTCTGGTAGATATTAAAATTTTACAAGAATAAATTATATATTTGTAACATTAACATTTAGAGAGGCATTAACATTTAGTGACCATTCAAAGTTACAATGGCACTGAAAAAAGTGACTTATGACCATTTTTCACACATATGACCGTTGCAGCATTACCACAGTCACGAGAGGTCAGGCGAGGAGAAGCACCCCTTGATGTGAGTGATGTCGAGTTGGCCACACCCAGCCAGTCACAAGCCATGCCCAGCCAGTCACATGACCACCAAGCCACACCCACAAATTAAGCCACACCTATAGAACTGCCAATATCCCTTATTAATCAGGATACTAAGATTTTTACATCAATATTGGCAAATAGACTGAATAAATTTATAGGTAATTATATTAAAAATGACCAGTGTGGATTTATAAGAGGCCAACAAATGTCAGACATAATAAGAGGGGTATTAAGTATAGGTTATTGTATAAAGAATCAAAAATTAAAGGCAGGTTTATTAGAATTAGATGTATATAAGGCCTTTGATTGTATGGAATGAACTACATTGAAGATATTAATAGAGAAGTTAGGTTTTGGAAAACTTTTTAGAAAAGTGATAAATCAACTATATTTGGAGAATAACGCGAGAATAATTATAAATGATAGTGTTACAGAGACAATAACTTTAAGGCAGAGTTGCCCTTTATCCCTAGTTTTATTTGCATTATTGATGGAGGCTTTGGCAAATACAATTAGGGAAGATTCATTGATTGAAGGAATTGGCATACATAAGAAAACTACAACAAATTTATTTGCAGATCATACATTATTAACATTTCAAAATGCCATAGTTATTATGGAGAGGATATATTTACATCTGAATGAATTTGGGAAATATAGTGGATTACAAATAAACTTGGAAAAATCAGAAATGATGTTATATAACCATAGCAAAGAAGAAATGGACGTATTGAAAGGAAAATATAAATTAAAAATAGTAGATAGTATTACATATTTAGATATTGACATCCCCCCAAATATTCAAGAGTTAAAGAAAATATATTATGAAAAGTTAAAGAAAGATGTAAAAGTTAAAAGAGAGCAATGTGGGAAAGTAAAATTATCATGGTTTGGAAGAATTACAATGATAAAAATGAAAGTTTTACCAAAAATTAACTTTTTGTTTTGGAAGATCCCAATTAAGTTTTTGGATCAAAAATTAAAGAGGTTTCCAGAAGTGTGTTGTAATGGAGGTAAGAGAGCAAGAATAAATAAAGCATTATGATATGAACCATTAAAAAGGGGTGGGCTGGGTCTTCCAAATTTTAGAAATTATTGGGTAGCTAATCAATTAAAGGTGGTCCCAGATATTTTAGCATTAACTAGAGATTTAATATGGAGTTGAAAGAATTAAGGGAAATAGGTAGTCCAATTGAAACTTATTGGTTTAAAAATGTTCTTAAAAAATTGCTAGAAAGATTTAAAATCCATTTAAAAAAAACTTCGATAGAACTATGGAATAAATGGAGATACCGGTTTATGCTAGGAATTTCTTCTTTAACACCAGTGGTGGAAATGGAGAAGTTCCCTAAGACTGAATTGAAAAAATGGATTAGTAAATTAAAAGAAAATCAGATATATAAATGGGAAGACTGGAAGAACAAGATAAGAATATAACACAACTAAAGAATGTTTTTTCAGATATTAAATTAAATTGTTTGAATTTAATACAATTAGAGAAATGGATAAAAATAGAAGAAAGATTCAAGGAGAAAGAAAGACAGTTAACAAAATTTGAAATGATTATAAAAGAATGTGAGGTGAATGAAGAATATATAGGTAAAGGAAGAATTGGGAAAATATATAGGATATTAACTGAATTAGAAGATCAGGCAAAAGGTTTAAAATTAATTTGGGAACCAGATTTAGGAGAAATAAATGATAATGATTGGAAAAATATTTGGAATACAAGAGTATATAAAAATATGTCAGTTAGAGTTAAGGAAAATGGATATAAAATGATATGGAGGTGGTGCCTAACACCATGTAAATTAAATCAAATAGATGATAAATATACAAATATTTGTTGGAGGTGCAAAAAAGAGGTTGGAACATATAAACATATGTGGTGGGATTGTGATAGTGCACAAAAATATGGGATATGGTGTTTAGGGAAATTAGAGCACTTTTGAATGTAAATTTAGATATGTCACTGAGGATTACATTATTGTTGCTGGTGGAAAAATAGGATATAAATAAAACAAAAAAGGAACTGATTGTACATTTGATAATGGCAGCTAGATTAGTGATGGCTAAATATTGGGGACAAAATTGAGATATGCAAAGAAATGAGTGTTATAATGAAATCTGGAGTATAGCAGCAAATGATAAATTGACAACAGAAATCAAATTTTAAAAAGGGATGATTAAAGTAAACCATTATAATGAAATATGGGGATTTTTATAAAAATAGTGTTGGTGGAAGGCAAAGGGAATAAACCTATTCAAGAACATATGTTGCTTTGGAGGGGATAAGGGCACAATTGGAATATATTGTATATCTTTTAAATGTTATAAAAGAAAAAAATAAGTAATAAAAATGGTCTCTGGGGGAGGGAGTGCACTGTAATATTTGTATTTTTTTGTATCTAGATTTATATGTGTTATGTTTGTATTATTTGTATTCAAAATAAATACATAAAAAGAAGCAAAATCAGAGTAGAGCTGGAAGGGATCTTGGAGGACTTCTAGTCCACCCCGCTGCTCAGCAGAAGATCCTACACCATTTCAGACAAGGGACTGTCCAGTCTCTTCTTAAAAATCTCCGGTGATGAAGCACCGCCAGTGTCTGAAGGCAAAAGCTGTTCCACTGATTAATTGTCCTGTTAGGAAGTTTCTCCTCAATTCCAGGTTGCTTCTCTCCTTGGTTAGTTTCCATCCATTGTTTCTTTCCCTGCCCTCTGATGCTTTGGTAAATAAGCTGACCCCGCTCTTCTTTGTGGCAGCCTCTCAAATACCAGAATATTGCTATCATGTCCCCCTTTAGTCCTTTTCTCTAGACTAGTCAAACCCAAATCCTGTAACCGTTCTTTTATGTTTTAGTCTACTTTAGTTGCTCTTCTTTACACTTTTTCCCAAAGTCTCAATATCTTTTTTGTAATGTGGTGATCAAAACTGGATGCACACTACAGGTGTGGTCTTACTACGGCTTTATAAAGCAGTAGTAATACTTCATATGATTTGATTCTTTGCCTCTGTTTATACAACCAAGGACTGTATTAGCTTTTTTGGCTTCTGCCGCACATTGCTGACTCCTGTTTAAGTGATCATCCACTAAGACTCCAAGATCCCTCTTGTCGTATATCTCATACGAACAAAGGACGCGAGTCGGTGACTAAGTTCAGCTCATTTATTAGGGTAAAACACAAGTGGGGAGAGTGGGGAAGAAGCGCGGCTTAAAAGCACTTTCTGCTGAGTGCTGCGGCCAATCGGGTCGTTTTGAATCGCCCGCGATCGGCTCAGCCAATCGCGGTCGATTCCGAACGACCAATCAGTGCCGTGCACTCAGCCAATCCGGTGGCCGTGCGCTTTAGCCAATCCGGGCTGCCGGATTTCGAGTATTCAAATGTCTGTACAGAACACCCTCCTCTTGGTTTGGTCCTACGTGACGTAGTCCCGTAAGTAGGCAGGGCTCCGTGTTTTCCGACTTGACTTGCGCTGGTCAGTTGTCTCCTGGCTGTCGGCCGGTTCGGTGGGACTCCTGTCGCTCTCCGCCTCGTTGATGGAACCGCCTGGAAGGGTGAGTCAGGCCTCTCGCTGCGGCTCCCTCCTGGTCTCCCGGGTTGGTCGAGCTGCTGGCTTCGCTGCTCCGCTCGGCTTTTCCGGGCTGGTTGAGCTGGCTTGGCTGCTCCCGCTCGGGCTTCCGGGTCGGTTGAGCTGGCTCAGCTGCTCCTTCCAGGTGAGGCTTCGAGTGGGTCGATCTCCGGTTCTTCAGGTGGTGAGTACTGCTGGTTTCTTTTTGGGTGGGTTTGTTCTTTTTGTTCTTTGGGGGCTTCCTCCCCTCTTGGTTGGTGTTTTGCCGGTTCCTTTCAGTGTCTGGTATTTGCGTGTCGGTTGTATTTCCCGCGGTGGTTCTTGCTCTTAATTGGTCGATGTGGCGTTTCCACGGTCGTCCGTCGGTAGTTTGAAGGCGGTACGAGTGTGGGCCTGTTGCTTGGGTGATCGTTGCCGGTATCCAGAGGGGTCCCCGGTAAGGTTTTTTGCGTAGACCCTGTCTCCCGGTGCGAATGTTCTGTGTTTGCTGGTGGAGTCAGGGGGTCTTTCCGGGTTGTATGTGGGGTGCAAACGGTCGAGCGGTTCGCAATTTCCTCCCCATTAGTAGCTCCGCTGGGCTCTTGTTCGTCGTAGTGCTCGGGGTTATGTGCTGAATTAGTAGCATCCGGTTTATTTTGTCTTGTATGTCCCCGGTTTCGATCTTTTGGATGGTCTTTTTGTGAATTGGACCATTTTCTCCGCCCTTCCGTTCGCCGCGGGTGCGCCGGTGCCGTTAACGCGTGTCGGATCCCTCGTTCTGCCAAGAATTTCTCGAAGGGTAGCGCGGTGAACTGGGGGCCGTTGTCTGACACGATGACATCGGGAAGGCCGTGGGTTGCGAAGAGCTTGCTGAGTTCTCTGATGACGGCGTCTGTGGTAGTTGTCTTCATGTTGCTTACCTCCAGCCAGTTGGAGTAAGCGCTCACGGTTACCAGGAAGGTGTGTCCTCTGGTTGGTCCCGCAAATCTACGTGGATTCGGGACCATGGCCCCGAGGGGTTTCCCATTCCCGGATCGGGGCAGCGGGGGGGTTTGGTCTTGATTCCTGGCACTGCTTGCAGGATGCCACCCAGGCTTCGATCTCCTTGTCCATCCCTGGCCACCAGGCGTGACTTCTGGCCAGGGCTTTTGTCCTAACGATGCCGGGGTGCCCTTCGTGCAGCATGCTCAGGACTTCTTTTTGCAATTTTTCTGGGACTATGACTCTGTCCCCCCACAGTAGACAGCCTTTCTGCGTTGATAGCTCTGTTTGTCGGTTCCGGTAAGCTTTGAACTCGTTGTCCACGTCCTTCTCCGCCACCCTTTTCCCACCCATCTTAGGACCTGCGCCAGACGTTTGTCTTTATTGGTTGCTAGGGCAATGTCTGACGCGGTCAGGGGTAGGTTGGGTAAGGTCTCGATGCTCAGGGTGGATGTGGTGGGTGCTGGGTCAGCGTCCAGGGTGGGTAATGGTGTGCGGCTAAGGGCATCCGCGTGCGGGATTGACTTACCGGGCGGTGGATTAGCCGGTAATTGTAGGCGGCGAGAATTCGGACCACCTTGTCATCCTTGGGGAGAGGATGATTGGGGTGGCCCGGTCTCCCGCCAGTATTCCCAGCAGCGGTTTGTGGTCCGTGATTATGGAGAAGGTCCTGCCGTAAAGGTATTCGTGGAATTTCTTTACGGCTGCGACGATTGCTAGAGCCTCTTTGTCCAATTGGCTGTAGTTTCTTTCGGGTTTTGAAAGGGTCCTTGAGAAAAAGGCGATGGGTGCTTCTTTCCGGTCGGCGAGGGTGTGGCTGAGGACGACTCCTACGCCGAAGGGTGATGCGTCGCACGTTACCGTGATGGGGAGTGTCTCGCTGTACTGGATGAGGACAGCGTCCGATGTGAGAAGGTCCTTGGTTTTGTTGAAAGCGTCCTCTTCTCGCCTCCCCCACGTCCAGGTGGCTGCCTTGTCGAGCAGCCTATGCAACGGTTCCGCCACGGTCGCCTTTTGGGGCAGGAAAACATTGTAGAAATTAATCAGGAATGCTTGTAACTCAGTTTTGTTTCTGGGTTTCGGGGCTTCCTTGACGGCTTTTATTTTGCCCTCGGTGGGGTGGATTCCGTGCTGGTCTAGTAGGTACCCCAGGAATTCGACCCGAGCCGTGCGCAGTTGGCATTTCTCCCTTTTAACTTTTAGTCCTGCACTTTGGAATCTTTGCAGTACTTCCCTTAGGCGGCCCTCCAATTGTTTCTGGTCGGCCGCGGCTACCAATACGTCGTCAAAATAGGGTACTACCCCTTTTATGCCCCAGAGGAGCCTCTCCATTAGGCTTTGAAATACCCCCGGGGCTACGCTGACTCCGAATTGGAGCCTCTTGCAGCGGAATGCCCCTCGGTGTGTCTGCGCTTCTGCAGTTTCCTCGTCGACCGGCAGTTGCTGATAGGCTTGGGCCAGGTCGAGTTTGGCGAAAACCCTGCCCCCCAGTGAGTGTAGAAGGTGTTGCACTACTGGGACGGGGTAGGCACTTTGTTGTAGCGCACGGTTCAGGGTGGCCTTATAGTCCCCGCAGATTCTTACCGACCCATCTGGCTTTATCGGGGTGACTATAGGGGTCTCCCATCGGGCATGGTCCGTTGGCTCGAGGACTCCCTGCTCGATGAGCTTATTTAATTGCTCATCGATTTTGGGGCGGAGGGCAAAAGGCACTCGCCGGGGTTTGAGGCGGATAGGGGCAATGGTGGGGTCAAGGCTGAACAATATTGGGGGCCCCCGGTACTTGCCTAGGTTTCCGTCAAAGACCTCTTGGAACTCGCGCACGAGCTGCTCCTCCCAGTCCGCCTCGGCGACGTGGTTGGTGCCGGTCACTTCTAGTCCCAACGGCGTGAACCATTGAAGTCCCAGGAGGGGCAGTCTCGTTCGACGATGGTTAGGGGTAGTATTTCGGTGCGCCCTTTAAATGTGACCTTGAAGTGCCCGGTCCCTACCACGGGGATGCGATT
The DNA here is from genome assembly GCF_049901715.1 of Pseudonaja textilis. Classification (NCBI taxonomy): domain Eukaryota; kingdom Metazoa; phylum Chordata; class Lepidosauria; order Squamata; family Elapidae; genus Pseudonaja; species Pseudonaja textilis. Next base: position 7,046,941 of record NC_141997.1, on the reverse strand, counting down.
CCCCTGGTAGTCTTTGAGGATGAGCTTCTGGCTCTCCAGCTCGTGCCGTTTCATGGAGGGTACTAGCCGCTTAATTTCCCGCCACGCGACCATGGATAGGTAAGATCCGGAGTCGACTTCCATTTTGCAGGGGCGGTCTTCGATGGCGACCTCCACGTGGACCTTCCGGCCATCCCAGTTGGAGGAATGGCCAACGATGACCGTCTGGTGCGTTTCCTCGCGCTGGCGGTTTTCGTTGAAACGGCGGCTCCTCGCTTCCCGGCTCCAACGGCTCTCGCTATCCCGGTCGCGGTTCCTTGGGGGGGTGTTGTCGCGTCTGGCATTGTCGCGCCTCCGTGGGCTGCCGTCTCGGTGGCGGGGGCTGTGGTTCCGTTTGAAACGGCAGACCTTGGCGATGTGGCCCCGCTTGTCGCAATGCCGGCATATTGCATCAAAGAACCGGCATTCCGACCGCGGGTGTTCGCCGGCGCACTGGAATTTTGATTTTCGGTTCCGTTGCTCGCGCCGGTCGCGTCCCGTCTGCAGTCGGTGGATGTCCTCCTCGTCATCTTCTGAGTCGGAGGGGGATTCGAGATCGCCGTGATGTGTGGAGGCGGCTGCTCGATGGTCAAATCCGGACTGGTTCTCGGGGGTCGCGGTCGCTTCGGTCATGGCGGGTCGCTCTGCGGTGCCGGCTTGCCGCAATTGGGCCGCTGATTTCCGGGTCGCTTCTGCTGCGGTGGCTTCGGCAAGGGCGTCGGCGAGGGAGATGTCCCCCTTTGCCATGATCCGGCTCTGCAGGATGGGGTCCCGGAGGCCGAGGACGACGCGGTCCCACAGGGCTTCATCGAGATCGGTGAACCCGCACAGGCCCCCGAGGTCTCTGAGGTCGGCCACAAAGTTGCTGACGCTCTCCCCTTGCTTCTGATCGCGGCGGTAGAATTCGTGCCGGCGGATGAGGGTGGGCACGGCGGGTGCGTAGTGGCTCCTCAGCAGCGGTTCGAGATCAGCCCAGTCCATGGCCTTTACGTCGAGCGGCTTGGCGAGGGCTTTTGCCATTTTAAACACTGCGGGCCCGCAGTGTGTGAGGAAAACGGCCCTTTTCCTCTGCCCGTTCGCGTCCTTGAGGTTGCTACTCTCCAGGAACATGAGGAATCGGTCTATGTACGATTCCCAATCCTCCGTAGCTTGGTTGAAGGGAGCGGGTGGCACATTGCCGCTGGCCATGCTGCCGGTTGCGGTTCCGTGGGCCACGTGCGGTGTGGGACTTGTTTTAAAATCCCATCCTCGTCGCCAGTGTCGTATATCTCATACGAACAAAGGACGCGAGTCGGTGACTTGGTTCAGCTCATTTATTAGGGTAAAACACAAGTGGGGAGAGTGGGGAAGAAGCGCGGCTTAAAAGCACTTTCTGCTGAGTGCTGCGGCCAATCGGGTCGTTTTGAATCGGTCGATTCCGAACGACCAATCAGTGCCGTGCACTCAGCCAATCCGGTGGCCGTGCGCTTTAGCCAATCCGGGCTGCCGGATTTCGAGTATTCAAATGTCTGTACAGAACACCTCTCACAGTTAATGTTTTTTAGCCAGGTTTCACCTAATCTGTACTTGTTCTTTGCTTTTTCCTGCCCAGGCATAAAACGTTACTTTTGTCCACATTAAATTTCATTTTGCTGGATAGGGCTCATCATTCAAACCTGTTAAGATCTTTTTTGGATCCTGAGCTTGTCCTCTGGGGTGTTGGCTATTCCTGCCAGCTTTGTAACATCTGCAAATTTGATGAGTCCTTCTATTCCCTCATCTAAGTCATTTATGAAGATTTATGAAGAAGTCACAGATCGATATACACTGCTCAAAAAATAAAGGGAACACTTAAACAACACAATGTAACTCCAAGTCAATCACACTTCTGTGAAATCAAACTGTCCACTTAGGTAGCAACACTGATTGACAATCAATTTCACATGCTGTTGTGCAAATGAAATAGACAACAGGTGGAAAGCAAAGGCAGTTAGCAAGACATCCCCAATAAAGGAGTGGTTCTGCAGGTGGTGACCACAGACCACTTCTCAGTTCCTATGCTTTCTGGCTGATGGTTTGGTCACTTTTGAATGCCGGCGGTGCTTTCACTCTAGTGGTAGCATGAGACGGAGTCTACAACCCACACAAGTGGCTCAGGTAGTGCAGCTCATCCAGGATGGCACATCAGTGCGAGCTGTGGCAAGAAGGTTTGCTGTGTCTGTCAGCGTAGTGTCCAGAGCATGGGGGTGCTACCAGGAGACAGGCCAGTACATCAGGAGATGTGGAGGAGGCCATAGGAGGGCAACAACCTAGCATCAGGACTGCTACCTCTGCCTTTGTGCAAGGAGGGACAGGATGAGCACTGCCAGAGCACTGCAAAATGACCTCCAGCGGGCCACAAATGTGCATGTGGCTGCTCAAATGGTCAAAAACAGACTCCATGAGGGTGGTATGAGGGCCTGACGTCCACAGGTGGGGGTTGTGCTTACAGCCCAACACCATGCAAGACGTTTGGCATTTGCCAGAGAACACCAAGATTGGCAAATTCACCACTGGTGCCCTGTGCTCTTCACAGATGAAAGCAGGTTCACACTGAGCACATGTGACAGATATGACAGGGTCTGGAGATGCCGTGAAGAACGTTCTGCTGCCTGCAACATCCTCCCACATGACCGGTTTGGCAGTGGGTCAGTAATAGTGTGGGGTGGCATTTCTTTAGGGGGCCGCACAGCCCTCCTTGTGCTCGCCAGAGGTAGCCTGACTGCCATTAGGTACCGAGATGAGATCCTCAGACCCCTTGTGAGACCATATGCTGGTGTGGTTGGCCCTGGGTTCATCCTAATGCACGACAATGCTAGACTTCATGTGGCTGGAGTGTATCAGCAGTTCCTGCAAGATGAAGGCATTGATGCTGTGGACTGGCCAGCCCGTTCCCCAGACCTGAATCCAATTGAACACATCTGCGACATCATGTCTCGCTCCATCCATCAACGCCATGTTGCACCACAGACTGTCCAGGAGTTGAGAGGTGCTTTTAGTCCAGTCTGGGAGGAGATCCCTCAGGAGACCATCCGCCACCTCATCAGGCGCATGCCCAGGCATTGTAGGGAGGTCATACAGGCACATGGAGGCCACACACACCACTGAGCCTCATTTTGACTTGCTTTAAGGACATTACATCAAAGTTGGATCAGCCTGTAGTGTTTTTTCCCACTTTAATTTTGAGTGTAACTCCAAATCCAGACCTCCATGGGTTGCTCAATTTGATTTCCATTGGTAATTTTTGTGTGATTTTGTTGTCAGCACATTCAACTGTGTAATGAACAAAGTATTTAATAAGAAGATTTCATTCATTCAGATCTAGGATGTCTTATTTTTGTGTTCCCTTTATTTTTTTGAGCAGTGTATATATAAAAGTATTAATTCTATTCTTTCAGACTAAGCTTTTAAAAATGTTTGCCTATTTGCAATGTTTAATTACTTAACATCCTTTATATAATTTAATTCATTTAGCCTTAAAATGATCTGGTATGTCATTATTCATAACATAATGCCTAAGATGTTGCAGATGTTGTAGCATTAGTTACAAACAATAGTTTTTATCAAATTTATTTTTTAAGGTTTATATTGATCTTGTGATTGCATTGATTCAGCTGTTAACTGTCCAGAATAAAGCAGGTTACACTGGAAGAACAGAGCAACAGCTTTCCCAATAAATAACATTCTTACTATATTCCTTGGAATTATATCTTTGGCTCTAGTATGGAACATGCCATTAAGAAATTGATTTCTAAGCTTTTCTGAAGCTCTAACAGCTAAAACATTCAAGATGCTTATTTAATTTGCTTTTAGTGACCACATTTTTTTTTATCATGATTAATCAATTAAAACTATACTAATGAATACTATAAAAGTTATTAAAAGGGAGGCCGGGTGACTGCACCAGTGACTCTTTCTTGTCTCAACCAACCCACAAAGTTGTTAGAACTTTAAGCCTAAATCCCAATTCAGGATATTCAAAAGGAAAATGTCCTCACTTATTTACATTATGGCAATTACGATGCAGTCTGTTCATTCTTCTGTAATATGTTTTTGTCAATTCATACTTTGCTCATTAATTTCTAAGTTGATATTGTAGTGAATAAGAACATAAAAAAATATTTACGTATATTTCTTGTATTGGCTGTACATTAGAACACATAGATATAACTGGTCTTCATTTGTATGTATTACAGGACTATTGCCAACTATCTGGTATGGAGAATGGTTTATTCAAGAATATTCAACCTCAGTCGACGTTTTCAATATAGATGGCTAGAATTTTCGAGGGTGAGTATGAGACATCAATATCCATGTTATTCCTGCCTATAAGATGAATAACAATATTTGATATCCATATTTCATGATCTAGCCTGCCTGAACCAAAAGTTTCTGTAGAGATCAATGTGTATTGAACAAATCATTGCAATTTGGATCCTGACAACCATTTTTTTAAAAGGGATCTTTAGAGTTTCTTTGTTTACTTATTTGAAAAATTTATATGGCCAACCATAATACATAAAATCACTCTGAATGGCTAACAATTAATAGAACACATAAAATAAAAAAAATCTTACATATCACCAAGTGCTGTAATGCTTCAATCACAAAAACATAAATACTGGGCTTACCTCCCACCCTGGCTCAATGCTTGAGGGAAAAGCCAAGTTTTAATGGCCTTTAAGAAGACAAGGAGGGTAGAGTTGCTCTGTTTCTCAAGGGTAGGCTGTTTCACTGGGTAAGCACAGCTACAGAAAAGGCTATACATGAACTTACCATAACATATCAATCTTAACTCAAACAGGTAATCCAGGGAACAACATCTTTACTGCCTCAATGGGATAAATGTGTAAACTTCGTAGAAAGTGCTCTCCCATATGTTCTTGGCAAACTATTTGTACAACTACATTTCCAAGAAGATAAAAAAGAAATGGTAGGTTTTATTTTGTTTTACTTATTTTTTTAATATTTGTTTGATTGTTTCAGCACAGTAAACAATAGTAGAAGAGTTCACAGCAATTATACAAATTGCTATTGTAGAAAATAAAGAGTCCCAGCTTCAGGAACAAATAACATCCATATGAAATCTATAAGGTTAAATAGATATTATAGTTTACTTAGGATCAGCTGGGTAGAAATGAATACGTAATTGTTTTTCTGTCTTTAAACTGAGTTAGATACTAACTGCTACACTTACCATAGTTTTGTACCAATTTTGCAGCATTTTCTTCCCCAAAGCTTGAGTTTTGTATCACTATAGATAAGGGAATACAGACATTTCAAAATAAGATCCTGAGGAAATTATAGTGCTGTTTTCATGCAGTATACATGCTAGCATTTGGTACCACTTACATTGTTTTGTTCCATCAAGGGCAAGTTTTGCAACCCCATCAAAACTAGGTCACTTATATGCATTCTATGTATTAGCAATGAAAATATTGTTCTAGGGCCTATTGACCACTGAGAGCATACTACTTCTAATGGACATTCTTGAATTTTATAAATACATATATGTAAGAAACAAAAATATATTACTATATTACAAAAACAAAAGAGTCATAAAACTAAGACACCAAATTTAGACTCAACATCTCTATGAACACTAAACAGAGTACAAGACAAGGTAGTGCAGGGGCCTTCAAACTTGACAACTTTAAGGCTTGTGGACTTCAACTCCCAGAATTCCTTAGTTAACATGACTGGAGGAGGAATTCTGGGAGCTGAAGTCCACAAGTCTTAAACTTGCCAAGTTTGAAGACCTTTGAAGTAGTGTGATATCCCTGTGCTTACCTACAATGCTTGATAGAATATTTACCATAAATCATAAAATGGGTGGTATTATAAGATAGATGTTTGTAGAAAGATAGTGGATGCTGTGAGGCTTGTAGCAAGGAATAAATTATCACAAGAAGGAAAACTGCTGTATTTCTTGTTATATGGAAGTGAGAGTTGTGTCACAAGAAACATAAACATGTTGAATGGGGCACTTAAGTGGTTGTAGCAAAACAAACAAGTAAAATTATTTAAGAATAGTTAATGACAGAATATGGATTGAATACAAAATTAAGTAACCACTATGAAATATTTTGAGGTGGCATGGTTATACAGAGAGCATGAGAGAGATTTCAAACAAAAAGAGAAATAGTGTATCGGTTAAGAGGAAGGGGAAGATTGAAAAAATTCTGGCTGGCTGCATTAATAAAATCCTGAAAAGAGAAAGGTATGAAGCATAAAGACTAAAAGGCAGCATAGGAAGTGGATAACAGATATGATATAAGCAAATATATAAATCAATTGTGAATAGTGTGGGTGCAAGACTGATTGAAGGCACACATACATATGCATGTGCGTGCACATACACACGCACACACACACACATATAGAGTTTTACCTGTGTTTCCTTTTCTTTTATCCTATGTTATGCTTTTAACTTCTTTTGCTTAATAATTCTTATTCCTTTATGGTACTTTGTATAATGTTGCTTACTGCCCCAGGAAATAGTGTGATGGCTATGTATGTATTGGAATATTAGCTGTGCCTGAGTATAGGCATAACCCAAAATGTGTTTTAGAGGAAAATTGGAAAAGAAAACTTTTCATCTTGAATAAACAATCCCATGCATGTTTATAATCCTAGGCACACTCCATTTATGCCAGAGGTGGGATTCAGTTTTTTTAACAACCGGTTCATGTCAAGGGGCGCTTCTCCTCACCTGGCCTCTCATGACAGTGGGAATGCTGCAACGGTCATAAGTGTGAAAAATGATCATAAGTCTCTTTTTTCAGTGCCATTGTAACTTTGAATGGTCACTAAATGAACTGTTGTAAGTCAAGGATTATCTGTACAAAAATACAAAAAGCTTCTTTGCTTTCAAAAAGCTGCCCTAAATACCAATCATTAGATTAAAAATACCTGCAAGCCAGAGTTACAAATCAGGCAGGGTGCCAGAGCAGCTTGAGGAATGAAAATAGTTAAAATGCAATGATAACTATCAGCAGCCAGCAACTCTTGCTCATAAAGTGAAACCCTTTAGCAGGGAGGTCATTTAAGCTTTCCAGAAAAAGCACACCCAGGAAAAGCAATCCTTAGTTCCATTTGCGCCACTTAAAGATACCAGCTGGTCTCAATCATCTCACAAGATATCCTAAGGAAATCATCCAGATTTAAGAAAAGGTCACATGCCCCCCAGAAAGGCAGTAAGAAAAATCAGTGCCAAGTTTGCATCCTGCCTCTTGGAAAAATACCCCAAAAGGACAGTGCCAGATATCGCTAAAGCAGTGAAGGACACCCCCTCCCCAGATAGAAAAAGAAACCGTGAGGCAGGAAAAAATTAAAACACAATACAAATAATTAAATCACAACAGTAGCTGTTGCTTTTTGAAGTTGAATAGGGAAAATTATCCCACCAATAAAGACAGGATTAAATGTCACCAAGCACAGAATTAACCTTAATCAAAAACCAGTTTTAGACCAAAACTCAGAAAGGGTATGTAAACTCACGTTTGAATGTCAATCTTTCTAGCTAGCCAAGAAGCTCTGCTGAACATCACTCATCTTGGTTCCCTGTCACTAAAAGCTTTGCTTCATTATTCAATTATTTCTTCAAAGTGCTGATTGTCCAGGGAAGTATTTCCTTCCAACAGCAGTGTAAAAATCTTAAAACAACCCTTTTAAGCTCTGGAGACAGGAAGTCTAGGCATACTGGCAGGAATGTAATAAGAGTGGAAAAAAACAAAAGGAGATTGCTTCCAACTACTGGTTCTCCAAACTGCCTAGAAAGTTAACAAGGGGTTCTATAGAACTGGATAGAACCGGTAGAATCCCACCCCTGATTTATGTCTTGTACATGCCTCTTTGTGGTAAATCTCATGGAAATGTTGGATTTTAATATGAATATGGACAATATGTAAATAAATACTCTGGTTTATTTCATTTTTAAAATGAGTCCTTTTCATTTCTTTAGTTTATCAATCATGTTTCAGCTGCTTAGACGTTATAACCCTAACCCCATATCCTCTTAGTGGTAGATGCCTGTTGCAAAACAAATAATCTATTATGACATTCTCAACTGTAGTCATTGATGAATGCATGCCCTGGGTGTCATCTTGTCTTTCTTCTTTGATCAAACATATAACATTTATGATCTAAATTTAGCAATATATTTGACCAAAAGCCTAAGCAGCGTGAATGGCTATGCCTCAACAATTTTGATAAGAACTCTGAGGATATAAGAACATTCTTCCTGTTAGCACTATTGCTACAGATGTGGATAAAAGTCAGAATATACTCCAGAGCCCAATTGTAGACTCTAGAATATGAGCTAACAATGTCTGAGTTCAGGGAGTTCAGCTCATTAGTTCACTAAGTTAATTGAAACATTGCTCTGCCATCATTATTCTCTGAGTTAACCTATTCCCTGGGATGCAGTTTACTCTTGATTGTTGAATACTCAGTACTGTACTGACTTCCATATTGAATTAAAATAATGCAATATTAAAAGACATGAATGAATCATAAAAATAAGATGCTGCAAGTCCTTGCAAGTCATTTAGAGAAGGGCATTTTATATAGATCAATATAAAAACACAATTTCAGCCAGCAGTTTCCAGGGTGGTAGCTGAATTGAAACAAAAACAGAAGTGTTGCAGCACCTTGAAGACCAACAATTCTGTTATAATATTAATGGAAGTTTAATGCAATAATGTTAATCTAAGCCTATTTCTTAGGTTTAGGTGAAATTAGAAGTTTCATCTACCACTTACTCCATTTTTTCTGAGTATTTTGTCAATATTTGTTTTCACATTTCAGATTAATATTTAGGGGAAAATCTAACTTTGATGCTTTTACATACTTTCTTTCAGAATAAATGCATTTGATAAAAATCTTGCTATTTTTATCAGTCTTAGGCAGTTTTTGTTACTATGATTTTTTTTTCTTAGAATTGAAATTAGAGGCTAGCAATACAATGCAGGGTAAAAATGTATGGGAATTGAAATACAAAACACCTAATGTTTCCTTCAGATGACAGAGCTGACTGAAGGAATTCGATGGGCCTTTATAGACATGTTAGAAAATGAAAATGACTGGATGGATTTGGATACAAAAAGAAAAGCTGTTGAAAAGGTAAGGATATTAAAATACAGTCTATACTATCATATGTGAATGCATAGCAAGAAAAAGAACTGAAAATAGGATTGGATGTTTATTGCAAAGTTCTATGATTTGTATCTTTTATTTGAAAAGAAGGTATTTATTGAGCTGCCCTTTAAGGGGGATCAATTAGCATGCCTGACGACTTGGCACTTAAACACCTTAATTGAAGCAACATTCAGTATGGTTGAGCTTCAAATATTACATCAAACCCAGAGGCTACAGAGGCTGCCTCTAATTAAGAAACCACAACTTATCAGTGCCAAAACTCATTGTGTTTACCAATTTGTTTGTAATTGCGGAGACAATTACATCAGCAGAACTGATAGGTGTTTGGCTTTCAGAATAAAGGAGCATCTTCTGAAATGGGTCCAAACAGCCTTGGGTAATCCAACAACAGCAGCAAATCATGGCCATAAAATGCCTTCGGCCATTACAAGACACTTACTATCTACAGGTCACCAGGTGGATCAAAACTCTGCATTTAAAGTTCTACTATGTCATTGGAACTCTCGTTTCCTGCAATTTGCTAAGGTAGTTGCCATTAAGCATTTGAAGCCCCCCTTGTGTGTGCAGAAATGGCTTTATGTCAATCTATACCTCCCATGGGCATAAGGCTTGCCATTGGTTGCTTTCCTGCATACATTATAGGCTTAATTAATTAATGCTCTTGCTAGATCTTATATTTGAGGCTGATTTTAACCATGCTATTGTAATGTAGGTACTAATGAGTCAATATGAAATGCTTGCATCTACCTCTTCGTCTTTTGATTAAATTATTAAAAGGGACTGGTTAACTCTTCTTTATAGTCATGGTGATTCTTTGATTCATTTTGCATTTAAATAGAACAAGTTAGTAATTATATTTAAATAAACAGTTTTCCTTGGGAGAGAAACTATTAATGTAAGGCTTTAAGACTTCTCTTCTGACATTGTTCAATTCCTGGAATTGATTGGAATTACTGGATTGCCCCATATTGTATATCTCAAATCAAATCAAATCAAATCAAATATTTATTGTCAATGTACAACATGTATACAATAAAATAGAAATGAGCCTCTCTAGGTGCAGCCTTCCCCCCCAAAAACACAAAATACATCTCAGTAACTCAATAAATGAAAGAAATAGAATCCCTAAACCCAAATAAGTAATAACTAACACACATTCCCATTTACCTATATGTATGTAACATTATATTATATTACATTGGTATGAACATGTTGCACGTTACGCTGGCCCTGAAAGACTATCATATTAAATCTAATTGTGGTATTATGTTGCATTCAGAAGTCTGACAGCCCATAGATAAAAGCTATTTTTCAGCCTATTCATTTGTCTAGTTATGCTTCTATATCTCCTGCCCTATGGTAGGAGAGAAAAAAAGTGCTGATCAGGGTGTGAATCATCCCTGAGGATTTTCTCACTCTGCTGAGGCAGTGGGTCCTGGTGATTTCATCCAGTGGTGTCAGGGGACAGCCCGTAATTTTTTTTTGCTGTGCTCAACACCCTCTGTAATGCCTTTTTGTCCGTGGCTGTCAAGCCAGCATACCATACCATAACACAATATGTAAGGAGGCTTTCTATCGTAGACTGGTAAAAGGAAATAATCAATCATCATTCCACCTAATATTTCTGCAAGACCCTAAGGAAATGGGGTCTCTGTTGAGCCTTCCTGACCACCTGGATTGTGTTATTTTTCCAGATGATATCTTGGCTAAGGTGGACTCCCAGAAATTTGAAAGAGGAGACCCTCTCCACACAGCCCCCTTGATGTAGAGTGGGCAGGTTCCTCTCTCTGCTTCTGGAAGTCTAATACCATCTCCTTTGTCTTGCTGAAGTTTAGATGCAAGTTGTTTTCTGAGCACCAGGTGGATAACTTCTGGGGTTCTTCCCTGTATGCTAATTCATCTCCTCCTGTAATAAGACTGGGTATGGTGGTATCATCTACAAATTTTATTATCACATTAGATGGATCAGAAGATATGCAGTCGTACGTGTACGAGTACAGGTAGGGACTGAGCACACAGCCCTGAGGAGAGCCAGTGCTGAGCTTCAGGAAGGAGGATGTGAAAGACCCAGCTCTCACTGTTTGTGGCCAGTTTGTCAGAAAGTCTTTAATCCAATCCCAGGTGAGAGAAGAGAAATTCAAGTCAGTCAACTTTTCGATGAGGACGTCCTGCAAAATGGTGTTAAAAGCCAATCTGTAATCTATGAAAAGTATTCTGATGTAGTTCCCAGGTTCCTCTAGATGATTCACTACAGAATGTAGGGCAGCAGCAATGGCAGCAGCATTGGCATTTCCTTTGTAGGTGAACTGATATTGGTCAAAGTTTGATGGAAGACATGACCTGAGGTGTTGAAGAACCAGTCTGTCAAAGCACATCATCACTATAGATGTTACTGCAATGGGTCTATAGTCATTCAGGTTGTTTATTGCTGTTTTCTTTGGAATTGGAATGATAGTGGATGCTTTCAGACATGATGGAACACTGGCTGATTGCAGGGAGAAGTTAAAAAATCCTTGTTAGGACCTCTGATAGTTGGTCAGCACAGGTTTTAACCACTATCCCCAGCACCTCATCTGGACCTGCAGCTTTATTGGAATTCACAGACTTCAATACAGCTCTCACTTGGTGTTCATGCAAGGTGAGTGGCTGGGAGTTGGAGGGCCGGTGGGCTGGGGCTATGGGGTCAGGTCTCTTGACCACATAGTGGGTGAAGGTGTTCAATTCCTCTGCCAATGAGGCATCAGAGTTGACTGTCTTCATCGTATTGCCCTTATAGTTAGTTAGATGCTGCAGTCCCTGCCACACCTGCCTTGGGTTGTTGTCTGCTAGATGGTTCTCCACCTTTTGTTTATATTTTTGTTTAGCTACCTTGATGCCTCTCCGTAGATTTGCCCTGGCCTCATTGTATTTATCTCTGTCACCTGCCTTAAAGGAGGAATTTCGGGCTCTCAGGAGTGTCTGTACCTCTGTTGACATCCAGGATTTGCAATTCTCATAGATGCACTTGTCCACTGTTACATTATCCGTGCATATTTTGATATATGAGAGTATGGTGTCAGTGAATTCTTGCAACTCCAAATGTTCAAATATACTCCATTCAGTAGTCTCAAAGCAGTTTTTCAACTGGCAGAGTGTTCCATCTGGCCAGATTTTAACAGTTTTCCTGACTGGCCGTATCATTTTCCTAAGGGGGATATACTTTGGGCACAATAGCAGAGAGATGTGGTCAGACGTACCCAGTTGGGAGTGGAGATTGCTCTATATGCCTGACTTAAGTTTGAATACATATGGTCTAAAGTGTTCTTACCTTTGGTGGTATACTGCACATACTGTACAAACTTAGGAAGAACAGACTGTAGACAAGCTTGATTAAAATCCACAGCCACGACAAAAGCACCCTCAGGGTAAGTTTGCTTCTACCTCTTGATGGTGTCATGTAACTTAGAGAGTGCTGTGCTAACATTTGCATCAGGTGGACTATAGACAGTGGTGATAATTATAACAGAAATCTCTCTAGGTAAATAAAATGGCTGACAAATGATAGTTAAGAATTCCACATCCGTAGAACAGTGTGTATAAGTAACTACTGTTATCTGTGAGTATAACACAGTCTTCTTTTTATTTGTTTATTATTTGTATTCCTTATAAAAATCTGGAAATCATTTAAAATAAAATATATCTAGGTCATTGTATGCCTGATATATTACAATATTGTCAATACAGTCAAGTACAGTTTCTGCTGAATAGAACTTATTACAGTGCAATATGTTCAGGAGTGGGATTGTACTGGCCATGCAGACCAGTAGTTCTGGTAAGCATTTGGCCCCACCCACCCACCCCTGCTTTTTCCTGTGCTTTATTTCATTTTTTTAGAGCACAGATGATTCACGCGGCAGAGTGGTTTGCTGCGCCTCAGCTGTTTTATTCACAGAGGCTGCAGTAGAAGGTAAGTATTAGAGCTGAAAATGGGCTTTTTTAAACACTGTGCATGTGTGCTCACCAAACCAGTTGTTACACCAGTTGAATTGCACCACTGAACATGTTTGATTATATTAAAGAAGAATTGTATAACTTATGCAGAAGAATCAAATTTGAAATTTCAATTTAAGATGGTGTATGGAGTATTAAGGCTGAGATTTACCTTTAACTTTTTTTGGCATGGTTGGGGACTACTGTGCAATAATGGGAGAAGATAATGCAAAGTAGGTAGGCATATATGTTCTTTAAGCTGGGTGTTATTCCATGTTAAAGAACACAGTACAGTTTTTAATGTTTTTCGCTGAAACTGATATAAAATTATACCACTAATTTTCAGCAACTGTGGTTAAAAGTTCTGTTCCCAAAGCCTCATGTTATCTGTAATTTAAAAGTATCAATATAATTGTCCCAAGTATTTTCAGTCAGAAATTATGGTGCACATAATTATTAGCTCATGAAATTTAATACATACCAAAGTTATAACTTTTGTTTTACTTTTTCTGATGCTTCAGTAGTTCTAAACTATTCTCCCTTATTCTTTCAAGCTTTTTATTGATATGTTTTATATTTCGTAAAAATGGAATTTGTAGTAGTAATTGTACAATTGCTTTCAACCCTTTGTGTTCTGATGGAAATAATTTCCAGGATTGTCTGTTTATAATTTAAATATTTCAATTCCTGTAAGCTCATGTTTGTGTATTCTGAGATATCTAACCACTTCTGTTTGTTTTATTCTTAATATTTTTAACATATAATTATGCATTATGTTCATTGATATTATTAGTTACCATTTTTGCATTAAAACAGATGATGATTTCTTTTGTTGTCTAAAAATAGACTTTAATGGCTTTCATCTGCAATAAGAACCCCATTCTAAGATCTCCATTATCTTTCTTCATCAGTATTTCTGTTAAAGTGGGAAGAAAATTCCAAAAAACAAACTTATTGTGCCTTATTTGACTCCTTCTTAGAAACTATGATAAACTGACTTGTTGATGTGGGAAACTTGCTCTGACTCTTCTGGGTCTCTTTCCACATGGGGCTTCTTTTATGTGAAGCAGCCTTCAAATACTAGATCTTCCAGGAAGCACATAAGTTGCTTCACAGCTTGAAACCATTTTTTGATGTATAATGTTTTCACTATTTTGTGTGACATAAGAAAATATGCAGCTATGAATGTCTATTTATAGATTTCCAGGGATTCTTGGAGACTTTATTTTATAATTGTTCATTTTAAGCTTTCAGGGGAAACTTATCCTAATAAGGTAATAATAGACTTTAAAAACACTTGAATGCAAAAGGCAGAGGCAAAAGAGAAAAAATGTAATTTTCTACAAGTTCTTTTAAGAGAAAACTTCAGCATTCTTAGATGAAAAACAATAAATGTAATGCTTTTTAGCTGATACAAATGTGAAAAATGTATTGAATACAGAGGTGGTATGCTGCCGGTTTGCGCCAGTTCTAGTGATCTGGTAGTGCCAGTCAGCAGTTGGGTTTGTTGATTGGCTGTTGTTACTGAGACACAGGGGTGGGATTCAAATTTTTTAACAACGGGCTCTGTGGGCGTGACTTAGTTGGTGGGCATGGCTTGGTGATCATGTGACTGGCTGGGCGTGGTCAACTCAACATCACTCACATCGAGGCACGCATCTCCTTGCCTGGCCTCTCATGACTGTGGGGATGCTGCAACAGTCCTAAGTGTGAAAAAGAGTCATAAGTCACTTTTTTCAGTGCCATTGTAACTTTGAATGGTCACTCCACAAAAGCAAAGTACCAGCAAAGGAAGAAAAAAAAACTCCAGAGAAGTTCCTGAGACAGGAAGTCTAGTCCTGTCAAGAATGTAATAAGAGTTAATGGAGAGGCAGTTTCTGTAAGCAACACCAGAATGTTTCCTTCCTGCCTTCCTTACAGGATTAGGCCAGTAATTTCTTCTAACAACCGGTTCTCCGAACTGCTTAGAATGTTAACAACCAGTTCTAGCGAATAGTTGCGAACTGGTAGAATCCCACCCCTGCTGAGACATCGTCTTTGGTTTTAAGTACTGTCTGTGTGGTGCAAATTAGTGTTGTTAGTTCAGATACTTCTGAGTCATGGTCTGGCTTCAAACTGTTGGATTGTCTGGTTATTGTTGTTGAGACGTGGTCTGATTTCTTGTGAACTGATGAGTTATGTTTTGTTGTGGTGTAGTGGTGGATGCCTGTTTGTTCGATTTGAATGCTATCTTCGAGATCACGGTTGATGCAGTTCTTTCATTTTCAGTGATTGGTAGACCAGATTGATAATATATTTGTTTATTGACTTGTTGGTGGAAAACCAGGCTTGACATGATCCATTAACTAACAACACTAATTTACAACACACCAAGCTACTAATATTCAAACACATCTCAAATAGCTATATTTATATTTCATAAATTTGCAAATAAAACAATGGGAAACATTCCAGTGGCAAAAATGTTATAAATATATGTTTACACATTGCATGCAATAATTATAAATGTTGTTTTATTTGTGGTTGAACATACTCATATCCTATCAATTGTTATTATTTCAATAAATCATGAAATAAATCATGGGTTAGTTCAATCAGTAAATAGTCAAATGTCAAGTGAAAAATGTCAAGAGTAAGAATAGCCTAATGCTCTTTAAGGAACCACTGAAAATAAAATTCATCAGATAAGCTCTTTGACTACTCCATGCCCCCTGTAACTGGGAATGGGACTGAGATTCCTAATACATTATGGGGTAGTAATATTCTAGCTACCTAAAACATTAAAATAAACTAATCAGAACAAAACAATCTTTGTTTTTGTTTGCTACAATTCCCACTGCAAATATAACAGCTCAGTTATGTTTACTTTTAGATAAAGAAATACACAGAAAAATATGGTAATCATCTGCAGCTTGGCATTCTAATTTTAAAATCTTTATGGCCTGACTTTGAGATGACTTGTTCAATGTAGCTATAACAACACCTGAGATAAAGTGAAGATATTAACTGCTGCTTCAGAGGAAGCTGGGATGCTTGCTTAGCAAAGGCAGCTCCAAGCTTTTGACTTGAGGGTCACTTAAAGACTTCTTCTTAGTAGGCAGCAGGGGGCAGCAATAGCACAATAATTAGCTCCCAACAACTTAAGTAAAATGTTAAACTGAACATTGTGAGAGTCCCTAGGCAAACATTTGGTTGGAACCATACTTTGTTAGTAATATTGTGGAAAATATAAATGGCAGTTTTCTAAGTGAACTACAAGGTTAAATTTCCACTTTGTTGTAACCCTTGGGCTCTAGCATCTGGCTAATGATGTTACATGCTGATAATTCTGATATCCAGTAAATACTTACTTATACTAGAAACACTGACATTAACCAACTATTAAATTGGAACAATTGCCACCTAACTGGAGACTCTGCAATGTGTGCTTTCAAACTTTTTGTTTTGTTCTAGTAGGAATGTTTGAAGAATTTGTTAGATTTGTGTTCTGTCTCTGCTTCAGGGGCTTAAGCACCATACAAAATGCTTTCTCTTCCAAACCCTCCCACCATAAGAACCTTGAGAGGTATAAGTTGACCTAAGAGTAACTGATCCTAAATCACCCAGTGAGCATCTATTGCTGATGGTGAATGTGGATTTTCCTAGTGCCAGTTTAGCACCATAACTGCACTGGCTCTTTGATTTTATTTAGTGATCTGAGGGTCATGGTTCCAACTGACAAACCCAACTAAGCCAGCAAAGCTGAGATGATCCAATCTTTTAATGCCAAACTTTATTGAGTACATCATTTTGGCACAACATGAATGCAAAACCAGTTCTACCTAATTCCTGCGGTTTAAAGAATCTTCCCCCCATCCCATTAAGGCAGGTCACACTGTTCAATTAGATGTCCACGTATTGTTATGGAAAACTGTCCAAGACTTTGCCAAACATCTGGTTTGATGATCTTGGTTCCTACAGGATGATTTCTTGTTGCTACTTGGAATTGGCATTTCAACCCTGCCCTTCCTTCCCCCTTGGTTCTGTAGCAAGCTGAGAAGTGAAAATGGCTGCAACAGCATAATCATGCTTAGAACTTGACAGTTGGAACCCCTAGCATGTGAAAGGTACTTAGAAAATTTTGTGTGTGTAGCCTTTTTTGCCACTGGTCTTAGTCTGGATTCCACCACTAGTTTAAGCAGACTACAATGAAACACTGGGTGCACTTTTCCCAATATCCAGGGTAGTTTGAGCTCCACTGTAACTGGGTTTATGACCTTTAAAATTGGGAAGGGTGCTGTGTACTTCAGACCTGCTTTTTACAGGATAGCCTTAATTTTAAATACTTTGTAGATAGATAAACTTTGTCTCCTATATGGAATATTCCCTGGGACAATTGTTTCTTATCTGCCTGGACTTTCTGACTCTCCATTGCTCTAGTTAATGCTTTCCTCACATTTCCCCAGGCATTTTGAAGGGAACCCACCCATTCAGTCAAGTTTACTGATGATGGGAGTTCCCTAGGGCACCTTAGCATAGGCACAAATTCTACCCCTGTTGCTACCTTCAAAGAGGTATGTCCCATACTACTACCATGTTTCCCTGAAAATAAGACTGGGTCTCATATATTTTTTGGACCCAAAAGCCCATTAGGCCTTATTTTCAGGGATGTCTTATTTTGTGGCCAGCTGGCCACTCCCTCCCACCATCTGTTTACCCAAGGCTTGCCATCCTCTGCTTTGCTGCCTGTCCTTTCTATCTCCTCCCCCTCACTCAGTGGTCCTGCATCCTCTCTTCCTCTCTGACAACCCTTTCCAGGCCCAAGGGACCCAGGGCTGCCTAGTGCTTCCTAGGGCACTCACACTTTCTTTCTAGCACAGACCGAAAGCTTCATCTGTTTGCAAATGGGTTGCTTTGAAAGAGAGCAGTTAGCTCCATTTCAAAGCACCCCATTTGCAAGCAGGAGAAACTTCATCTCCCTCTGGGTGAAAAGGTGTTTGGGTGCCTATGGGGTGTTAGGGAATGGAGCAATTTGCTCGGGGATGAGACTGGGGAGGCAATTGCTCTTCTCTGGACCTCCATCATCCTCTGCTCTGCTGCCTGTCCTTTCTATCTCCTCCCCCTCACTCAGTGGTCCTGCATCCTCTCTTCCTCTCTGACAACCCTTTCCAGGCTCAAGGGGCCCTAGGGCTGTTCATCCTGCTCATCCAGTCATCCTCCAGGGCCAGAGAGGCTGCACCATCTTTGTCTGTCAGCCCTGGCTCCTCCTTCTCCTCTGACCTGGCATCCCTGACCTCCTATTCATAGCTGCACACACTGCACAACTTTTGACAAGCTTTCTATGTCCTTCTTCATTCCTGGCCACTAAAATGGTCTTTTAGCTAAATATAAAGTCTTTAAGAATCTGAAGTGGCCAGCTTGCTGCCTCCAGGTTAGCAAACCCACCTCACCACAAACACCTCTTTCTCCCATATTGCCCAATGTCTATCAGTCTTGTTCAGTTTTCATGAGGTGTAAGTGCACAGCTGCAAATTCCCTTCTGAAGGAGCACTGCTCCTATTGCTACATCACTGGCATTAGCTTGGATCATGAACAGCTCCTTGGGTTAGGATGCTTTAGGACCGGCTCTGCTGCAAAAAGTCTCTTAAGTTTTTCAAAGGCTGTCTGGCACTCCATTGTCCAGTTCAACAATTGACCTGGGCCTGGTTTCACTCCCCCTCCTCCCGTTTTCAATAGCTCTGTAATCAGCAGGGAGATTTTGCAAAGGAAGAGATGAATTTCCTGTAAAGGTTTGCAAACCCCAAGAAGCTTTGTTTGCAGGTTCGTGGGGCTTGTCACTCTAGGATGGCTTTAACCTTTCCCATGTCCATTTCTACTCCATCACATGATACCCAGGTAGTCTAAGCTGGTTTTGTGGAATTCACATTTAGACAGTTTGGTGTACAGCTTAGCTTTTAGGAGCTTCTGCAAGACCTGTGGCACTAGCTTTACTTGTTCCTCCATTGTCTCTGAATAGATGAGGATGTCATCAAGATAAACTAGAACCCCTTTGTACAAGTGTTCATGTAGCACCTCATTGATTAGTTGCATGAATATGGCTAGGGCTCCTTAGAATCCAAAGGGCATAACTTTGAATTGATAGCTTCCTAATGGGCAATTGAAAGCTGTTTTCCATTCATTGCCTTACTTGATTCTTACTTGATAGTACACCTCCCTCAAATCTTGCTATGGCAGGACTTTTCCTCCCCATTGCCACCCATCTCACCCCTTTTGGCCAGCATATAATAGGGCTTCATTTGGTTAACCAGGACAACCCCAGTATCATAGCTTCCATCATTTTGGGCGCCACTATGAATTGGATGGTCTCCTATTTCTAGGTGCACTGGTTCTGTTAGTTACATGGCTGGGTATCCCCCTCCCCACCAATGAGCCATCAACCTGCTCAAACTTCATAGGGTAGTGCAGTCTCCTCACTCATAACTTCAGCTTTGGGCACTATGATCTTCACAAGAACTGACAAAGGGGCTGATGGTTTCACTTACCATTGGATTGTCCTCCTTTTTGTCTTCATTCTCATAGAGGTTCAGCTGCTGCTCTTCCTCAGTCAGAGTTCCCACCTCTTCACTGCTAGGGGAAGTGACATGTGATTTCTCTCATCCCTTTTGCATTTTCTTTGCTTGGATAGGGCTTGAGCTTTTGAAGCTACCTTGGGGGCTGGTGCCAGGCACATAGCCACTCAGTAGCCTTCCTGGCCAGATCCAAAACACAAACTGGATTCACACATCCCCAGGGCCTCGCAGGGGGGGAAAGTATCGATGCAGGCGGTGGTCTCCTTCCCAATGGGCACCACTCCTGGCTCTTTTTCAGCCAGCTTTCATCCCCCCATGCCTCTTGTATTCTTTTATGTTGAGCTCCACCATCGTCATCAGTTGACACCAGTCACAGATCTGGGCAAGCAGGTGTGAAACAGCTCCCAATTCAATTCAAGCCATCTCTAAAGGGGTAGACTAGCAGCTGTTCTGGCCAGTGCCTCAGTTTATCCACAATTCTTCAGAACTCACAAATGTACTCCATCACTAGTTGGTTCCCTTGTCTGATGGTTCACATCTCTGACTCTGCCCACTGGACTTGGGTGTCATCTTCAAATCTTCCTCTGAGCTCTGCCAGAAAAGTATCAGCATTCCCCAATTCTGGCAGCCTTTGTCATGGAGATCCATCACCCACTCCACTGCTTTCTCCTCAAGGGGAAATGGTGTTTACAATTGTCACCTCATTGGGGTAGGAAAGGGTGTACTGGTTTAGGTGTACCCACACATGGTTTAGGAAGAAAGCCAGTTTCTCTGAGCTTCTGTCTAACGTAGCCTTAATCGGCAGAGGATCCATATGGTGGGGAGCACCCCAGTGTCCTGGAACCCAGTCAGGTCCAGGAAAGTAGAACCTGGAATGGCCATCCCTGAGTCTTCCTTTATCAGCCCCACTCCAGGCTTCGCCGTCGATTCTTCCTATGCTTCATTTCAGTGATCTTCCCTGAGTCTTCACAGCTGTTCTGCAGGTGACTGGACAGGTTGCGGTCCCCACAATTTTGGCTTGTTAGTTGGATTTAAGGCAGAGCTGGTTTAATGTCAAGGTTCCGACTGATGAACACAACCAAGCCAGCAAAGCTGAGATGATCCAATCTCTTAATGCCTAACTTTATTGAATACATCGTTTTGGCACAACATGAATGCAAAATCAGTTCTACCTAATTCCTGCAGTTTTCACATAATTAAAGAATAGGTTCTTCCCTCCACCCCATTAGTGCAGGTCACATTGTCCAATTAGATGTCCAAGTATTGTTAGGGAAAATTGTCCAAGTCTTTGCTGAACATGTAATTAGATGTCCTTGGTTCCCACAGGATGATTTCTTGTCACTTAGAACTAGCATTTCAACCTTGCTCTTCCCTTCCCTCTGGTTCTGTGGCAAGCTGAGAAGTGAAAATGGCTGCGACAGCATAATCATGTTTCGAATTTGACATTGAGTTGTTCTTCCTGATCTGTTATACACACTGGAAATTATCAATCCACTTTTACATGTTCTGAATTTGTGACCTAGGTACAGATTAAACCAATATCAATGCATATTTATTTTAGAATGCTACTTATAGAGCCTCAGTGGTGCAGTGGTTAGAGTGCAGTACTGCAAGCTACTTCTGCTGCAGCCAGTTGCCTATAGTTTGGCAAATCAAATCTCACCAGGCTCAAGGTTGACTCAGCCTTCCATTCTTCCAAGGTGGGTAAATGAGGACCCAGATTGTTGGGGGCAATATGCTGACTCTGTAAACCGCTTAGAGAGGGCTGTAAAGCACTATAAAGCAGCATATAAGTCTAAGTGCTAGTGCTATTTAAACAGAATTTCTCCTAACTTTTAGAATTGTAAATTTTGAAAGAAAATGCAGTGTTAAAAATAGTGTAGAACAGACTGGATAAAACAAGCTTACGAGTGAACAGATGCAAAAGTGTCATGGACTAAAACAATATACTTTTTTTTTTCAAGCTGAAGTGGTTGCTATGTTTTGTATTTCAGGTTTCTTAGCATCATAAGCAGGAAAGGCAATCAGTTCTCATTAGACCTACCCAACAACTGATTAACGAAGGGTTGTGTAACTTGAAGGACAGAAGGTTGAGAAATGTTGGTGTAAATCTAATCTGATTTTATCTAAATCAGAATCCCAAAGCAGACCTTATGCAGTTGATTTTTCTGATGAAATCTCCATTTCAGTTATTTTCTGTTTAATAGGTTTGACAAGTATATAAGAAAAGATTCAAAACACAAAATTAACAGATTTAGTTATAGATTTTATGTACAAAGAAGGAGGATGCATGTTTGAGATACTGTTTTTCTAACTAATATGTAATTCACACATACTTCTTGGGATGGAGCTCCAAGTGCTTCCATCAATTCTGGAAAGCCCAAGAACAATTCACTACACGTGTATTTTTATATACTTAAAAAAAAAACCTTTCTGTTCTTATTTCCAAATTCAGTCAATTTTTTATTCTCTCAGGTCTTTTCACATGTGAGGATTAAACAATTGCTGACTTACATCAGATTTTGGTGTAAATAGACATTATAGCCGCCATAAACTTTAAAGATACTTTTCATGAGAGAAAAAAAAAGGTTTCACATGACTATTCAAAGCAGAAGAATGGCTTAAAGATTTTTTAAAATGGGACTGGGTTTTAGTTATGCTCATCATACACAAGTGCATAGAAATGTAGCCAGAAGAAGATATGAGTAAATGTGGATCCAGTCCATTGACTTTTGTTTCATAACAGTACCTTGTTCAATTATAATTATTTTATTTCAATTATAATTATAATTACTTTCCGTTTCTTCTATCTAAAGTTGTAGATACGTTGATGATGATTTTTACTTGTGCCTTGATCTTCCACTAACACTTGAAATTTATTTATTTATTTATAACAATATCTATGCTTATTCACATTCTACAAATGTACGGTCATTTGAAACGTTAGCTGGGAATAACTAAGACTCATATCTGGGCTGCAAAAATTCAAAACTTTAACTCTGCTGCTATCTAGAACAGGGGTCACCAACCTTTTGGACCTCAGGGACCATCAAACTCATAATATTAAATCCCAGGGACCACTAACTGGTTCTGTGGGCCTGGCCTAATATGTGGGTGTGGCTTGGTGGTCATGTGACTGGCTGGGCATGGCTTGTATGTAAATATTATAAATATTTATATAAATATTGATTTTTTTTATAAAAAAGAGCAACTTTTACCCAAAATCAGGCAAAGCAGGCAGGCAGATTGAGTTGGTCACAGAATCACAGATTCATTCAGATATCTATCTGCCATTGGCTAGCTTAGTCTGTCACATAAAATTTGCCTGCCGTGAGTCTGCACTGAATAATAGAACCTTCAGTCCTAAGGAAGGTTCGGCTGTGCTTAAAAGCAGAGTTGAAGATCTAAAGACTAACTAGAAAGCAAGAAATCCAACCATTTCCTGCTTCCTAGCTAATCTAAATCTCCTGGCACAACAGAACAGCTGATGGTAGGAAAAATAGCAATTTAGTAGGCAAGTTTGCCGGGTAAGGAGTGAGTGGGTGGGGAGGTTTCCCGTGCGCCATGTGGGCAGCGCAGCCTTGTGTTTCTGTGCAGCCTGGATTAATTGCTTTGGGGGGGGGGTGCTCTGGGGGTGAGATTTCTCTGAGGCCCACCAAAATTTTGATAGCAGAAATCTTGAGAAATAGGAGAGGAAGTGGAAGACATAGAAAATTTACCAAATTGCTGGGCCGACCATAACCCACTCAAAATAAGCTGGAGAGGTAGGAAGAAAACAAGACGTAGGTGGACTTTAAACATTCAAATATTAAAAGAGACCGAATTTGTTCAGAAATTGAGAGAAGAATTAACATATTTCTTTAAGGAAAACAATAGACAACACACATCGACACAGAATTTATGGGATACTATGAAAGCAGTCACCCGGGGTATCATAATATCATATACAGCAAAAAGGAACAAAGAAAAAATTGGTCAACAAAATAAGTTGCAGGAAACAATTAAGAAATTAGAGACTCAATTACAAAATGATCCACAAAATATTGAATTAAAAAAACAATTGAATTTAACTAAACACAAACTTAATTTACTAGACCAAGAAGAAATGGTGAAAAATCTAAAAATAGCGAAACAAACATTTTTTGAACAAGCTAATAAACTGGGAAGATGGCTCGCTCAAAAGCTTAAGAAAGAAAGAGAAAAAAGAATCATCCACCAACTACAAGATGAAAATGGAGAATACCATCATACAATAGAAAGAAAGAAAAAGATTGCACACCAATATTTTGAGAATTTATATAAGAGAGAGGAGGTAGATGAAGAACAGATAAGGAAACACTTGAGAGAGGAACGAGGCCCATCGATAGCAGAAGACCTGAAGGAAAACTTAACCAAAGAGATAACGATAGCAGAATTAAACCAGGCAATTAGAAACCAGAAAAACAATAAAACACCAGGGCCAGATGGCCTCCCAGGGGAATTCTATAAAATGATGGAAGACTTACTAGAACCACTGATGCTAGACCTTTATAATGAGGTTATGATAGATGCTAAGATGCTGGATACATGGAAGGATGCACTCATTTTGCTAATCCTGAAGGAGGGCACAGATACAAGACAAATCCAAAATTACAGACCAATATCGTTATTAAATGTTGACTATAAAATTTTTATGACCATCATAGCAAATAGACTGAAGAGACTCTTGAATGAATACATTCATTCAGACCAAAATGGATTTCTGCCAGGCAGACAAATTAGGAACAATCTGAGAATAGTAATAGATATTTTAGAATATTATGATGCCTACCCGGAAAAACAAATATCACTTGTTTTTTTGGATGCCCAGAAAGCATTTGATAATTTGAACTGGAAATTCATGATACAGCAAATTTATAATATGAATCTAGGAACTAAATTTGAGCACATAATAACAATATACTCCAATCAGAAAGCAAATATTATAGTGAATGGTGAAATAACACAGAGCCTAGAAACGAAAAGGTGTTAGACAAGGTTGCTCACTCTCACCTCTGCTTTTTATATTATCTCTTGAAACTCTACTTAGACGAATTAGGCAAAACCCGGAAATAAAAGGACTAAAACTCAGGAAAGAAGACTACAAATTACAAGCTTTCGTGGACAATAGTGTCTTCTTTACTGAAGATCTGATAGAAACAGGAAAGGAGCTAATTAGCGAATTAGAAAGATATGTGGAAGTAGCAGGTCTGAAAATTAATAGACAGAAAATGAAACTCTTGTCTAAAAATTTTATGGAATCACAATGAATAGAATTAGAAAGAATAACAGGACTACCCACAATAAAGAAAATTAAATATGTAGGTATATGGCTGACCGCACAATGCAAAACAATAAAGGAGAATGATTATAACAAATTAGTACAACAAACAAAAAAAGATTTGGAATTATGGGCTAAATTGCAATTATCTTTATTGGGAAGAGTAGCATCTATAAAAATGTCAATTTTACTCAAATTTTTATATTTATTTCAAACAATTCCTATTACACTAGAGAAATCCTTTTTTAACAAACTTAATAAAATTATGCTGAAATTTATTTGGCTAAGCAAAAAACCTAGATTAAAGATAAAATCATTACAAGATGTAAAAAGCAGAGGAGGATTGGGTCTTCCAAATTGGAAGTTATATTATAGCGCAGCGGCGTTAATCTGGACGAAAGATTGGATCAGTCTAACCAATAAAAGAATACTAAGTCTGGAAGGCCACAACCTGCAAAGAGGATGGCATGCCTTTTTGTGGGAAACAGGAATTAAGAAACAACAGTATTTCCATAGACATCTAATTAGAGATTCCCTGTTACAAAATTGGATTAAAATAAAAAAGACACTATATGAAGATATCATTTTGGTTATCTACAATGGAGGCTATGATCCACCCAAACGATTTGGACTTAGCTAAGATGATAAAATATAAAGATGTATTAGATGTAGAAGAAAACTTGAAATCGAGACAAGATCTTCAAAAGCAAGGGATATATATCGATTGGTGGGCATTTCTCCAGCTTCAAAATAGATACAAAAAAGACATTAAGGATTTCAGAATATATTTGAAACCCCAACAATTAGATAAAATCTTAATAGGCCCAGACAAAAAAAAAATTACAAAAATTTATAAGTACTTGTTGGAGATGGATTTAGAGGAAGAGATAGTGAAGGGATGCATGATAATTTGGGCTCAAAACATAGGACATAATATAAATTTGACAGAATGGGAAAGCATGTGGAATTGAAATTATAAGTTAACAAAATTGGCTGCATACAAAGAGAATGCTTATAAGATGTTCTATAGACGGTATTTGCCCCCTTTGAGATTGGTGATGATGTATCTTAATATGAATCCAACATGTTGGAAGTGTAAGAAGAAGAAAGATACATTCTATCATATGTGGTGGTCATGCCCAGACACTCAAAAATATTGGCTAAAAATAAAAAAAAATGGTTGCAAGAGATTACCAAAGTACAGATAGAATTAGAGTCAAAATTATTTTTACTGGGGATATTCAAGAAGAAATATGGGAGAAATATAAAATATATAATATTATATATCCTGACGGCAGCCAGAATTGTTTATGGCCAACGCTGGAAACAATCATATATACCTCCAGGTGAACTGGTTATTCAGAAAATAATGACATGTGCCGAGATGGATAAACTAACTTTGATGTTAAAAGAGAGAGAGGAGACCGAATACTATAAAATTTGGCGAAAATGGTATGATTGGATCAAATAAAGATATTTAAATGGTTGATGAATTAAGGATAAGCAATATATACGTTAATGTATATAGTTGTATAAATTGTATATATTTGTAAATAGTGCACAAAATATTAGCATAAGAAAACTGTCACAACTTGTCGAATCTAAGATGCTTTTACTCTTGACTTGTTTTACTTTTGTTTTTTTAAGTTATAAAAGATCAATAAGGTTTATTTAAAAAAAACATTTTTGCTAGTCTTGCCAATGGCAAATGCCACGTATAAAACATTTCATAAATATTTTTCTTATATGCAGTAACCATTGTCAGTTTATAATTCCTATCCCAAAGTTTTTGCCATTTATCTAATTCCAGAGATGGTATTCAGCAGGTTCTGACCAGTCCTGGAGTGCTGGTAGCGGAAATTTTGAGTAGTTCAGAGAACTGGCAAATATCTGTGACTGGCCCTGCCCCCTTCTATTCTCTGCCTCCTGAGTCCCAGTTGATTGGCGGGGTCTTCTTTTGTGGCCCTGCACAGGAGAATGGAGCTGGAAAGCAGGTTAGTGGGGTGGGAAGGGAATGGGATTTTGCAGTATCCTTCCCCTGCCACACCCACCAAGCTACACCCACAGAACCGGTAGTAAAAGTTTTTGAATCCTACCACTGTCTATTTCTGTAGTATAGCCAAAATGTTTTGCCCATACTATCTTTGTTTCTTTTACTTCTTCATCTTCCATTTTAAAGCTTAATAAATAATTATATATTTTTCTTATCAGTTTTTTATCTGTCCCTAATAACATCTTATCAAGTATTGTTAGTTCTTTATAAAAGCCCCATGTTTTTGCATCTTTCTTGTATCTTGGTTGTATTTGTAAGTGTGGCCACCAAGCTGTCCACCCCTTGACTTAATAATTCCTGTCTAGTTTTAAGTTCCCCATTCTCATTTAGAATATCTTTATAACATATGATTTTCCCAAGTTAATAAGATTTGGATATATCAGTGCTTCCAGTGTAGAAAGCCAGACTGGTATTTTCCTATAGTTTTGTGATTTATTTTTTCCCCATAAAGCATTCCTCACATAATATCTTTGAAAATATCTATGTGCAGTGTTCTTCCATATCATAAAAAACATGCCATTCTAATTGAAGATCATGTCCCTCCAATAATAATAATTTTCTGTGCTTTCAAATTTCTTATTAGACCAAGTATAGAATCTTGGAACATCCACATAGTACAATGTTTTTGCAAATGGGTTGTGTTTGAAAAGATCCACAAATTCTGGTTGATTCTGCTTCTATCATTATTCAGTTGTACAGCAGCATTATCCTGAAAGAAGTCTTGATGCAATTGTGGAAGGTGCACTTGAAGGCAAACAACAGTTGGTTCCCTTTTGTGAATTTGAAATTCAACAGCTGAAGCAATAGTTTCAGAGGACTCAAAAATCTGTCTGTCAAGTACTGTGTGATTTGGTCTTCACTGTTCAATGCAAAAATTTCCTGATCACTCCCTTTTATACTTGATGATGTATTTGGTAGATTTGACAGTTGAACATATTTTTGCACTGAGCCGACAACTGAAAACGTTCAATAGTTGTGCATTATAGGCACCACCCACTGAGGAGGTTTTTTTTTTTTGACTTGCTCAAATGTATCATAATCTTGTGACTTGAATGCTTCATTAAGCCACAGCAGATAGTGCAAATGAGGCAGATTCTACTTTAGCACATAAGTAATTCCTGCCTGCCTGCCTGCCTGCAACCACAACTGCTCAGATTTAATTCCCTCAGAATAATGGGTCCTGGCATTCTGTAAACTGACCCATTTAAGCTACCTTTGTTGACAATTTTACTCTATGATGTACCATTTCTTTCAGGACAGATTTTTGTAGTACAAGTAGTACTATAGTTACTAATATAAAAGTAGTATAAAAAGAAACTGTTAAAAATCAGAAACTGTTGATTAAAGAAAGACTAAGCTATACCTGCAGCTGAAAAATGTTTTATTACATGTTCCATGATAATGTATAAGTGAATGATATATAATAAGGACTTTCAGGCTATATGAAAATATGACCTACCCAGCCATTGGAAACAATGATATAATTGTTCTGTCTTGAATGGGAGAAAGAGAAATATGGATTTTCAGAGTTATGCTGCTGCTTCCTATGTTGGCCTACTGAACCCAGTATTTGGGAATAATATTACAGAATGGACACCACAAATGCATGTTTCAAAGTGATGAAACTTCAGTGGAATCAGCTCACTGAAGTCATTTCATGAACAGCTTCAAGCCAGTAAATTGATTAAATTTAAATAAGTCATAGATTTTTAAAGTACTACAATGACTATTTGGAAACTGCACCTGTGCAATATGTAACTGCTTGTCTGAAATGGGACTAGACCCATTATAGTTGGGAGACTATCTCAATGAATTAATGGATAAAATTTATAGGTATTGGTCTAAATGTCTACTACTTTTTAAAACAGGGGATGGAAAGGCTATGAATACCATTTCTCTGTGCTAGTTTCTTTTCTATTGTATCTTAGTGTGCCAGCACATGCCAGCATCTGATACTTCAATCAACAAACCACAGTCCTGGGGGGAGAGGGGGTTTACAAATAAGCTTTGCCAACTCTTATGTCACACCACAAAGCTCTGTGTTTTATGGGCAGCAAAACCATACTACCTTACCAAAGCAAATTAATGGTCTTTATTCTCAGTCCTGACTAGAGAAAGTTAATCTTTGCCAATGTGCTCTGCCTAACTTGGCAACCCATCAAATCCAGGATTTACAACTCTTTTCTTCAGTTGATATAAGAACCTTAGAAAAATAGTTAGAAAAGAAATAGGTTTTTACATTTTTCTTTCAAATAGATTATGGCACTTTCTTCATTTGTCTAACATTACCCTGGTTCACTGCTGGACTCTTCTTTGTACTCTTTCATCAACTTTACAACATTTACTTTAAAGGACACAACTTTATTGTGGTAAAACTCTATCCAGCTGGAATTTGGCACATAGTTAATGTCCTATAAAGGGTCTACCATTCCTGTTATTTTCATCCTACTCTGCTAAAGAATGAAGATGTTATAAGCATTTTGATGCTTGCCAGTTGTGAAAACTATGTTTTCCACCAAACTAGTTTGCTTTCAAATATAAAATTACAAAAATTATAAAATGGTCCTTTTGAATCAAATTTAATCAGATTAGATCTGATTCACATCAGCTTGATATATGCATGGAAGAAGTACTTCTGGTATATAATAGGAATTTGTTTTTAACTATGAGTTGTATTATCAGCAATCAAAAATATACGTAGTAACTTTTTTTCGATTGGGAAAACTTTTTTTATTTGAATCACTTGAATTAGATAAGGTGTCCAACTCTGTGGGTATATCTGCAGTATGAATACAGTGTAATGGATGGATAGATAGAAGGGAGGAAGGCAAGGTAATCAACATCACTGTGAATATCAGTAAATGTGCAGCAGAAAGATAAGTAGGCATTTGCTGATAAATCATGGGTAGATTGCTGGGAAGGTGGAGGATGCATATTTTATACTTGTACAAAATGTTGTTTTGAATAGTGAGATGGGTGACATATAAATTTAATATAAGTAAAATGGCAAATGGATTTAATAGATATTTGGGCAGGGATGTGTATGGGTTTCTAAAATATCATAGTGTGTGATGTCATTTGGTAATCCCTAGGTTGATGAAAATAAATAAATAAATATATATATATGTTATGACTCCCCTTCGAAATTCAAACGAACAAAACAGAAAGCAGCCATTTCACAATTAAATCAAACGGAAAGAAGTCTTATTAGATAACGGCTGGCAGAAACCACAGCATAAATCTTACTCTGTCCGGCAAACCAGTCCTGGCAATAAATCCTCAGCCTCAGAGCTCTTTGCTGTAACGTCCTCACTCAAATAGTCATTTTGTTCCTGGCAAAATGCACCAGCCCAGCTGTGTCCTTTTATACTCATTAAGGCAACGTGCTAATTTACTGACTTGCTCTTCTCATTTGCTCCAGCTGATTTTGCCTTTTCAACCGTCTTGTATTTTTTACATTTAACCACAAATTTTCCAAGTTCTCATCTCCACTAGAAGACTCTCTCAAAACTTCCCTGTCAGCCATTCCCGGCTGTTGATCAGATAAAGAACCAGAGGAGATCAAAGGTCCTGACAATTCTAATACATCAGGTCTGTCGTCCTTTGTCACGTCCATCTCCTCATCCTGGTTATCAGTCCAATCAGTAAGCCAGGCTGGTTCAAATTGTTCTGATGTAACCTCTTCACTTGAACTCATATCAATCACAGGAGCTGAATCCAAGCCCGGAGCCACAACATACATACATACATACATACATACATACATACATACATACATATATTTGTTTGTTTTCTTAAGTTTTCGCAGGTATTTATATGTATGGTATTCAGCTTTGTTCGGGTATTTTCCCACGACATTATAGTTGTAGCAACCTTTCAGCAGAATCTCATCTGCCATCATCAGGCTTCTGTATTGTGTTTGTCTGTGAGTCAGACTTTTACAGTTGTTTCTGTTTTAAATTTGGTGCTAGCCTACTGCTGTGCCAGAATGGTTTTTTTCTTCATCCTGATTGGTTGGGAGTCTTGGTTTGTGTTTATTGGTCTTGGAGATTGCTGTGTTCTGCTTGATTGGTGTTTCTAATATCTTCTGTCTGTTTTGTAGCTTTTTTTGTCTTGATTGGCTGGCAACATTGTGTTCCCTGTATTGGAGGCTTTTGGTGCAGCTTGCCTCTGAGTAAACAGACGGCTATCATTTCTTAGGAAGCTAGGTTTCATCTGGGTGCCTGGTTGGGGTGTGTTTGAGCTGGAGGTATCAGGGGGGGTCTGTTTGTGCCCAGGTGTTTGCCTGGCTTGTGGTGTGGAGATTTTTTTGTTTGAGAGTGTAGGTTTTCAGATAATTGACAGTCTGGTGGAGTCATCTCTTCTATTCATGCTTTTAGGTCTTTTTTCAATCTCTATGGCTTCTCTGATAATTCTGTAGCTGGGGTTTTCTATAGTGGCTAGGGTTTGGGTGTCACTGAAGTTGATGCTATGACCTGTGGCTTTCATGTGTTGGACTAATGAGGAAGTGTGTTCCAGCTTTTTTACTGCATTTTTGTGTTCATCTAGGCGAGTACTTATTCTTCTATTGGTCTGTCCAATGTATGTGGCAGGGCATGATGCACAGGGGACTTCATATATGCCTTGGTTTTCCAGGTCAATTTTATCTTTGGGGTTTCTTAGGATGGCTGCTATTTTTCTGTCTGTTTTGAAGGCAGTCTTGATGTGATGCCTGTGTAGTATCGTACTGATTTTGTCTGTAGTACCTCTTATGTAGGGCAGGACAGCTGTTCCATAGGTCTGTTCATCTTCTAGGTCTCCATTATGCCTCAGTGTGTTTTTGTGGATCAAGCCGGTGATTTTGCTTTTGTGGAAGCCGTTGGCTGTCAGTACTTTAGTCAGGGTGCATAGTTCAGTCTTTATGTGTGTCTTGTCTGCCAGGCATTTGTTTCTGGCAATTAGTGTTTTGGCCACGGAGTTTATCTGTGCTGGGTGGTGGTGGGATTGGGCATTGAGGTAGCGGTTGGTGTGTGTTTTCTTCTGGTATATGGTGTGTCCTAGTGTGCCATCTGTTTTTTTGTAGATTAGTATATCTAGGAATGGTAGTTGTTTGTTTGTTTCTGTTTCCATGGTGAATTTGATTTTGGGGTGTGTGCTGTTTAGGTGTGTTAGGAAATTGTTTAGGTTTTCTTTTCCATGGGGCCAAATAACTAACGTGTCATCGATGCATCTTAACCATAGTTTGGGTTTGTGGGTGGCATTGGCTAGGGCTCTACATTTGAATTCTTGGAATATTTGGAAAAATGCTACTCTTGAAATATTTTCTCACTTTCAGATAAAATAAATCCACAAGCTAATACTCTTTGGAACTATTGGAAACAATGTGCAATATCCCTAGCCTGATGATGAATATTTATGATGTGATTTGTAATCCAATGCAATCCATATCTTGTCTGCATTAATAGGTTTGAATAGGATGGTACAGAAATAAGAAGCATTAGGAAAACATGATATGACTATGGTTTACAATTTACATCTCTTGAGATAGTAACTTTCACCCTCAAAAAAGCAATTTTAATTTATATGCATTTAATTCACAAAAGCATGGATTCACCAACCGGATGTGATGTTTCTTATCTACTTTGGCTTGATTTGAAACCATTTGTCACGACATGTTTATACTCTTTTATCCTTTACTGTTGGATTATTTGCTGCCATCAGTTTCTCTCTTGTTACCTGCATGCTTCCAATGTTCAGTCAGTTGTATAGAGATGCCTGTTCCATTAATAACCTGAGCACAGTGCAGACAGGTTGTGAAAAATTGGAGAAGGGGAAGGAAATTATATTTAACCCTGAGTTTCCAGCTGTCATTCTATTTCCAGAGAACAGCTTAGCTGAAAAGATTAACCAAAGTGTGTGAGATCAAAATACTTGTGGCTATGCTCATTATCTACCTAAAAACAAATGCCTGCATGTACTTGTTACATGCATACAATCAAATTACATTCATACAATAAAGAAGACCTTGGAGTCAACAATTATGCAACAAACAAAAACAGCATAGTAATAGTTCTTATAGAACCTATACATTATCTACATTAGGCAATGACTGGAACTTGGATTTTTCTTAGGCATCTGATAACTGTCTTCTTTCTCTACCCCATTTCTTCTTCCAGATGCAGCCTTTTGAAGTAGCTGTGGCTGTTTCTATTGAGCAATCTAATTGTTAAAAATCTTTCCACTAGAACAAAGTATCAGTGCTAACTATAAACAATGCCCGGCTCTTATGCAGTCATGCATTACTTAAGACAACTTGCTTAAATTTTAAAAAGCTTACAAATACAGTCAACAATATCATTCTAGTAAGCACTGGAGAATGAAAAAAAATCTGCAGAGTGCACTGTAGTTAAAAATATTTTTAACAACTAAACACAGCTTAAATAAATTCCCTATGCCCTTTATTAAACATAGATACAATTCCTATTTGCCCACATTATTAGTGTAAAATGCAGGATTGGATGGTTGTCTTGATAATGTAGTCAAATGAAATAAATTTTAGACATCCTCCACATTTCTACCATTCATTTTCTGATACATTCTATAATGCATTCCACATTGCAAAGAGCAAGGACATACATTCAAATTCATAGCTACTAAGATTGTTGGCCATGCAGGGACAAAGATAGCCAGGGAAATTATTGAAGCCTGGGAAATGGGCTCCTTGTCAGTCAACAAGAGTGCTGATTTACCATCAGCTTTCAGGTACTTAGGAGCCAAGTGCTTGGCAGCACATGGAAACAACAGCCAATTGCTGACCACAAACACACCAATCAACCAATAGGTAGCCACCACATAGATAAGACTCATAGAATAGCCCAAAGCACATATTCCAGTAGAGAGAAGTTCCTTGAACACTGGCTCCAGCATGAGTCCAAAAGCTCAGAAGAGTAAACCTCTGGTCCCAATGACCAACCCAGACTGGATCTTGCATTCCATAGTTATGCATGGTTTTTATTTACTGTCAAAGATTCAGGTATACAATCTAAAGTGATACAGATGACCTACCCCTTAATTAGGTGTAATAAATTCAATGCAGTTTACTTGACATGTATTTTTGCTCTATTTATTTATACAGTTTAAATAAAGGTCTTTTTATACTCTACTTTGGACATATCTCTTATTGTAATAAAGCATACACCCCTTTTATATAAAAAATAAGTAACACTTAGAAAAATTAAATTTGATACCACACTAGATATGGGATTGCCAATCAGGAGGTCTTCCTATGATCACACACTGACACAGAATGGTTAAAAACCACTTATATATAAAAAGACCCACAAACAGAAACATAATATTCATCTTATCTACTATGTTGTTAAATCTTTCTATCTTAAAATGACTGCTTGCTTCATGGATAAAGAGAGGAGTCCATTCCCAGACCCATCCATGAAGTATGGAAATTAATAAATATGGATGGATATTCTCAAAATAAAATGATACAGTAATGTTTCTTGAAGATCAATTGATCATGTTTTAACATCACCACTCCCAGATTCAGATGATGTTATGCGGCCTAGTTCTGATTTGAAATATCTTTAGCATTGGCATTTGATCAATATTTAGAGCAATTAGTTCACTTGTAAATCATTTGCCAGGTTGGGTCAGTTCATCCACATTCATTATTTCCAAACTACATAATTAGTCATGCTGCAAAATGAGGTGTTTTCTTTAAGGTCACAGTTTATCAGCACTTAAAATTATTATCCTCCTTTTTACTTAATGCTCTATACTGAAAAGCATATATGCAATACAAAGTTGCTTAGTTGCTTTAAATGACTACTTTAGAAGACATGCAAGACCTCTATGACTTACCTAGGTCATTTAAAAATTAGATCAGCAGAAATTTCAACATTTTTCCCCACTTGCCCTTTTGAGTTGAATATAAGAGGATCGGGTATCTTAACCCAACAGTAATTACAGTGTCAGTCAGTCATATACCAAATAAAAATAATATGTGGTTTTTCTTGAAAATAATAAAAACCTGCGAGGTTCTGATACCCCTTTTGGAAAATTATGAACGAATATTCTCTTTTGTTGTTTACTTTATTTCCCATTTGGTCTTCTATTGTTTTTCCGGTCACTGAGAACATTTGCATGACAATGAGATCTGTCTTGCTTAACGATTCATCTGTTTCTTGGTGCTCTTGCTGTTAATCTCCCACCTGTTTTGTGCAGGATGTCACAAATTAATTATCTTAATTAATTGTAAAATCATGATATTTGCACAGGTGACAAATAAACACCTGGGGTTAGCAAGATTGGCCTAATAGAATTTATTGCCAGAGGGAGTAGCTAAGGGGAGCTATTGAAATTAAAGTGTGTTGGTATAATAGCCAAAACATCAGATTATTCCATGTATAAGACAAGGTAGAAGGATTTTTTTATTTCCAGGTGATAAGATATTTATATTAAAATTCATTTAAATCATTTACAATGACTGTGTATCATGATAAATAAATAATAAAAAATTAGCAATGTAGGCTAGAAAACTAAGGAATTTTAAGAAACTAAATGGCAACATTTCTTTTATAACTTGATCGTTTTGAGCACTACATCTTAACTAAAAATGAAAACTAGAAAAGCCCCCCAAAGAAGTATAAGAACAATGAATCCTTATCTCCCCATAGTTATCAGTACAGATAGTCCTCAATGTACAACCACAATTGAGCCCAAAAATTCTGTTGCTAAGTGAAACATTTGTTAAGTGGGTTTATCACCTTTTTTTCCACAGTTGTTAAGTGAATCACTGTAGTTGTTAAGTTAGTCACATGGTTGTTAAGTGAATCTGGCTTCCCTACTGACTTTGCTTTAAGAAGGTCTCAAAAAGTGACCACATGACCCAGGACACTCAAACCGTTTTAAATATGAATCAATTGTCAAGTGTCCAAATTTTGATCACATGACCATGGAGATGCCACAGTGGTCATAAGTGTGAAAAACAGTCATAAGTCCCTTTTTAGTACTGTTGTAACTTTGAACAGTCACTAAATAAACTGTTATAAGGTGAGGACTACCTGTATGCTTCTTTCGAGATATCAAGCACTATTAACTCTAACAGACTGGTTCTTGCAGAATCTCATCTTCTGTCTAATTTACATTTACATTTAGCCAGGCTATAATCTGGGCTACAAAAATCTAGATAATCACGAAGTATTCTTTAATTTACAAGATGTAGAAACAAATAATTCCATTTACTGAACTCTAATTAATCAATACACTCCAAAACATTATATTTTGAAGGGTTTTCAGGTGGCTTTGCTTGTTTTATATGGTGTTATCATAGATGACAGTTCTTACCATCTGGTTCAAATTAGAAGTCATAACAATGTTCCTTCCCCTCACTCCCACAATCCAATATAGAATGTCTAGATTTAAACAATCTGTACATAAAAACTGCTTACCATAGATGCAATCATTTTATTTTATTTATTTATTTGATTTGTCAATCTCTTACAAGTTATAGGTATAAGTATATACATAGTTATGAATACATGAAATGGGTACATATAAGAAAAATAAAAGAAACAATAGGACAGGGACGGTAGGCGCATTGGTGCACTTATGCATGCCCCCTACAGACCTCTTAGGAAAGGAGTGAGGTCAATAGTAGACAGTCTAAGGTTAAAGTTTTTGGGGTTTGGGGAAGAAACCATAGAGTCAGGTAGAGTATTCCAGACATTGACGACTCTGTTGCTGAAGTTGTATTTCCTGCAATCAAGTTTGGTGCGATTAACCTTGAGTTTGTATCTATTGTGTGCTCTTGTGTTATTATGGTTGAAGCTGAAGTATACATTGACAGGTAAGTCATTGCAATGTATGATTTTATATACCATACTTAGATCAGACCGAAGAGGGCATAATTCAAGGTTTTCTAGGTCTAGAATTTTAAGTCTGGTGGCATAAGGTATTCTACAATGAGTAGAGGAGTGGAGAACTCTTCTTGTGAAATATTTCTGGACTTTCCTAACTGTGTTAATATCAGATATGTAATGTGGGTTCCAGACTGATGAGCTGTATTTGAGTATTGGTCTAGCAAATGTTTTGTTTGCTCTAGTTAGTAGTGTGATATTACCAGACAAAAAGCTATGTAGGATTAGGTTAACAACTCTTAATGTCTTTTTGGCTATGAAGTTACAGTGGGCTCTAGCACTTAGATCATTAGAGATGAGTATTCCAAGGTCCTTGACAGAGCTTGGATCATAAACAAGGTCTTGACTATTCAGCTTGTATTCTATTTTCTGATTTTTTTTGACAATATGTAAGACAGAGCATTTATTTGTTGAGATTTGAAGTTGCCATTTGTTTGACCATTCTGATACATAGTCAAGATCTTTTTGAAGGGTAGCAGTATTGTCTGTGGTATTGAACAGCTTTACATCATCAGTGAAGAGGACGCAGTTGCTCTTAATATGATCACAGAGGTCATTTATGTAGAGTATGAAAAGAGTTGGTCCTAGAACACTGCCTTGGGGAACACCACTGTTGACAGTACAGAATTTGATAGGACGCTCCCAATTTTGACCATTTGTTGTCTGTTTGACAGGAATGCTTCTATTCAGTTATGCAGTAGTCCAGAGATACCATAAGATTTTAGTTTTAGGAGCAGTTTGTCGTGTACCACTGAATCAAAGACTTTACAGAAGTCTATGTAGATTGAGTCTATTGTTTTGCCCTGATCGGGTTGTGTAGTCCATATGTTTTTGCAGTGTAAGACTTGTAGATTACAGGATAGTTTTTTTCCTGAAACCAAATTGTTTATTAGAGAGTAAGTTGTTTGTTTCTAAGTGGAGGATAATGGATTGGTTAATAATTGATTCCATGACTTTACAGGTGATGCAGCATAAAGAGATTGGTCTGTAATTTTCAACTAGGCTGGGGTCTCCCTTTTTGAAGATGAGGATGACCATGGCTTGTGACCATAGGTTAGACAAGGAGCTGGTCCTGAAAGATTTTTCAAAGATTATGCTTAGAGGTTCTGCTATGGCAGTGGATAGCTTTTTAAAGAAGTAGGCACATATTCCGTTCGGTCCAATAGATAGAGATAGTTTTAGATTGTGTAGTGCTTTTTCAACATTGTCTTCTGTAAAATCGATATGTATTAGATCATTGTAGTTTTCTGTGGTTCGGCTAGGAAATACTGGGCATGATCCATTGCTGTTTACAAATACTGAGCCAAAGAATGTGTTAAAGATGTTGGCTTTAATGGTATCATCATTGTAGTCTTTACAATTAGGTCCTATCAGGGGTGAGATGGACCTTGAGTCTTTTAGTTTGTTGTTTACAAAATTGTAAAAAGCGTGGGTGGAATTGGTACATAGAAGGTTTTCATCTTGTTTAATGTGATAATTAGTGCATTCAGTCTTTATCTGGTGGCATAAATTTTTGTATTGGCTTTTGAAATTGGCAACGTGACCAGATTTGTTTTTCCACCAGAGTGATCTCTTTTTGGATTGAAGTTTCCTTATTGTTATGGGTAATCTTTTTTTTTTTGT
This sequence comes from Pseudonaja textilis, assembly GCF_049901715.1. NCBI lineage: Eukaryota > Metazoa > Chordata > Lepidosauria > Squamata > Elapidae > Pseudonaja > Pseudonaja textilis. The sequence continues at coordinate 7,008,343 of NC_141997.1, read as the reverse complement.
TTTGTTTTGGGAGTTGTTGGTACATATATATACACATGCTGTATATCTTATTACCTTTTAGGAAAGAAAAAGTAACTGCTGAGCAGAGGCACTACAAAGCCAAATTTGGACTTCTTTGGTTGAGAAATATTTTGCACACCTTCATAGATAAAAAAAATAAGTTAGATCAGATTAAAACAAGGTAGCAGCACAGTAGGGTGGATGGTGAGCAGAATAGGCTAGGGAGTGCCCCCCCCCCCACAAAAAAACCATATTTTTGAAGACTCTTTTAGCCATGGAACACTGGTGTTTATGAGCAACATTTGACATGTGACAACTACATATTTTTGCATGAAAAGATCCAAACACTAACCATCTCCAACCTGGATTGTTTGAAAAATAACAGAAGTTTTGTATACTTACTATGGATAAATAATATCCTGAAAGATGTTTGTTGTTATTATTTTTGTTGTTCTTTGCAGGAAAGTGAAATACAGACTTCTTGTTTTTAAAGCTAGCAACCACAAGTGGAATTAAGGTTACCATAAGATTTAAAATGTACTTTAAATGATCATCCTTTATCCATTTTTTTCTAAAGGCAAAAGCAGTTTTGGCAAAAGTGGGTTATCCCGGATTTATAATGAATGATACGTATGTTATAGAAGGCATCAAAACAGTAAGTTTTGTTTTATTGTTTTCAATTATTACTTGTTGCAGTTACTGTTATAATATAAATGACAAATGCATGTATGTTCATACACTCATTCACCATGTAGAATATTCAAGATTTATCCAGAGCAAAGAGTACTACAAATATAAATTACAAAAGTCTAGTGCTAAATCCAATCATCCTTCCATTACAGAACCTCCTCTCCCTTTTGCAGCCCACCAGTATCTTCCTTAAGTCAGTCTTGTCTCAGCTCTGCTTCATATTTGCTAATAGGTTTTTGGCAGTATAATAAGCATGTAGTGAATTGGATGGTGGCTCTCTCCTTTCTTAGGCACTTCAGGGAATGACTAGAGAAACAGTAAAGCCCATTTGTCCAGTGAGGCCTGTTGATAGAAATCTATTACTCTTTGAAGGAAGTTCATGACTTTGGGATTTGATTTAAAATAAAATAACTATTTTGCCACATTTATATTTGGTGCACCCTGGAAAATGGAAATAAAGAAATCTTTATCTTCTTTACCACGTTGGTTGTCAACCATGGAGGCCATGATACACCCGAATAGATTGGATTTAGGTAAAATGATAAGCTACAGTGAATTATTAGACACCCAAGGGAAATTAAAATCAAATCAAGAGCTCAAAGAATGGGGAATTACAATTCATTGGTGGCCATACCTACAAATTCAAAACAGATATAAAAAAGATTTAGAAGAATTCAGATTTGATAAAGGGCAAAATCAACTAGATAAAATTTTAATTGGACCAGAACAAAAGTTTATATCCAAAGCATATAGATACTTGTTAGACTTTAAAATGGAAAAAGAAATTGTGAAGAGTACCATGATAGCATGGGTGTGGAACTTTGGATATAACATAGACTTAGAAGAATGGAAAAAATTATGGAGCACAAATTATAAATTAACAACAGCCTTGGCATACAAAGAAAACATATAGAACATGTTTTATCGGTGGCACTTAGCCCCGGCAAGATTGGCAATATATACCCAAATACTAGTCCCTAATGTTGGAAATGCAAACAAGCTGATGGTACCTTCTACCACATGTGGTGGTTATGCCCTGAGACCAGTACTTATTGGACCAAAATTAAAGATTGGATGCAGGAAATTATAGGATATCAAATTAAACCTAAACCAGAACTCTTCCTATTGGGAATAATTAGAGATCAATACCCCAAAAGGATAAAATATATATTATATAAGCCAGGATAGCTTTCGCATAAATATGGAAAGAACCTATTACTCCAACAGAGGACTTAGTCTTACAAAAAATTATAAAATGTGTGGAAATGGACATGCTTATGTTAAAAATGAAAGAAAAGGAGGATTTCGATTATTACTCAATTTGGCATAAATGGTATGAATGGTTAGAAAATAGAGATAAGAAATAAGAAGTGAAGATTAACCAGAAGAGACCTTAAAAGAATGGTGTGTAAATATGTAAATATACAAGTATATAAATTAGTAATAATTATAGATAGAGATAACAGTTATTGGTTGATATGTGTAAAATATTGCAGAAATTATAAGATAGTAATATTTGTAGATGTCAAAAAGCTGTTGAAACCATGAATATGATTTGTATTGGTGGAAAACACAATAAAAATTAAATTAAAAAAAGAAATCTTTATCTTCTCAGACTAGAATTAGTTAGATAGATGATGATAGAATATGTTATAAACAATCAAACCAAATATAATAATTTCAGGATATATTAATACTATGCATACAATTAATTCTCATTAGAAGTAAAGGAGTAGTAACTTCTAAGAGCTTCATTTATGCATGTTGCTTTGTATATTTCTTTCTTTTTTAATTATTTTTTATTTAGTTTTTTAATATATACAATAAATTCATTTCATTTCAACCATGTGTCGATTAAGTACATGTTTCATGTGCTTACAGTTTAGAATTAATACTCTTCTTATTAATATAACAATATAACAATGATCACATTTTCATATAAGTAATATCCAATGTATTTTTTTTACAATATTTTCTTATTGCATTATATATGCATCTAATCCTTTTTTAATTTGTTTTATTTTCTAACCATTGGTAAAATAAATCCCATACCATGTAATATTCAGATTCTTCTTTTTCTTTAATTTCCAATGTTAACCTATTCATTTCTGCACATTCAAATATTTTTTCAATTACTTTTTCCTCCATCGGTATCTTGCCACTTTTCCAATTCTAAGCAAATACAATTCTAGTTGCTGTTAATACATGAATGATTAAATGTGTTTTTTCTTTACTGTAAAACTTCAGGTATCATTACTAATAAAAATATTTCGGGTTTCAAATCTATATGTTGTTTAATCATTTTTTCCAACCATGTGTTTATTTTTGTCCAATATTTTTTAGCTTCTATGCATGACCACCACATATGGTAATATGTTCCTGGTGTTTGGTGACACTTCCAGTTGATTTATCTTTAAATATTTTCACTAGTTTTGCTGGTAATAAGTGCCATCTATAAAACATTTTGTTCAAGTTTTCTTTATATGCTATTGATATTGTTAATTTATAGTTTCTGTCCCATAACTTCTCCCATTTATCTAGTTCTATGGCATATCATATTTTTTTTGCCCATGCTATCATTGTTTCTTTAACTTGTTCCTCTTCCAATTTAACACCTAATAAATAACAGTATAGTTTTTAATCAACTTATCTTCTGTTCCTATTAGTATTTTATCCAATTCTGTGAATTCTTTATTGATCCCTTCATCTTTAATATCTTTTTCATACCTTGATTGTATCTGCACATATGAATAACAATGTATCGCTAACCCTTGTTCATTCAATTCTTATTTTGCTTTGAGCTCACCCTTTTCATTTAAAATATTTTTATATCTAGCAACACTTCCCATCTTACAAACATTTGGATGTACATGTGTTTCCATTGTTGATAACCAGACTGGTATCTTCATGTAATGTTGTTCCCTATTTTTTCCCATATACGTAACAATGCATCCCCGATTATGTACCTTTGAAAGTACCCATGTGTTTTACCTCTCTTGTACCACAAGAGTACATGACAACCCATTTGTAAATCATGTCCTTCCAATGTTAATAACCTCTTATTCCTTAACATTACCCATTCTTTCATCCATGTTAAAGCTGTGGCCTAAAAGTATATTTCCCAACTGGGTAATCCAAATCCTCCTCTAGTTCTAGTATCCTGTAACATTTTAATATTGATCCTTGCTTTTTTCTCTTGCCGTATATATTTCAATACTAGTTTATTAATATCTTCAAAATCTTGTTCTTTTAAGTATTTCATCTCTCAATGTCTTTTTGATAAATCTTACATGTACCTCTTTTGAGAATTTATGTCTTCTTGCGTAGTTTGTATGGATTTATTTCCCCTTGAATCTCTTGTTTGGTTTTCTATACAGTTTCAGCCAACAATGCTGTCATCACATCCAGTAGGTCTTCCCTCTTCTCTTCTTCAATATTCTGAAATCTCAGGAAGTAAGCCACCTTTTCCATCTCTAGAATGATTATTGTCTCCTCTAGATCTTTATTACCTTGCAATAGCCTTTGATCCACTTCCTCCACTTTTTTTCCTGTTTGCTCTGATTTCTCTTCCATTTTCTGTATTCTCTGTTCCAGTGGTGGGATTCAAAAGAATTTGCTACTGGTTTTGTGGGCATGGCTTGGTGGGTGTGGCTGGGTGGTCATGTGACTAGGTGGCCATGGCCAACTCAATATCACTCATGTCGCGGGGTGCCTTGTCTCACCCCACTTGCTTGGCTTCCCAAGCTCTTCTGGTCTTTGTCTATTAATTTGTCTACTACTACAGTGTCTAGTTGATTATCTAATACCTGCCTGTCCTTCTGGATCCAGAATTCCCACAGATTCTTAGCTCTATTATTCTCCACGATCGTCTGTAGAAACTCCTTTTTCCTGGGATTATGCAGCTGCCTTTCTTCCCCCCCAAAAGCCATATTTTGTTTAAAGAATTGCAGACAAATACTTCAGTGGATGTCCTACACTTATAATTTTTCTGCTTTTTCAAGACAGATAGACACACTTCAAAACAAACACTGGCTGCAGATAGCTCTCTTTTTGACATTGCAGGAAAGTCCAGAAATAGTTCAGTGAGTTAACAACTAACTGGCTGATTTGGGGCCAGTCATTCCCTCTCTCAATTCAGCTTACTTCACAGGACTGTGATGGGGAAAATAGGAGAAGGAGGGATATTTTGAATGGTTGCTGCTTTGAATTACTTATAAAAATAATGATGGGAAAAATAGTATTTGAAATGCACTAGACATTAAAACTAAAACAGATTTGTGTAAGCAACTTGTGACTAATGTGATAGCTAGCCGTAAAGATGGAAACTCAGGATATTATATTGCCAGCACATGTGAATTGAGCCCAAAGAGAAATTATATCTGAGCACTGACTTCCGATTGTCCTAGACTGGACAGAGGAAATCAATATGAATGCAATATGGAGTGTGACATTTCTTATGAAGATCAGTATATTCAAATTTCTTGCTAGACATTCTCACAAACAATCAAAAACAGATCTTGGCAGTTCTTTGTATGGCTTGTTTGGGATTTGAGTTTGTTGAAAGTGATTATATATCCCTGTTATAAACAAGGAGTATGTAATAAGGAAACACTCCAGAATTTCATTTACATAAAAACCACCCACTGATATCTGAAATAACACCTCTCTTATAGTGTTATCTTCTTGGTATGCTTTGCATACATCATTCAATGTGATCTGTTACTTTTATACACCGTATATATCAGATATTTGCACCCTTAGTGTGTTTGGAGAGATAAGGAAAGTGTCAGAGTGTTATTGGGAGCATGCACTTTAAAAAAAAAAGCAGAATGAAAAGTGAATTATACTTCCAATTAGAAAAACAAAGTGAATAGAACAATTTTCTAAATATGACCATCTCAGACCTCAAGAGGCTATTTAAATGATTTCCAGTAGCAAAAACAATGCTTTGTTCAACACTGAAAATAACTTTAGGCAAAGTCATTTCTTCACACACAAACAGACAAGGCCTTTTATGTAGACAAATTCAGGCATTCACTTGAAATCCCAGAATGAATCAGAATTTGTGAAGCCTGCGGGGAACCAGGGGGTGGGGGACCCCCCTCTCCTGGTGTCTCAAAGCAATGACAGGCCACTTCCTTGGACTCACTCACTCTCTGCGAGAGCTTCATTTCCTGATACAGCCAATCGCACAGAATGACAGTCATGGCTGCGAGCGCCCGCAATTCTGTGCCCCCTTTCTCTGCATCCCATCACCATGGCTACCAGCCCTTTCACATGCTAAAAAGACACAGCAAAGCATGGCCTGCCAAGCAGCACCAGGGAGAATTATGTGAGCTTGCACAGACGAGCCCAGTTGTTTCAAATCGCTTTAGGAAAGTTGGTGGCAATTTTAATCATGAGATGCCTTTTAACTTTAATCCTGTAGTTTCCTCCCTTGTCTCCTTTGCTTTGAAAAGTTGCTTTTCAATGGGAAATGGAACAGCCAGCATGGGGAAAGGAGGGAGAAGGAAAGCGGCCTCCTCATCTCATGCTGGCCACTCCATTGCCTGTTTGACCATTGCAGCGCCACGTCACAAAGCTTTCCCTGCCCACCACTGCCCAGATGCCCTCGCTTCTCCCAAGGATTTCTTTGCCTTCCTGATTTCCAGCTCTTTGTGTTTCTTACCATCATTTGTGTTCAGGGAAACAAAAGTTTGTGTGGGGCTAAAAAAAAGTTCAATCAGAAAAAGAACATGCGAAGTTGGAATTGATTGACTGAATTTTTTTTGTCAGGTACCAGGTTTCTTGTTTCTTTGTAACCCTAATTCTTACATCCAGCAGAACAGATATGAATAAACAATGCAGGTAATTTTATTAAAACCCTCTTGTTTAACATATTGCTTATTCATATGTTGTAAGCTGAATGAATCTTAATCTTCCGGTTACAAATAGTCATAAACAAAAAATATGCATACACTCAACTCCTCCAATATCCCCTGACCAGGTATGATGAACCTAGATGCTGATATGCCCATCAATAACTCATCCCAAATATATCACAAAGGTTCATTCTGTTGGAATGATTGTGATTGTTTTAAAAATGACAGTTTTTATGAAAGGCATTGAACATACAAAAGACAAAAATTGTTCTTCTTTCTGATGAACAAAATATATTGTCCAAAGTTAGATTGGAAGGTTCTGTTTTTCCATCTAAGAAACTGTCAGCATTTTACAAAAGGTTGAATAGATATATTCTAACAATATAAGTTAATAGAAAGGGTTAATATTGATATTCCTAATAAAAGAGCAAAGGATTACCTTTTCAGCCAGACAAAAAAGAGCCTATTATATATAACTGATAACATCTTTGTAGGGCTAAAACTCATGCCTAGTAGTCAGTTGGTGACTAGCAAATTAGAAGCAATGTCTCCTCAGAATTGACTCAAGCACTATTAGGTCATGGTGAGGATATGTACCTTGATCATGGGAAGGAGAAACACATAGAGACATTGATCATAAGCTTGAATAATTTAAATCTGTTAGACCTGTGGTTTGCCAATCATAAGGGCAAAGTTTTAAAAATGGCCTAATTAAATATACCTGAAGAGAAACAGATAAAGTAGAAGTTAAACCTTTAAATGCTCATACATTTTTATAGAATGAAAGCAGTGGAGGGATTCAATTTTTTTTTACTACTGGTTCTGTGGGCATGGTTTGGTGGGTGTGGCAGGGGATGGATACTGTAAAATCTCCAGTCAGAGGTAGTATTTGCCGGTTATCTGAACTACTCAAAATTTCCGCTATTGATTCTCCAGAACTGGTCAGAACCTGCTGAATACCACCTCTGAATGGAAGATAGAAAACCAGGTGCTACAAATAACATATACATAAAAAGAAGAATCAGAGTACCTAACAAAGAAGTTTGGGAATCATTTTGCATAACCATCTTTGCTAGATGTCTTTTAGTTTAACATCTAGACCAGTGGTGGCTAACCTTTTGGGGCTCCTGCGCCAAAAATTGCGTGCATGCAGTGCCAGCACCCAGAATGCAATGCATGCCCTCCTCCCCACTTCCCCTGCGCATGCATGCGCAATCCCCACCCCACCCCCTTACCTGCACTGCGCCTCACAACTGATTTTTTGGCTGGTTTGAGGTCTTTTTTGGCCTCCCAGAGGGTTGGAAAAAGCCTCTCCAAGCCTTTTCAGGCCGAATTATAGACCCATTTTATCACTTCCAGTATTACAGGAAGTGATGAAACGAGCCTATAATTCGGCCTGAAAAGTCTTGCAGAGGCTTTTTCCAAGCCTCTGGGAGGCCAAAAAAAGCCTCAAACCAGTCAAAAAATCAGCTGTGAGGCACACGCATGCACAGTGAGCTAAGTTTGCCTGTGGCTCATGTGCCAGCACAAATGGCTCTGCATGCCACTTGTGGTACGCATACCACAGGTTCACCATCACAGATCTAGGCTTTCATAAGTCAATGCAACAAATAGGTTTTGTAAATATGAAGAGACAACTGATTGCAGATGATACTAAACTGGCAGGAATAGCCAACATCCCAGAAGGCAAACTCAGGATTCAAAAAGATCTTGACAGACTTGGACAATGGGCCAACAAAATGAATTTTAATGTGGAGAAAAGCAAAAGTTTACATTTAGGCAGGAAAAATCAAAGGTATAAATACAGATTAGGCAAGACTTGGCTCAAAACCAGTAACTTTGAGAGGGACTTTGGAATCCTAGTGTATGGTCATTTGAATATGAGCCAGCAATGTGCAGCAGCCACCAAAAAAGCTAATACAATCCTGGGTTGTACAAACAGAGGCATAGAATCAAGAGCATTAGTGCCATTTTAAAAATTCTAGTAAGACCACACCCTGGAATACTGTATCCAATTTTGATCACCATACTATAAAAAAGGTGTTGAGACTTTGGAAAAAGTTCAGAGAAGAGCAACTAAGATGATCAAAGGCCTGGAGATTAAACCATATGAAGAACAGCTACAGATTTTGGGTCTGGCTAGTCGAAAGGAAAGAAGAATTAGGGGTGGCTTGATAGCAGTATTTCAGTATTTGAGGAGGTGCCACAAAGAAGAGGGGGTCCAATTATTCTCCAAAGCACCAGTGGGCAGGACAAGAAATAATGGCTGGAAACTGATCAAAGAGAGAAGCAACCTAGAATTAAGGAGAAACTTCATAACAGGACAATCAGTGGAACAGCTCTCCTTCAGAAATCATGGGTGCTCCATCACTGCAGGTTTTTAAGAAGAGACTGTATAGTCACTTGTCTGAGATTCTATAGGTTTGCCAGCTTGTGTTCTCCTGTTTGAGCAGGGGGCTGGACTAAGACATCCAAGGTCCCTTCCAGTTTCTATTCTGTTCTGTTCTGTTCTGCTCTGCTCTACTCTACTCTACTCTATTCAACTGCCCTTGATTTGAAGCAGTTTTTTTTGGCAATTCTAAAATTCTAAAATTGATATATTAACTGTAGGGTCTGAGTTTGGAACTGTGATGTTATCGTATTTCTAATTTTTTTGAAGTTGCCAACAGTCATATTTTGAAGCCATTTTCTCAATGTGAAAAAATATTTATTAGCTCTTAAAAGTCATAATCTGAAAATAAATACATTAAAATGTAGCTGATGGGAGCATTAAATTTTTTTAGAGAAGATAAATTTTATGTTTGCAGCTTGCTTATTTATTGGTTCAAAATATTTCACATTTTAAAATATCATTAGTTTTCTTTCAGATGTCAACATTATTTATTCTTTCTTCAAATATAATCCAAGGAAGAGATTTAAAGTATACTTCTTCTCCCACATTTTTATACTATTCACCATCAAAATGCATTCCATAAATAGTAATCAAAATGCACGTAATACCAAGCTCTAGAAACAACAGTGGAATAATTAAGTTTTCCAATGTGCCATATGTTTGGGCAAAACCATTGTGTTGTCTATGGAATTTCCTAGTAAATGCTCACATAGCAATATTCACTAATTTTCTAACACAGAACAATTCTATTCATTTTAAAATAAGTAAGATATTATCTTGCAATTGTGTATTTATAGATTTTATGCAAACTGGTGTTAAAACACCATTTTCTTTTCAACAGAATTGCATTGCTTTCCAATTTGTGTACAATATAGAAAAGCACCAAAGTTATTGGACACATAACCTACATATGTTGATGTTAACGTTCATAGGGAAAAATTCAGTTTGAAAAATGTATTATTGTAGGAGAGCAATTGGCAGAGCTTGGGGTGGAGTCAAGGACAAATCAGCATACAGTCTCTATGGATCTTTGACAAAATCCAACCCTTCTTGAATTCCATTGACATTTATTTAATGACAAGATAGTGCTAGCCATTAGCTGAGTTGATTCCTGTGCATAGGCATGATTAGTAATAAATCAGTTTAATTGTAACTTCATGTGTGGTCTTGATCTTTCATACCTGACTATTATACACTATTACACTAGTACATAGATAGGCAGCCAATAGTAGAAGATAGTTGTTTCAAATATGTAGAGTAGTTTTCAACTTTACATGTCAATTATGCTACTACAGCAGTTCGGAAAAGAATGGCAGCCCTTCTTTTTAGGAACCATGTACCCGTAGCCAACAAACTATTTATTTCAAAATTGGTAGCACAATTCTTTATGGTGTGTGCAACTGAATTCCAGCATAAAATTTTTAATCATATGAAAGAATACTCATTCTTTCTGAGAGCCATATTCTCTACACATAGAAGTACATCCAATGTTGTACTTAGATTAGACACTGGTTGATTAGCATTGAAACAAGTATTAGGAACTAATCATATCTTTCTGGGTTAGAACCTATTCATTTCTCAAGGAACATTTCCCCCTCCTAGTATATGGTTGTACAACAAAGTGATATATAGCAATATCTTCAAACTACTTCATGTGGCATGTTCTTTAACTATATATGAAGTGGAACTTTTAAAGAAATATGATATATTTCAGCACAATTTAACAGCTGTTCTTTGGTGATATTTTCACCTCAGTGAATCAAGGGAACCACAACCTTTACATTTTTAAGTATATCCTTTACCAATGGGCCTTTTTCAAAACACATTTTAATGCTTTTCCTTCTACAGTTATGGATAGCAGATATAAAGGAATCTCTGAAGCATATAATCAGTGCTCTTATGCCTCAATGGCAATTTCAAAATCTTAGAAGGTAGATTTCTAGGAAGTAAATTCCATGTGGAACTGCACTTTTAATTAATTTGCTGGAAAATAATTTTAATGGAAAGACTACATAGCAAACCCAATCAATGAGAGAGGTACCGATATCACCCTTTTAATTGTTCTGTTTCAATTAATTATATCCAAAATTGTTATTAGAACTATAATTTGTATTAAACTATTATTATATTATTATATTTTTGAATTGTTCCTGACTTTTTGGATCACAATGAAGAAAAGGAAGAAGAGGAGGCATTTTTTTCATTTCAGATTTTTTTTCAGAATATTTAAATTTTGATATTTAACTTGTTTAGTATATTAAGGTTGTTCATTTCTGTTTAGATCTAATTATATTAGCATAATCTTTATATTTATTTTCAGATGAAGTTTTCAGAAATAGACTATTTTGGCAATGTCCTTCAGACTCGCAAACATGTGGCCCAATCAGATTTCTACTGGCTGAGAAAAGAAGTCCCCAAAACAGAGTGAGTTGGGAAGGGATGTGCTGGGGAAGTATTGAGATGAAATATTATTAGACAATTTTGAGGATTATTTTTCTGTCACCATTGTAATAGCCAACCATATAGGTATCTCAGAAGGGGCTAAACTAAAGGTTTAATTCTAAAATCAACAAGCATTGGAATAACAACTTTTTTTTTACTCAGAATACTAACTCAAACTGCAATTTCCTACAGTGAAATCTCCAAAATACTCCTATAGCCCCATCCCAGATATGATTATTAGGATCCTATTACTACTACTACTACAACTACTACTACTACTACAATAATAATAGTAGTAGTAGTAGTAGTAGTAGTAGTAGTATTAGGAGCCTCTGTGGTACAGTGGTTAGAGTGCAGTACTACAAGCTACTTCTGCTGCAGCCAGCTGCCTACGATTTGGCAGTTCAAACCCCACCAGGTTGACTCATCCTTCCATCCTTCCGAGGTGGGTAAAATGAGGACCCAAATTGTTGGGGGCAATATGCTGACTCTGTAAACTGCTTAGAGAGGGCTGTAAAGCGGTATATAAGTCTAAGTGCTATTGCTATCTTCCATTTTCTACAATGTCACTGGCTATGAAGTCCTCCACTAGGCTAGGACAAACGCCCATTAGTACAGTAGTTTTGGACTAAACTATGAACTTTCTCAGATAGGGAAGAGGTCAAACATATATAGACATACATATTGTTATTGCTTTCTATTCTTAATGTAAGATGCCCAGAGTTATTCTGGTGTTAAGTGGCTTTAATCTTGTATATAAATAAACACATAAAATGAGGATTGAATGACGTTGTCCTGAGACATTATATTGCAGGAAGAATTTTAGAACTTTTTAAGAATGTTTTCCAGTTATTCAGATAAGCATGAAAAATCTGATCTTTGAAATCTACTGGATAACCAATAGATGGCAGGAAGAAAATCAAGAGAACTCTGCCTTTTGTTGCCATCTAGTGGCCATATGGAATATTTGCAGACTGTATTTAAAACGTACTTTAAATATCTGAACATAACAAAAGGGGAATCTATATAGGGAATCTTCCCTGAAGTATTTGTACTGTATATACAAATCTAACAAATTTTGGAGACTCTAGGATATGTAATAGAATTATTTAGGGCAGCTTCATTTCATTCTTATATATCAGTATTTGGAAGAACAAGAAAAGTCACCCCTTATCACCGACACCAGTACCAATAATGCTCTTTATTGGTTTGGTATTTGCATATGGGAAATTTTATTGGCATTAATTTTCTCCTGCAAAGCTGTAATCTCTGTACAGTAATGTGGATTGGTGGACACTTTTTGTATAGATAATATAAATATATAGAAAAATTAAAGCATGTTAATATCAAACAATAGACATTTATAAAAGCTGTTACTTTTTAAGAAGCATACTAAATATTTATGCATCTTAAGTGATTTTAAAACTTATGGAGACAGCTTTGATCTCTTTGGGTTAAGGCTGTTAGAGGTTTGTAGGTTAGAACTTATTGAAAGAAAGCTCTGAGACAATTGAAGCAAATAAGATTAAGAAATGATGCTAAAGGTTGTGGTCATTGTGGAGACTTGGAATGTGCAATGGCATTTTAGACTTCCAATAAAAGTGACCTAGTGCCACTCTTGGTCATTCCAAAAAGACATTCAATGTTATCCTATGTAAGGCCACTTCTTTTTAAGCATCTGTACGGCTGCTTTTCAGGCTAGTGTATATGGCTGCTGCTGTAAATGACTCTGAAATTGGAATGCAGTCAACCTTGCTAAATGCTTTCTCTTGATGCCTCAGGCTAGATGTCACTCATCTTCTACTCTCTTACAGAAATATACCTTCCATCTTATCATTTTATTAGAAAATGTTTTCCAGAAGGGTGCAGGGTAGGGAGAGAAGCATGCCTGCTAAATAAAGTCTATTGGATTATAAGTATTAACTAAATAGGTATCTATTCAGTGATACACAGACATATATATGATACTGATATTTAAAATACAGAATGGATAATAAAAATAATTGTTACATTGTATTATAGTATAATATTAAGTAATACTACACAAATATATTTGATGATGGTTTATTTTTTAAAAAAACTGATAAAAATGATGGATATAAAGGAATGTAGTCTAATCTCATAAATCCTATACTTTTGATATTTTGATAACCATGCTTAATGCATTTTATTAATGCATAAAATTTCATTTGAAAAAGGGAAGCTTGTGTCCTTTATCTATAATGTCAAATATAGGATACCTGCTTCATCAAGGATGTAAGATACCTACTCGATATTCCATTGTACAAGAAGTCCTTGACTTATGACCTCAATTTGGATCAGAATTGTCATCGTAAGTCATGACAGTCATAAGTTGAGCCAGACCCAATTTTACCACAAATTTTATGGTGTGTATTAAATGATTCCCCACCCCCATCAGCAAAAAATGTTGCAAATCAAACCATGTGACTGTGGGATGCTACAATCAATCATAAATATGGACAGGTTGCCAAGTGCCCAAATTGCAATCATATGAATACTAGGGATGTGTGATGGTTGTAAGTATACATATAGGTCACAAGTAATGTTTTCTGAGGGCATATAATTTGGATGGTTGTTAAATGAACAGTTGTAGGCTGAGGACTACTGTTTGAATCACTTTTACAGATTATTAATCTTCATCCTTTACTACATAGCTGGATCCTGATTTCCTTAGCACATAGAATAACAAGATGCCTGCTTTGGCTTTGAATGGCAGGCTCAGCATTTGTACTTTAAATATTGAGGGAGATCCAAATTTAGCCAAAAAGCAATGAGCCCTCATATAGGAACTTGACATTTGTGGGGGGGAAAGGGGGACGAGATAGACTGTGACAGATGTTCTCTATTTCATAGAATAAGAACACCAAATCTGCTCCTTTTCTTTTTCAACAGGTGGTTTACTAATCCAACAACAGTGAATGCCTTTTACAGTTCATCTACAAATCAGATCAGTGAGTACTTGACTAAGGCATGATTTAATTACTCATCTGAGAAAAAAGAATATCCTTCAGCTTCTACAAGCAGTGCTCCTTCTCAGTTTTAAAACTGTTATTCCCTCATACCGCACAAAAAATGTCTACTAGGTTTAGAGACTGTGTCCTCATAAAAAATACTAATACCAAGTGCACTGTATGTTTACAACCAGGTAAATATATTGTGTTTGATTTTACATATTCAGGATATAAAGAGAGAAACAGGGAGAAACAGAGAGAGAGGGAAGGAAGGAAGGAAGGAAGGAAGGAAGGAAGGAAGGAAGGAAGGAAGGAAGGAAGGAAGGAAGGAAGGAAGGAAGGAAGGAAGATAGATTACATAAAAATATCCCTTCTAAGAAACAAGTAATATTACCTTTATGAAGTAATAAGGCATTTGATGATCTCCTGATTCTGATACAACTATCACTAGTAAATCAAGGAATCCATAAAGCAGGCAGGCAGGCAGGCAGGCAGGCAGGCTGACAAATCCCATACTCAGTAAGACCATTCACTCTCTAGTAATTTACAATGTCACCCAGCTTTGTTGAGGCAATATAAGCTGTATATTGGTGTATGTTTTTATGACTGCCATCAATTAAGCAGTGATAAGCTTTTGAGCCTAACAGCAATGGTCTAGTATTCTGGTGTCCTGACAGTTCGTCAGCAGGAAATTTTTTGCTGCTGGCAAAACATCAGGACACCAGAAAACTACACCACAGCCTTTCAGCCCAAAAGCATATTACTGCTTGAATATAAAACCCATCATTATTATTCTGATCCTGGAAAAACAACAATAATTCAAAATCTTTGAAAATTAGGGAACCAGGTCTTCCTCAACTTGGATGCTTGGGTTATAAAAATTACAGTTTACTTACAAGATGAGTTGCTCATAGAGATATAACAGCTGAGGTTGGTTTTTTAAAGTGTTCCCATGTGCAACACACATTATTATGGAATTCTGGAAAACATTTCATTTTCATCCCTTGTTTCATATAACTGATTTATTTATTATATTTATATGATTTCAGCTGTAATTTGTAATGAGAATAAGTAATTCTGAACAGTGAAGGCAGGTTGTTAAGATTTCGTTCTAGCATTACAGATGTTTCTATCACTTATGTAATCATTTTTTGGGAGGATTTCATGGGTCCTATTGTTTAGGCATTAAGAAGTTGTTCTCATTCAGAATTTTTAGATATCAAATTAGCTGTTAGGGTTCCAAGTAATAACTCCATAGAATGCAGAACTGTGAGGCAAGCAAGTTCCTCAAAGAACAATTTTATTGGAGATGTCATATTGGCACAAACTGAAAACCGCCTCTGAAAGTTCTCGTGGTTTTCACCTGATTAAAAAGTGAAAGTTCCCCCTTTCTCCAAACAATCAGTCACATTGTCCAATCAAGGTGCTGGCTGGTCACTTGGTAACTGGACTCCTCATCTCCCCAATCATCTGTTGGAATGTCCTTGGTTCCCACAGGAAACTATTTTGTTTTGGCTACAAACCCCCATCTAACTATGTCCCCACTCCCTATTCCGTCTTCGCACCATGGCAACTCTGAAGCTGCCAAAATGTCCCCTCAGGTTCGCTTTAGAGTTGACAATTGGACCCCCGTAAGAGAAGTTCCTGAAAAAGAAAAGAAACCTCATGGAGGTTAATTAGTGTTCGCTCCTCCTACCTGGAGGTCCTTTTGGCTTTTGAGGGTACTTCTCGTGGAACTGCTTGGCTGATCTGTCTGCTTTTACATCCAGCTCTTTACACATGTGGCTTTGGACAATGGGGTACCCTTTTTGTTGCACTAAGTACTGCAACCTCCCCTTGTACAGTCTGCAATCTAAAATTCTTTTGATTTTGTAATGCATCTTCCCTTGCACTACAGTCAGTTTTGGGGCTGCCCAATCTACTGGCCTGAGCTGGGAGCCTACCACCGGCTTTAACAAGCTACTGTGAAAAACCAGATACCAAAACTTTCCCCAGCAGGTTGAGAGTTTAAATTGTACTGTTACACGGTTAATTACTTTCACTATGGGGAAGGACCCTATGAATTTTGGTCCAAACTTCTAGCAGGGAAGCTTTAGCTTCAAGTACTTGGTTGAGAGGTAGACCTTACTCGCTATTTGGAATGGGTTCTGAGGAGCCCAATGCTTATCGGTTGCACTTTATGCGTTCTCAATGCTTCCTGAAGGGCTCACTTTGTATTTTCCCAGGCTTGTTTCAGGGATTCCATCCAATCAGTCAGTGATATGAATGAAGGGGGTTCCCTAGGGAGCTCGGGCATGGGGGACAAATTCTATGTCACTAATGACCTGGAAAGGGGTCAGCCTGGTGCTACTATGCACTGCATTGTTGTATGCCGCTTTGGCAAATGGCAGCAATTTTGACCAATCTGTTTGCTGATAGTTTACATAACATCTCAAATATTGCACTCATGCATTTCGTGGCCCCGTTAGTCCTCAGATGGAACACAAAACTGAGCCCTTGTGAGGATCCAATGGATTTTATGAACTCCTTCCAGAACTTGGCCATGAATTGGACCCCTCCTATCGGAGATGATTCTCTGAGGGATACTATGCAGCCTATTAGATATGTTTTCTGAACAGTTTACCCAATTTATGGGGAGATGGGAGGCTGGAGCAAGCTATGAAGTGGGCTTGTTTTGAGAATAGGTCTATCATGGTCCAAATTACCATATTCCCCCTGCTTTCAGGAAGCTGTACGATGAAATCCACGGCAACTCTTCCCATGGTCGGGATGGGTCCACTACTTGTTGGAGTAGTCCTGGGGGCCCCCCTGGTCTTTTTTTCATGGCTGCACAAGTAGCACAGCTTTTTACATAGTCCTCAATGTCCCTTTTTATTTTTGGCCACCAGAATTGCCTTCTTGCCAGGTGCAGGGTCTTCAGGTAGCCGAAGTGCCCTGCCTGCTTAGAATCGTGTCTTTTCTAGAGCATTTGGAGATGCAGGCTATTTGGAACATACAATTTTGAACCTTTCCAGGCCAGGCCATCTTTGAGGGCCAGCACCCCTTAGTTGTTGTTGCACCATGAGACTGCTGGCAGCTCGGTTTTTAACTTTTGCATAAGCCCCCCTCCTTCTCTTGTTTTCTGCTGTTGCACTTGTCCTCTGTGCGGGACTAGTGAGGCTGGTTGGGAGGAGGGAAGCATGGCATAGACCACCTCTTCCCATTTACTGTTGAATTGGGGTTTCTGTGACAAAGTGTCCACTAAGAGTCCCCCGCCAGAGATGTATTTTAGCATAAAATTGAACTGCTTGAAGTATTACACCTATCTGACTTATTTTGGGGAGTGTTTACATGGGATCCTAAGTGCCTCCAGGTTTTTGTAATCCATATCTTGAAAGGCTCTTGGCTACTGGATTGACTGGTTGGCATCACAGTAGATGGTTGTGGGATAGTGGAGCTCTGTGGGGCACCATAAAACCCAGCCAATACCTGCCTGCCAGGAGACCCTATGGGGTCAAAGCCCCCCTGGAGGAGTGGTTAAGAAAGGGGGGATCCTTTATAGATCATGAGAAAACAGCAATTTCCTCGTTTGACCCAAAGAAAACCCTCTTGATTGGCAGCAGAGACAATGACCATTTTGGCAAGACCAAAGCTGTGACAACCAGGACAAGAAAAATATGTGCTGGTTTGTGGACAGAGGATTGAAACTGGATGAGTTAACTTTCAACTTCTACACTAGAGACCTAAACCCTAATAAAAGAATTCCTTAAAAAAAGACTCTCCAAAACATTAAGAAAGCGGTGATTTAATACATGGAGAAAGAGTATAGATCTAAAAGTGAAACAAACATTTAATGCAAGATTATGAAACTTTAAAATATAGAAAAACTGGACTGGAACTGGTAGTAGCATGAAAAGTTATTTAATTTGTGGATAATATTATTTGATTACTGGAAGAATCTGTACAAAGAAAGAGGAACTTTGTTTTTTTTTTTAAAAAAAATCCCTGATCCTTTCCCCGCCAACAGTCAGCTGTTTAGCTTTGCTGTGTTTAATGGTGGAACTTAGGGTGGGGGTGCCACCCACTGGTCAAAGAAGATATTATATTAGTACATGGTGGGAATAACCTTGGAAAGTAAGTATTATTTAATAATACAAGAATAACAAAGAGAAGAAGATAGAAAATAGTGAAAGACAAACAACATTTGGAAGGCCTTTTCATTTTGGTTTCATATCTACTGGAGTTTTGGCTGCTTGCAAGTATTATTGAGCTGTTTGAAGATTTCTAAGGCAAAGTAGACTGTAATTTTTCCTTGGAATTGAATATCTGACTTTGTGGATTAAAGGCATTTGGGGAAATCTGGTGGACCAATTTGGATTACTAAGATCAGTTGACAGAACATCATACAAGGTAAAAGAAGAAAAATTAAATGACTTAAAAATTTGGAAAATTTACAGGGTGCAAATTGGAAAAATTTAGAGGCTGCAAATTGGAAAAATTTAAGGACTATAAAATTTAGGGGATTTAGAGGAATAGTTTTGGAACTGTGTAAATTTTATTAATACTGGCATTTTGGTGTTTCTGGGCAATTGGGATATTGAAATTTTGGAGGAATATTGAGCCGTGATTAGTTTATTACATTATCACAAAATGTTTCAAAACAAATGCAGTCTATAAAGAAATATTATTGATGTTTCAATGTATTCAGGAGGATATAACAAAGAATCATAGAGAGATGATGGAATTGATGCAGGGTACAGGTATGAGATTCGAAAAACCCCAGCAAAGCACAATAAAAAATTAACAAAAAATTCAGAAAATAGAGCAGAAATCTGAAGGAGCTGAAGAAAGGACAGAGGAGATAAATCTAAAAATGATATAAGCAGACAAAGATATGGAAGAGATAGCAATAATTTTTAACATGGAACAGACAGATTATTCCTTAAGAGTTCAAAATATCAAAAAAGAATGAAGAGTAAGATATGGTAAAAATGATGTGGACACTGTGGATGAGTGCTCTAGAAGTCTCAACAGCAAGAGATAGATGCTGTGACAGATGAAATATTTAGATTAAATAAACATAACAAAAGGAGTTACAACATACCAGAGAAGCATGAAAAGATTCACCAAAAAGTTAATAAGTTGACATTCTAAAAAGAACAAGAGATAATGGATAGATATAGAATATTTTTAACATGGTGGTTATTTTATTAAGTGTTAGAAAAAAGAAAGTAGAAATTGGGAAAACAGTATTTCGTATACTGAAATATAATAGAACATATAATTACTATGTATATACAAATGTTAGAAGTTGAAAGATTATGACTATGTATATTTAAATGGTACTATCATTATTTGAATTGTATGTAAAATATATTGACCCAGACTACTGGGAAGCACTGTTCATTAAGTGCGTTTGGATGTTAAAGAAAAAAATATTTTAAAATATTATAAAAGATAAAAAAGAAAGGCACTTGGCTGCCTTCATGAAAGTGGCGCCAGGTTGGCAGCACCCATCAGATCGCATATGCTTCTTTCTCCCACACGGCTCACCTCCTCTTGGTTTTGGTCAGTTTTTTGTAGGTGTAAGTGCAGGACTGCAAGTTGCCTTTTTGGTTCTTTTGGAAGAGGACTGCAGCAGTGGCTACATTGCTAGCATCGGCTTGGATCACAAAGGACTCCTGGGGTTTGGATGTTTAAGAATTGCTCCTTAGCAAAGTCTCTTGAGTATTTCAAATGCCCATTGACATTCTAGGGTCCACTTTAGAGATTGGCTCAGCTGAGGTGTCACCCACCCCCTCCAGTCAAAAATTTCAGTGAAGTTTCAGTGAAGATGAGAATGTCATCTAAATATATGAGGACTCCTTCATACCCTCATGCAGCACCTCATTAATTAGCTGCATAAATACCGCAGGGGCTCCTTGGAGACAGAATGGCATTATGTTAAATTGAAAGCTTCCCAAGGGGAAGTTGAAAGCTGTCTTCCATTCATCCCCTCTCTGATTCACACCTTTCACAGATCTAGCTTTGTAAACACTTTTCCTTTAGCTAGATAGGCTAACAGGTCTTTCATGAGAAGAAGTTAATAGGTGTTTTCCACGCAGACTGCATTTATTCCTCTAAAATCTACTGAAAGCCTCATCAATCCATATTTCTTTTATTTAAAATGGACTGAGGAGGCTACCCTGGATTTTGCTAGTTGTATGAATCCTCGGGCTAGGTTTATATCGATGTACTCTCTTAGTATTCTTATCTCTTTTGGGGTTGTGAAGTACATCTTCAGCTTGCATAGTTTTGCCCCTGGTATGAACTCTATAGCACAGTCCATGGGTTGGGGTTGGGGACAGGGTATTACAGTCCTCTTTGCTAAATACCCCCATTAGGTCTCAGTATTCTTTGGGGACTTGGGGATTGCCTGGGAGTTACTCAGAAGTGGCTACAGTTCTCTCACTTCATTTAATGCCATTTGGCTACTGGACAGCTCCCTGCATGGCAGTGTCAAGGGGAGGGAGAGGACCTACTCCCAGTTTCAGCTTCCTGTCACCCCCTTCCCACCAAATGGTGGGGTGCCATTTACCCAGCCATGCCGGATCTAGAATCACTGCTTTGGTCATTTTTAGAGCCACTATGAAGTGAATGACCTCCCAGTGCCAGCCCATTTCTAACAGTACAGGTTCAGTGATGACAGTGACAGGGGCTTCCCCTATTAATGACCCATTGACTTGCTCGAATCATATGGGTTGGGCCAATGTTTTCATTCTGATTCCTAACTTTAGGACTGTGAGTAGGCTGATCAGGCAGCAAGTGCAGCCTCTGTCTATGATGGCTTTCACCTCCCTTTTTGTCCCAGTCTTCGGCACTATCAGTCTCGACTGGATGGCAAAAGGGCATATGGCTTCACTTACCATCAGGTCATCGTCCCCCTCATTGTTGCAGTTATAGGCTATTGGCAGTAGGGGTCCTGGGGCTGGAGTTCCCTCTTCCCTGTTTGGAGAAGGGAAGACCTCAACAGCTTGCCAGAAAAATTTCCCCCTCTCCATTGCTCTGCACAGCAGTTTCTTCAGTTTGACTGACTCCGAGGCCTTGGCTTTTGGCTGATGGGTTGGTGCCAGCATTCAGCTGCTCAGTGGCCTTGTTAGCTGCAGTATAAACACTTGATGGCTTGTGCTGAGGCCTCCCTTGGCTGTTCTTCAGCTTGGCAGGGGCTGGATCATCTCCCGAGTGTGTGTGTCTCAGGTTGGATTCTGGCTTCTGTTCAGTCAACCCATGTTTCTTGTGCTGGTGGAGCTCTATGTCCATGGCCACTGCCATCCAGTTCCACTCATGGATGCAGTCTGGGACCCCTCGGCAGATGCAAGTGTGCAACAATTCTTTGTCTAAGCCCTCCTTGAAAAAGTAGACCAGTAATTGTTCTGGCCAGTGCCGCAGCTTTCCTGCAATTCTTCTAATTTCTCTGACATATTCTTTGGCAGGGCAGCCCTTCTGTTTGATTTTCTTGATCTCAGTTTCAGCTTCCAGGGTCTTGGACTCATCCTCTAATCTGGTCATTAGTTCCTACAGAAAAGTATTGATGTTTCCCACTCTGGTGCGCCTTCATCATTGAGCTGGACCACACACTCAGCTGCTTCCCCCTCCAGGTTGGCAGAGACTACATGAACCATTGCCTGGTCAGTGGGGTAGAAATAGCCATGTTATCGATGTGGGCAAGTTTGTTGGGGTCCCCATCAAAGGTGGCCTTAATAGGTGGCAGAGCCACAGGGACAGGTGTGAGAACTGCTGGTGGAGGCTGTGGTGGTGCGGTGCCCTCTATACCTAAACCCAGCCATGGCCAGGATAACCCATCCAAGTGGGATCAGCTGACTCAATGGGCAATGTGGTTGACTGGGTGGGCTGCCTGCTTCACATTATACTGATAAGAAGAGTATTATTAATAATTGTTAAGCACATGAAACATGTACCTAATTGACACATGATTGCAGCATTCCAAATGCCAGCTGCATCTGCTGTCTCCCCCCTGCTGCTTGCCCCTGTCATGCTGAGCTGATTCTCCGGTCATCTCTAGCTGAGTGGAAAGATGCCAACACCATGCTGGTTCCACTGCCAGGTCCTGGATCAGGAAAAGTGAACATGGGTTGCATTAAAGCTTCATCTCAGTTGGGGATGTTGGGACTGCAGGGCATAGCTTCCTACTTGAAGTTGCTCAAAACTCTCCAAGAACTCTCTCAACGATCGGCTTCAAGATGGAGACAACAGGTTCCAGTCTCAGGAGTTGTCAGACCCCAAAGCTCCCACATCTCAGATATAATAATATCTTCATTCTAGCTTCCTATACAAAATTATTTAGTTATATTTTGCCCCAAAGGCAACACCCCTTGCAAACATTAATTTAGGGTTTTAAAAAAAGAACATCTAAATAAGATATGCAGGAAAGCTTTATTTACAGGCTTATCCAGTCATGTTTTGAGTATTTCCTTTTTCCCCCCACTCATGGAAATCTTTATTCTCCCCTTCTCTGTTCATTAAAGCTTCTACCTAGAGTTTCTGCTATATATTTCTTAGTATTTAAGGTTTTTGGAAATTATTTGCAGCTTTTGCTGTTAATCTAGACTGTCTCTTTCTACTGTAATTCCTAGGCTTTCTTTGTGCTATCTACATAAGCACCTGTATAAAACAATATTATATAAATAGCTTACTTTGGCCACTGAGGGCTGATGAGAATTGTAACTCCAATATCTAAGTCTATGGAAAAAGCCTGGACATTTCTTTAAGTCGCAAAATGTATTTATTTTAGAAAATGTATATGGCTGCCCGACTCACTGTCAGTGACTCTGGGAAGCTTACGAAGATAAAAATCCAATGACAAAACAATAAAAAGCAGGAACCATCAACCCTCTTATATACTTTTATATTGTAATACTTTCAATAAGAAGCTGGTCAACACACTATTTATATATTCTTAGGTTAACTAAAGGAATTCAAGTTGTGCATAGGAGATTGTTTTGATGATGTGACACAATTTAAAATTGTTTAGCCATCAGGACCAAATTTGGATGATAACCTGACCCATCAGAGGTGGTATTCAGAAGGTTCTGACCAGTTCTGGAGAACCAGTAGCAGAAATTTTGAGTAGTTCGGAGAACTGGCAAGTACCACCACTGACTGGAGATTTTACAGTATTCTTCCCCTGCACATCCACCAAACCACGCCCACAGAACTGGTAGTAAAAAAATTTGAATCCCACAACTGTGACCCAACCAATAGAATGTCTACACAAGCCAGTTTTTAGATATAATGGTGTTTCAATGGTAAGTTGTTTGCTTGAATTTTAGCTGTGAGGGAGGGAGGGAGGGAGGGAGGGAAGGAAGGAAGGAAGGACGGGCTTCCTATAAAGATATACTATGCTTCTGACTGAAATTCATTGTTTAAACCATTAGATTAACTGTTGCCCTTGTGTGCAGAAAGTATCAGATACTACCTTGTCTAAATATCTTAGAAAATCTCAGACTTCTTTAATGGGTGAGACTGAATTCTTTCTTCTCCTCTTCCTCTTCTAAAATCACTATAGGGTTTCCAGCAGGAGAACTCCAGAAGCCTTTCTTCTGGGGAACCGAATATCCCAGGTAAGAAGTCTTTTTATATGTGAAATGCTTATAAAGTCAAATACATAAGCATACTTATTAGAACAAGAAACTGGAAACCTAAATATATGTGCAATTAACTATGTTCTGTTAGCTTTAACTTTTGAGGCATTATAAATATAGACCAGTACAAAAAAAATTGCTTTCATGATAATACTATTGGAAGAAATGTCAATCTGGGTTCAGTTCCAAATGGGAAGAAAAACACTGGAAACCTGGAGGCTGCTTGGAAGAATGGTTTAATGGTGAAGCAGAACCATCAAGCACGTGTGATTCTGGGTAATGACCATATGGAGGATACACACACACAAACACACACTCTCTTGGATCTTGTCTCTGAGCTTCCTGATACTGTGGCAAGGCCAGATATCCTATTGGCTGCTGTCAGACTCCAAGGGGCTATGCAGTCATAGCTGAAGTTGTTTGTATCCCAGGCTTGGTTGATGCAGTGAAGGATAATTTCCTATTGTGGCTGAATGGCTTTGCCCTTAAGGAAGATCCCATCATCCTGGACCTGAGGTCTTTTGTTTTGTAGATAAGATGGCATCAAAATATCTGCTGGAGGCAGGGAGCTGGGACCGAGTCTTTAGAAACCTGTTTCTCCTTTAGGAAAAATATAATATTCTGCCTTTTTAATATTTTCTAAAATAATTCATTCTTCTAACTTTTTTCAGTACCTATGTCTTTTTTGTTTTGTTTTCAATTCATTAGAGATATGTCCATGCATTCTGTTCCCTTTCTTTCAATCTCATGCACTTTTTAACAGGTGATCAAACAGTAAACCCAGGAAAGGAGTTCTCTCCATATTTACTTTACTGAGGTTTTCTTTACAGAGTTTGTCAGCAGCCTCCATTCCTCTCCTGTGTATTTAAATGCTCTGTTATAAAATGAAAGGCTGCTGGCAGAGATGAATTAAGTATTCCTGTTCATGTATTACACTGAATAATTTTTTAGAAAACTAACTACTGTTAGCTGTTGATCCACCTAGAAGCTGGTAGTTTTCACACATATAAAACAAAACAAAACAAAAAAACCTGTTAATGCTAAGTATGTCTCTGGAATTTAAAACAACCAATTCCTATTTATGAGATTAGAAATATTAGGTTCCACTTTTTTGTTTTAATAAATTCTCAGTAATTGTTACAATTCTTCCCCCACAAGATCATTTCCCCCATAATTTTTTTATATCTTCAGAAATTGCCTCCTTATAGTCTCAATGGACATTGAATTATAAAGTAGAAAAGCTGAGTATCTCTGAGAATCGAATTCTTGAATCATGAAATGTGACAGGAATCAGATTCCAGAAAGTAGAAATTAATTTAAGATCTTTTGCCTGGATCAAAGTTTGATAGTTACTGGTCTCTGTAATCCTTGTAGAATCCATGCATAGGATTTGTGTTGTGAAATCAACATTTATTGAGCATGTCTACACTGAAATTAAAGTACTAGCTGCTACTTATATATTGATGTGCTTATTAATTATGAAACCAAAAATAAGGAATTATATATCTTTTATGACAGTTTGTGGAGGAAGCGAACAGCTTTGGAAGACACAGCATTTTATTGTTCTGGCTGTTTGCACCAGGGGTGGAATTCAAATTTTTTAACAACCAGTTTTGTGGGTGTGGCTAGGTGGGCATGGCTTGGTGGGTTTTTTTTTTTTGGCAGCAACCCCTCCCATTTTTGGGGCCTTCTGGGCCCCAGGGAAGCCTCCTGGGGGGGGGTGAGCTTTTGCTCCCAAAAGGCTTCCTTGAGGCTCAGGAAGGGGAAAAAATGGAGCTGGGGGGACATGCAGCCTTCTGAGCCTCAGGGAAGCCTCCTGGGGGGTGTTTTTGGTTCCAGAAGGCTCCCCTAGAGCTCAGGAAGAAAAAAAATAGAGCCTAGAGGGGCATGCAGTACCCCACCCTCCATTTTGGGGCCTTCTGGGCCTCAGGGAAGCCTCCTGGGTGGTATTTTTGCTCCCAGGAAGGCAAAAATTGGAGTGTGTGTGTGTGTGTGTGTGTGTGTGTGCGCGCGCTGCGCCCCCCCCTCCATTTTTTGCCTTTCTGGGCCTCAGGGAAACCTCCTGGGTAAGACAGCAAGGGGAACCCGGGCACAGCTGATCATAGGAACAGTTGGGAGGGAAAAAGAAAAAAGAAATATCTTAAGGAGTGACTGGGCGGGGAAGAACCCAGTCAGCAATATCGGGCATGCACAATAAAGACTGATTGGGTGGGAAGGGGAGGGGTGTGTGGAGAAGGGCAAGGCCAGCCAGGGGCAAGATTTTCCAGTTCTCCTAAGTTATTTCTGAGGGGTCCTTGGTGCTCTCTGACCTTGGTTGTTTTCTTGCAGAATTTTCATTACCCAAACTAGGTAACATCATCAGTGCTAGTGTCCTAGCACTGATGATGTTACCTAGTTTGGGTAATAAAAATTCTGCAAGAAAACAACTATGCTCAGAGAGCACCTAGGACCCCACATTTCAACCCTGAGCTACAAATATTCTCCTTTATTGGTAAGCTATTTCTTCTTTTCACTAACATTCCTTCTTCCTCTGCTCTTCCCCGGATTTATGTCTCATTCTAATATCAATGCTCATATTTTTTCACCCATTCTGCATTTGTTTAAAACCCCCAATTCCTCTGCTTTCTGTTAGTTTTTCTCTAACAACTACCTCTCCCAAGCAGACTGATTTTTTTTTTAAGAAAGTAGACTGTAGGCCATAGGTGTCAAACTTGATTGCGTCACATGATGTACTGTTACATAGCATGACGTTTTTGCCTTTGCAGAGCTGGGGTGGTCATGGCCTGCATGGGGTGCATCCGGCTTATTGGCCACCAGTTTAGCACCCCTGCTGTAGGTATTTTTAACCTGACAGTTTTAAGTGTTTGTGAATTTCGTATTTCCCTCTGTTTGCACATACATTGTTAAATTTCATTGCTTAAAGTTTACATAAATAAATTATATTGGGAATGCTTTTCCACTATTGCTGAGTTCCTGGGGAATAATGGATAAAGATTTCATTCCTTTTTGTATTTTAGACACACTCCTTGATATTATCAAAAAGTCGAAAAGCCTCACTCTTAAGATTGTATTCTGTATCTGATGGCATACCTGTCTTCAGTACAATATAAAATAATAAACTTGTCATGGAATGGGATGCTTCAATTCTTGAAATGTATAATTTTAACCTCAGGCTTGTAATGGAATTTTTCAGAGATAAAAATAAAATATGTAAGAACTATTTTATGACATACAAATTAGCTTTTGTGGAGGATAGAATAAAATAAAAAGCTAAGATAGAAATTCAAATATACGGTAGGATATGGCTCAGAGGGTAGCTATCATGTTATGGATTGTTAAATGAAAGTGTCTTCGAAAATCTGCAGTGACATTGATGGAGTGTTGCTGTTGTTATAGTAAATTCAAAATAAACATGGGGGATTCTGATTTTATGTTCAACTACAAAATCAGTGGAGAAAAGATATAACCTTTCCCCCCTTCCCATTTTGGTCCTGT
This sequence comes from Pseudonaja textilis, assembly GCF_049901715.1. Taxonomy (NCBI): domain Eukaryota; kingdom Metazoa; phylum Chordata; class Lepidosauria; order Squamata; family Elapidae; genus Pseudonaja; species Pseudonaja textilis. The sequence goes on along the minus strand of NC_141997.1, from coordinate 6,980,871 downwards.
GAGTAGTGTGTTGAGTAGAAAGTATAATTTCAATTAAGAAGAGATCTTCCTTGGCATTAAATCAGAATTTCTTTCTCCTCAGTGAATTCTTCTGCATGACCAAGCCATTAGGAAAGCAGAGTACCCCAATAGCAGGTGAACACCGTCTAGTAATCTCTAATTTAATTTAATACCTCTAATTTGAAACCATCTATGGGCTGAGAGGACAGACAAGCATAGATATGAATATGCATTCCCAGTATTTTTGAGCAGAGGAATAGCAATAGCACTTAAATTTCTATACTGCTCCATAGTGCTTTACAGTGTTCTCTGAATGGTTTACAGAATCAGCATATTGCTCCCAACAATTTGGCTCCGCATTTTACTGCCTTCAAAAGGATGGAAAGCTGAGTCAACCTTGAGTTGGTCAGGATCAAACTCCTGGGTGTGGTGAGAGTCAGCCTACCATACTGCATTCCAACCATTGCAGCAGCAGGATTAGCCAGCTTTTGAGTCCATCTCTTTCAGAGGTTTTCTGAAAGATGTGATTTCTGACAGTTTTTAAAATGACTTTACTTCTATGTCTTTCCAGTTTTGTCCATGTGGTAATGGCTCAACAAACTCTAGGCCATTTGTTACTGTACTGGTCCTTTCATTCTATTTAATGTTACTTCTTTCAGACAAGGAATTTTTTATTTATTTGTCAAGCGATTATAAGATAACAGGTATAAGTATAAACATAGTTATGAATACATGAAATGGAAACATACAAGAAAAATAAAAAGAAACTATAGGACAGGAATGGTAGGCACATTGGTGTGCTTATGCATACCCCCAACAGACCTCTTAGGAAAGGGGTGAGTCAGTAGTAGACAGTCTAAGGTTAAAGTTTTTGGGGTTTGGGGAAGAAACCACAAAGTCAGGTAGAATATTCCAGACATTGACCACTCTGTTGCTGAAGTTGTATTTCCTGCAATCAAGTTTGGTGCGATTAACCTTTAGTTTGTATCTACTGTGTGGTCTTGAATTGTATAATTGTATAATTAAAAGTATTCCTCCAAGTCACCAAGTTTTGTACCACCACCTGTAGAATACATCACATAATTAATTAAATTTGGATATACTTTTTTATAATACATATGCATATATATAATGTAATGAAATGTATATTATATTAGTTATTATTGCATTGCATTGTATTTTCTGTTCCATCCTGTCTGATTTTTGAATACTGCCAGGACAAGTCCAGCAGATTTCTTGTCAAGGTTTTTCGGAAGTGGTTGGCCATTGCTTCCTTCCTGGGGCTGAGAGAAGGTGCTAGCCTAAGGTTACCCAGTTGGCTTGTGGGATTAGATCCACAGTCTTCTGGTCTCTAGCTGGATGCCTTAACCACTATATCAGGATGGCTCTCCCTATATTTTTAGATCTACCTACACACCTACCTGTCTGTCTGTCTGTCTGTCTATTCCTACATGCGCACATTCCATATTGCTTTGATTTTCTGTTATACATACAGCGGTATACAACAGTTTAACTATTGTATATTTTCCTGAATCTGGCCTTATGACTGTAATAAATTGATTTCAATATAACCCAGATTTAACCATATTTTAAAAACATTTATATGTATTTTAATATATATGGATTTGTATTTTTGGAAGTTTTAATACATGCACACTTAAATATATAATAAGTGCTACATTTTGTTTGTTTGTGTCATTAATAATTATCTTTAAATGGAGGGAGATTTTCTGAGAGCTTGGGAAATACAATGCACTTGTTTCTTGGCTTATGTTTAATGTGCAACTTCTGTACATGTTCGTCCAGTAGTGACTTCCTCATGTTTCATCCACTAGCAGAGGGGACAAACTATATTCTATTGCAGACTTTAGCTTTGCATGTTTAAACAAAATTGTTTTAGCTGCTCAATGTCCTCAAGAAATAAAAAAAGAAATAACAGAAAAAGAAATAGCAGCACAATCTAATAGAAATTCCAAAAATTCAATTCCATTTCAAAACTTTCCCAACATCAACTTCACAATCTCTCTTAAAAAAATAATAAATCTGATTTTCCCTGATTATATATGCAACTTGTACCTATAATTTATATTATTCAACTCCTAGTCTCTGGCCTCAGGGAGCCATCTTTCTCTGCCATGGGTTTATAATGACTCAGACTGCAACATTCAGCCATTATTAAAATTACTGTGAAAAATGTTTGGTTGTAAAAATGCCATCATATTATGGGCATTACAGTCAACAGAAGTGTTTTAATATAAATGGCCTATTGCCCAATAATGGTTTCGTTCTCCTTCCTTCCTTCCTCCCTCCCTCCAACATATATGACAATATAATTGAATGTATGTTTGTGTACACATTTAAGGAGCAACAGGATTTTTGTTAATCCAGATCTGACAGCTCAGAGACAGAATATTCTTTGACTTCCACTTTTAAAACTGTTATTGGTTGGATTCATGAATAACTGATTGGAATATGATTTCCTGTCTGTCGTACTATTTTAATTCAGCTCATATGAAAACCATCAAATGTTAGCTTTCAAGTGATTTCTGAGAATAAAATGGGATGAAAACTGTCCCCTCTGGAAGTAGTCAGTCAAGGTTCAATTTCTTCATTGAAAACTTCATTGAAAACCCTTCAAAAACTAAAAGTTATGCTTTCATTCTAGGACTACTTCCATATGCCTTTATTCCTTCCTGCTATTTCAGTTCTTAAAAATACGTGAACCATGGGTTTCCTTTCATTAGAATATTTTAGAAACTTATATCTTTAGTCTGGTATTTAACTAAACTTACATATCTTCCCTTTCCCTTCCTTTTTCTTCCATTTTGTAGTTTTAAACTAAGATTACAAAAAGGCTTTTATATTCTTATGACATTAAAGAATGTTTATTCTTACATCTTATTACAAATAAATATCTACTGATAAGGGCATAAATAATATTACTGCAAGCATACTCCATTTTAATACATTTGACTATTTATACTTTAGACCTCTCTCCATCAGTTTTAAGACAACTTATGAGCCATATATGACTTATATGGAAAAAAGAGATTTGGTATTCTTTAGACAATTTAATTAGCTTGAGCTTTTTTGCATGTTTGGAAATTATAGTTGTTAAGAGAAGCTCTTCACTCTGCTGTGACAAATACAAAGTTTAACTACCTTGATACTGCAAGGCTAGTAATTGATTCCAAAAGGTTAATTGTGAGCTGCCTTGAAAATGGTTGATAGAAATGTAACATTGAACTGTGATTATCTATTAATATAAAAACATCCAATGTGACTGTTAAATAAAACCACATTCATCATATGCCATTAAGTTTCTCATATTTGAGGTGGCACTGTGTTTAATGTAGTTAGAGAAGTTAAATGTACTTCTTTGTGTACATTAGCTAATTTCCATTTGCTTTTTACAAAGTAATAATTTTTTTACATTTCTACTAATGTTTTTCAGATAATAGTGGTTTTCTTCAATGATATCTTTAAATATACTTTCTTCCAGTTTATATAGAACCGATTGGAAATTCTGCTGCTTTGTCTTCTCCATATACTGCAGGAGTGTCAAACTGGTGGCCCGCGGGCTGGATGCGTAATGAGCGTAATGAGGAAAAAATGTTGTGATATGTCACGTGATGGCAACATGATGCCGCGAATTTGACACCCATGATCTGCTGGAGCTCAAAATTCTTTTCTTTTTCAGGTCATTAAGCTATGGTGCTATTGGAGTAATTGTTGGACATGAATTTACTCATGGATTTGATATCAATGGTGAGATTTAGATTCTTAAAATTTGGTTAAAAATAAATGACCAATTTTGCAGCACCCTCTTAACTTCTGTAGGAGTAAAAATGATGAACTATAAATGCAAACTTCATGTACTTTCTAAAGCAATATGGAGATGTAGTGTTTCTAGTCTATTAAGTGAAAATAGCTAATATGCATTAAATTCTTGCTTATATTTATGTAAATTTTAAGATACATGTACATAGTGAAGTGATTCTTTTAAAAGAAATGTTTCTGGGTTAAGTTTTAAGAAATCTGCATATTAATATTATGCTTTGTGGGGTTTTTTTGAAAATGGAAATGCAGGTCGCAAATATGACAAGAATGGAAATTTGAATCCTTGGTGGTCCCTGCAGTCAGAAGAAAAATTCAAAGAGAAAACAAAATGCATGATCAATCAGTACAACAGTTATTACTGGAAAAAAGCAGGGTTGAATGTAAGTTCAGGTTTTTTGGCTTAAACTGGTTTGGATCAACCAAACTAAATCTAGAACAACCAGCAGTAATATATCATCATGACATTTTGATGTTTGGCTTTTTTGTATAGCTTGTAACATATTTGTTATCCTTTTAACTAGATATATTTAGCTTTTTCAGTGATACCTGATACTGAGAGATACATTATTTCATCTAGTGACAGCTGGCTGCTGTGGCAAAGATTTTAAAGACTTAGTTATTTTCCAGTGCTTTTCCTTGCTTTTTCCTTTAATTTCAAGGCAGAGAGGTAAGGAAGAGATGAAATAACGGGAAACCACCTATGCTTGCTAATTATTCACTATACATCTATACAATTATATAACTGTCAATAACAATGCAATATATATTGTTAAACCTATATTCCTTAATAGCTTTTGATTTTCTGTCTCTGTCTGTCCATCTGTCTATATCTAATCTCTACCTATCTCATCCATCCATCCATCCAGTAAAATGGAGAAAAATGGAATTTGAAGCAATAGGATCCACTGACTGGATTCCTTGGAAAACTTAAGTACTAATGCTACATAGCAGCCAAAATAATTTGAAACACAACTTGTTTTTTTCACTTTTTCAGCATGTTAAAAACATTGTTTTTCTAACTTTGCTTACAGATAGTCTTTGTTTAAAGACTGCCCTGTTTAGCAACTGTTCAAAGTTAAAACTACACTGAAAAACTAACTTTACAACTGTTCCTTGCACTTAGGATGGTTGCAACATTCCCCGGCTGAGTTATCACCACTTGCCTGCTCCACAGCTGGCTTCTGACAAGTTGAGTTAATAAAGAAGCTGACAGTATAATAACAAGTTGCAATTATATGATGTTTCACTTAACAACCACTACTTAGCAACAAAGTTAGCAACCCTTGTATTTTTCCCCTGAGTTATATGGAAATATTTGATGTGGATTGAAAAACCATGATAATTTACAGTATTCTTACTCCTAGATAAAAGGAAAAAGGACTTTGGCAGAAAACATTGCAGATAACGGAGGGTTACGACAAGCTTTTGGGGTAGGCAGCTCTTTTTTTCTAAGTGCAGACCAATACGTGGTCCAACACCTCCCCCCCACCCCCTATTCTTATATATATATATATAAGAATATATATATATTGTAGGAAAGAGGGCTGGTGAAACCTGCACTGCCTTCAATGTGTTCATTATGTCTCTCATCAGGCCTATAGGAAATGGGTCAAAGAAAAGAGACAAGGAGTGGAAGAGGCTTTACTACCAGGCATTGATTTCACCCATAATCAGCTCTTCTTTCTGAGTTATGCTCATGTGAGTAGTACACATTTCAGAATGGATACACATATAGCTGTTCGCTGTATGATGAGTAGACAAGTCTGCTTGATTACCAAAAAAATGTCATTTTCATAAATTGCAGATTATTACCAGTCTCTTACCTTCCCTTCCAAAAAAATTACAAGGCTTCTCTTCAGATTCTTTTTTCTACAATACCTTACCAAAAAGAAGTAAAGTATATTTCAGTGCTGCTTCCTACCTGATAGTTCATTCCTTTCTGGATTTCTAGTTGCTGAAGAGAAAGAAATTTCAAAGGCAGCCCAAGTTCCTTTTTTTAGCACAATGTTGCTTTTTATAGCACAATCATGTTTTGTGCATTATTTGTCTCCGATTTACATATACTACGGACAACTACATCGGTCATTGGTTACAAGCTGGATCATGAAAGAGATACTACACTTGATCTTAACCAAAAGGCTGAGAAGCAATATGAGAAGGATCATGAAAGAAGTTCAGAATTATTTAACTGGTTCTTTTATCTAATTATCTAACTATATATCTTAGGTGAGGTGCAATTCATTCAAACCAGAAGCTGCAAGAGAACAAATCTACACTGGAGTTCACAGTCCCTCTCAGTTCAGGTATTTTAAGTTGCTTTCTTTTCCCCCAATTGCCATAATACAATAAATCGGGCAGGTATAATAGGATATAAACAGCTGTTCTGATCAGTTAAGAAATGTGACAATTTCTTTTAACCCCTCTGTTGTTCTGCAAGTACTCATATATTAGCGTATGTACTTCTTTCCCTTCACTTTATTTTCCATCTTGATATTTATTGTTCATCATTTGCAGAGATTTGTTTTTCCAGCCTCAAGAAGCTGATTAGTAGAAGGGAGATTAAATTCGGGGTGGGGAAAATTATTTTCTTCTTTCCAGGTAGTAGTTTCTCTTCTCTGTAACATTTAGCTGTGTGAATTTTAATTTATTAATGTTTATTCTAGTATTCTGAACCTAAGTGTAGCATTATAATCGTAGATATGGGCCAACTGATCCCACATGTCAACACATTAAATCAGGTCTAGAAATGTGGGTAAGAAAGATTGTTTTCTTTTTTCTTTTGCAAATGCATACACCCAAAAATTTACACAATTGAAGGCAATTCTTGCCTATCTCTATCCTGGAGCCAGCAAAAGTTTGTGCATTTTGGTATGTTGTGAAATAGGACTTGACCCAACAGCACAGTTTCATTACACAAACCTCCATTATTTCTGTGGGAGTGAATGCTTTTACACTATTTTTTATTTGTTCTGTTGTATTTTAATGCTGTATTTTATTCTTTAATGTTTTAATATTTTGAGTACCACCTGGAGACTGTAGGGAGCTTAAATAATTATGATAAAATATTACTACATACAATTATAATTAATGAAATAGTGTTATTTTTTTAATCATTGGGCTTTCCAAGAACAGGAATTTCTATTGCAATTTTTAGTGCAATTTCCTGCCAATATTTAAAGAAGTATATTCAACATCCAACAGATTAACAGAGTTGGAAGGTCATCTAAGTGACCACCCCCCCACCCAAACAGGAGACACTACACCATTTCTGACAAAAGGCAATCCAGTCTTCTTGAAAGCTTCCAGTGATGAGGCTCCCACAGCTTCTGAAGGCAAGCTGTTCCATTGGTTGATTGTTCTCACTATCAGAAACTTTCTCCTTATTTCTAGGTTGAATCTCTCCTTGATCAGTTTTCATTCATTATTCCTTGTATGGTCTTCAGGTGCCTTGGAAAATAGCTTGACCCATCCTCTCTGTGGAAGCCGCTCAAATATTGGAACACTGTTATCATGTCTCCCCTGGTCCTTTTCTTCTCTAGACTAGCCATGCCGAATATTTGCAACAGTTCATCGTATGTTTTAGCCTCCAGTGCCCTAATCATCTTGGTTGCTCTTTGCACTTTTTCTAGAGAAGATGTGTCAAACCAGATTTCTTGGAGGGCCAGATCAGCATTGTAGTTGTCCTCTATGGGCTGACCAGGGGGAGAGAGATGGGATGGACAGCCTCCTGTAGCACCCTGATGGCCAAAATAGGGCATGGGGGGATACAGGTAGCCCCTGTGTAGCCTGTTTTTTGCCTGAATGGCCTGCAGCACCATGTCAGCCAAAATGGGCTGAGGGGGGACCACAGATGGCCACCACAAGCTCCGTTTTTGACCTGAATGGCCTCCTGCAGCACCCTGCTGGCCAAAACGGCCTACGGGGTGACTGCAGGCAGCCCCCCTGTATGTCCTGTTTTTGGCCTGGGTGACCTCCTGTAGCACCCTGCCAGCCAAAATGGGGCACATGATAGCTACTCATTGCCCTTCATGGCCCATTTTGGCCGGCAGGGTGCTGGAGGCCATCCAGGCCAAAAATGGAGCATGCAGGAGCCACCTGTGGTCCCTCTGCCATATTTTCACTAGCAGAGGCACTTCTGGCTGGTCCTTTGCTATTTCCAGGCTGGCCCTGTGGGCCGGATCTAAGCATCCTGTGGGCTGGATTTGACCCACGGGCCTTGAGTTTAACACCTCTGTTCTAGAGGCTCAACATCTTTTTTATAGTGTGGTGACCAAAACTGGATGCTGTATTTTAGGTATGGTCTTACTAAGGCTTTATAGAATGGTATTAGTACTTCACCTGATCTTGATTATATCCCTCTGTTAATTCAATTTAGGGTTGTATTGGCTTTTTTGGCTGCTACCACACACTGTTGGTTCATATTTAATTGGTCCCACTAAGACTCCAAGACTCCACAGTTACTGCTACTAAGCCTGGTTTCACTCAGTCTATATGTATACTTTTGGTTTTTCTTGCCTAAGTGTAAGACTTTACTTTTCCCTACACTGAATTTCATTTGTTAGATATGGTCCAGTGTTCTAGTCTGTCAAGATCCATCTGGATCTTGAGCCTATCTTCTTGGGTGTTAGCTATTCCTGCCAGCTTAATATCATTTGCAAATTAAATCCCAATTCACACAGTTCTCTTCTCCATCCCTAACTGTGGACCTGTTTCATATATCCTTAGAAATGTAATTGCATCTGAGGAGAACTGGTTGGTGTTGTGGCAGGAATGGTTGGAAATAGCAGAGCTCCACTGAGCTCTGTGAAAACCAGCCAATATCTGCTTGCTGGAAGACCCTTTGAGGTCAAAGCAACCGGGGGGTGATGAAGGAAGAAGAGGTGCTTCATTGGCCACGAGAAAACTACAATTTCCTTATTAGATCTGAAGAAAGCTCTCCTGAACTGCAGCAGAGATAACAGACATTTTTGGCAAGTTACAAGCTGTGACAACTGGGACAATAAGATTTGTGTTAGAGTGGTTCGTGGATAGAGCATTGAAACTGGGTGAGATAACTTCCAACTTTTATTATAGAGACCTAACCCAAGTAAAAGATTTTTTTTTAAATAATCTCCAAACATTAAGAAAGCAGTGACTGGAGAGAAAGAGAAATATAAAAGACTCAGATGTGAAATAAATATCTAATGGAAATATCTAATCTAATTTAAAACATAGAAAGCCTGGAAAAGATTTAACATTATTTTGAAAAGTGATTATTGGGAGAAACTGCTTTTTTATTTTTATTTCTAAACCCCACCCCCCCATTGGTTGTGTTCAATGGGTGTGGAGCAGGAAAACTATCTAGTGGAGGAAGATTACTGCAGCGTGGGAACTCAAGTGCAAGGGTCACCAATCTTTTGGACCTCAAGGGCCACCAAACTCATAATTTCAAATCCCGTGGACCACTAATATGAATTTTAACTGACGGTGGCTTGCTGATGTTGGTGGAAAAGTTGGTCCCATATTCCAGAGCTGCAGTAGTCACAGGACTAGCCTGTGCAATGGCCTGCCATGGATGAGCTGCTCCAGGACAACCAAAGAGCCAATCTTGTGACTTCTGCAGCTCTGGAATATGGGACCAGCCCGTGATGGGGTTGGAAATCTCCACCATAGGAGCTGGCACCTGTAATATGCAAATTTGCAGGTGGTGCAACATGCAAAAAGCAGTGCAGTCCTCACCGGCCAGGACGAGATAATGGTGCTGTGGTAGCAAGAGGGGGCTGGCGGCACAGGTGGGCTGATGCGGCGATGGCGTTGGCTGGAAGGTGCAGGAGTGTCACACTACTTGCATTTGCATGACACTCCCACACTTTCCAGCTCATCTCTCCTGGCTTAGGCTCTTCCTTGATGGCTGCGGGCTGTAGGGATGGCCCGGAGCAGGAAAAGTACCGACTGATGGTTGTGGGAGGGGGTGGAGTGGGCAAGATTGTGCTCACCATCCAGTTCAGGGGTCCGGAATGGGGCGTCATCATCGTCAAGTTTTTTTGTCCCTCTCGGTGCTCTGCTCTGCTGCCTCCCCCACGGCCCCAACCATCACTGATTGGGGAAGGCACAGGAAAAGTGAGCAGAAACATAGCTCTCGCTGGGGGTGAAATAGCTGAGATCGAGGAAGGCACAGGCAAGAGAAGACACAAGCTGTCGCCTTTGAAAAGTGCCGCTTTCTGTTGCCTGTGCCTTCCCTGATCTCCACTCTTTCACCCCAGCAAGAGCTATGTTTTTGCTCACTTTCTTTTCCTGTGCCTTCCCCGGGCAGCAATGGCTGGGGCCATGGGGGCATCAGAGACATCAGGGCTGCTTCCCCCACTCAGCAATCCAGGCCTGGAGGAGCATGGAGAGTTGCAGGTGAGCGCCAGAGGGTCAGAAGACATACTCCGACATCTCTTGAGGAGTCCTCTTGTGTGGAGGCTGAAGGGGGGGTGTCGGATGCCCAGACCAAAAGAGTGCCGAGGAAGACAGGCTCCTAATAACCAGGCAACACCCCCCCCCCTTCAGCCTCCCTGAGACTCCCTGAGGCTAAGCTCCAGGTTTCTCCTGCCATTTCCAAGCAGAGAAGTGTGCCTCCCTGTGTGGAGGCCAAGCGGGGGCGGGGGTGTCAAGCTCAGAAAAGCTTGAGCTCTTTCCTGCACAAACAGGCTGGTTATTAGGAGCTCGTCTTCCTTGTTGCTCTTTTGGTCTGGGCATCTGACCTTCACTGATGGTTTATTGCGGGACTGAGGGGAACTCCGGGTTGGGTTGAGCTGAGCCCCTTGGAAGGCCCATAGTTTGCCTCATCTCTATTTGTACAGGTGAGAGCTCAAGCTTTTCTGGGCCTGGTTTGGGATGATCTGTTCTTAACAAACCCGTGCTGACTGATAATTATTACTTTACTTGTTTCTAGATGTTGGCAGATCTTGCCACCACTTTCAGCTTTCCCACCTTCCGCTTCAGAGTTTCAGTCACTCACTGATTACTTTTCCAAACTATCCACTAGTTATAATCCAACACCAATTTTGCCTCGATATCTTTCCCGGACTCAAATTCAATCTCTTCTCTCCGCTTCCTTCTTGAATTGTTCCGTCGCGTCTTTGGGCCAGCCTCAACAGGCTGACTTCTTTTGCCCTGAGCTTTGGGCTCCCTTCTTTACCTCTGGGATTGCAATTTCCCTGATAGACTCCACGAGTTCTTCCTCACTTGGGTGATCCTGCCAAGATCTAGTCCCACCTCGAACGGTTGCCCACAAACAAAAACCCCGATGTAGGAGAGCAGAGCAGAGTTCTCCCACCTCGCCATGTCACGATGTCACCGGAAGTCCTTGACTAAATTTTATTAATAATTGACTTCTTTGGAGTTTTTAGATTTTGGGATACTGGAATATTAGAGGTATATTAAGTAAATTTTAATATATTAAACTGGTACAAAATGACCCAACAGGAGACAATAAAGTTTTATGAAGAAATGTTAGTGATGCTTAAAAGTATTTATGAAAATGTGACAAAGAATCATAAGGAGATGATGGGATTGTTTAAAGATAAAGATGTGAGTGTAGAAGATCCTCAATAAATGGTGGAAAAAGATGAATATGATACACAGAAGACAGATGAGAAATTAGAGGGCGTGGTGGAGACAAAACAAAATAAACTACAAGAAGATAAAAATAAGTTACAAAGAGATAAATTATTATTTTCCAAAACTAATGAAAGGGTTATGGATGGATATTCAAAAGATGCAACAGAAGGAGATAAAGGGTAAGGGAGAGGGAACAGTCAGTTTGTGCAAAAATGCTAAAAAGACATATAGGATTCCAAGAGAGTAATATAAAAGAATCACCAAAAAAATCAATAAATGATGAAATTCTAAAAAAGCTGAGAGATGATGGATAGAGACATAATATCTTGCAATATAGCAATTATATTAAAAACCAATAGATATAAGTGGAAATTTTAAATTGGGAAAATAGTAGCACATATATAGAATATATGATAGAATTTATTATAACCATAAATACAGTATATTAAGATTAGGAGGTGGAAGACTAGGACTACATATATCTAAATGTATTATGATTAATAGGGTGCAAAAATATACTGGAATATATAGTTTTCAAGGACTATAAATCCAGGGGACTTAGAGATATAATCTTGAGACTGATTAAATCTTATTAACAATTGGTTTTATTGGTGTTTATAGAAAATTGAGATATTGAAAATGTGGTGGAACACTGAGTGATAATTACAATATTATAAAATTAATGACTTAACAGGTTAATAATAAGTATATTGTATAAAGAAATGTTATTGATGTTTACATATATATTTTGGAAAAAGTGATAAAAATCATAAAGAGAGAATAATATCATTTAATGAGGTGAATATAGAAAAACCCAACAACTGGGAAAAATAAAGAAATAAGTACCAATGGGAAAATAGTATAATATATTTTGATACATAAAAGAATATAATTATAGTGAGCATATGAAGGTTAGAAGTTGGAAGATAAAAGCCCTGTATATGTAATTGTATTATTACTATGAACGTTGTGTGAAAAATATATTAACCTAGTCATTACACTGTCCACAAAAATATTGGTTGTTAAAGGAAAATTATAAATAAAACATATAAAAAAACAAATGGTGGGAAAAGATGAATATAATATTCAGAAGACAGATCACAAATTAGAAGGAGTGCTGGAGGAGACAAATCAAAAAAAGTTACAAGAAGACAAAAACACCGAAGAGACAGCAACAATAAGTATTACGAATCAAATAAATAATTCCTTAAGAGTTTACAATGGAACAGAGAAAAGAAGGTTTTCGAAAAGAAGGAAGGTTTTCGAAAAATAATGAAAGGGTTATGGATGGATATCCAAATGATGCAGCAGAAGGAGACAAGGGGTAAGGCAGAGGGAACATTCAGTCTGTGCAAAAACATTAGAAAGAAATATAGGATTCCAAGAGAGAAATATAAAAGAGTTACCAAAAAGTCAGTAAATGATGAAATTCTAAAAAGACTAAGAGATGATGGATAGAGATAAAATATCTTGCAATAAGGTGACTGTATTAAAAACTAATAGAAAAAAGTAGAAAGTATACATTGAGAAAATAGTAGCATACATATGGATATATAATAGAATTCATTATAACCGCAAATATACTAAGTTTGGAGGTGGAAGACTATGATTAGGTATATTTAAATGTATTATTATTATTAACAGTGTAAAAATATATATTGAAATTTATAGCTTTGAAGGACTATAAATTCAGCAGATTTAGAGCCTGGGATTGCTTAAACTTTATTAATAATTGGTTTTATTGGTGTTTATAAAAAAATGAAATATTGGAATTATGGTGGAACATTGAGTAATATTTAAAATATTAAATTATTAGTGATTTAGCAGGGGTCAGCAAATAAATTGTATGAAGAAATGTTATTGATGTTTGAATATATTTATGGAGAAAGTGATAAAGAATAAAGAGAGAATGGTATTGTTTAAAGACAAAGATGTGTATGTAGAAGAACCACAACAAATGGGGAAAAATAAGTACAAGTTGGAAAAATAGTATTATATACATATACATACATTAGATACATTAAATAATCTATTATAATTACAATGAATATATTAAGGTTAGAAGTTGGAAGACAAAGATTATGTATATTCAATTGTATTATTAGTGTTAGCAGTGTGTAAAAAATATATTGACTTAGTCAATACACTGTCCACAAAATATGTTGGTTGTTAAAGGAAAATTACAAATAAAACATATAAAACAAAGAAAAGAAAAAAAAGGTAATTGCATCCATAGAAAGTGCTAGGAATCCTCTGTATTTTAAAGATTTGTTGCCCTAAATGTCTGTCTTCTGAAAGAGAGATTAAAAACCCCTCACATGGATAACCATTTGGAATGAGAAAATACATTTTCCAGTAATATAGCTTCCCCTACACGATGAGTTAGGCTGTGAAAGATAATAATTCAATTGTGACACAAATTTTATTGTTTTTTAAATAGAGGGTTCAGATAATGTCAAAAAGCTTGAATGATACTGGATCAAATGGACACTTTTAATGAAAATACAGCTTCAACAATTAAAAGTAAAGTTAAATCTAATGTAAAGTACATGAATTATTGGTAATAATTCAACAATGTTCAGGAAAGAAAACTATCAGGACAAAAGAGGCACCACTGTTGAGATCCTTGTTTAATGTGCTGCTGCAGGCAATGAACAAGCAGGAGACTAGAATGCCTAAAAAGCTGGAATGACATACAAATTAATGGTATATTCTCATCAACAAGATGGTATATTCTCATCAACAAGATGGGCATCTTATCTCCAGAACTTATCAAATAACATTACCTAATGTACACAGGTACATTAAAGTGGTGAGCCTTTTAAAGGATTTTATGTTAGCTGAAATGGTATGATGAAGTAGCAGGGCTAGCTTGAAATAGCATATGTTTCTCTACAGGAAATCAAAATGAAGGTTTTGTAGCCTGAAATCACTATCAAATATTGTCACCTAATATACCCAGGAAGTGGGTGGTGAACCTTATAAAGGATTTTACATGTTATCTGGAATGATAAGGTGCCATAGCAGTGGTAGCTTGAGTTAGCATGTTTCATGAATGAAGGCAATTAAACATGTCCCAGGATAATGTTGCAGGATCCAATATAGGTTGGCAACAGAGACCAGTGGTTTTGTCTTCCAAGATTTCAGGCTCGTACTGGAGCCCATCTTCAGGGAATTCTCTCTAGCAGAAGCATGTTCACTCTGCTTCATTCTGTCAGAGTTCCCTGAAGATAGACTCCAGTACAAGTCCGAAAGAAGATAAACTGCTGGTCCCAGTGATCAGTCCAATTTGGATCATAGCATGTTTTTCTACAGGAAATCAAAATGAAGGTTTTGTAGCCTGAAATCACTACTTATATGTATTAAGAATATGAGGCACAGTATTAAATTAATTTGCAAATTTACCTTTTCTTTCTCCACTTCAGAGTTATTGGTGCTATGAGTAATTTTGAAGAATTCCGGAAAGCTTTCAACTGTCCAGAAAATACTACAATGAATCGAGGTGCAGATTCCTGTCGAATTTGGTAGTGCTTCCTCTGAAATCCTGTGTAGAAATCATGTCTTCGTTTCACTGGCCTACTATTGCTTCAGAATTGCATTGATCAAGTGCATACCAATATTATTTTGCTGTGTAGCATTCCCATCCTGGTGCTTGACCCAACCAGATCTGGCATTATTGAGTTGCTTCTCACAAGCAAGGATAATTCAAAATGTAGTATGTAGAAAAGAACAGGCATTTTTTTTTAAAAAAAGTGTCTTTATACAGTTCATAACCTGTAAAAAATTGTACTATAGTATTCTCATTGCTGTGAAGCAAAACAACACCAACATTTTAAGTTTATAAATGTACATTTCCACTTTTTTTATAGCAGTAATGCTGGTATTTCAAATTTGTCAAACTATATCCCAAACCATACAAACACAGATAAAATCTGATTTTCAGTAATCATGTACATCTTTCCCAGTGATGGGATTCAAATTTTTTTTACTACTGGTTCTATGGGCATGGCCTGGTGGCCGTGGCTTGGTGGGCGTGGCTGGGGAAGGCTACTGTAAAATCTCAATTCCCTCCCCACTCCTGGGGAAGGTTACTGCAAAATCCCAATCCCTCCTCACCCCACCAACCTGCTTTCCAGCTCCGTTCTCCTGTGCAGGGCAACAAAAGACCCAGCCGATCAGCTGGGATTCAGGAGGCAGAGAATAGATGGGGGCAGGGCCAGTCAGAGGTGGTATTTGCTGGTTCTCTGAACTACTCAAAATTTCCACTACCAGTTCTCCAGAACTGATCAGAACCTGCTGAATACCACCTCTGATCTTTCCTCTACTTTCTTGAGGTATTGATCAGAGAGATCTTTGGGACCAGTACTTTAAGAATAAGGTTGCTTAACCTATTCTCTTTCCACTGCCACTCTGAGTTATATGGTGGAATATACTAATGAAGCACATTGGGTTCAGTTTTGGCTTCAGACATGCATGCTTTCTTCAACCTATAATTGCATATGCATATATGTATGATACACACAAACTCGTAATCTATTTTTCAATTTATGTAATGGATTACAAATATTTTACCTGAATTGTGGACAACATTTATTTTATAATATAATAAAAAGGTAAGTTTGAAACAAGTATAATCATTTAAAAGTCAGATGCATGATCCTGTAATGCCAATTTAAGCACTTTCTCCACAAATCTTTAGCAACATAGATATTGTGGCTATTTGCCTCCACACTGGTTAAATATATAAAATCTTTGCTCAGCTAACTGCACATTGGCTTCATGACAGATGCTTCTGATAATATGCAAAGAGTAAATTTTCTACATGAGTGATTTTAATCTACATAATATAGTGATCTAGGCATGAACAGAATTGGGAATGAGGCAGATGTTTTGTAGCATTATAGAATGTCTACTTGTTTTAAAAAGTGAAGAGCTTCTTCCCAGATACCACCATTTTCTTGCAAAGTAGAAAGGAGGGATCTTTGGTGCTCTATGAGCTTGCTTCTTTTCTTGCAGACAGTTCATTACCTAAACTAGGTAACATCATCAGTATTAGTAAGGAGTGCAGTTTACTGTCAGTTTACTGTCATATTCTAGTAGCTTGCCCTGTCGGTGTTGGTGGGAGTGGTCTTAGAGATTCTTTGGTTAGACTGTTTAATGTTGGCTTGTTTGGTAGTTTTTTGATTGGGGTATTGTTTATTTGATTGTTGGTCTGATGTTAATCTTGGAGTAGGAAGGCTGAAAGGGGCAGCTTCTGATATGGAACCTAGCACTCTTGTCTTAAGGCGAGTTTCAAACTTACCTTGGGTGTAGTTACAGAATTGGTTCAATTATTCCAATGTTTTGCAGAGATATTGGAAGTGACAATGCCAATTCACAGCTGCAGATGGACTCAAGGGAGTCAATTATAATTCAGTTCAAAAGACTTGACCATTTCTAGTATTTTAGGCTTGCAGTGACAGCATTACTATAGCAGGGTCAATTTAGGGCCCTAGGATCACAATATAAAAAGATTCCACAGATAGAAAGTGTTAACTATACTATATTAACAGTAGGATTCTTGCTGGTAAAGATTTGAGTAAAGAGTGAAATAATCTTATATCTTTTTTTCTGTTTTTTAAAAAATTGTTTAAATTGTTTACCTTTTAGAGGAAAAAATATATCCATATAAAAATTGCTTGAAATCGGATAATTTAGTTAATGATCATATAATACAACCATTCTCAAATCACAGATGAAGATAAAGTGATAG
This sequence comes from Pseudonaja textilis, assembly GCF_049901715.1. Taxonomy (NCBI): domain Eukaryota; kingdom Metazoa; phylum Chordata; class Lepidosauria; order Squamata; family Elapidae; genus Pseudonaja; species Pseudonaja textilis. The sequence continues at coordinate 6,963,695 of NC_141997.1, read as the reverse complement.
CATTTTTATATATTGTATGACATTTTCTACTGTAATCTGCTTTTGAGTTCACTTGTCAAAATATATGATAAGTTTTTAATAAATAAATCTTGCAAGGCTACTCCAATATATTTTTTGTTTTCTTTTTCTTAATGTGAACAAGAAGAAAGATATCCAAGTATCAAACACTATTCAGTTGCCTATAAAAGAGCATTTGTGCTATATTAGGACAATACTGAATCGAGTCTTTACACGGTAAAGGTTTCCCTGGTCTAGTTGTTTCTGACTCTAGGGGGCAGTGCTCATCTCTATTGAGCTGAGGGAGCCACATTGTCTGAAGACACTTCTGTAGTCATTTAGCTAGCATGAGTCATCATGACTATATGCTGAGGTGCATGGAATGCTGTTAGTTTCTCACCAAAGTGGTACCTATTTATCAATTTGCATTTTCATGCTTTTCAACAGCTAAATTGGCAAGAGCTGGGACAAGAATAGGAGCTCATCCTGTCACATGGGTCTCGAATTGCCAACCTTCTAGTTGATAAGCCCAGTGTTTTAGATATTAGACCATAGATATTAGCCATAGTTGAATATTGTGCTCACAGTGAGTGCAGCACAAATAACAGGAAAGGATATGGTTATTATTTGCAAAAGACTAAGTTTTGGATTACAAAATATTGATCACAACTTTCCTATAGTTCAATATTCATTGTAACATAAAATCAGAATACAAATTCCATACTTGGTTGCCCAAAGGAACTTTTAGGTGCTTATTTCCAATTAGGATCTATGTTAGGAGACCTCTGGACAGGGGTGGGATTCAAATTTCTTAACAACTGGTTCTGTGGGCATAGCCTAATTTGTGGGTGTGGTTTGGTGGTCATGTGGCTGGCTGGGCATGGCTTGATAGTCACATGACTGACTGTGTGTGTGGCTTGGTGGTCATATGACTGCATGGGTAAAAAGACAGAAACTCACTTTAACAATGTTCTTGGTGCAGGCTTGGACTAGATGACCTCTGAGGTCCCTGGATTGCTGTGCTTTTCAAAGCATTCTCTGAAGCTGCATCTAGTGCCAGGGTTTGTGGTTCTTCCTTCCTCTCCTTTTTCTTTCCCTCCGTCCCTCTATCCATCCCCCCATCCTTCCATATCTCATTCACATTCCTTTCCCTTCCCTCTTTTTCCCTCCCCCCCCCCCTTTCTTTCTCCCATCCCTCCCTTTCTTTTTCTTCTTCCTTTTAAGCGAAGGAAAGAAAAAAAGAAAAAAGAAGACTACCATGCATTTCTATGCTATTCGTGGTATATTTTCAGCTGGAATCTTTTTCTACTTAAACCAGGGGTCCCCAAACTTGGCAACTTTAAGACTTGTGGACTTCAACTCCCCGGCTAGAGAATTCTGGGAGTTGAAGTCCACAAGTCTTAAAGTTGCCAAGTTTGAAGACTCTGACTTAAACCTTAGTACAACATCCAGATATTTAAAGACATTAAACATCTTGGATTAATCTTGAAACTTTTTGCATACTTGTACTTAATCATAAAGAATTTTATTTTAACACATATGTCTTCAATTCCAAAGCTACTTTTTATGAAGATCAAGTCAGGAAAAGTAGATTGGAAACAAAGCAAAAGTTAACCTTCTCATTCTTTCTAACCTTTTCTAAATGACAAGCATAAGTGAGCCTTTCTTCTTGCCATTTTATTACCAAGAATTTATCACCATCTTCAAATTAAAGAATTGCCTTCCAATAACAAAAAAAAACAAGTTTGCAAACTGCCTGAATAGTACACAGCACATAATTTTGTATGTTAAATATTGAACCACAAAGTGGAAGAGGGAAAATATTTGTGAGAAATATTTACCTTGTTTTTTGCTTGTCAAACTTAAAAGGCCATTGGACTCCATAAAGGTTGTGACAGCAATAGAAGCAATGAAGCAGCAGCTAGGCAAACTGCTGAGTAGTCTGAATTATGCTTTGGAAATGTATGTTCTGAAAGTGAGCAAATGAATGAGACCTCAAGGTAAGCTGTTCTCTATAAAATCCGCTTGAACTTACCTTAGCAGAGCAACTTACTAGTTTTGAAGAGGAGGATATGGAATAAAAAAGAAGATTGGCTCCAACAGTTTTAGGAGACTGCACAGTTTTGTTTACCTAGACCATTCCCAAGGCAGTAATCAATACTGTATTAGCTCCAAATGTTCTTTTGGCTAAACACTGAATCCAGGCATATTGGATGGCTGGAGGCTGCAGGGAGGCCTCCTAGGTCCAAAATGGGGCCTAGCAAGCCCTCCTGGAGCCTCCTAGGAGCAAAAGCAGGATGTGTGTGGGGGGGGCGTTTTCGGCCTAGCAAGTCTCCCTGGAGCCTCTTGGGAGCAAAAATGGGGGGGGGCAGTGCCGGACACCCCCACCCCACTGGCTCCGTTTTTACTCCCAGGAGGCTACCCTACACTTACCTTGGAGCCAGACCGGCCTCGCAGGGACTCCTGGGAGGGGAAGGGACAGACGGGCGGGGCCAGCTGTTCTTCAGAATTATCGGTTTGCAGAACTGCATGTAAAATTAATATCCGGTTTGCACGAACTCGCCCAAAGCGGTAGAATCCCACCCCTGCCTCTGGAGATGAGAATTTTCTCATAATTTGTATTAAACAAAGATAGATCTTTTTAGATAGATGCTTCTAAAGAGGCAAATGTACATGTGTGGAAAGGGAACTTCACCAGGACAGGAGTGACACCCAAGCAGAAAAAATGCGAGGGGAACATCAGGCTAGCCATAAAAGCAAACTTGCATAGGAAAAGAGATTTGATAAAAGGTATTGAAAGAAGCCCCCTAGACAAAAGCCAAGTAATTAAAGCTAGGGAAACAAGAAAAAGAAATCCCTTACAAACAAAAGGCCATGCCAAATCAGCAAAACAAATAGACAAAAGACACATAGCAGACAGGAGATTGCCACTAAACAAATATAAGAAATGGAACTAATAATCCAATCAAACCACCCCGCAGAGTTTACCCCCTGACGGAAATGAAGACAACCCCCCCTGACAGGATTTAAGCACTCACACACAAAAGGAGAAAAGGTATAAAAATCAGGAGTTTATTACACAAAGCTGGCTAGCCCCAGGAACGCAGACTTCTTGCTATCTCTTGCCTTCCTGAAAATTAAAGGAACCTGCCTTCCAAGTAGCTGCCTGTCTGTGTCCTTACTCTGGAGCACTCCCAGCAGGAAAAAAAGAACCCTTGGAAGAAAGGCATTTGCAAGCCTTTCAACACATGGAAGGATTTTGTCTTTTTGGAATAGATTTTTTAAAAATGAAAATAAATTCAAAACATGTTTCCATCTTCTGATTGCTGTCTTAGTGTTGTTAAAACAGATCATATTAAAATAAATTTAGACATAATACCAAACTCTGCTTCGTTTTACTCTTTTTCTTCTTTTTGCAGAAACTTGAAAAGGTTTATAGGGAGCTAGCGAACCAGAAATTCAGTATGGCTCATTTCTAAACATTTAAATGGTGAGAATAGAGCTTTGATATGTGCTAATAACCTTATCTCATCAGATAAAAATCATAATTTAGTGTGTGGCATATTTGGCTTTGACACAATGTTTATATTTACCTTCGTTGTTCACAAGAAAAACAAATTATGCCTCTCAGTTGCACATTTTATGATAGTAGGAATACATGGAAACTGGTCAGTCAAGCATTCAAAGAGCCAGGAGACTTGAACTACATTAATTAATTTCCTCTTTGACAGGAGGAAAAATTCTTTAAAACAGATTATGTCATAGGATTTGGTGTAGGAAGTTACCTAGCTATTGAAGTTTGTACCTGAAAATAAATAGCAAGTACAACCAGGGGTGGGATTCAAATTTTTAAACAACTGGTTCTGTGGGCGTGGCCTGGTGGGCATGGCTTGGTGGTCATGTTATTGGCTGGGTGTGGCCAACTCAATATCACTCACATCGAGGCACACATCTCCTCACCTGGCCTCTCATGACCGTGGGGATGCTGCAACAGTTGTAAGTGTGAAAAATGGTCATAAGTCACTTTTTTTCAGTGCCATTGTAACTTTGAAGGGTCACTCCACACAAGCAAAGTACCAGCAAAGGAGGGAAAAAAAACTCCAGAGAGGTTCCAGAGACAGGAAGTCTAGTCCTGCCAAGAATGTAATAAGGGTTAACAGAGAGGCAGTTTCTGTAAGCAACACCAGAATGTTTCCTTCCTGCCTTCCTTACAGGATTAGGCCAGTAATTTCTTCTAACAACCGGTTCTCCGAACTGCTTAGAATGTTAACAACCGGTTCTAAGGAATAGGTGCCAACTGGTAGAATCCCACCCCTGAGTGCAACCTAAAGAGTTGTTGATTCAACCAAAGATGCAGCTGCATCTATGTAGCATGAAATGCTGTAATGCTAAACATAGTTTAGTTGTGGGAGTAATTTCTTATAACTTTTACCACAAAGTCCTCTCTGGGTAGGTTGTAAAATAGACTTACCCGAATCCCTAAAAAGCATATTGAATTTTAGAAAACTAATACTGAAACAGAATATTGACAAAGCATTTTTTTAGGATGATGCATATGAAAGGAAGACTAGAAGGACAAAATGGAGTATATATTCAGAAGCAATATAATGCAAATAAACATCAAACAATACTTGGCATCTCTAAACAGAATTGGTCTTCTACATTCACATTTTCCAATCTGTTCCATATCTATCTGAGCATATGTACTGAGTACACATATACCTTGCTGTATTTGCTGCATATATGAACTGCAACTATTTGCTCGTGATTAGTCAGGAATTAGAGTCTACATTTTTTATTTGTATACTTATATACACCATGGATCCAGAGCTTATTTACTTAGAAATAAATTCTAATTTGTATAAATGTGGTCAATTTAAATCATTTAATTAACAGCAACAATCATGCTAATCCAGGCCTGTCAAAGGCAAAAAATTGTCATGATAGATAATGTGACACAGTCAGGTTTGACATCTTTGTGCTAATCAAACAAAATTTTAATTCATAAGTGAATGACTAGGTTTTTATGTAGCATAAGATATTGTTAGTTCAATAGGATTCCTTTTTCTTCTGTCCTTCAAGATAGATTTTGGCCAGAATTTGGAACCCAGGTTATATAATTACATTCAAGATGAAAGTGTCCAGTATAGTACAATTGCCATGTTTTAATAGACTCAGAAATAAACAATAAGAAGGGAATAACTAAAGAGTTGAAAATTCACATTAGAGAATAATTTTAAAGTAATTATGTTTGTTTATATGTAATATTCTGAAGGATTTTTGATCATTTGTTTTCTTGAGTAACAAAGAGGTTTATTGAACAAAAATGAAAAATAGTCAGGCAAAGAGAGAATCAAGGGAAATTTCTTCCCTTAAATTCTCTTCACACAATTTTCTCAATTTCATTGTATTAATAATGAAAATGCTATAGTAATTCACTTTAGTAAAAATCCTGCCATGTAGTTCTTTTGATAGTAATTCTTGGTTTCCCCCCACTTAAATCATTTAATAGATTTTCTTAAAATTATTAGGATTAACACTGCTGTTTCTCTTTGATTGCCATCAAGTATAATAGTTTTTCCAGCTTCTGAGAAAAAAAGGAAGGAAAAGTATTATAACTAGACCTAAATCAATGCTTACAGGTTTGGATTAGCAGTGCTATTATAGAAAATGGTATCTAAGTATTTTGGACTCAATTTTCTTTAGGCAATATTTCCTGTGTAGCTATTTATTTGATAATGTGTACAAAATAAATTGCTGTAATTTATAAATGTAATTATTTCAACTCCATGGATTAAACTATACAGTGTGTATAAGGGTCTGCCTCTCCATTCAAGAAAATAAAAAAGAAGTAGAAGATCTATTTCACAGACAAAAACCAGGAAAAGCACCAAGGCCAGACAAAATAACTCCTTCTTGCTTAAAAGTCTCTGCTGACCGAATCTTCAATAAATCACTAGATGCACTATTGTGCTATGTTCTTTCTTGCTTCAAATGCTCTACTATCATCCCAGTGCCAAAGAAGCTCTCCATCAGGGAAATGAATGACTACAGACCAGTTGCATTAACATCTGTAGCTATGAAAACCTTTGAAAGGTTAGTGCTGTCCCACCTGAAAACCATCACAGATCCACTGTTAGATCCCATGCAGTTTGCACACAGAGCAAATAGATTGACAGATGATGCTATTAATATGGCTCGGCATTACATCCTACAACACCTTGAATCTCCAAATACCTATTCAAGGCTCCTCTTTCTAGACTTCAGTTCAGCATTCAATACTGTCATTCCAGACATTCTTCTAACTAAGCTAATCCAGCTAGTAGTACCTGAACACACTTGTAAGTGGATCATAAGCTTCCTAACAGACAGGAAGCAGCAGGTGAAGCTAGGCAGAATAACATCTGATACCTGTACAATCAGCACAGGGCCTCCCCAAGGCTATGTGCTTTCTCCACTTCTCTTCTCCCTATATACTAATTACTGCATCTCAAATGATCCATCTGTTGAAATACTGAAGTTTGCAGATGATACATCAGTGATTGGTCTCATATGAGAAAACGACGAATCGGCATACAGATAGGAGGTTGCATGATTTGCCTCATGGTGCAACCAGAACAATCTGGAACTGAACACACTCAAAACTGTAGAAATGGTGGTAGACTTTAGAAGAAATCTTCCCATACTGCCACTTCTTATAATACTAGACAACACCGTATCAACAGTAGAGACCTTCAAATTTCTAGGTTCTAGAAAGTTCTAAAGTAGCTTTGTCACTTGTATCCTTATGGTTTATATTGACTGTTTCCTAGTATGATTTGATTGCTTATTGTACCCTAGACCTAAAATGGACACCTAACATCAAAAATGTCATCAAAAAAGCACAACAAAGAATGTTCTTTCTGAGCAAACTCAGAAAGCTCAAACTGCCCAAGGAACCTCTACAGAGGAATTATTGAGTCTGTCATCTGCACCTCTATAACTGTCTGGTTTGGTTCTGCAACCCAACAGGACAGATACAGACTTCAGAGGATAACTAGGACTGCAGAAAAAACAATTATTACCAACCTGCCTTCCATTGAGGGCCTCTACACTACATGAGTCAAAAAGAGGGCTGTGAAAATATTTACAGACCCTTCACATCCCTGACAGTTTCAACTCCTACCCTCAAAATGACGCTATAGAGCACTGCACACCAAAACAACTAGATACAAGGACAGTTTTTTCCCGAACACCATCACTCTGCTAAACAAATAATCCCTTCAACACTGTCCAACTATTTAGAAAGTCTGCACTACTATTACTATTAATCTTCCCATCACTCCTTATCACCCATCCCCTCCCACTTGTGACTATATGACTGTAGCTTTGTCACTTGTATCCTTATGATTTATATTGACTGTTTCCTAGTACGATTTGATTGCTTATTGTATCCTATGACTGCTATTAAGTGTTGCACCTTATGGTTCTTGACTCTTGACGAATATATCTTTTCTTTTATGCACACCGAGAGCATTTGCAGCAAGACAAATTCCTTGTGTGTCCAATCACACTTGGCTAATAAAGGATTCTATTCTATAACTCTTGAAACAATTGACATTTCAAAAGGAACCTTTTATTGAAGGAAGGGATTGCAGGACAAAGGAAGCAGGATCTAAACTTTCCAGGTCAATTCAGTTAGCATAAAACAGTTAGAAACCTCACTCCTCAGTCCAATGTTGAATAAGCCAATCCACAGGTGTGAAGTTGTTTTGAGAATCACAGGCTGAGAAGGTGATAAGAAGCTGTTCTCAGGAGTCTCTTGCTAGAGGTTTTGGAACTGAGGTAAAACCGATGGTCCTCCCCCCTTAGATTCCCAAGAAGGTGAATTAAAGCACAGGATACATAGGCATCAGGAAAAAGGCTATAAACTAAAGAATGTGACAAGCTTTGCAACAGCTGGATTGGGGGATTTTCTGATTCTTCCTTGTAAATACTTTCAAGTTGAGTCAGGTTGGATGGCGATCATCAGTGGACAGCCATTTTCAGGTCCCTCCAGCGATGTTCAATAGGGTTCAAGACATATCTCTGGCTGGGCCACTCTAGGATATTCACAGAATTGTCCTTAAGCCACTTGGGCATTGTCTTAGCTGTGTGCTTAGGATCGTTGTCATGTTGGAAAGTGAACCTTCAGCCCAGTCTGAGGTCCTGAGAACTGTGGAACAGGTTTTCATTGAGGATGTCCCTGTACTTTGTTGCATTCAGCTTTCCCTCAACCCTGACCAATCCTCCCTGCTGCTGAAAAACATCCACACAACATGATACTGCCATCCCCATGCTTCACTGTTGGGGTGATCTTGGGCAGGTGATGAGCAGTGCCTGGTTTCATCCAGATATATTTAGAATTGAGGCCAAACAGTTCAATCTTGGTTTTAACAGAGCAAAGAATCTTGTTCCTCATAGTCTTCAAATCCTTCAGGGTGCTTTTTTAAAAACTCCAACTGGGCGTTCATGTATTTTGCACTGAAGATTTCATCTAGTTACTGTGCCATAAAGTCCAGCTCAGTGCAGGGCTGCAGTGATGGTTGTCCTTCTGGAACTTTGTCCCATCTCCACACAGGATCTCTGGAGCTCAGTCAGAGTGACCATGGGGTTCTCAGCCACCTCTCTTACTAAGACTCTTCTCCCCTGATTGCTCAGTTTGACTGGGTGACCAGCTCTTGGAAGAATCCTGGTTGTGGCAAACCTCTTCCATTTGAGAATCATGGAAGCCACTGTGCTCTTAGGAACCTTCAATGCAGCAGAAATTTTATTGTAGCCTTCCCCAGAACTATGCCTTGCAATAATCCTGTCTCTGAGCTCTTCAGGAAGTTCCTTTGACCGCATGGCTTTTGCTCTGCTACAGTATGCATTGTCAGCTGTGAGGCCTTCTATAGAGAGGCGTATGCTCTTCCAAATCATGTCCAATCAATGTAATTTACCATAGGTAAACTCCTATCAACGCATAGAATCATATCAGCAACGATCAAGAAAAATGGGAGGCACCTGAACTAACTTTCAAATGTTGTTGCAAAGGGTCTGAATAGTTATACCAATGTGATATTTCAGTTTTTCCTTTTTAATAAATTTACAGGCATTTCTAAACCTCTGTTTTCATTTTGTCATTATGGGGTATTGAGTGTAAATTAATAAGAAATTAATTTCAACAACTGTAGTATCAGGCTGCAGCATAACAATATTGACAAAAGTGAAAGGGGTCTAAATACTTTCTGAATGCACTGTATATTCAATTCTATGGCAACTCAATTCTCTTTCCAATTGGCTTAAAAGGCCTACCTAAAAGTCATTAAGTTTTGTTACTGAACAAGTCTTTCTCTGAGAAATATATTACCTTTTTGGGATTTAAAACAGGCAATGAAGACACTGCTTTCATGAACTAAGTGCATATGCATTAAAGATATTTTGGGAGATACCCTTTCACTCCCCATAAACATTTCTGAATTAGTTTCACAACTGCTAGTTCCACAATTGTAGAGAAAAAGCCAGCTTGGTGTAGTGGTTAAGGCATCAAGCTGGGAAACTGTGAGTTCTATTTCCACAAAGCTAGGTAAGTTTCTTAAGGCCAGCCACTTTCAGCCCCAGAATGGAGGCGCTACTACTTCTGAACTACTTCTGAAAAAACTTTGCCAAGAAAATTGCAGGGATAAGCTCAGGAATCAACATTCAGAAAATCAATCACCAACCACAAGCTTCTTCTTCTTCCATGTCTAGATGAAACTTTAAACTGCCAAAATGAAGCTACCTTCTTTGCTTAGTCATTGGCCAAAAAAAGTCATTATCTGTACATGTTTCTGATAGTAGCCAACATACCAGCAGATGAGCCAGGCTCTGTGTCTCCACATAAACACAGCATGTTATCTGCTAAAAGCATCCACTTGAGCATATTGGTTTTACACTTTTCATTATTATCTGCAGCATTTCCTGGGAATATGAGTGGTGATGTAAATCTACTGAAGCTAAAGCAGCTACCTCCAACAAAAAGGCTTGCTCTTCCTGCTGCCAAGTCTAGATTAGTATTAGGAGAGAAAAGAAATTACTTGTGTGAATGTGCAGTCAGCCTTGATAAGAAAAATTAAGGCCAAGAACCACAGTCTTCTTTAGAAAACCAGCTGTGTATCTCTGTCTGTCTGTCTGTCTGTCTGTCTCTCTCTCTCTCTCTCTGTATCTGTGTGTGTGTGTGTGTGTGTGTGTGTGTTTGTGTATATCTGTCTCTCTTTCTGTCTCTCTTTCTGTCTCTGTCTCTTCTCTCTCTCTCGGAAAGCCAAGGTTCAGCCAAGCCAGAGAGCTCTCCTTGGGGCTCTTCACTACTCTTTTTCTTTCTTCTTGGAACTTTTGGGAAATCCGCCCTGGCTGAGGAATAAGCGCGAGTTGCAGTGGAGGCTTCCCTCCTCCTCCTCTCCCTCCTCTCATGATCTCCTGGCTGGCTGTGGTGGTGAGGGTGCGAATGAGTGAGGTGACTCTCCTCAAGTGAGTGGCCATACACTCCATATGCACCTTTGCTGAGCTTTGGGCGAACCTGGCCACTTGCTAAAGGAGGGTGTCCCTGCTCATGTGCACCCTCCGGGCCCTGCCACAGCTGACAAGGGGATTGTGAGAGGAGAAAGAGGGGGTGGAGGAGGGTCACCCAAAGGGAAGCCTCTGCTGTGGCTCATGCTTGTTCCTCAAAGAGAGAGAGAGACAGAGACAGAGACAGAGAGAGACAGAGAGAAACTGTGTGTTTTTTTTTCCTGTGGGAAACGGGTCCAAATGGCTCTTTGAGAATTAAGGTTGCAGACCCCTGGCCTAGGGGTTAAGGAACCAGGCTGGAAATCTAAAGATGGTGAGTTCTAGCCCCACCTTAGCCATAAAAGCAAGCTGGGTAACTTTGGACAGCCAACCCAACTCCCCTCACAGAGTTGTTATTGTGGGAAAAATAGGAGAAAGAAAGAGTATTAGTAGATATATTTGCTACCTTGAGTTATTTGTAAAAATAATAAAGGTGGGATACAAAGAAATAAATATACAAAATGCAGAAGAGGACTAAGAAATAATAAGCAAATGAAATAATTAAGGTCATGAAATAAAAAAGAAAGGCATTCTTACTTATTCTTTCTTACTGATCAGTCTTTTTTGTGTCCAATCTACTTTATTCCACATCCATTCATTCTAATCATTATCGCCTCCTGTTTTACTATGCACTTGTCTTTAAAAAAATTAGTTTGTACTGCAAGTTTTTCCTGTCAAAGACATGCATGTTCTCTTTTAATACATTATTTTTCAGATGCATATTTCTCATTGCATTGTACAATCTAACTTCAAGCATTCCACATACATTTGGTCCATAAATACATTAAGCAACTAAGAGAAATCACAAAAAACTTTCTTTCCTCTCTGCTGAATTTTGAACCCATCACGAATCATTCCATTTATTCTAACACATTTTTTATTTCCATCATATACTGATTTAATCTGATCAACAATGAGTTATGAAGTTTCCATTCATCCAGAAGATTTTGCGGTTTTTCTAAATGAGCAAGCATATTTGTAAAAACTTCCTTCTTAAATAAATGCATCTATTCCTCTTCTTTGTTGCTTATAAACAGGGTGCTCAAAATCCTTCCCAAGCTTAAAACTACATTGCATTTTTTATTTTTTCCTCATTGTCACTTCTCACATATTTTCAATCAGAATCAGGACAAACAGCTTCCCTGGCACAAACTAATCTCCCTATTTGGTAGATTTCCCTTTATATCAAGGAAAAATAACATCTGGCACAGATTTAACCTTCACATGCATACATAAAAAGGTTCAAGCTATTCATTAAGCACACTATCTTTTTTTCCATTGGCACCATCATTCATACAACAGCCTTCCCACTGTTAACATTCTGACCTTTTAATCAAGTTTATTCTTGAATTCATTTACTGCATATGCTTCAATTGTACTCTTCAACCTATAGTTATTGTTGGAAGAAAATTCACTTGTTTTGTGGGAGAACACACAAGAAAATAAAAAATAACAACAAACTCCACTGCCTTTTGAAATTAAAAGATTGAACTCATCTTTGGAAGGAAGTTTATTTCAGAAGCAAAGTGACATTCAGCAGTTCAGTTCTAGGGCAGCTGACCAATTGGTTGGGTGAGTGGATGGATTTTTATAGGGTTCTGGGGTTTTGTGATTCGGATGCTTTATGGGGTTGTGCAATGTGGTGAGCCTTGTGTCTTTTGCTCTTCCTGTGGTGGTGAGTAAATCCTATTATGTCTTAAAAGTCTTGTCCTGTTCTTCGAATTGGGTAGGGGGGTGTAGATTTTAATTCCCATCATTTCCCTATTCTTGGTCTGCCTGGTTTGTTTGATATGAATGGGCTATGCTTGTTTCCTTATGAATGGAGCTGTTTAGATAGGTAGTATCCACTTGCAATAGGCCTCTTGCAATAGGAGAGAAGAGAAAGAAGGGATTAATATCAGCTGCTGAGATTACAAGTACTTTATATTTAACCAAAATAGGGAAGAAAGCATTTTCACCATCATTGGCCACCTCGAGTCCATCTAATCAGAGGCCATGGTGAGTGGACCACGTGAATTATCTTATTCAGTGTCCAGCAGAGGTGGTATTCACCAGCTTTGGAGAACCAGTAGCGGAAATTTTGAGTACTTCGGAGAACTGGCAAATTACCACCTCTAACTGGAGATTTTACAGTATCCTTCCCCTGCCATGCCTACCAAGCCACACCCACAGAGCTGGTAGTAAAAAAATTGAATCCTACCACTGATGTTCAGCCTCCTTGAGAATTTTTTTTATTAATCTTGATTAAACAATATCTGCAAGAATAGGTCAAAAGAGCTTGCAGACAAGAGTTGCTTAGGAACTGTTGCTGCATCCATATGCTTCTTTTTCTATTCAAATCTTTCTCTTTATGGAACCGGTTTTAAATGTACAGAATTGTCATTGCCACATTTGGTTTGCACCTTGTAGTACCTTTACACTTCTGCTGAAAAACATGTTGCCCTCTAACTCCAGCACTTATCCTTAAACCGCCAATCTGCTGCTAAAGATTTGTGAGTGAAACACAAAAGTGAAGGTTTCTTTAATTATTATAAATCTGACAAAAGGAAATGGCTGAATTAGTTCTGCAGCCTCTGGGAAAAGAGAGGAAAATTTTAAGGAATGTAAATTGGTATGCTATCTCAGGAAGGCTTCCCTATCAAATTGCGGTGCACTGCTGTTAGTAAATGATTCAAAACCATTCAAACATTTGTATTAAGAATTTTAGCAAGGAAGATGCATGTATTCAACAAACCAAACCCACTCTACCAGCCTTCTCCAGTCTAGTCCCCCACCACAGCTGAATTAGACTTCAATTCCCTTTGAACCCCAACCATCATGGTTGCTGTAGAAGTTCAACACGACTGGAGAATCCTGGACTGAGGGCAATTTCTCCAACTGTAAATGTTTATAGAGTTTACTGATGCAATTTTAGCAAAATGATTTAATTCTAAATTCTGCATGATGAATAGGGAAATTATAACTAGAACTCAAACTTGGTCAAGAATGTCACTACCATTATTGTGTAACAAGACATTGTGGTATCTGTGGTAGAAAAGCATTCTATGGTACTAATCTTCCAAAAAAGCATAGCACACTATAGCTGGGTAGGAAGTTATGATGCAATGGTCTCTCTGACAGACAATAATAAGAAATGACTAATTCATATTTTTTATGGATTAGTAGATTTAGCTGCTTGAGGCAATTAAACATTGTACAATGATATCTAATGGTGAAAAAAGTTCTCTTTGTCTTTTGTGTCACAAGTAATTGGCAAGTAAATCTCCAAGAGGTGAAACATATAGTTATAATGCAGGTAGAGTTAGGTTTAGGGGATCTGAGAATTTTCCATCTTTAGTCATGGCTGCAGCTTTCCATTCAGGAGCACAATCTAGAGTACACTCAAAAGCAGTTGGCAACACTGGCAAGAAGGGCTTTGCATAGCTTCATCTTGTATATTAATTAAGTCCCTTCCTAGTTCTGGAGGCCCTAGAGACAGTCCCTCATACCCTAATCACCTTGCAACTTGACTATTACATTGGTGCTGTCTTTGAAGAAGAGTCAGAAGTTTCTAATGGTCCAGAATGTAGCAATACAGGCAGTGATGGGCATACTTCAGTGTGTCCATGTAATAACTCTGCTTCATGGACTATGCTAATTGTTAATATTCTTCTAAGTGAGATTCTAGATGCTGATAATCATCAATAAAGTCCTATATGACAGAGGGCCCAATAATTGAAGGATTGCCTGTTTTCCATGACTTCTACCAGCTAGAATGAATTGGCAGAGATGGAACATTCTAAGTTCCTTCAATTAAACAATGCTAGTAAACCAGTTTCAACTTATCATATTTGATTTTTATTATTGGCTTCTATTTTATTATAAGCAGTCATGAAAGTTAAAATATTAAGCAAAATATATATTAATGAGGCAACCTCTTCCATAGTGAGTAATTCTAAATTCTGCCACATGCTGCCCTCTTTTCATATATTTTTAAAATCTATTTTTTAAACTAGCACAAATTAGGGGGGAGTTTGGTGTCAAAGTAAAAGAACATTGTGATTTATTCCATGTATCATTTTTAGATTTCCCCCCAAAATAATCATCTTGAAAACTGCCATAGCATCTGACAAGGCAGCAGGCGAGAAAATCTGATATTAAATTCCCTCAGTTTCTCCCTATGGGGACTGATACAATTTGGAATCCAATAATATCCAAAAGGCCACTAGATCTCTGCCTTTGCTTTAAGTGAGATTACTTTGTTCATTTTCAACTTTAACCATTGACTAATCACAGCTTCATCTTTTTTGTTTCTTTGTTATTGTTGACACAGGACCATAATAAGTTATCCCTTAGATTTTAACATTTCCATTAGATACATAATTCATATGTAATACAAGAATTTCTAGTGTTCTTCAGAGACTTTCTATCAATTTCCTTCATTCTTTATTATTCCTTCAAGCTATACAATTCATTTTATTATTCTGAGTCATCCAATTAATTGGCATAAGATTCAAATATACTATCAATTTAGTTTTTCCAGGGGATGCTATGGTTAGAAATGGAATGAGTCTGAAACTGAATTATATAATGATATTTCTATTTTTAGACCTCCATTATATCTAGAGAGCTGTGTCTTGTCATCTAATTTGTCAATATTAACCCAACAGAAATAGGATTATTGATTCCATTGTGATACTTTCATTCTAGAAGAATCAACAAGATTTGAAATTTTTGTTTACCTGTACTTCTTTATGTTGAGGCCATTTGTGAGGGACACATACACACACAAAGAAACATCGACATTCACACACACACATGAACACATGCAATAGAACACATTCTATTAACCAATGTCATGTTATGGTATAAGCAGTGGTGGGATTCAGCCAATCCTCACTGGGTCACTGAACCAGTAGTTAACATTGTGTGCAGTTTGGTGAACTGGCTGAATCAACCCACCTCGCAGCTCACCCCTCCCTTTCCAGCCCCTCCCCACCTTGCCTGGTCTCTCCAGAGGCCATTTTGGCATCTCACTGCTTCTCTAACTGGCTCCCTGCCCTGCAAACAATGTCCATGCAGGCAAAACCCCAAGACAGCTGTAACGTGCCTGAGGGAGGGGCTGGACCTACTAAACAGATGGCCAAGCTAAGTGCCTGAAGGATCCCATCTGTCACCAGGAGTCCAGGCACCTCAGCCAGAGTGAGCGAGGCCTTGGCTAGGCTTCTTGGAAGATATGGGCTTTGCAGGGGGCTGATTTAGCGTCCACAGCCAACTCTGCCCTAAGGAAGTTGGGGGTCCTGTGACGAGGGGCTCAGGCTCGATTCCCATGTGGTGCTATGACCCATGAGCTGTCACTGTGTCGCTACCTGGGCAGCTTCTTTATGGATAGTGGCCTGTAGGTGGGGGTGGGGTGGTGGGGTGAAGGGGGTGTCCCTCTCTCTCTCCGCAGGTCCAGACTAGAGTCCTTCCTCCTCTTCCTCCTACTCCCCTACAGGTCTCCCCATTTCTGTCACCATTCCTGCACCCAAGCAAGGCCACCCTCCTGGCCTGCGACTGCATCTGGGCACACTCTACATCTGCCTGCACTAGTTCATTGAGCAGTTTGCCAAGCATACCCAGCAACCAGTGTCCCACTCACCACCACCCAGATGCCCTTACTTCCCCCAAGCATTTCTTTGCCTACCAGATTCCCAGCTCTGTCACATTTCTTTCTTCAATCAATTCCAACTTCTCGCAAAAAAAAAAAAAATCTCGCAAAGTTGGAATTGATTGATTCAACTTTTAGTCCCACGTGTTTTTCTACACTTGACAGCTAGAAATGCAACTGAGAAATGCGACAGAGATGAGAATAAAGTAGGCAAAGAAATTCTTGGGGGAAGCAAGGGCATCTGGGTGGTGGTGAGTGGGGCAAGCTGCATTACATGGTGGTGCAATAGAGAAATTGGCGATGGACCAGGCAGCATGAGGGAAGGAGGAGGCCGCTTTCCCTCTTTCCCTGCTCCTCCTGCTTCCCTCATGCTGGCTGGTCCTTTGCCCATTTCTCCAATGCAGCACAGCACCAGGGATCCACTTTTATAGTGTGTGTGGGGGGGTTAATTTGCTTGGCCAAACTAACCCTGCAGTCTCCCCTATATTGATTGGACTCAGCTTTGATCATGCTGCCAACTTAAATACTTGTCCCTTTCACTTTTGCCCACAGACTGATCAACACCCCTTGCACGCAGCTCCATGGGGAGGGGGAAATCCCTCCACTTCCCCCCAATTCTTCACCTTCCTGTGCGAGCTCTTGGGTGCATTAACTCCTTGTCTCTATTGATAACACCCCCTCATCCCTCAGAAACCTCACCTCTTAAAGGTGCCGTGTCCACAAAGCTGGAACAGCTGCAAGACCAATGTGCAGACAACCACCCTCGGAAACAGCCTTTTGGCAAAGGGTGGAAATTTAACAACCAGTTCATCCAGGGTCAGATTGGCTGTTGTGGGAGGCTCGTCCCGCATGTGCAGCAGAACTGGAGAATGGAGATGTGCCACACCTCCCCCAACAGCCAACCTGACCCTGGGCAAACTGGTTGTTAAATTATTTGAATCCCACCACTGGGTATATGGTACATTTAACTGAGAACATTTATTGAACTAAGAGGATCTTGCTGTTCAGCCTATATCCTTGAGTCCACTTAAGGGTGCTTTTAAAAATAGAAAAGGATTTTCTTCTTTGTTCCTGTTTATAGGCCTATTTAAATCAAGTTTATTAAGCTCCAGCTGAGATAAGGCTGTATAATTTCTTGAACAAAGATCTCTGATTGACAGCAACTAATTTCTGAAAACAATATCTATTGCGTGAACAACTAGCTTACCCTTATGTTTGAGCTCTGACTGTGTAACCCATTCATTGGAATACTACTTATTTGCTGTTTGTTCTTTGACTTCCATTCTCTTATGTTCTCTCTCTAGAGCCAGACTCATATTGTATGAAATACTGAACTGCTACCAATTATATATCTTTCTAATTGCTAATTTCCCCCCTCCTTTCTAATTGTTAATTTCTCCCCTAGATGTAGATCAGGTTGTAAAATTGTATTATAACTCCTCATTACCCTGATCAAGGATGGGTTAATGACTAGATGCACTGTTTCCCAATTTAAAGTACACTAAATCTATATTTTTCTACCCTCTAGTAATATTCATGATGAGCCACATTATCACTACAATTGAAGGAAAAAAAAACAGTTGAGTAAATTCTGTTGTTCACATGGACGCAAGACTGGTTAAAAAATCAGTTGGTTTGTAGGAAATTAGGAAAATGCGGAATAAAATAACATTTTAGTAATCTTGAGTTTTAGTTTGAGTTGTAGGGAAAAAGATACAGAAGTAAATTCCAAGCTGAATTAAATTTGGTTGGTAAGATTTTTTTACTATTAGACTGAAGGTTCTTTGACTTTGAGAATTATAATATTTATAGTCCAAATAAAATTTTTATTGTGGTCTTTTGGCCAGAAACCACAATAGTAATTATTTATAATTATTAATTAAAAAATGTACATTTTTGTATTATTTTGTCTGTTGCAGTGCATTTTCTGATCCACTTGCCTTGAGACCAAAATAACATTTTTTATATTTTTTTAAGACAAACATATACAAACAAAACATAAAAACAGAAAGCCATCTTCCATTTTATATACATAAAGTGTGTCAGTTGGTTACAAATCTTTTGTGCTATCCTTTCACAGTCATTACTCACAGTTTATATAAATTTTCACATTGTCAAAATAACATATGCTTATATATTTATCAGTTATTAATCATTCATGACTAAACTATTTATTCCATCATTTTATATGAGATATTCTAGATTTTATTATGAAATTTATATTGTACTTTCATCCAGTGGTTATATATATCTGTATTATATTTTATAGCGATCTATTAAACTTCTATTACAAGATTTCCTAGTCTATTACATTACCATGTCTTTTTATCCAACCATTGATAAAACAAATCCCATTTCATATAAAATTGTTTATCTTCTTGTTCTCTAATTTCAAATGTCAATTTACTCATTTCAACACAGTCCATAATTTTCTTAATAATTTACTCCTGCGTAGGTATTTTTTCATTTTTCCAATTCTTCGCAAATACAATTCTAGCTGCTGTTAAAGCATTTGCAATCAAATATTTCAGTTCTTTATTGTATATTTCTGGTATAAAAATATCTCTGGTTTAAAGTCTATGTGTTGTTTTATCATTTTTTCCAACCATGTGTGGATTTTAGTCCAATATCTTTTTGCGTCCAAACATATCCACCACATATGGTAATATGAACCAGGTATCTGATGGCATTTCCAACATTTATCCGATTTGTTCTTAAACATTCTAGTGATTCTCGTCGGGGTAGATGCCACCTGTAAAACATCTTATACAAATTTTCTTTATAAGCAGTTGACATTGTCATTTTATAATTTTGAGGCCACAATTTTTGCCATTTTTCTAAATCAATCCCATATCCAAATTTTCCCCCCAAACAATCATTGTTTCTTTAACCTGTTCTTCCTCTAATTTAAATTCTAATAAATGTCCATAGAGTTTTTTTAATTACCTTTTCATCAGTACCCATCAAAATTTTATCTAAATCAGTCAACTTATCATAGAAACCTTCTGTTTTAAGATCTTTATCAAATCTAGATTGTATCTGCAAATATGAAAACCAATTCATTTTTATATCTTGTTCTTCCAACGCTTGCATAGATTTAAGTTCACCCTTTTCATTCAATATCTCACCATACCTAACTGTTTGTTCCTTTTTAAATGTTATTGGATAAGAAAAAGCTTCAGTGATATCCATAATGGAATTTTTTTTTATTATTTAAGTTTTTATTGGTTTTTAAAAACAAACATAAACAAACAAAACATAAAAACATCAAGCCATCTTCCATATGTATACATACAGTGTGCCGGTTGGTTTACAAATTGCTTCCATTTCCTAGTCTTCAATTACAATTACATTGCATATAAGCTCGTATTTTCAATCAAAAATTAAATACCTTACTATCATTATTAATCAATCATTTGACTATACTTTTATTCATTCATGTTTTACAAGATAATCATAATTTACTTAGTTTGTTTTATAACAGTTCATATTATCATCCCAAATCTATCCTAAAATCATTTTGTAGATATAATAAGAAAGAAATACATCTTTATATATTTATTATTTTCTAAGAGTCTACATATTTCATTACTGTATTTTATTGTCTAACCATTGATAGAATAGATCCCAGATTTTATAAAATTGTTTATCATCTTGTTCTCTAATTTCAAATGTCAATCTACTCATTTCAGCACATTCCAATATTTTCTTAATGATTTCCTCCTGTGATGGTATTTTCTCATTTTTCCAGTTTTGGCAAATACAATCCTAGCCGCTGTTAATACATTTACAATCAGATATTTCAAGTCTTTATTATATATTTCAGGTAAAATTCCCAATAAAAATACCTCTGGTTTTAAGTCTATATATTTTTTTGTCATTTTTTCCAACCACATGTGGATTTTAGTCCAGTATTTTTTAGCATCCGCACAAGTCCACCACATATGGTAATATGAGCCAGGTGTCTGATGACATTTCCAACATTTTTTGGATTTATTCTTGAACATTCTTGCTATTCTTGTCGGGGGAAAATGCCACCTGTAAAACATCTTATACAAATTTTCTTTATATGCTGTTGACATTGTCATTTCTCTAAATCAATCCCATATCCAAAATTCTTCCCCCAAGAAATCATAGTTTCTTTAACTTGTTCTTCTTCTAATTTAATTTCTAATAAATATCCATATAATTTTTTAATCACCTTTTCATCAGTACCTGTCAAAATCTTATCTAAATCAGTCAATTTATCATAGAAACCTTCCATTTTAGAATATCATACCTTGAATGTATTTGCGCATATGAAAACCAATTCATCTTTATACCTTGTTCCTCTAGTTTTTGTATAGATTGGAGTTCACCCTTTTTGTAGTGTATTCATGTACATACTTCTAATACCACATTTCCATTGGTTAGTCCACATAGCTTAATGATTGGTTAATAACAACCATCTTGGATTGGCCGCCTAAGTGGCGGGAAGTTTAAATAAATGCCATTGGTTGCGAGCTGCGAGCAGCCACTATAAAAAGGGCTGCCACGGCTCGACTTTAGTTGAAGTTACTGGTTGCTAATAAAGAGCTGAATTCAACTCCGGTCTTCGAGTCTGCTTTATCCTGGCGATAGAACACTTTTCATTCAATATTTCACCATATCTAACTGTTTGTTCCTTTTTGTATATTATAGGATAAGAAAATGCTTCAATAGTCGATAGCCAGACTGGAATTTTCAAATAACATTTAACCACAGAGTTTAACCACAGAGACTCCCATATATAATGTCTTCTAAAATACCCCTCTGTTTTAGTTCCTTTATACCATAAAAAAGCATGCCACCCCAACAACAAATCATGTCCTTCTAATGTCAACAATCTAGTATTATTTAGTGTTATCCATTCCTTAACCCATATCAAATTTGTAGCTTGATAATACAACTCCCAATTAGGCAAACCAAATCCTCCTCTAATTCTAGCATCTTGCAAAAGTTTTAACCTTATTCTCGCTTTCGTACCTTGCCAGTTTCAACACAATTTTATTTAAATCTTCAAAGTAATCTTTTCCAAGCCTAATTGGAATTGTTTGAAACAAATATAAAATTCTGGGTAATATATTCATCTTGATTGTTGAAATTCTCCCTATTAGTGACAGTTGTAAATTTTCCCATTTCGCCAGATCTAGCGCTATCTGCTGTTTAAGTTTGATATAATTATTCTCTTTTAGTGTACTACATCTTGCTGTCACATATATCCCCAAGTACTTGATCTTATTCATGACCTGAATTTTCAATAGGCCTGCCAGTTCTTCCTTTTATCTTAATAGCATATTCTTTGTCAAGATCTTTGTCTTATCTTTATTTATTTTCAAACCAGCCACCTTTCCATATGTGTCTATCTTTTCTATCAATTTTGGTGCTGTTTCTAGAGGGTCTTCTAAGATGAAAACCAGATCATCTGCAAATGCTTGCAGCTTAAATTCTTCCTTTTTGATTTTCATTCCTTTTATATTCTTTTCATCTCTAATATTTCTGTTTAGCACTTCCAAAGTTAACAAAAACAACAAAGATTACTTTGCCCACGATTACTCTCATATTATCTTTAATTTGTCTCTGGCAGAAATCCATTTTGATCAGGATGAATAAAATTATTTAGATATTTTTTAAGTCTTTCTGCCAATATTGAAACAAAGATTTTATAACCTGCATTTAGTAGAGAAATAGGTCTATAGTTCTTAATTTGTAATGGATCGGCCTCCTCTTTTGGAATAAGTGTAATATAGGCTTCTGACCATGATTTAGGTATCTTCTTCTTTAAAATAACTTCATTCATAACTTCTAGCAATGGAAGATTCAATGATTCTTGTAATGTTTTGTAAAATTCTGCTGGAAGTCCATCTGGGCCTGGTGCCTTTCCATTATTTTGCTTCTTGAGTGCTTCAGTTAACTCCATCATCATTATATTTCTTTCTAACATTGTTTCAATCTCTTTAGGTATCTGAGGTAAATTAGCATTCTATAAGTACTGTTTAACTCTTTCCTCATCAATATTCTCTTGCATATATAGTTTCCCATAGAAGTCTTGAATGATTTCCTTCTTCTCTTTACTACCATAGCAAACTTGGCCTTGGTCATCTATTAATTGCAATATTTTCCTTGATTCTCTCTCCTTTCTCAGTTTGTATGCTAACCATCTACCTGGTTTGTTTGCATCTTCAAAGTAGTTCTATTTAGCACCTCTAATTTTCTGTGCTAATTCTTCTTTTTCTATTTGACCCATTTTATGTTTAACTATATCCATTTTTAGCTTGATGTCCTTTTTCTGTGGCATTTTCTGTAGCTCTTTTTCAAGTCTTTTATACTCATCCTCTAAGGCCTTAGAGGCTAATCTTTTCATAGTATTTGTTTTCCTTGTATAGTCTATTATCAAGCCTCTAACATTGTATCCCCTTCATTGTATCCCATACATTCTGAATTGATGTATCTTCTTTTTTGTTTTCTCTAAAGAAAAAAGCCAATTCTTTCTCCATCCACTGTGTGAAGTCTTTTTCCTCTCAGATACAGTATAATTCTTCTAAAATACCCCTGTGTTTTAGTTCCCTTATACCAGAGGAAAGCATGCCATCCCAACAGCAAGTCATGTCCTTCTAAAGTCCATAATCTACTGTTCCTTAATGTTATCCATTTCTTTACCCACATCAGATTTGTCACCTGATAATACAATTCCCAGTTGGGCAAAGCAAACCCTCCTTTTATTCTTGCATCTTGTAACAGTTTAAGTTTTATTCTCACTTTCTTACCCTGGCAGTTGTATTTCAGCACAATTTTATTTAAGTCTTTGAAAAACTCTTTCCCTAATCAAATTGGAATTGTCTGGAATAGATACAAAATTCTGGGCAATACATTCATCTTAACTGTAGATATTCTCCCAATCAATGATAATTGTAAATTTTCCCATTTTGTCAAGTCTGTCACAATCTGTTGTTTGAGTTTAAAATAGTTATCCTCCTTCAATGTACTACATCTTGATGTAATATATATCCCTAAATACTTGACCTTATTTGTGACCTGTATTTCTAAGACTTCCTCCAACTCTTTCTTTCTTCTTGCTAACATGTTCTTTGTTAATATCTTTGTTTTATCTTTATTTATTTTCAAACCTGCTACTTTTCCATACTCTTCTATCTTTTCTATTAATTTAGATGCTGTTTCCAATGGATCCTCTAATATAAATACCAGGTCATCTGCAAAGGCTTGCAATTTTTACTCTTCCTTTTTAATTTTCATTCCTTTTATTTCTTTTTCTTCTCTAATATTCCTATTCAACACTTCCAATGTTAACACAAACAGCAGAGGTGACAGTGGGCAACCTTGTCTAGTCCCTTTTTTATATCTATAGACTCTGTTAATTCTCCATTTATCATAACCTTTGCAGTTTGTTTATGATATATCATTTCAATGGCTTGAATAATTTTTTTACCAAAGCCCATTTGTACCAGTTGCAATAACATAAACTGCCAACTCACATTATCGAAGACTTTTTGTGCATCTAAAAACATCAAGGCCATTTGCTTTTCAGGATGTGCCTCATAGTATTCCAGTGTGTCTATAATTATTCTTATATTGTCTTTAATTTGTCTCTTTGGCAGAAATCCATTTTGATCAGCATGGATAAAATTATTTAAGTATCTTTTCAGTCTTTCTTCCCAAGATTGAAGCAAAAATTTTATAGTCTGAATTTAATAGAGATATAGGTCTATAGTTTTTAACTTGCTGCAGGTCTGTGTCTTTCTTCGGTATAAGTGTAATATATGCTTCTGACCATGTTTTGGGTATTCCCTTCTTTGACATAACTTCATTTGTGACTTCTAATAGTTGAAGATTCAATATTTCCTGGAAAGTCTTGTAAAATTCCTCTGGCAATCCATCTGGACCTGGTGCTTTTGCAGCATTCTGTTTTTCTAAGGCTTCTGTTATCATCATCATTATGTTCCCTTCTAACATTGTTTCAATGTTTTGGGGTATCTGGGGTAACTTCGCTTTCTGTAAATATTGCTTAATTTTTTCTTCTTGAATATTCTCTTGATAATACAGTTTTCCATAATAATCTTGTATAATTTTTTTCTTCTCCTCATTTCCATAGCAAACATATCCTTCTTCGTCTATTAATTGACTAATCCTTGATTCTCTTTCCTTTCTCAATTTATAGGCTAACCATCATCGTGGTTTGTTTGCATCTTCAAAGTAATTCTGTTTAGTGTTTTTAATTTTTTGTGCTAATTCCTCTTTTTCCATTTGTCCCATTTTATGTTTAGTTATGTCCATTTTAATTTTAATGCCTTTTTTGACGGAAACTTCTGTAATTCTTTTTTCAATCTCTTATAGTCATTTTCCAGTATTTTGAAAGTCTTTTTCTGTTTTATATTTCTTTTCCTTGTATAATCTATTATCAAGCCTCTTGTGTAGGCCTTCATCGTGTACCAGAGATTCTGTAGAGATGTATCCTCTTTTTTATTTTCTTTAAAAAAGAAAACCAATTCTCTCTCCATTTTCTGTTTGAAGTCTTTTTCCTTCAATATCGTATTATTTAGAGTCCATCTAGATCTTCTCTTGTCCTTTCCAAGTAACTATCATTGGGTTATGGTCTGTCCAAGTACTTGTTTCTATTTCAATTTCTCATATATTAGAAAGTAGTTCTGCTGACATCCATATCATATCTATTCTAGACCCTGATGCATGTCTGTTTGAATAAAAAGTATATTGCTTGTTTTCCACATTTCTCTCTCGCCATGCATCTTTTAAGTTTGTTTCCTCTATCATTTGAAAGAAGGATTTTGGTAATGTCTTTCTAATTTTCTTTGTTGATTTCTGTGTTTTATAATCAATCAATTGATCATTAATTATTCCACTGAAATCTCCCATCATACAAATATTAACATAGTCCAGTTCAATTATTTTCATATGTAATTTCCTGTAGAATTCTTCTTGGTTATCAATTGGAGCATAAATTGCTATTAAAACTGTTTTTACATTCTTGTCCATTCTTTCCACCATCAAAATCCTTCCATCATCATCTGTGTAGATTGGTTCTGCCAGAATTGTATCTCTAATATATAAGACCACACTCTTTTACATTGTGTCGACGATGTGAATAATTTCTTTAATTTTTTTTGTTTCAATATATATTCATGTTGTTTTTTAATATGTGCTTCTTGTAGGCAGATTATATCAAACTTTAATTTCTCTAATTTATGAAATACTTTTCTTCTTTTAGTAACTAAATTAAGTCTATTTATGTTAATCATAATCAATTTTCTTTCATCCATATTAGGCTTTATAGGAGGGTTGTGTTGCTCTAGTAGATCTTAGTTCTCATTGCTCTCTGGGTACACCACCTACTGCACCTTCCTCTTTTTCTTTTTCAATTACTGTGATACACTCCTCTTGAAATTCAATTAGCGACTCTTCTTTTCTTGTGTCTTCCTCCTTTCCTCTAAGATATTCTAAATAGAATAGCTCCACTTTTTTGACTGTGTCAATTCTATGTCTTTGTTCCTGCCAGGTGAACAAGAGACCTTCTGGTATCAACCATCTGTAATTTACTCCTCTTTTAAGTAACTCTTTAGTCAAAAATAAATATTCTCTTCTCATCTCTCTTACTCTTCTTGGTACCTGTTTCAGCACCACAATTTCTTTATCTTTGTACTTTAATGTTTTCTCTCTTGCCACCTGCAGTATCTGTGTTTTAATAGTTTTCTTAGTAAATCTGATGTGAACTTCTCTTGGTAACTTATTTCTCATTGCATATCTTGTATAGACACGGAACACTTCATCCATCCCATCCATCATCTTCTCTTTGGTTATCTCTAATGCTTCTGCCAGTATTTTTATCATTATTTCAGCAAGGTTTTCACCCTTTTCTTCTTCTACATTTTGGAATCTCAAATAGAATTCTGATCTATCAATTGCCCATCCTAATGGTCCACTCCTGCCCTTTTCAACTTCACTCAATCGAGTATCAATTTCTCCAATTTTCTTATCTCTTTGTATATCTTGTTCTTCAATTTTCTTAAATCTATCCTCATATTTCATAATCATCTGTTGGATATTCTCCATTTTGTCATCTGTCTTTTCAGTTCTTTGCTCAATATTCTCTGTTCTCTTTTCAATCTTTTGGATTCCTTGCATAATCATTTGCAATGTCACTTCCTTCTCTTTCTCCTGTTGTAACATTGTCTGTATTGATTGTTGTCCTCCAGATGGTGAAGGGAAGCTATTGGTATTGAAGAAGCTGGGGCTGTTGTCTTTCTACTCATCTTGTAATACTTAGCAATAAAAAAAAGAAAAAAAGAAAACAAAAGCAAGCAGCCGCCACTCCAAAAAATAAAAAAGGAGGGGAAAAATCTTCAGGCACTTGTATACCTTAATCCAATTGGTTCCAGTAATATGCAAAAAGAAAAGGGGAAAAATGTAAAAAAAGGAACAGGTAAAAAAGTAGAGAAGATTTTTTTTAAAAAGATAAAGGGAAAGAAGAATTTTTTTTTAAAAAAATAGTCTTTATATTTCCCTTAACTAGAAAAAAGGAAGCAAAAGGAAAAATATAGTCTAGTTCCTGGATTAAAAGGCTGAAA
Source organism: Pseudonaja textilis (assembly GCF_049901715.1). Classification (NCBI taxonomy): domain Eukaryota; kingdom Metazoa; phylum Chordata; class Lepidosauria; order Squamata; family Elapidae; genus Pseudonaja; species Pseudonaja textilis. The sequence continues at coordinate 6,936,869 of NC_141997.1, read as the reverse complement.
TCCAAACATAAAAATCCAGCTAGAGGGGAAATTTAAAAAAAAAAAGAATAGCAAGCAATTCTAACAAAAAGCAAGCCACTGCCACTAAATATCCAAGGCTCCTTAGTAAATCAAATCAGACTTTCCAGTTCCAGTATCTTCAAGGTCACTTCAATCTTCTTTCTTTCAACTTCAACTCCAGACTCCAGCTATCTAAAGTTTCACAGATGAGCACCTGTATAAACAATCTGCCATGCTCATCCCACTATCATTTTCAGTAAAAAGCTCAGAGTCTTTGAATACACAATACACGAACAAGAGAGAAAAGAAAACAATATATCCAAGCCTCTAGATGGCAGTGCTACTTATTTTCCTTCACTTTCACTTCCCCTCATATATCCAAAGCCAGGAACAGATTAAAAAAAAAGTAAAATCCCTTTTTTATAAAAAAGGGAAAGAAATAAATCTCAAATCAGAAAGAAGAGTCTTAATAAAACCAGACTTTCAAGAAAATTGTTAAAGAAAATAAAAAATCAAAAAAGACCAGTCCAGTTTAAAATTGAGAAGCTTTGCCAAATTCAAGTTCCAATAAAAAGGGCAAAAAACCCCTTCAGTATAACTATCTTAATCTCGCTGCTTGACCTCTTTTCTCTTCACTTTTGATTTCACTTTAAGTCTTTTAGGGTGTTCTCTCCAAAAAATAGTAAGTAAAAATTCATCTCACCAAACTGACACACTTTCTTCCAATCTCTTCCATTCTGGAGTTGTCCCAGCTTCAGCAGCTTAAATGGCTGCCTCTCTGCCACCGGCAAAAAGGGCTTTTCCTGGATCTACCAGGGACTTTGTGCTGTCCCTGGGATCAGCAAGACATGCCCTTATCAATCACCATCTCTACGGGACAGTTTAAGTCCGGTGGGACCGTCCAACAGCGGAGATATCGAAGGTGATCTTGGAGCATCAAGATCGCACGTCGTACCACCACAACACCAGCTCTGTTCTCCCGAGACCAAAATAACTTATAGTGGCCTTTCCTAACCTGAAACCTTCCAATTGTTTTAATTAATGGCTCTTCTCACTCCAAGTCTGCATGATATAGGTAATCCTTGACTTACAACTGTTTTCTTAGTGACATTCGAAGTTACAACGGCACTGAAAAAAGTGACATGACCATTTTTTACACTTATGACTATTGCAGCATCCCCATGGTCACATGATTTATATTCCGATGCTTGACAACTGACTCACATTTATGATGGTTGCTGTGTCCCAGGATCGTGTGATCACCTTTTACAACCTTTTCACAAGCAAAGTAAATGGAGAAACCAGATTCCCTTAACAACTGTGTTACTAATTTAACAACTGCAGTGACTGACTTAACAAATGTGGCAAGAAAAGTTGTAAAATGGGACAAAACTCAATACATTTCTCACTTAGCAACATAAATTTTGAGCTCAATTGTGGTCGTAAATTGAAGACTATCTACATGATGTGGGAGTTTCCCCAACAAATTGGAGGCATCCAGTTGAGTAAGTCTGAGTATTGCATTAAAATGCAGAACCATGTAAAGATATCATTTTTACAAATATGTTTGACCTAGTAGAAAGTATTGATGAATGACTTCTCTGTGGGATTACATTGTCATCTTTATTATTTAATACTACAACAACTCTGTTGAGGTAATTCCCCATTAGGAGAATGAGCACATACAAGGAGACGTAGTGAAAGAAGTGTTTGAATAATACACACACAGCACACAGATACACTGTACAGTAAATGTAGGTTTTTACTTCCAGAAACTTTTAAGCAAAGTTCAAACACAGTTCAAAATCATTCACAGGTAAGATCAGTCAGTTTTTAGTCCAGGGATAATCCAATAACAAAGTCCAGTGTCAAAAACAGTTCAGTATCGGACTTCTGGTTTGAGCTTTTTCGGCGACAGACCGAAACCACGTCTTTGCGCAGTTTCGATTTGTGCTCACCGCTGGAGCGCCCCAAGCCAGCTGGTTTCAGGGCTAAGCCACCCCGTAGAGGTGGTGAAGAAGGGGGAGACTGCCTGCAGGGTTCAGGAGAGCCGCATCTCTCCTCCCCAGCTGGCCATTACTCCCTTTCCCGAAGGCGATTGTAGCGGTGGTCAGAAATGGCCACCACAAAGAAGAACTTGACCGGAAAAGAATGTGCAGGAGGAAGATAAGAAGAGAAAGTTTTGGTTGACTGGGTCAAACAGCAAAAGCAACAAATAAGGTACCCTGGAATTGAAACTATTAAAAAAAAAACAATAACATTGTTCCCTAAGAAGATTTTTAAGCTGCAAAGGAAAGATAAAAGGGAAATGATTTGGGCTTTTTTCTCCTTTTCCTATACTGACAGCTAAGAGATTTAAGCAAGAAATAGGAAAAAAATCCACTTTGACATTAATAGGCATTTAATGCTGAAAATAAAAAGTCAAAGGGATAATAAAGATTTCTGGATAATTAAAAGCTTTTGAAAACAGGAAAGGAGAGAAAAAGAATAAAAGGGCAGGATCTGGAAGGGAGGAGACTGCCTGGAATTAAAAAGAACTTACAGTAAAATCTCAACAAGACTTCCAAAAGATACATCTTAACTGAAACATCGTAACAAAATAGTAAAACCCCAGGAAGAAAAAGTGGAAAAAGAAATAAGAAGAAACAGCTTGGGACTATTTGGATTACTTGGTGATCTCTGGATTCTTGGTTATTGTATTTGAATGACTAAAATCAATTGGGTGGTTGTTTAAAACTGTTTAAAATGGCTCCACTTTTAGAAGAACTGAAAATGGAACTTAAAAAGTACAAAGAAGATGCACAAGGGGAGAGGTTCTTTTGGCTTCGTATTTCAGTTCTTAGAAATGGAGATTTGGAACTATGAGAAACAACAAGAAATGTCTGCAGAACAAGAGGATTGCGACAAAGAAGCCATCTTTAATGAACAAGTAATCTTAGGTGGGGGAAAAAAGGAAAGGGGGGAAAGAGAATGGAAAGTTTAAGATTGGGGAAAACAACCCAAAAAAAGAATAGAGTGAAAAATAAGTATAAAATCAGAAAGCAACAGAAGAGGGAAATGCAGAAGAGAGAATTAGAACTAGAGAGACAAGGGGGTAAAAAGGGGAGGGAGAAGATGAGAAGGAAGAAAGAAAGGAAAAGAATTATAAAGGACAGAAACAAAATATAGAGAAACAGGGCCTATTTAGAGATAATGGGTGAAAATCTAATGGAAAAAGGGATTCTGCAAAAGTACATGAGATAGTAATGTTATATTAGAAATAGAAATAATTTCAGAAAATATGAAACAATGTATGATTAAAATGTTTGATAAAATAGTTATCGTAACTCAGTGGAATGCTTGTCAATAAATAAATGTAACAAAATGAATATTTAATGTTTTACAAAATATATGTGAAGAGAAATAAGGGAAAAATTAATTATGGAGATTATATGTGTCCTTAAGGAAGTATGATATTTAATTGAAAAGAAATGTTAAAGATGTTAAAATCTTAATGATTATTAATGATAGAACTGAACTGTATTATAAGAATGTGTATTATAAGAATGTACCAAGCAGAATTCGATTGGAAGTTATGTATTATGTATTATATTGAAGGTCATAACCTTAAGGTATATATTGAAGTTTAAATAAGAGTTGAATGGATATAATTAAAAGATATAAAGGTGCCATACTCCAATTAGTAACTACAGGAGAAAATTTGTTTAATGAGAAAAGATAATATGAAATTGAAACAAAACAGACAAAAGTATAAATATAATTATTTGAATTGAGATGCGATAATCAAAATAAAATTGAGAAAATTAAAAGAGGGGAAAAACTATATAGAAAATGTAGAATATTATAAGATGTGGAATAGAACACAAAAATGAGCATGAAATTGAGTTTGTGTCTGTATAAAGAAGTTCAACCCAGGACCATGCTATTTTCAGAAAAGATGTTTTATTTGCATTTTGTATGCGACAAAATCCAATAACAAAGTCCAGTGTCAAAAACAGTTCAGTATCAGACTTACACCAAATCCAGGAATAGCAGTCAGTTAGGAAAAATGGAGGAACGACAATATCCTCCAACAGAAGGAAAAACAGAGACTCACTCACTTCTGAGACTAAGACAACCCAGGTTTCTGGCTCCATCTTATGGCCATTTGAGAAACCACACCCAATTACACTTTTACACTTTCTCTTAAAGATGCAGTATTAAAATGTCTTATCCTGGTTTATATATTTCTAACCCAAATACCTGTTATGTGACTTATATTCCTAACAAACTCCCTCTCTACTTTCTTTTTCCCTTGATCTGGCAATGCCAGGAGAATTTTAATCTCCCACTTTTAGGTATGGAAAACTGAAAGCATTGTAGCCTTCCTTCCATTTTCAAGTGTTCCTAAGCAGAAACTGATAAAGTCTCATTCCCTTCAAGTGTTTCTATATTCTCCTGTTTAAGATTTGTGGAAGAAAGCAATCCATTTGAAATGATTTGGATGAAACTAAAGTGAGGAAAGGTTTGGAGGAACATTTCTGAGATTTGTACGGGAATTACAGTGATATGTTGAACAGTGGAATGGAAATGTATACTGTGAATGGTAATGACTGGGAAAACATTGAAATAACAATAATGTGGTAATGTAGAAAAATGATAAGATTACAGGTTTATATATGTCACTGGAGAAGTATTGAAATATATGGGTGTGATTTGCATAGGTAGTCCTCAATTAACATCAGTAATTGGGACTGGAACTCTATTGCTAAATGAAGCAGTCATAAAACACAATATTATGCATTAACTTAAACAATGGCAGCTCCAGAAGTTTCAGTTTCAGTTGTTAGGCAAATCGTGCATAGTCATAGTGTGAACACCATTTGCAATCTCCTGCCAGTTTCCCTGTTGACTTTGCTTGTTGGAAGTCATCAGGACCCTCATCTGAGGCCTGATGACTTCCAACAAGCAAAGTCAACAGGGAAACTGGCAGGAGATTGCAAATGGTGTTCATCGGAAAGGGTAGAAGATGAGGAGAAGGAAGGGGATGAACCTGACTGTGCTGACCTCCTCATGAAGCAAGCCATGTGATTCATAATGGACGCATTTCAAACTCTGAAAGCAAAATAGACCTGGCTTGATGCCAGGTGGTGACCAGTGTTGTAAGCAGCCAGATGAGAGAGATGGGAATCCCTCATCCCTGGACACCATGACAGCAGTGATGCCTACCCTGGCAGGAGCAGCTACAAGGGCAGGGATGAGAGAGATGCAGGAGCAGGGAATGCCCTGAGGCTGGGAGTCACTGCAGTTCCATGCAGATGGAAGGAGTGCGGGAGGCAACCAGGAAGCAAGAGGCCTTACGCTGCCTGCATCGCCCCTCTGCCAGCCACCCCTCCGAGTGTTTTAGCTGAGCAGAGGCTGCTGCTATGCAAGCTCCATGGGTGCAAGATCTGCTCTCGCAAGGCTTGACTCGCATCATTCTCACAGCAGTAGCCCGCATTCAGCCAAAATGCGCAGGCTGGCAGGCGGCAGAGGGAAGGGGGCGGCAGGCAAGGGGTGATGCAGGAGGCAGCATTGTGCTCCCTGGTTGCCTCCCCTGCCCCTAGCAGGCAAGGCTCAGCAGCTATGGAGAATCCAGGTGGGACCCAAGTGGCAACTGGTCAGCCCTGGCTCGTCTTCCTCTAAGCCACCAGCAAACCAGGCAAGTGGGGTGGGGGGGAAGCTGAATTGCGGCCTGTGAGGGGCCAACCTCCAGCACTCCTCTGCCAGCCCCCTTGCCTCTTATCGCCCCCCCCAAGTCATCCCACTGCCCCCCAGGTGGTGGTACCACCCACTTTGGGAACCACTGGTGTAGATGGTAAAAATGTTTATAAGAGTTAATCCAAATTTTGGGTAGTTGCACAAAAATCAACCTATGGGTATAGAGAATTAAATCAGACACTTTAGGAAAAGTCCATACAAAAAATGTACCAAAAGCTTAGAGAAAAAAACCTAAAGGAAACAGAAACATAAGTGGAATTCATATGGAGGTGTGGCTAGCATCACAGCAAGACGACACATCTCTTGGGAGTTCCAGGGGACTGTGCCGAATCCAGCTGCCGGGACGGTCTGTTTGGACCAGAATTATCTCGAAGGGGTGATGAAGGAGGAGACCACACTCTGCGGATATCAGGGAGCCCACAAACTCCCTGACTGATCCAGAGAAGGCTCTCAAAACCAACAGCTTGGAAATAATGGCCATGATGTGGCCACCCTAAATTTGGAACAGAAGGAAGTAATGAAGAAAGACTATCAATGTGATTGAACTGGGTGAGAGATTCTGAAAAATCAATTTTTATTAGCAGTGGAGTGAAAAGTTTCTGTTTCTGTTAGGGATTTTACCTGATGTGTATAATAAAAAGAATATATATCTAATTATTCATGTACTAACTGCAGATAGAATTGTATTTGCACAACAATGGAAAGGGGAGGAGATCACCACAGAAAAGGAAGTAATTAGGAAAATATTAGAATATTCAGGGATGAACAGACTAACACTAGCAATTAAGGACAAAGAGCAAACTGAGTACTATATGATATGGAATACATTTTATCAATGGTTAGAGAATAAAAAAGGAAGCTGGAAACGAATAAAGGAGATTAGAAAATAAGATAAGATAGAGAGAGATATAAGATGATAATTGTTAATTCAACTATGATGAGAATAATGAGATGTAAGGTCAATAAGGTACTATCACTAGAAGGGTTGTTTAACTGTTTGATGCATTTTAATTCAAAGCTTGAGAAATAATATCAAGGTAAATATGAATGTAAATGGTGAAAAATGTAGCACAAAGACTTTTATACCCAGATGACACACTGCTTGAGGAAAAAATGGAATGTTTGTATTTTTTAAATTGAAAAATAAAAAAATCCTATATAAAAAGTGGCATTCATATGCTTCCTTGAGAATACCAGAGAAAATTGGTTATGCATTTAAAGTAAAAATATTCTGCAGATTTACTGAAAAAAAATACATGGATTTTTATAAAGCTAACAGTGATTCTGTATTCACCAGTTGCAAAGGAACCATTACACTCTGGGTTATTCTTTTCTTCCTTCTGTTTCTGGGATCTAAGTGTTCACTGATACTAAGCAATTTCTTTTGTAAATTGCTCTATTATTGGGTCACACTTCATTATTTAGTTATTTTTAGCCTCCTCATTATACCTGACAAACTTTGCAGTAAAAGTACCACCATCTGGAATAGTTAATGACATGCTGATGGCAGTGCAATCACTGGATAACTTTGCTTATTTTTCCCCAAGGCAAGGAAACTGTTATATACATTTGCACTCATTGGTTGCCCTCACCTTATTTTTGCATTTTGTTCTAGTCCATAGTGATGGATATTTATTACATATCAATGGCACGCACCAAGCATCAGAAGAATTTTGCCATTGATGAAAGCAAGCCATTAAAGAAAAAAAAAATTATATTTACCCCCAGCTCTTTCCAGTCTAATAAGATTCACACATCAACATACATTCCTATTTATGTTTCATGGATACAATTGCTGGTTTTGACTCTTTAACCTATAGAAAATTAAGCTGCATTGTCTCTGAATTACCACTGTGAGACCATAGGATGGATTTCCTAATGTGCTTTGAAGTACAGTAATTTATATATCAGGACTGAAAGGTCCAGATTTCAAAAAGGGGATTTATTTGCCTAGGCCCTAGGCAATAAAAAACTGAAAGGTGATTTGAGAATCTCACTGTTCAATTGCCAAAAACATTTTAACAAATAGCAATCAGGACCAACAAATGGATTCTCCTGCTCCTTTCCAAAGATCTGTGTCTTAGAAAAAGCTAATGACAAGTGCTTGAACATGCCAGCTGCTTGATGTGCTTACAATGAATAGTCTCTTTCAATTTTTCAGGGACTGATAAAAACAGTCAGGATCAAGATGGTATTTCTTTCATGTGTTATCAGGATTCCAACTTAATGTTAGCTTTGGAAGCCATACTAGTACCAGAAGCTTCCACTCTGCCACATTCCTGTGCCTGGGAAAGTAGGAGAGGGGATTTTTAGAGTGTTGGTAGTTAGACATAATTCTTCTTTTCGGTCAAGGTCATGTTATTCCTGCACCTGGAGGAGGAGTGGTTAAAAGGATGTCTCAAGTTGGGATGGCTAGTGATTGGACCATGTGATGGACTGATGAGTGAAGGGGTTGGGTTTTGACTTTTGAATTACTAAGGAAAAACACAGAACTCTCAGGTTTGGGTTTTCCCAGATGTGCCAGTATACCTACTTGAATAAAAGGAAACTTTGAGAAAATGTCTTGAAGTTTTTAACTGGAGTTGGGGTTTTCTGGAACCTTGACATTCAAGTGGAAAGCAAATTCTTATCTTTGTATATCTATGTATATTTATTTTTAGCTTACAGATGCAAACACTAAGGATTCCAGGAGCACATTATCATTTATGGAACAGATGTCTAGTCATGAGGAGAAAATGCTTTTATCTGCACTCCTTTTTCACAATTTTAAGTCATTGGACAAATACACAGAATCCGAACAAGTAAAATGAAAATGCTGGTTAGAATGTCAGAATTGTGAATTTTAATTTTGTGCTTTTTCTCCTGCCTGTTCCTACAGGAGAAGAATAAGAGGAAATCTATACATTATATTTTTAGATTTTAGTTTAAATTTTGTTATATATATTAATATTGTTCCACTATTTTGATATTCTAATCCCTACCTATAAGTTGATTCTAATCAGCACTTAATTCATTAAGGTTTAAATCAATTCATCTTCCAAATCAATTTACACAATCGCCTCTTCCTCCCACTGTTATTTTCTATCCTAAATATAGTTTATGTAATAACTGTCAGTATAATAAATATAAAATAAATAAATATCTAATAACTCCTTTCCATTACCACAATACTAGGCCAGTGAGATAGGTTAGGGTAATAATGTATTATAATATTATGGTATTCTCTATAAATTATTTCTGGGCACTTAACTAATAAACTATATATTTAAACTAAAAGGAGCAAGAAAAAGAGAAGAAGAAAAACTCTAATAGGAAGCAGCAATTCTCAATTAAGAATAGATAACATAGATATATTTTAGCTATAATTCAGTTTCATATGAGATATTATTAATTATTAATTTAATTTCAAAGTATATAATCAATAATTAACTCCCCTCTTATCTATATTCTAATTTTGATATAAAACATTCTTAGTAAATATATACACAGGTCTCTATCATTATAGCATATAATATATTATTAACACTTAATAAGATTACACCTATTTCAGTCCATACACCATCTGTTGCATCAGCTACCTTCTTCTTTTCTTTAATTTCCTCTTGCTATCACAAAGTCTTGTCTTCACACTGAATAACTTCCTATCACAAAATGTTTTGCTTTTGGCATTTAGCACCAGCAAGATTGGCAAAGTTATATCCAAACATGAGTCCAGATTGCTGGAAGTGCAAACAGAGACATGGTACCTTCTTTCATATGTGGTAGTTGTGTCCCCAAGGAAGGCAATATTAGGTTAAAATTAAACATTGTCTACAGGAAATTATAGGTCTTCAAACTGAACTCAAATCTGAAATGTTTTTGTTAGGAATAATTAGAGGAGAATTTAATTAAAAAACCAAATATATTGTAGTACATATAGTGACAGTGGCAAGAATTGCCTATGCACTGGAAACTGGACAGTACCGCTTCCGAAGGTATGGTAATAAAGAAAGTGTTGGACTGTGCAGAGATGGTTAAACTTACATTGGAACTGCAAGATAGGGAGGAATCAGAATATTATACAGTCTGGGATAAGTAAGTATAGTTGCTTAGACAAAAGAAATAAGAATTAAAAGTATATATGTATGTATGTAGATATAAGTGAAAACATTGATGTCATAGAGTTGTTAAGAGTGTACAAGAGATGTGTAATAGTGAAACAGCATAATAAAAATTAATTAAAAAAAAATCCTTCCAAGCAGCCACCATGTTTCCAGTGTCTTCCCCACTTGGAATTGAATCCAGATGGACATTTCTTCCAACAATACCATCTCAAAAACCTTAAAGATGCAAAACAGAAGTTATATTTCTAAAGTTACCCAATCTGGGAGTGTCTGAGGAGCACAAAACATTCCTTATTTAAATAATGTTTACATGAATGTTGTCCTATTTCACTGGGTTAATTTTAATTCAATTCCATCCTATTGAGATAATTCTAAGTCTTACTTTACCTTCTTTGCAAGTTTATTGTTTCTTCCAGATTAATCTAATTTGCGCTTTGTCAAATTGGAGAGGGAAGAAGACAGATTGGAGGCCACAGGAGCAACTCTATAGGAGGAAAAAGCCAAGGTACATCACAACACTACAGTAGAATCAAACAACCCTAAGTTGCCAAAGGAAGATCAACAGCAATGTAGATGACGATTGGAGTAATAGACACAAGCTCTGTTAAAATTCTCAACTGTGCAGTTAGATCTTCTCTGTGTGTGTGTATGTTGTGTGTGTCTGTATGCATGTGTCTGTGTGTCTGTCTGTGTGCATGCATATATCTTTAGAAGCCATTCAAAGGTGAACCTGTCACATGCTCATCTTATGCTTTGTAGGGAAAATATGTAAATGGAAAATAAAATGCACCAGATCATCCTTGTCTTTCTGAAGTATTGACATTTCATCTGGAAAACACCAGATAAAAAAGGCTGACATGGGCAAAGTTTCACAGACTTCACATAAAGTATCTCCCAACCTTATTTTAAATATATGAATTGTTTCATAAAGATGAGTAAGCAACTGATAAAAGTACAATTTCTCAGCCAGGCAGAAGTCTGTATAGTCAGATATATAAATTGGATAAATGCATAAAAAGATAGTGGTGGATTTGATGACAATATTAATTATTTGTACTATATAATTTGGTTAATTCACTGAAGCAGCTAAGGGAAAAACCTGTGGCTATTAATCATTATAACTGCTGAAAGTAATTTCTTATGTTTTCTTTACAAAAGTTGGATGGAATAAACCCTGAGATACCATGATAAAGTAACCTTCCATTAATTGCTCAGATGCTAGCAGGTCTAGCTTCCCTAGGTTTAAACACAACATTGAACTTGTATTGAATAGTCTAGAGCAGGACTGTCAAACTCTTAGGAAAGGGATGAGGTCAATAGTAGACAGTTTAAGGTTAAACTTTTTGGGGTTTGGGGAAGAAACTACAGAGTCAGGTAGAGGATTCCAGACATTGATCACTCTGTTGCTGAAGTGGTATTTCTTGCAATCAAGTTTGGTGCAATTAACCTTGAGTTTGTATCTATTGTTTGCTCTTGTATTGTTATGGTTGAAGCTGAAGTATTCATTGACAGTAGGACATTGCAATGTATGATTTTATATACTATACTTAGATCGGACCGAAGGCGGTGTAGTTCTAGGTTTTCTAGATCTAGAAGTTCAAGTCTGGTGGCATAAGGTATTCTGCAACAAGTAGAGGAATGGAGAACTCTTCTTGTGAAATATTTCTGGACTTTTTCAACTGTATTAATGTCAGATACATAATGCGGGTTCCAGACTGATGAGCTGTATTCAAGTATTGGTCTAGCAAATGTTTTGTATGCTCTAGTTAGTAGTGTGATAGTGTGGTCTGTAGGTGGCCTGCATAAATGCACCAACGTGCCTACCGTCCCTGTCCTATTGTTTCTTTTTATTTTTCTTATATGTATCCATTTCATGTATTCATAACTATGTTTATTTTCTTGATTGCCAGCCAATCAAGACAAAAAAAGCTACAAAACAGACAGAAGATATTAGAAACACTAATCAAGCAGAACTCCAAGACCAAGAACACAGACCAAGACTCCCAACCCATCTGGATGAAGAAAAAACTATTCTGGCACAGCGAAGGTTAGCTCCAAATTTAAAACAGAAACGGGTGTGAAAGTCTGACTCACAGACGAACACTATACAGAAGCCTGATGATGGCAGATGAGATTCTACCGAAACATTGCTACAACTTTAAAAGCACAACTATAATGATGTGGGAAAATACCCGAACAAAGCTGAATACCAACTATGTTTATACTTATACCTGTTATCTTATTATTGCTTGACAAAATAAAATAAAGAAAATAAAAAATAAAAATAAACTGTCAGATGCCTATCATGATACTGCCATTTCTGGGGGAGGGGGGCGGGGGGCTGGATCATTTATTCACTTACTGTCTTCTTCCTTTTTCCTACATATCCTGTTATCCCTTAGTTTATAATCCTAGCTCTGACACCTATCTGCCCTGTGCTTTGATTTACCTTTGGGGAATGTGTAAGGGGGGAGGGTCATTTGTTTTGTTTCAGCTCTGAAGCCTCCAGAGAACAGTGCTTGGGAACAGTTCCTTATATCCTTCCCAGGATGACCGTTTTCACATCTTCGCACCTGTGGATTGGCCCATTCAACATCAGACTAAGGGTTCTAAGTCCTTTCTCCTAACAGAATTGCCTAAGGGGAATTTAGATCCTGATTTGCTTTTGTGTTGCAGTTTACCATGCAGGCCAGGGGCCCAGCTGATCTCCATACCTTGCCCACTCTGCTCACCGCGGCTGCCTAAGAAGGTAAGGCACCAGTTCCTGCCTCTGGTCTTCCCTGGGGCCTACCGGCGGATACCTCCAACTCACCCATTGCCCTGGGTCAGGGATGTGCTAATACCCACTTCTGGCCTTCCCCAGGGCCTACAGGCAGATGCTTCCCGCTCACCCTATGCCTCGGATTGGGGAAATGTGCCAGTTCCTGCCTTTCTAAAGGGACACACCTCCCTACCATCACCACCCACAAAATTGGCTCGCTTACCTCTACCCCAACTGTTTCCCCTCCTTCAGAAGCCCTGTGTTCTCTCTGCTTCTTCCCCTATGACTGCCTCTTTTTTGTACCGTGACCTGACCTTCCTCCTGTGGCTGGTGGCAGAGGGGAAGGTGATCGAAGCTGTGCCATCACCAGTTGGCTCCCCACCAGCCTATATCTCATCCCTCTGCAAGCCACCCCTGCTCCTCCTCACTCTCTGGCCCATACACTTTGGATGATTACAGGCCGCCACTGTGAGAATGGTGCAAGCCCCATGGGCTCCTGGAAAGTAAGGCTGATGGTGGGGAAGGAAGATCTGCTCTGGGCTTGCTGAGCCCAGCCAGGGTCACTGGGTAGGGGGACATGGCAAGGTTCAGCTTCTGCAAGGCCCAGGTGGGAAGCGTGAGAGAAAATGTCTCCCCCTAGGGCCACCTGCTCACCCATCCACCCGCTGGGCTAGCCTGGAAATGGCATGTATGTCCCTTTATTGTGCGCTGGATATGGGACCCAAGGCAGAGTGGAGGGCAAGCAGGTAGCAGCCCAAAGAAGAGCCCGAAAGGCTTCCGAGCCTCACCATGTCCCCACCACCACTGAGGCGGTCCTTCGGCTGAGTGCAGCAAGCCTGGAGCAGATCTTCCTTCCCTGCCATCAGCCTTACTTTCCAGCAGCCTATGGTGCTTGCACTGTTCTCACAGCGGCAGCCCACACTCATCCAAAGTGTGCAGGCTGGTGGGTGAGGGAAGGGCAGGGGCGGCTGGCAGATGGGTGAGACAGGCCACATAACCTCATGCTCCCTGGTCACCCTCTGCCCGCAGGTAGGCGAGGCCCAGCAGCTGCAGAGAATCCGAGTGGAGGGCGAGATGCTGGCTGGCGGCGGGGGAGACGAGTGGTGATGGCTCAGCCTTGGCTCGCCTTCCCCTCTGCCACCAGCTGTGTGAGGAAGGTAAGGTCACGGTCAGCCAAAAAAGCCAAGCTGCTGTCCAGTCCAGAGTTGCTAGCTGGGGTGGGCAAGGCTGCAGCTCGCATCTCATTTGAAGTTCCCAACCTTTTGTTTGAAAATCTCCCCCCAAAAGAGAGGGGAGGAAGTCTCACCCCCAACCCCTTTGCTGGACCCAGAAGCCTTGCCTGCTGGCCTTTCTGTGCAACACGGAGCCAGGCATGATGCCACAATCATCCCTTCATGCCAGGTCTCCAGGAGACTGGCCAGAAGCACCTGGTAGGCTCGGTCTTTTTTCTTGGGAAGGAAAGGTGCACTCACTGTTTCCCTCTATAACTGGCCTCGGAAAAGCCCACCCTCACAATCAGACTCCCTTTCTTCCAATACTCGTGTAGGGAACCCAGACTTGGAATAGCAGCAACGGTTTGGAGATTGTTAAGGAGGACCACTCTGCCCCAGCCATGCATTTTCCAGGGCTGCCCGGAGTGAAAAGCATACAATATGTTACCACTAAGCTCCTCCATGGTTCCTTGCACAAGTGCTGGAAGAAAATTGGCTGATGGTTGGCTGCAGCCAGGCTCCAGACTTGGAGCAGCAGCAGATCTCCTTGGAGTAGGAGTTCAGGGCGCACAATCCACTCCTCGAGCTCCTAATGCCCAAACCAGTGAGCTGGAAGAGAGATTCTCCAACAAGCTGGTAAGTACATATAGACATCCCGATCAAGCGTGGCGCAGATAGCCCAATGGAGGCGGAAAATGGGGCGTTTCCATTGGCCCTTCTCTTTTTATGCCCCTAGCTTCCTTTTGCCAGCATGCACCAGCCAGGCTCAGCAGGCAGTGGCATCTTTAAATGGGCTTTTATTTTGTCAGCCCAAGAGAGGGGGGAAGGGGCTCAGAATGGTAAATAGGAAATTGCCCTGTTTCTGCAGCATCGACCCACCTGCACCATCCCACCTTGCCATGAGTGATGTAGAGTTGGCCACACCCACTCAGTCACATGACCTCCCCAAGCCATGCCCACCCAACTAGTCACTAAGCGAACTGGTTGTTAAATTACTTGAAGCCCACCACTGTGTAGATTGCATCATGCATGAGTCAGCACTCTCTAACTAATCACCTACAACTATGTGTTCTGACCTATTGTACACTTTACTGTTCCAGCTACTAAATTCGATATCCTAACATTTTATATACTGTATGCTCTACCTTTAGTTTTTGCTAAAAAAGATCTTATCCACATTTCCTTGCCTTTACCTCTACAACATGGGTTGAATATACAATACACAATACTAAAACTGTTTTGTGTGTTTGATACTTTGCAACCTTCAATTAAATAAAATATCACAGGACAAAACTTTATCAACAAAGGTACCTCAAATGGGCTAACTTACTGAATGCTGGGACCCATTACTTCCAAGGGAATGACATTTTTGAATGTTATCAATGTAGTATTGCCATGCTGCTTTGTTGACCCGTGGTGACATTATCTTCATTTTCAAAGTTCCCTAACAGCTTCCCACAAATCAATGAAGAACACAGTAGAAACCAACATGATTGCTGATGAGCCTTGCCATTTTCTCAATCTTTCCCAATACAAGTCTTTGCTTGTGGAAAATTTGCAGGAGAAAGTCAGTGAAGAAATGGTGCACCCTCCATCAATCCCTCTGTACTCAAACAATGTTTTTGTTTTGTTATAGCTATATAAATTAACTGTACATTTTAAAAACCAAACTGAGAAGAATACTTAGGCTGCATTTCAAGATTCACTTCCAGCTTTAAGTGTGGTGGAAGAAGAGTAGTGTCTAAATCAAGTAGAAAGAACTATGTTTTCTACGGATAAATTCAAAAGAAAAGAAAAAGGCAAAGCAAGTTTTTTTAATAAAGTTTTTATTTTTTACAACAAACATACAAACAAAACATAAAATCATCTTTCAGTTATATACATAAAAAGGAAGATTTTTTAAAAGTGTTTCTTGATATTGAAATGAGGCAAAGTAAAAGAAATGCGGTTAGATTGGTGGGAATTTGAGGGTTGTTGAAATCAGAATAACAGTAACAACACTTTTGTAAACTGTTTGACTGGATTGGGGATTCTTTTCAATTTCCCGTCCCCCTATCTTTGGGAAGGAGTTATTACACAAAACTTATAGGAAGCAACCAGGACTTGGTGAATTAGGGATGACTATAGGCAGGTCTGGGCTGCTGGGGGTTCACAGGGGTTTGGGAGAGCCCCTAGCTAAGATTCTGTGCAGTTTGAAGAACCCCCAAATCCCACTCCTGTCTGGCCTTGCCCACCCCACCCTCCCCCTTCCAGGAGTTCCCACATGGCCCATTTTGGATGCAGGTAAGTACAGAGCGTGCACCAGAGGCTCGGGGAGGGTGAAAAATGGGCCACCCAGAAGTTTGGGAAGACTGGGAATGAGTCCAAAGGAAAGCCTCTGGAACCTGGGGCGGGCAAAAACGCCCCCCTGCCATGGTGCAGGAGGCCAACTAGGCCACACCCACCATGGTCACACCCACCCAGCAACTGGGCAGAGAATCCTTTGCTAAAAATTTTGAAGCCCACCACTGACTATAGGGTATGGTAGGAAAAAGTCAATATGGTGGTTGCAACTGTGTGATCTAAGTTTTGCCTAGTTTTTATGTAAACACCCAGCTGTTTATTGATTGATTGCAGGACAATTAATTAGTTTTCCAAATTAATTTAAAACTATATTTAATAATGCTCAAAATTTTTCCAATCTGAAAAATCTTCATAAGGTTTGTCTGCATTTATCCGACACATAACTCTTTTTATTTTCTAAGTAGATAAAGTCTATAGATTTCAAAATAAGTCTTGCATAGTGAAGACCTCTATGTGAATTAAACACAAATTTTGTTTCA
Source organism: Pseudonaja textilis (assembly GCF_049901715.1). Classification (NCBI taxonomy): domain Eukaryota; kingdom Metazoa; phylum Chordata; class Lepidosauria; order Squamata; family Elapidae; genus Pseudonaja; species Pseudonaja textilis. Next base: position 6,920,233 of record NC_141997.1, on the reverse strand, counting down.
GGAAAATGAGGAAAATGGTTTCAGGAAGTGCCAGAGTATAATTAAATGGTAATCTTCAGATTGCAACATGGTACCTGGTTTATAGAAATTTGTTCTTTCAAATAAAATTAGCAGGCAACAGAAGACACTGAATGTGAAAAATAAATGTTTTTGTCTATGGGAAACCCTTTGATAATGTGATATATGTGTGCTTCAGATCATAGCAGGATCATTATAAATGGTATATTACATTGTAATCTCTGTTCAGAAGAAAAAAAATAGCTGATGGAATGTATTCTTCTCTTCAGCAACCTGTACCCTTCACTGCTGCTGATTCTTGCGTATCATTAGCAATTACAAATACACTGGCTCATTTATGTAATTTGAAATTTAAAAACTTCATAATTAAGTTCTTAATAGGTTTATTTTAGTTTAAAAAAATATCTGGGACAATTGTGTATAGCCTATTTGCTGAGGAATTTTTATAATAATAAAAAATTAAAATCAGAAGGCTATTTACTATTTTCTTTTCTTTTAAAACTGCGTACTGGTCATATCTATGTAAAGCTCTCATTCCAACTTCAAATGTTGTAAGAAAAATGAATGTTAAAAAATAAAATAAAAAACAAGTTAAAATATAAATTTCTATCTTGCAAAGTAAAATATACATCCCGCCTGCTTATTCCTTTCTGGAAAAAATAACTAGAACATCACTTTGTTTTTATCTGAGGAAAAGGATATTTTATAGAGTAGGAATTCTGTCCCCAACCTAGCCAAAATTATTCTAAATAACTATTTAAAGAGTCAGAATCATTAGCTTCTTTTGCCTTAGAAAAAAATAGTATAATATGAGAGAGTATATATATGACTTTCTTATTTCAATTAATTAATTGAAGTAAGACTTTGCCATTCACACACATACCCCTTCAGATCTCCCCCATCTCCATAAACTTCAGAAGAAAATGGGATGGGGTGTATTCTTTTGGGGAATGCCTAAAATGATCACTTTGCTCAATAAATAGAATACTAAAGCTTTGCAGACAGCTGGAAATAAGAATGAATTCAGGATTTAATGTCATGATTATATTCCTCTGCTGTGATTTCCATGTGCAAATGCATAACATGTGCAAATGCATACCGTGTTTCCAAGTTATCGTCCAGTCAGGTTGTTCCTGGAAAATTGTCCAGTGTAAAGCTTGGTTACGCTACATAGATTTTATTGTATTTGAATGCTACTTTTCCCAATTTTAATTTTCTCTATGATATGGTATGTCTATTAGAAACAGAATAGTTCTAATGCTGTGAGAGATATATTAAAAAAACTAGACATATCATATCAGGGCAGCAACAATCCGAGTGATCAGTAAAGTAATACTAGTTCTTGACTTACAACAGTTCATTTAGTGACCATTGAAAGTTATAATGGCACTGAAAAAAGTGACATGACTGTTTTTTACCCTTACCTTTGTAATATCCCCATAATCATGTAAACAAAATTCAGATGCTTGGCAACTGATTCATACTTATGAATGTTGCTGTGTTCCAAGGTCATGTGATCATCTTGTTAAAAGGTCACAATGTGACCTTTTAACAAGCAAAATCAATGGGGAAGCCAGATTCAGTTAACAAATATGTTACTAGCTTATCAACTGCAGTAATTCACTTAACAACTGCAGCAAGATAGGTTGAAAATGGAGCAAAACTCACTTAACAAATATCTCACTTAACAACAGAAATGTTGTGCTCAATTGTGGTCATAAGTCAAGGACTATCTGTATTGCCATCAAGTTGTTAAAAGAAAAAAAATGAGGTTTGCTTGTGACTACTATTATTTTTTTATCTATAATATACTATATACACTTCTTTGATGATCATGGGACTGCCCAGTAACAAGATAAAAAATATGATCAGCCTAAAATTTAATGTCCTGGTCACATCACACTGCACTATCTTTTTTAACAGATTAACAGATAATCAGAGTTGGAAGGGACCTTGTAGGTCATCTAGTCCAACCCACCGCCCAAGCGGGAGACCGTATACCATTTCTGGCAAATGGCAATCCAATCTCTTCTTGAAAGTCTCGAGTGATGGCGCTCCCACAACTTCCGAGGGCAAGCTGCTCGATTGGTTGATTGTTCTCACTGTCAGAAAGTTTCTCCTTATTTCCAGGTTAAATCTCTCCTTGTTCAGTTTCCATCCATTATTCCTTGTCTGGCCTACAGGAGCTTTAGAAAATAGCTTGACCCCTTCCTCCCTGTGGCAGCCCCTCAAATATTGGAAGACTGCTATCAGGTCTCCCCTGGTCCTTCTCTTTACTAGAACTAGCCAAGCCCAGTTCCTGCAACCGTTCATTGTATGTTTTAGTCTCCAGTCCCCTAATCATCCTGGTTGCTCTTCTCTGTACTTTTTCTAGAGTCTCAACATCTTTTTATAGTGTGGTGAACAAAACTGGATGCAGTACTCTAGGTGTGGTCTTACTAAGGCTTTATAGAGTAGTATTAGTACTTCCCTTGATCTTGATTGTATCCCTCTGTTAATACAATTTAGGATTGCATTAGCTTTTTTGGTGGCTGCTGCACACTGCTGGCTCATATTTAGCTGGTTGTCCACTAAGACTCCAAGATCCCTCTCTCAGTTACTGCTATTAAGCCTGGTTTCACCCAGTCTATATGTGTACCTCTGGTTTTTCTTGCCTAAGTGTAGGACTTTACTTTTCTCTACATTGAATTTCATTTTGTTAGATACGGCTCAGTGTTCTAGTCTGTCAAGATCCATCTGGATCTTGAGCCTATCTTCTTGGGTGTTAGCTATTCCTGCCAGGTTGGTAACATCTGCAAATTTGGTAAGTTCCCCTTCTATTCCCTCATCTAAGTCGTTAATGAAGATATTGAAGAGTACTGGGCCTAAGACGGAACCTTGTGGCATCCCACTGCTTACTTCCCTCCATGTAGACTTAGACCCATTAAGGACTACTCGTTGAGTACGGTTTGCCAGCCAGTTGCGAGTCCATCTAGTGGTGGTGCTATCTATTCCACTTTTTTCTAGCTTACTAAGAAGTAGGTTGTGGTGTACTTTGTCGAATGCCTTGCTGAAATCTAAACATATTATGTCCACAGTATTTTGCTAGTCTACTAATTTAGTCACTATGTTGAAGAATGAAATGAGATTTGTTTGGCATGATCTCTTTTTAACAAACCCAAACTGACTGCTAGTTATTACTTTACTTGTTTCTAGATGTTATCTTTCTCTCAAAGGATGACCCAATGGGTCACAGTGTTCTCTAGTATAAAATAATAATAAAATCGTAAGCTGGTGATCCATTCTCTTGACTGTTACAAAGAACAAGGAGAAACAAAGGATCCTGAAATAGAATCAGATGTATAGAGTCTGAAATACTATTAATGTTATGGTCCCTATAACAAAATTTAACAAAAATTATCAAAATGCAGTCCTAGACTTTGGCTCTGAGGTCTACACATGTCTAATTATTGTTGAAAAAGTCAAAACTTATTCCACTTTATTGTACCTTCATTCTGGCAATTTTTGAATTACTGAAATTGTGAAATTAGTCAATTTATTCCATGGGTTTATATTTATTGATTTAATTTTACAAAATTGAGTTATATGAAAACAATGTAAGTAAACCAAATTAATTCCTAAGTGAGCTTGTTTAGATTCATTCTCATTCTCATAATATATTTTCATGCAAATATTCTTCAGGCAAAAATTATTAAGAGTAGGTATAGATAAAAATCAATGTCTCAAATAATTTAGATGCAGACTGCAAAAGTTTTTCTTTCTTCAAAACATTTTTGAAAGAATTGCAGAGCCTCACTTGTTAGAAGAATAGCAATTTATTGACCAAATGTTTGACATCAACATTGGCCTTTTCAGGTATTTGTTAAGTAAATCTCATCACCAAATTTAAGAGAACAAAATCAGCACAGTTCATTCTGTGACACATTTGCCATCAAGATAGGAATAGATTACTTTCTGGTCAGGTAGTATTTTACCAGCATTTTTATTTTGGCATGTTAAACTTTTATTTTTCATCGTTCTGTTCAAAACAATATAGCCTTTCTTTTTCTTCTCATTTTTCTCAACATTTATTTGCATTTACAGTTACGCTAGATTTGGATAAGCAAAAATAAAATACATCGCTTGTATGCGCACCAATCTTGCTTTTTTCCCTAAAGCGGTCCATATATCAATAAATCAAATGCAAATTTTCACAAAATCATCAAAGAGACTTATTGATTTAAGAAATTTCGAGTAATTTCAAAATAATATATTTAACCAGTTAAGATATAACTTACCCAATTCATTTACCTGCAATGAAGTCTTGACAATAGGTTATTGAAATACATCTTATAAGATTATTAGCATTGACCTGGAAAATGCATATTGATCATTGTTATTGCTTCTGATAAACCTACCTTTAATGGATGCAGTTTTTCAATATCATAATGAGCAATGTATATGGGATCAAGTGTGAATTATTCACTCTTAAGCCATGGTATATAAAACATTTTCACAAATAAATAGCTCAATTTTTATGCTAGTACCATACTTCCATAGGTTCTGCCAGGTGATTAAAATTTCTCCCCATAATGCAAATTATTTACATATCAAGATTCTCTCCATATGATGGCCAATAGTAATAAAAGAGATCCATAATACATAGTCTTCAGTCATCTTTCTAAGAAGATTGTATTTCAAATACGTAAGCCAATTATAAATACATCAATGGAATATGAGTTCAGGGTATTCTACTCTAAGCTATCTATCTGTCTTTACCAAAAAACCAATGTATTGATGAAAATGATCCATGGAGATGTTCCTGTACTAAACTTGAAGATTGTATTATACACAAGGAAGGATAAGGGAATTGTGCCTGCTGACTCAATAGAGTAAATATTACTATCATTACAGATCAATACTATAAAGGAGTTCACACACACACACACACACATTTGTATAATGTAAGTATCTTTCATATTAACATTGGGTGTGTGGTTAAATGTAGTATAAAAATCACCTGTGCGTTCTTTCTGATCATTCTTATTTTAAAGGTATTGGACCTATTTATGTTTAATATAATAAATTTCTTTGGAGGAGAAGTAAAATGGGAAACAGTATCAAGGAGAAGGGAGAAAGGTTCTGGAAATTACTTTCCTTATAAGCTGACCAACATGTGCATATTCTACCTACCTGAGTCTGTGATCTGCAGCTTCTCTGACTTCCTAAGATTCAGTTAAATTTTAGAATTAATAATCACAAGGAAGGTCTTTTGCTATCTTGCAACTTTATTTGGATACTCAAGCTGGATGTTGACAAATATAGTAGTAAGTTCAAAAACATCACCAAAAGATATTTTAACATATCCTGAGAGCAGCTGACAAAAGTAGAAGCTTCTTAAAATTTAAAGATTCACAAAATGAAAATCAGATTTTCAGAAGAATTTTAATGCAGATGTTACTATAATATACAAAGGACAAGTCATCTTCCAGAGAAGCATAATTCTATTCTATATTTATATACATATATTGAGTAACTGCCCCAGGAAATTAGGAATGAATAATCAGATGAGAACTGGGACTGTAGATTTACAGATATGACGAATTATACTGGGGAAGCTGTTTTTTTGTTCAGCATTATTTTTTTCTTGAAGATTACAAATGATCTATGAAAAAATTCTAATCATTGGAAAATGTCATGTAGTCAACCCTCTGAGAAATGTTCTGATGAAAGCATCATAGAGACATATTTTTTTAGAAATATATATAATTACACTGCCAGGAAACATTTGAAGACACTAGATCATATTGTGATTCTGTGCTTGTTCCTTGAGCCAAACATAGATTTTACAAGACAACAGTGTTCCTTTTTCTGGCACACAATAATACAAAAATGGAATCCTGCAGATATTAAGCTACAGGTTACAGGTGTACAAAATCGTTTCAGAAAAAGCCCATTATATACAGAGGATGCAAGCAGTTCACACAGTCCGATAAGGAAATGCAATCGACATTTCAAGATCTGCATTTATCTCTTCACAGTCAATTTTGAAACACTTTAGAAAAGACTGATTATATTCAGCTAGGCCCCAGTAAGTAAGATTGCTTGCAGTAATCGGTACCTATTTTCACCAGACCAAATATCAAATAACCAACCTTCTTTTATAATTTGAGGCAAGATGATGATAGTTCAACCTGCATGAGCAGCTTCCAGAGCTGGAGAAATGGCTAGCATTTTCAGAACAATGCGAATATTTGACCTCCTTTCTCCCCAGTCTTCCTCATTTAATTATTTATTGATGAATGCTTTCTTCATTGTTACTTTTTTCTCTCTGAATCAGTATGTACTGCTTGAGATAAAGATTGACTATTTTTAGGCTAGGTTTTTTTTCTTTGTATTTTCCTGTTGCTTAAGGGGGAATCATTCATTTCTTCCTGTAGGAACTACTGACATGGATAATTGACCACAAAAACTACTAGACTGAGCTATCATATCTGTTACAGTTTTCCTAAAGTGATTTATTTAGAAACAAAAATAGTTTTCCCTAGCTGTTCTCTATCTGGATAGGCTGAAATACATTCTCTGTGTGTAACAAAACCACTATCCCTTTTAAAAATAATAAGAAAAAAAATCCAATGAGTATGAAAGCCAACATCTGCTAAAGAATTAGCTGCTGTAATGGTAAAGATCTTGTGAGATTTTCAAGGACAGACAGATCATTATTTAGAACACAACATGCCAGATATCACAGTCGTTGAAAACCAAAGCATACAATTTATTGATATCGCTGTACCAGGAGACACCAGAGTGAAAGAAAAGGAACTAGAAAAAAATCATGAAATATCGTGATCTGGCCATCAAAACTACATGATTATGGATAAAACATGTGACAGTAATACCCAATGTCATCAGGGCACTTGGCACCATGTCCAAGAATTTTACAAAATACATCAAGAAATTACAGCTTCCTGCAATTACACCAATGGAACTGCAAAAAACTGCACTACTTGGAACATCATACATTTTAAGAAGATACCTGGTCAATACCTAGGCTGCTGGCAGCAACCCATATAACCATCAGTGCCAGTCTTTGTGATACATTTTTAAATATTCAGTTGACTGAGTTTCGTGTTTAATGAATAATAATAATAATCTTGAGAAAATGTGGAATGTGTTTTTTGAGTATTTTAAAATAATTCATGAGGCTTTGTTCGATACAATCTTGTATGTGTAGAGTTTTAAATGACAGGAGCATGAACAGGTTTTCTGTTATCGAAATCTCACTGTGATAAGTGAATAGTGTGGGAAAGCCCCCTTCCCAATTGAAATATTTTGGGGAATATTAAAAAAGACAGAATATTATATTTCTCCAAAGGAGAAATGGAGAAAAAATATTAACAAAGGCAAAAAAGCAGCTCCAGTCTCCCTACCATAGGAAAACAGCTTCAAATTAAGAAGCTTGAAGAGGCTGACCTTTAGGGATGCAGATTTTGTATCCATTCAGAAAGATTGGGCCAATCTATTTATAAATAAAACGGCTTCAGTCACAGCCCCCACAGAAGGTTGGAGCTGAGGGGATTAAGAATTTACATTTCCCCCACCCAAATTCTAAGGAAGGACATGACCTTTAGGACATAATAGGATTAACCCACCACCACTGAAATAGTAAAAGACACAAGGCTCACTACATTGCACAACCCCCGGAACATCTCAATCACAAAACTCCAGAACCCAAAAAAATCCAACCACTCACCCAGCCAATTGGTCAGCCACCCCAGAAACATGTTGCTGTCACTGAAGTTTCTGGAAACCAAATAAACTGAACCCTTCTTTCCTTGTAGCCAGACTCCATTTTATTTCCAGTGTTTTCGTCCCAGCTTGGAACTGCACTGGACTTTTCTTCCAACAATAGTAATGAAATTTCCCGAAATGAGAAATGGGAATTTGATATTACTTATCAGTGTTCTGCTATCCTCTAAATAAACCATTTTCTTATATTGGCATTATAAAATATGCTGAGTCATAATTATTATCTTAACAAAACAGTTATGGGGTAACAAGGAAAAGAAAAAGGTAACAAGGAAAATTTTTGAAGGAACCTCAAGATTTGCAGAACTGTTTGAGGACTATATTGGTGATGATGGCTTGGGGGAAAAATTTTGGATATGGGGTTGACTTACAGAAATGGCAAATGAAAAGGTGATTAAAAAACTGTATGGATATCTACTAGAAATTAAACTAGAAGAAGAACAAGTTAAAGAAACAATGATTGCTTGGGGGAAGAATTTTGGATATGGGATTGATTTAGAGAAATGGCAAAAATTGTGGTCTCAAAATTACAAAATGACAATGTCAACAGCATATAAAGAAAACTTGTATAAGATGTTTTACAGGTGGCACTTACCCCCAACAAGAATAGCAAGAATGTTCAAGAATAAATCTGAAAAATGTTGGAAATGTCATCAGACACGTGGTTCATAGTACCATATGTGGTGGACGTGCTAAAAGATATTGGACTAAAATCCACACATGGTTGGAAAAAATGACAAAAAAAAATACATAGACTTGAAACCAGAGATATTTTAATTGGGAATTTTACCTGAAATATAAAGTAGGGAATTGAAATATTTGATTGTAAATGTATTAACAATGGCTAGGATTGTATTTGCCAAAAATGGAAAAGTGAGAAAATACCAACGCAGGAGGAAGTTATCAAGAAAATAATGGAATGTGCTGAAATGAGTAAATTGACATTTGAAATTAGAGAACAAGAAGATAAACAATTTTATAAGATTTGGGATTTGTTTTATCAATGGTTAGAAAATAAAATATGGTAATGAAATATGTAGAACTTTAGAATAGAACTATATAGAATATATAAAGATGTATTATCATATTATAATTATGGGATGGATTTAGGTTGATAATATGAATTACTATAAGATAAATCAATTTAAAAATATGGAATATCTCTCATAATATGATTAATAGTATAGTCAAATGATTGAGTAACAATGATAATAATGTACTTAAGAATATTTGATTGATAATATGAGAATATATATAAGTAATTGTAAGTGAGGACTATGGAGTGGATGATGTTTTTATGTTGTGTTTGTGTATGTTTGTCTAAAAAATAAAAAAATGTTTTAAAAAAATACTATAACATTTTATTTTGGAACCCATTTTTAATATTTTCTCAGGAGCTGGAAATCAAATACTTATATATTGTCCACTATTGACTTCTACTTGTTAGGATTCATGCCAAAATGTTTAGTTCTTGTGATGTTTACTCTTTTTTTAATACTTTATGTCCATTTTTACTTTATTGTTGCTGTTATATTTCCTTATAGCAATTATAAGCTCTGGTAATGCTTTGCCCTGCTTTGGTTTTTTAACACAGATCCAAGAATTTTGTGAAGTTGCCCTTTACTGAGAAGGATATCCAATTGTTTTTATCTTTGTTCTGATAAAACAGGTACTGGATTCCATGTTGAAAATGGGATAATATTCTGCAACCATATGATAACCATCTTTAGTAAAAGGAGTATCATATTTTAGGGATTTTATCTGAGTGAGGCAAAGGCTTAGATTAGAATAGATTGTCTTTGTTAGAAACTTTGTATCACAGAGTAGCAGCTATCCTTGTAAATAGGATATGTTAATCCAGTTGTCAGTTAGGTAGTCTGTATCTCCACAAAAACCTTCTGGATTTTGGAGCTTCTGAATGAGTTCTCTTCGCTGTTAGAAGTAGAGAGTCAAAGAGGTGCTTCATATGAAATCTGTCAAAGCAAAACCACACGTGGAAGCTGAGGTTTTGCATAGCTTGTTAGGATAATTTTTTTTGGGTTCTTTTTTTTTGAAAGTTTTATTTGGGTTTTCACAAAAACAAAATACAAATAAAACATCTTTTTTGAAAATAGCATGGTCCCAGGTTATCACTTCTTCATACAGACACCAAACTCAATTTCATGCTCATTTTTATATTCTATTCCATATTTTATTACCGTTTTATATTTTCTACATAGTTTTTCCCCTCTTTTAATTTTCTCAACTTCATTTTAATTATCTCATCTCAATCAAATCATTATATTTATACTTTTGTCTGTCCTGTTTCAATTTCATATTATCTTTTCTTATTAAACAAATTTTCCTTGTAGATACCAATTGGAGTATGATACCTTTATATCTTTTAATTTTATCCATTCAAACTCTTATTTAAGTTCAGTGTATACCTTTAAGATTATAGCATTCAATATAATACATAACTTCCAATTGAATTCTGCTTGGTACATTCTTAAAATACACACTATATTCTTAAAAAGAAATATATATATATATGTGTGTGTGTGTGTGTGTGTTTTCTTAAGTTTTCACGGGTACTTACATGTATAGCATTCAGCTTTGTTCGGGTATTTTCCCACGTCATTGTAGTTGTGCTTTTAAAGTTGTAGCAACGTTTTGTAAGAATCTCATCTGCCATCATCAGGCTTCAAATGCCATACATGTAAGCATCCGCGAAAACTTAAGAAAAAAAATATATATATAAGAAAACACACACACACACATATATAGAGAGATAGATAGATAGATAGATAGATAGATAGATAGATAGATAGATAGAGAGAGAGAGAGAGAGAGAGAGAGAGATCTCACACATTCCATTCCAATTCCATTCTATCATTAATATTCATTAAAATCTTAACATATTTAACATTTCTTTTCAATTAAATATCATACTTCCTTGGGAACACTTATAAACTTTCCATAGTTAATTCTTTTTTTTCCATATTTCTCACTTATATTTTTATAAATCTACTAATAATTAAAAATGTTCCCATTTAATTCTCTCAATCATTTTAATTCATTTATTTGTTACCAAACATTCAACAACATTACAGTAAATATTTTATCCATCATTTTAATCATATTTTCTAAAATTATTTCTGTTTATAATATAACAACATTATCTTATGTACCTTTGCAGAATCCCTTTTGCAATTAAATTTTCACCCATTATCTCTAAACAAGCTTATGGTTACAATCCTTATATCTTTTTCCTGTTTCTCCATTTCTTGTTTCTGTCTTTTACAACTTCTTTTCCTTGCCTTCTTCCCCCTCTTCTTCTCCCTCCCCCTTTTACCCCCTCGCCTCTCTACTTCTCTCTCTCATCTGTAATCCCCTCTTCTGTTGCTTTCTAATATTATACATATCTTTCAAATTATTCTTCTTTTTGGTTGTTTTTTCTAGTCTTAAACCTTTCACTCCCTTTCCCCCCTTTTCTCCCCCCCCCCACTTAAAATTATTTGATCATTAAAGATGGCTTTTTCTTTGTCCCAATCTTCTTGTTCTGCAAGCGTTTCTTGTTGTTTCTCATAGTTCCAGATCTCCATTTCTAAGAATTAAAATAGAAAGCCAAAAAAACCTCTCCCTTCTTGTGCATCTTCTTTCCATTTTTTAAGTTCCATTTTCAGTTCTTCTAAGAGTGATACCATCTTAAAGACTTTTAAACAACCACCCGGTTAATTTTAGTCATTCAGATGCAAAAACCAAAAATCACCAAGTAATCCAAATAATCCAAGGCTGTTTCTTTCTACTTCTTTTTTCCACTTTCTCTTCCTGGGGTTCTATTATTTTGTTACCAAGTTTCAATTAAGATGTATCTTTGAGAAATCTTGTTGAAATTTCACTGTAAGTTCCTTTTAGTTACAGTTCCATTCCTTAGTTCCAGGCAGTCTCCTCCATTTTTCCAGATCCTGCCCTTTTATTCTTTTTTTTTCTCCTTTCCTGCTTTTAAAAACTTTTAAATATCCAGAAATCTTTATTATCTCTTTGACTTTTATTTTCAGCTTAGATGCCTATTAATGTCAAAGTGGATTTTTTTCAATTTCTTGCTAAGTTTCTTAGCAAGTTTCCTAACAAGTTTCTTAGCTGTCAGTATAAGGAAGGGAAGAAAAAAAAAAAACTAATCCTTTCCCTTCTCTCTCTCCTTTGCAGCTTAAAAATCTTATTTGGGAACAATGTTATTAAATTTAAATTCCAGGGTACCTTATTTGTTGCTTTTGCTGTTTGACCTGGTCAACCAAAACTTTCTCTTCTTATCTTCCTCCTGCACATTCTTTTCCGGTCGAGTTCTTCTTTGTGGTGGCCATTTCTGACCACCGCTACAACCACCTTCGGGAAAGGGAGTAATGGCCAGCTGAGGAGGAGAGATGCGGCTCTCCTAGACCCTGCTGGCAGTCTCCCCCTTCTTCACCACCTCTACGGGGTGGCTTAGCCCCGAAACCAGCTGGCTCAGGGCGCTCCAGCGGCAAGCACATATCAAAGCCTCGCAGAGACGAGGTTTCAGTCTGTCGCTGAAGAAGCTCAAACCGGAAGCCAGGATAATTTTGGGGGGTTCTTATTAAGATCTGATACACACATCTATGGATATTCTAAGACAAATGTCAGTAAGCATTTGGGATGACAAGCATCATATCAATCTTTTTGTGGATTTGGTAGTTCCATGCTGTGGTTAAGAAACAATTGAGTATCCATAGATCCTTATAAATGAAACTGAATTGATTATTACCACTGGGACTGTACTTAAAAGCTTGAAAGAAGGGTGATTTTTAAAATGTTTTTTAAAGAATAATCAATACTTTTTAGTATATTAGTTATTATTAGTTTGTGGCCTCCTGAACTGGCCTTAGAATATAGTACTAAAAGCTATAATAATTGTTTGCTAACAATTACAATATATTTTTATTTTTCATAAAAGAATGGGAATAAGCCAGATTTTTGTATCTTCTCACTCTAAGATGCACTGCTTTCAGAGGGAATGGAAATAAACAAGATCTTTTCAGTGTATCATATAATAGCTGGTTTCAAATATCACATTAAGCCATCATTTTTTAAAAAAACTTGTTGCTGAAGAGAGGCTTTGTTCATACAACTAAAGACCAGGTTTAGTAATTGCAGCAGGTGGTTTGACCCATCCTTCTAAACAAAAAGCCACAGAACTGCATTATGATTTAATGCAATTGATAAACCTAAGCATAAACCCATCAGTCAAATAGGCTTTATTTTTAGATAATGAGTGTGTTGGAAGAAATATCTTTCTGGGTTCAATTCCAAGTGGGAAAAAAGACACTGGAAACATGGAGGCTGTTTGGAAAGATGGTTTAATGGTGGACAGGATCACATGCTAAATTTAGAGCTCTTGGGGTAAGAAAAAGGGGAAGAGATGCTGAGAGTGCCTGGGTTTTATGCCCTCTGTTGGCATACAATTTGAATTTGAGTTTCTGCTTTGATTGGTTGTCAGACTCATAGGAGGCCATGCAGGGGTAACTTATAAGATTGTCTTTTGAGTTCCAGGCTTGGTTGACTCTTGTTGGGTAATGATGTAATGAAAAAGCTTTTGGCAATTCCTATTATGGCTCTGCCTGAAGGAGGTAAAACTTTGTTATGTAGAATAGACTGCCCCGGGCCTTAATGGCCCATTAACAAAGGTGGGGGAGCCTAAGTTTCTGCCTCTCTTTTAGGGGGAATATTCTGCCTTTTTAATATATCCTAAAATATTTCATTTTCCTAGGAGAGGGGTGGGTTTTAACTTCCAACAAGTGTATTATTGTTCTTGAGTTCTTCGTGTTGGAAGAAAAATCCAGGTCCAGTTCCATGCTGGGAGAAAGTTGCTGGAAATAAAATAGAGGCTGATTGATGAGCAGAACCAACAAACACACAACATGCAGGTTCTGGGATAGCTGACAAAATGGTTGAATGAGTGGATGGAACTTTTTTAGGTTTCAGTGACTTTGAAGTTTGAACTGTTTTGGGGATTGTGCAATGAAGGGGCTTGTGTCTTTTGCTAAATGGTGGTAGGTTAATCCTATTATGTCCTAAAATGTCATGTCCTGTTCTCAGAATTTGGGTGCAGGAGAATGTAAATTTTAATCCCATGGCTAGAAGTGAAGGTCTTTTGTTTGTGAATAGACTGTCCCAGTCTTCCTTAATGGACCATTAAGGGCTGCTTTCTGCCTCTAAGAACATATTTATCCTTTGGGGAAATATAATATTCTGCATCTTAATATCCCCCCAAATATTTCATTCTTCTGGGAGGGGCAGTTTGCCACATATGGTAATCATTAATATTAGAATTGCTAAACAAGCAGGTTGGATAGCTAGCAACTCTAATACAGTGCAGTCATTTAGTAAGTGGGTAAGATAACTGCTCCTTGCTTACTTGAAGATGTGTGACTAGAATCACAGCATAAAAACAAACTGAAACAATTGAGACCTTTCAAAATCTATAGTTTTTATTTCTGCTAATAATATTGAGAAACTGATAAAAATTGCTTTTTATTTTGGTGTAGAAGTTATTAAGCTGCATGATTTCTTACTATGAGCTTCGAAGAGCCTCTAAATGCAATGCAATTCTTCCTAGTATCCACATCATCTTGTCAAATTTTTGTTTCTTATGGGAAAGTATTACATGTTTTGCATATTGAATAGTTGAATGCATTTATTTAGCTTTCTGTCACAGACCACTTTGCACAGCTGAAAGACATAGTTCCATGGACCAATAACTTGCAAGTATTGTGCAATATATTTTCATTAGCTGGTGACATCCAGTGCAGAAAAGAATTAAGCTGCATTGTTTGGAATGAAATAATGTTGCTTATAATCTCAGGTGCTGTGGCCTGTAAGGCACCTGTTTCTGTTTTATTTAGTTGATATTGATTATTTGTATTACAAGTCCTTTATTTGTCCTTTGGTAGGCAATAAGTTTAAGCTTTTCCTCCCATACTATCAGTGGCAAAATTTGGGCAAGAAACTAGTCTACCCAATTAAATGTAATTAAAGAGGAGACAGTGTGTATTTATACTTACACAAATAGGTATACCTTATTGGAATGATACAGTATGTTAGTTCTGGAATTTGGTTGCACCTAAATCATGCTTGCCAAATATTTTCAATTTAATGTTTAAAATTAAGCAGCACTATTTTTATTATTAGCATGGAGGGAGTTATTCTGGCAATAAGAGCTGAATCTTCTTAATAGCCTATGTAATCCTACTTGTGAATACAATAATAAAATCATATCATCAGCATAAAGCAAGCTGTTACAGTATGTATTTAGGATCATCAGCATGTGTACCATGGGATCCTTCATTAACCCTGGCAAGTCATTGATATATAAACTAAATAATAATGGGGCCAGGATACACCCTTGCCTTACCCCCTTATTTGTGTGAATCCTGTCAGAGCCCACTAACCCCATACTGCACTCTCAAACAGGTATGTGTGTAAAGGGGTTAATCAAAGCCATCAGTCTACATTCTGTTTTAAGAGATGTCAGTTTTCTCCATAGTACTTCTCTGTTGACCATATCAAATGCTGCTGTGAGGTCTATAAAAGCAGCAAACTGGGGTCTCCTCTTATAGGCATATTTGGCAATTAGATGATTCAAGATAAAGCAGTTATTAATAGTGAATTGGCTTTGTCTAAAACCTGCTTGTTCTTCTGCAAGGATATGGTTTAGTTCTACCCAGATTTCAATTCTATTTAAAAGGAACCTAGCATATATTTTTGCTGCAATGTCAGTCAGACTGATGGGCCTATAATTACTAGGATCCTTTTTATTTCCTTTTTTTAATATATGGGGACAACTATTGCCATCTTCCACCCATCTGGTATATGACAGGTGTTACTTACATGTGTAAAAAGACCTGCCAATGCTGGATCCCACCAATTGGGAAATTTCTTAAATCTGCTGGTAAAAAATCCTAACCTGGGGCTTTATTGCTCTTTAAACTTTTAATGATGGATTATATCTCCTTTTCTGGAGGAGTTCTAGGGTTTGCTAAATCACTGCTTAAAGACAATTTCTCTACTTAAAGACAGTTTCTCTACAGGTTCCGTGGAAGCAAACACTGATAATAATTCTCCCAGTCCTCAGCAGAGATTAGTATATTAAATGCAAATCTCCATTCCTTTAGGACACCTGGTACAGAGTGCCAAAATATCATTGACTTATGACTTTTGGCAGGCAACACAAGTTCTGACCAGATTGAAATGGCAAAACTTTTTTTCTTTTATTTTATAATTTTTGTATATCCCCTTCTTGTGTGCAACATCTCCGCTTGTATATGTGCAGTAGGATTCCTCTGGGCAAGCCTCATGGCTGCCTTCAATTTCTTTTTCAGCCACTGGCATTCAGGATCAAACCAATGGGGTCTACCCACTCGGGGTCTTTTTGTAGCAAGTTTAGTTGTTAGGTGTTTCTTCAGGATATTACAGAGATTAGACAATGCATTGAAGGCTGACAGCCAGTCAGTAGTAGATGACTAGATTGTTCTAGCCCAGTTGGTAGCATTCTCTGCCTTAAGGCAGTCTGATATTATCTTAGTATCAACTTTGGCCCAAATTAACCTTTTATTTTGGGTCACCTCAACTACATATGCTAAGTACATGATCTAAAATAGATCTAAAATATTTGCAACTCTCCAGTGGAAAGTATTCATGTTGTCTATAAATATTTAAATGAATTGTTCAAAAAGAAGTCTTCATCAAGTTACTAATGCCAACTGCCCAGACCATTGTTAATACATGTGGGCATATGACAATTTATAAATCAAAAGCATTATGTTAGGAGACATCTTCATGCTGATTTCTTAATGTCCTTTTAATATTTACACCACAGGATTTTTACCACCATGAACTTGAATTTAATCACCTAATGTCGTAGCAATAAAAACATTCTATTAGGTCTAACTCCTGTGGACTGCAAAAATCCTGATGACTGTGCATTAACAACTCTTTATTGGCTGCTTTTATTGTGGTGGTGGTGGTGGTGGGCTCCCATTAAGTTTTTAACTCACTTTCTGTTCATTTTATTATACTAACTGATTTAGAAACATATTTGATTGTATATGTGCCATGAGATATTGTCCCCACACACTACATCCCCATTTGGCTGCAATCTATATATATATAAAAGTGAAATACCACTCACGCATCATCACAAAATCTTCAGAACCGTAAACCCTACAAACTTGAAATTTGGCATGTATATTCCTCTTGCCTTCTAGGTGCCCACTAAGAAAGGGTTTTTCAAAACGACCATCTGAGCATTAGTATTTTGTATATTATTATTATTAACATGCTCTGATGCTAAGGAGTTCTACTCCCCCTCCCCACCTGAAAAGAAATCTGTTCCAAATGCAAAACACAGGCAGAAGAGTGGAGCTTCAATTTCAGAGCAGCTTTAGTACAGAACAGTTGAGCTAAGCCACCTTACTGTCTCCTTCTTGCTCACACAGCAAATAGTGCTTCAGTTTCAAAACACACTGACAGGACTCTAGCCAGATGAATACCGATGGATGCTGGTAGGCAGAGGCATAATTTTTCCCCTTAAACAAGTTTCTCCCAAAAACAAGTTTAACAAGAAATATAGTGTTTCATCTTTTATTAGTGAAACCTTCTAACTTAAATTGAATTAAACCATCCTAATTAGAATAATTTGCCACATTTATTTTAGCAAGTATGTTCTGGGAAACATTGCACTTTTTCTACAGTAGTTCCACACTGAAAGGAGTTTTCTCTGTGTTAGAAAATGCTACTGCATAATATTCAAACAGATCCTATTCATCCATATGAGAATGTTGCCATGGTTCTTTTTCTGAAGAAAGACTGATTCCGGTAATGCTGGAAAGTAAGGTGGGGAAGGACCTTGAATCAAGATACTTAAAGGAAACAGAGCACTCATTTTAAAAATCGGGGTAAGGGAAGCTTAGGTAGAATCTTAAAGATTGGGCAAATAAGATGTCAGTAGTCTTGATCAAATATAGACACATGAACACCAGCATTATTAAGTGAATCCATTTTCCCCAATGGGCATTTTTTGCTAGAAAAATAAAGTAAATGCTAGAAAGCAGCAAAAGATTGCAATCATACAACCATGAGATAACCATAAATGTGAGTTAGTCTCAAGCACCCAGAATACAAACATGTGATTGCGGTATGTGTCTGTGCAGCCATTGTAACTTAGACAACAGGTTACAAGTAGCTCTGGTGATATCTGTCATAACTTTAAAACAGTTGTTAAGCAACTGATTACAAGTCAAGGACAACTTGTACATTCTTGTGACACAAACCTCACTTCTTTGTCTCATCATATATATCTCCCAAAGATGCCCCTTCATCTTATTAGTTGCAGTAAGTGGAATCCCAAATAGGCAAAATGCTTACAGAAAAAAAGAGCCCTGCATTCTTTTTGCTTTAAGTGTTTCATATTTACAAGTTGTTTTACTCTATTATTTAAAGTACGGTTTCATATTTTCTTGATTTCCTTATGTTGGCTCTTTCTAGGCTAGGCATTTACTTTTACTTTCCTCCAGGTTAACCCTAAATACAATAGTCTATCTGAGAATTTTTATATCTGTTTTTAAACTGTTATGAATTTGATTTCTTCTTTCTCCTCTCTGGGGACTGTCCCCTCCACTTCTTGGTGAGAGGACCCCAATTTTTGATTTCCTTATTGACTGTTTACCAGCACCATTTTATCTCATTCATTAGTCATAGCATTTCTAAGAGATCCCTATTTCCTCTGCTTCTGAACTTTTCCATAAGATATAGACCTTTACAAGCATAACTCCAATATCCAAGTTTTAACTTCCTTACTACTATATTGTATATGTTCTTAGCAAAGTTTGCACCAATGCTAGTTGCTTTAATTACATATTTCCCAATTCTACTGAAACTGACCAGGTTGATTAGGTAAAAGAGCCACAAAAGTGCACTTCACAGCAGACAAAAATGTTTGGGAAAGGTATGCACACCAGGAAATTATAGAACTGCTTATATTAGGCAGCATAAATTTATATTGTGGGAATGATATAATGATTTTCAATATAAATAATTGAAGCGACCAGAGCTTCTAGCTGATAAAATGAAAAAAAACTAGTGAAAATGGTATTGATGGAATTAAGTCGAGATGTATGTATGTATGTATGTATGTATGTATGTATGTATGTATATCAGAGGTATTCAGCAGGTTCTGACCAGTTCTGGAGAACCAGTAGCGGAAATTTTGAGTGGTTCAGAGAACCTGCAAATACCACCTCTGACTAGCCTCACCCCCATCTATTCTCTGCCTCCCGAGTACCAGCTGATCAGCTGGGTCTCCTTTTGTTGCCCTGCACAGGAAAATGGAGCTGGAAAGCAGGTTAATGGGGTGGGGAGGGTATGGAGATTTTACAGTAACCTTCCCCTGCCATGCCCATCAAGCCAAGCCCACAGAACCGGTAGTAAAAAAATTTGAATCCCACCATTGGTATATGTATATGTACATGTATATGACCCAAAAAGTTTTTTGTTAGTAGCCCTGAGTAGAAAAGTTGTGAGATCTTCCCCCCCAAATGAAAGAAATAGTAAAAAAAAAAAATTATGAAATTTTATTTCAAATAAAACCCTTAAAATCAGGGATATTAAAGATAATGTTTAAAATTGGGAACATAAATACCCAGTTGTAGAATCTGATGAGTATCAATTAATGGATCAACAAAGCTGCACCCTTAGAACAAAAGCTTTTTACTGATAATGAATTGCAAGAATTAGAAAAACCAGAAGAGAATGTTATATTAATAATTACACAAAACTGAAAAATCATCAAATGATTGAAACACTTTGAACAGAAGTGTCAACTCCATATCCAATACAGATTAAAATCCTACATGGAAAAAGATGACAGATGAACACCCATGCTTTAGTAAACACCAAAGAACACAAAGCACTAATACAGATGCATGCTGCATAATTGAAAAAGTCAACATACTTTGTGCTTAACTGACTATAGAATGTTCTGTTAGAATTTACAGCAGAAATTCAAATCCAGAAAGCACACACAGATGACTGATTCAGCAGGATTCATTAACTTCTTTATAAACATATAACACATAACTAAATGTACAATACCAATGTAGGTTATATTTTAAAAAATATCTCTTTTGGTGAACAATGTAGTTTCAGGTTTCTACATTTCAGTACAAACATGACCATAGTTACATATTCATCTTTCGTATTCAATTTCATATTGTATTATTACTTATTCCATTTTCCTTTAAATATTCTCAAATATTCTTATATTCATTACACTTATTTTATTCAATTCCAATTCATATCATAATTTATTTCATTTTTTTCTTTAAATATTCTCATATCTTGTTTTACAATATTATCTAAAATTTTTATTTCATTTCTATATTCATTACATATATTTACTTTTATCTGTCATATTTGCAATTTTTCCATCCTAATTCTAATAATCCAAAAGTTGTCCCCAATTCGAGTTTGCCACCCCTTTGCCTTATATACTCCCACAATTTATTCTCTTTAATTCCTTGTAAAGATTTACTATAATATAGTCATTTTTGAATTATTACATTCTACATTAATAACAATAATCTCCTAACTACTAAATATCACATATGAATATATATATTTAAATCAGATCCCGCATGGTATTTTTTTTCTTAATTACATTCTAAATCATCTATTTATTTCAAAAATATTACTCTATTCAATTGATTTTAGAAACTGATAATAGTCTTTCCGTTACAATTCTCATAGTTCATTTTAACTTTATTCACCGCTTTATTAAATATCAATTAATATACTTATAGTAAATTCCCATTTCCATATCTATTTCAATTAAATCTATATCTGGTTTAACAATAATCCTTTGAAAGAAAGAAAAAATAGGTTACATTCTTTTCTATTTTTAAATCTATATTCTTATATATCGCCACACATTACCTTGCAGAATCCCCTTTCCTGTTCTTCTTCTTACCCATTGTCTCTCATCCTTCTGACCATATAATTTCTTTTCATTTTTTATTGTTTTCTGCTTCCCATCATTTTCTGGGCCTTTCCCTTAATTCCCCTTTTTTCCTTTATGACTTCCCTCCATTTCTTATTCCAATTATTTATTTTATCCCCCTCCCTCTCTTGATTTTTCCTCTATAATTCTCTCTTCTGTTGTTTCCTTTTCCTTTGTTTAATTTTCCAAACAATTCCCCCTTTAATTATCACATCAAACCTCAAATTTTTAGCTTTAATTCTCTCCCCCCTCCCGTTTTAATGTTCATTGTTCCACTTGTTCTTTAAGGCTGGTTTCCTCCTTTTTTAACTCCCCTCCCTTCTGGTTCTCTTTGTTCTTCTTCAATCTGTGTCACCATTTCTAATTTTAGTAGTACAATACTGCACATTTCCAAGCTTTCTTTCATCATTTCCTTCATATTTTGTAGTTCCAATTATATTTCCACACATTATTCTCCCATTTTCTACTCTTCTTCTCCCCCCGACTTTTCTTTAATATTTATGTCCAATCCAATTGTTCAGTAGTTTATTACAATGAGCGTCTTTTATATTTAATTTCAACAGTCAATGTCCATGAAACTTTGTTTCCAGGTTCCTTCTATTAATTTCTTTTCCAATTTTTTGGAATAATCCCATGGTAATTTCTTCACATATCTTTTTTTCCTTATAGTATTTAACTTTTCAGGATTTTTATTTTATCATAATGGAATTCCTTTTATTTCCTTTCAAATTCCAATTTTAAAAAGACCAAGCACTTTTCAAAGAGTCTTTCTCAGTTCTGTTTCCATGTTCCACCCTTTTCACTTTTTCCTTTTTAAAAAGTTGTTATTAATTTTGCTAATTCCAATTATTAGCTATTATTTCTTTTTAACACATTCAATTCCAGCATTTAATTATGTCATTTTAGTGACAAAAATCCAAATAATTATTCAGTTTAATTTCCAAGCCTTTTATAATCTAATATTTTCCTCTGAATTTTCCACCTCCAACTTAATTCTTTTCAAAGTCCAAAGCCAATCTTCTTTACTCTCTCCAAGTTCCAATTTTCTTCACTCTCTCTCTCTGGTCGCTGCTTCTACAAACTTTCATAAAAAATTCTTTATTTCTTAATTTCGGGATACCTTAATTTCCATACATTTTCCCTGGTTCATACACCACTCACAGCTTCACCTCTCCAGCACAATCTTAGTTTCCCAGACTGCCTCCCATCTTCATGGTCACCATTTTTTACCACCGCTGCAACTTGTCTTCAGGAGGGGGTTTACCTTGTCAGGGAGGGGAGATGAGGCTCCCTTTGACCCTCCAGGCAGTCTTCCCTTTCTTCACCACCTCTCCAGGGTGGTTCTGGGTCCTGATCGGGACCCTCCAACAAGCAAGCACAGAGTGAAACCGTGTACAATCATGGATTCCGTTCCAATGTGACAGAAGCAAAACCAGAAGTCAGAACAGTTTCAATTTTGATTCAGAGTTGCAGACCAGACTTTCAGCTTCAGAGCTCAGAGGTTAATATAGAGCTACGCCTAGGCTCCTTCCAGTTTCAGTTTCCAAACAGTTTTCATTGGCTGACTTAGTTGCTATGCCTATTCATTGGCTGACCTTGTTACCATGCCTCTGCCAGTTCATCAATATTCTGGCTCTCTTCTTCATGACTGGAAGAGACATAAATCCAATTAACTTAATATTCTTTCCATGACCTGTATCTGAAGACCCAAATTCACAGTTCCCTTCAAATACCTGAGAATCCTTTTTACTTGATACATCCTTTGCAATGAAGCAAAGATCATCCACAAATGCTAATAGTTGACAATCTCCACCTTTTAACTTTCCAGTGTATATGCAATCATCAGCCTTGCAACTCTTGAACCCAAGACCTTTCAATGCCTTATCTAGACATATATTCCAATTCCTGACTGACTGCTTCAGCCCATATATGGCCTTGTTTAATTTATACACCATGTTAGGCTTTTTACTTTCATATCCTGGTGCTTGAACCATGTATTTCTTCCTCTAATTCTGCATTGAGAAATGCAGTGGTCATTGTCAAAATGCCAAATTTTATGGCCATGTGCGGCTGCCAAAGCTAGTGCCAGCCTGATTCTTTCACTTTTTACCGTTGGCACAAATACCTCATCATAGTGCACATTTTTCATCCGTGAAAACCCTTGTGCCACTAACCTTGCTTTATATTGTACCTCATTACTGAGCAGTACTTTCTTCTTATATATCCACTTGCATCCTACAGCTTTGCTTCCCTGTGGCAAAGTCATAGATGTGAACACTTCATGTTCTCCCATGGATTTCATTTCCTTGTCCATAGCTTCTTTCCATTTTATTTGTTCAGATTTAGGTAATGCCAATACTTCTTTATAGTTTCTTGGCTCATACAATACATTACACACTTTATCTTTACTAGCAGAATACCTGTCAGGTGGAATCCTCTTGTTCCATCGCTCTGACCTGCATGGCATTGTGTTTCAACCTTTTCTTGCTTCATATCTTGTTCAGCTTCTCCTCCCTGAATGCTGCCACTGCCACTAAGTGAGTTACCATCAGTAAGTGAGTTACCATCACTAAGTGAATCACCGTCACTAATGATCACTTTGGAATGATCACTTTGAATCATTCCAAAAAATTGCATCAATTCTGTTCCAATTTTGCTCTGCAAAGCTAGTAGACCTTGAAATCGCTATTCTTTTGCTCTCATCGCTAAAGCGATAGCTTTTTGAGCCTGGCTCATAGCCCATAAATCTGAGGTTTCTAGCCTTTGGTTGTCCCGTTCTTCTAATTGCTTTTGGAATATGCACCCACGCATTGCTTCCAAACACCCTTAAATGTGCCAGATATAGTTTTCTTTCATATAGCACTGCATATAGAGTATCATTAATGGAGAAACTCCACAGCCTATTAATTAAATAATTAGCAGTCAACATGGCTTCACCCCAACATATACAGAGTAAACAGCATTAGTGCAGTTATTTCCACGAGACTGATGCAAGCCCAGGCAATTGGGGTTGATGTGTTTATGGTCAATGAATGGTGCTGCAGCAAATGGCAGATCATCTGCAGTATTAAGTATGGGAAATAAGAGGCTGAACCAGGGCTTAGTGCAACAAGGTTTATTTACAAGGACTGAACGTGCTTGCTCAGCCTGGAACTGGCTCGCAGCTAACAGCTTAAAGGGCTGGACCCAGCAGCCTGCTTTTATAGCAGGCTGCTGGGGAAACCCAGCCAATGAGAAGGGGCAGCTGCCCCTGCAGCGTGAACGGACCTGGGTGGGAACTTCTTCAAGGTCCAGGGACATAACACCCTTCCCCCAGATGCGAACACGCATAGTCCTTGAGGTATACGGGAGGTTTGTGCTGACGTCCAGAGCGGCGCAACTCTGGTGTGCTGTTTGGTGGATCAGAGTCCGCCGGTGACTGTTGGCTTGATGATGAGTCCCGAGTACCACCCTCGGTCGGAGCAGGTCCGGGGCTAGAAGGGCTGGATGCTGGAGTGTCCTCACGCCGCCTGGCTCGGATGGGTTGGACGCTAGGTCGCCGCAGTCAGCATTTGGATTCTCTGGTCCGGCTGAAGGTGTTAGCAGGTCATCAGGGTAGATGTTGCTGTGTGGTAGTTGCAGCGGACTCTCACCGGTCTGTGCCCACGAGTCGCGGCTGACGAGGGTGCCCTGGCGCCTCCGAAGCTGGTCCAGATGTCGTCTCCAGACCCGGCCATCTTCCAGCTTAACCCGTATGATCTGGGTCCTGTGATGGCTACGATTTCTCCCGGGATCCACAATGGGTCGCCAGCGAAGTTTCTCGCGAACACGGGTTCCTGCAAGACAAAATGCCTACTCCCGATGTGGAAGCGAGAGGAGAGTCAGGGCAGTAATGTGGGTGAAGCCTGTCCAATACAGTTCGCAGGCGTCTGCCCATCAGAAGCTCGGCCGGGACTTGTTGGTTACCGTGCAAGGGGTTGAATGCTGGCTTAACAGGAAACAGGATAGTTTGTGGTGCCAGTCATCCTTGTTGAACCTGGCCAGGGCTTCTTTAGTGGTCCTAACAGCTCTCTCTGCCAGCCCGCTACTGGCAGGATGAAAGGGGGCCGTGAAGATGTGACGAATGCCCAGGTTGGCCGTGAAACGACTGAATTCGGTTGACGCTGAATGGGGACCATTGTCGGAAACAATGGAGTCTGGTAGACCGTGCGTAACTAACAGGCGAGTCAATGCCTTGATGACTGCTTGTGAAGTGGTCGTGGATAGTTGTGCCACATCAATCCACTTTGAGTAAGAGTCTACGACCACGAGGAACATTTTGCCATGCAATGGGCCCGCAAGATCGATGTGAATCCTGGACCAGGGTGCGTTGGCACTTTCCCACTTGGTGGGGTGGCAATTGAGGGGATGGACGGGAAACCTGGCAGGGATGGCAGGAGCTTACCCATTTGTTGATGTCCTCGTCGAGGCCGGGCCACCAAATGTAGCCGCGCCAACGCCTTCATTCTGACGATGCCCGGTGGCCCTCGTGCAACGCCTCCAGCACTCGGTACGCAGAGATGTCGGGATGACCACTCGAGTGCCCCACAGCAGGCAGCCCTGTAAGCTCGACAGTTCCTGTAAGCGGGTCTTAAATGGAGTGAATTTAGCTTCAATGTCACTGCCTGGCCACCCTCCTCACCCAGTCCAGTACCTGGGCGATCGTTTTGTCCGCTTTGGATTTATTGGCAATATCAAGGGCAGTGATTGGGAGGTCCAGTTGGGTGACTTCAAAAATGGCGTTGACCGGGGCAGGGTCTTCAGCTGGGGCAGGCAGGGGCAGCGGCTGAGGGCGTCTGCGTGGGACAATGTTTTACCTGGGCGGTGCACGAGTCTATACGAGTATGCTGCTAGGAAAAGGGTCCATCTGGTCATTCTGGGGAAAGAATTTGAGGGGTCTGCTTGTCACCAGCTAGTAACCCTAAGAGCGGTTTGTGGTCTGTGACTAGCTCGAAAAAGTGGCCAAAGAGAAATTCGTGAAATTTCTTCACCGCTGCAACAGCTGCCAAGGCTTCTTTATCGATCTGACTGTAATTGCGCTCTGTTGCAGAGAGCGTCCTGGAAAAAAAAGCGATAGGGGCCTCGGGAGCCGTTGGGGAGCCTGTGGCTTAAGACTGCCCCAATTCCGAAGGGAGATGCGTCTGCTGCCAGTACTAATGGAAGGTTGGGGTCAAACTGGATAAGCACTGCCTCTGATGTGAGTAGCGACTTGACCGTGCGGAAAGCGGAGTCTTCTTTGTGTCCCCAATGCCAAACCGTTTTTTATCCAGAAGTCTGTGGAGGGTTCTGCCACAGAGGCTTTATGGGGCAGGAACGACGCGTAAAAGTTCAAGAGCCCCAAAAAGGCCTGCAGTTCCGCTTTGGAGGTTGGAGTGGGTGCCTCGTGTATTGCCTTAACCTTGGACTCCAGGGGGTGAATGCCTGAGGCGTCAATTTTATAACCCAGAAAGTCCACCTGTCTAGTGGCAATGGCACATTTTTCTTTTTTTAACTTGAGGCCATGCTGCCTGAACCTCTCTAGGACTGCTCGAACTCTCTGGAAGAGTTGGGGTCTGTTCCTGGCCGAGACTAAGATGTCATCGAAGTAGGGTACTACTCCAGGAAGGCCCTGTAAAATCCGCTCCATGAGGGATTGAAAATGCCTGGGGCAACACTTACGCCAAACTGGAGACGCTTGCACGGAAGGCACCCTGTGGGTGACAATGGTCTGAAGTTCTGTTGCTTGGTCATCAACAGGAACTGTTGATATGCTTGAGACATGTCCAATTTGGCAAAGATAGTGCCAGGTTCAAAAGTATGTAATAAATGCTGAATGACGGGTACTGGATAAGCGCTAACTTGCAAGAATTTATTGATTGTGGTCTTGTAGTCTGAGCAAATTCTCAGGCTACCATCTTTTTGAGGGGTGTGACGATGGGCGTCTCCCATTTGGCTAAAGTCTGTAGGCTCCAGGATCCCTTGTTTTAGTAATTTATCTAATTCAAGGTCTAATTTAGGCCGAATGGCGAATGGAACTCTGCGAGGTTTTAACCGAATTGGGACTGCCTGGGATCGACTGAAATGAGATAGGGGTGCCGTTATAACACCCTAACTCATCACTGAATACGCCTGAGTAATCAGCAAACAGGGAGTCCGTGTCAGAGGTTGAGGTAGCATGGACTCCTGTTAGCCCTAAACCGAGGTGGAGAAACCAATCAAGTCCCAAAAGTGTAGGGAGGTTGCCGCTCACTACCACTAGAGGTAGGTGGCCCTTAAAGGTTTTAAAATTAACAAAAAACTTGCCTCTGCCGATTACAGGAATGGTCTTCCCCTGGTAGTCCTTTAGGCTAAGCTGGCACTTCTGGAGTCGGTTTTTGATAGGCTGGGTTGAAGCTCCTTGAGGGTGTTCCAGGAAATAATGGAGAGCGCTGACCCCGTGTCAACCTCCATGTTGCAAGGTTTACCTTCTAATAAGACGGAAAGAGAGATTTTACTAATAGAATAGCAAGTGTGATTAGCGCAGAGGTGTGTGCGACAGTTTAATACTTGCCTTTGGGGCCCGGCATGTGCGAATGAAGATGCCCTTTGTGCTACGTTGTGTGAGGCTTGGCATACTCTTGCAATGTGCCCTTCTTATGGCAGTTGTTGCAAGTGGCTCCTTTGAATTTGCATGTGGTCCTCAGGTGAGGTCCACCACAGGAAAGGCACAGGGTGATGTGCTTGGATGGCCCGGTGTTATCTTGTCTGGTTCCTGCCTGCGGGCGCCTGGCGTTTGTGAGGCGGTGAATGTCGGCCTCGTCACTTGGGTCTTCCTCGTTGACCACCTCTTCTGAGTGGACGGGAACTGCTGTTTGCTTGGTGACAGGACCTTGGATCTCGGTGGCTGAATGAGATGCCAGCTCCTCTGCCAGGGCTTCCTCGATGGCTTGAGCGAGGTTAAGGTCTTTTTGGCGAGCAGCCGTCTTTGTAGGTGCAGGTCCTGACCCCGCAGACCAGCTGGTCTAGGAGCATGTCATCAAGATAGCTGCCAAACCCACAATGGAGTGTTGCAGTCCTGAGAGCAGCCATGTACTGATTGATGCTCTCTTTGTCCCCCTGCTTCCTCATTCTGAAGGTGAAGGTCTGGCAATCTGTGAAGGTCTAGGAGAATAGTGGTTAGTAAGGATTTCTAACAGTTCTGTCCAGGGACATTCTTTAACTCACATGGAGCCACAAGAGCTGTGGCTGTATCGAAGATGATGGCTCCACAGTAGGTCAGGAAATATGCTTTCTTTCGGTGTTCCCTGCATCAGCCAATCCAATGGCATCGATGTAATGATTAAACCGATTCTTGTATGATTCCCACTTCTCCTCATCCAGCTTGAACGCTGGGAAGGCTGGATTGGAGTTAATGTTGTGGGTCTACTGGTTAACCTGTTGGGAAAAATGCTCTCTCTCTGGGTAGCAGTAGAGGTTTAGTGCCTGTGCTAGGCAAGTGACTTCAGCTCTGGGGAAATTTCGCACCCCTTCTCTCTCTGGGGATCAGAAGGTGTTTAGACTGCAACGGTCGTTGGCAGCGCTTTTGAAATTCGCGCCTGTGTGGGCGTTAGCGATTTCGTAATACAATGCTGTGTTGTATTTGAATGTGCTTCAGCTGACAGCTGTTTGAATTTCACGCCTAAACGGCACGAGCGGCTGCAGCTCGCAGCGCTACACTTCCTCTGTAGCTTATGCTAACAAGAGGCTACAGGCGCTTCACTTTCACTAGCTTGTTTGCTGATCGCTTTCTCTGGGTTGCGATCAGCGCTTGCCCTTATTTTGGCTGACCGCTCTCTCTCTGGGCTGCGGATCAGCGCTTTAGTGATTCAGCGTTCTTCTCATTTCGGGCTGATCGCTCTCTCTGGGTTGCGGTCAGCGCTGCCCTTATTTTGGCTGATCGCTCTCTCTGGGCTGCGGATCAGCGCTTTTAGTGATTCAGCGTTGCAGCTTGCCTCTGGTAGCCATCCCATCCTCGTCGCCAGTATTAAGTATGGGAAATAAGAGGCTGAACCAGGGCTTAGTGCAACAAGGTTTATTTACAAGGACTGAACGTGCTTGCTCAGCCTGGAACTGGCTCGCAGCGAACAGCGAAAGGGCTGGACCCAGCCTGCTTTTATAGCAGGCTGCTGGGGAAACCCAGCCAATGAGAAGGGGCAGCTGCCCCTGCAGCGTGAACGGACCTGGGTGGGAACTTCTTCAAGGTCCAGGGACATAACATGCAGCATCCAGCTCTTGAGTGGGACCATGATCAGCTCTTTTCAGCCTCAATTTCCATCCGATCCCACCTTCGTCGCCAGTATTAGATTCGAGGTGAGAATGGAAGCAAAGCCAGAGTAATATCAGCAAAAGCTCTTTTTATTTAGTTCATATGAACAACAGCAACAGCCTGGCTGACAGTGCTCCTTTTATAGGGAGCTGCCAACTGGTCAAATAATCAGAACAAAGTATTTTCCTGCTTCAGCAGCAGACCTGAGTGAGAACTTCAGCCACTAACTTCAGTTACTAATTTCAATACGTAACAAAAATCTCTTTGAGAAACGGGCTACTAATTAATTTCCTCTCACCTACCATTGTAAAAACATTTGGCATGTTTTCTGGTACATTGTATACTATACAGTATATTTTTTTCTTTCTTATTATATGTGTAGACCTGCTTTGCTATCTTGATATGTTGCAAAGGGCAGGATGTAGTTTTGAGTTTTTTTTAATGCTATAATTGTCATATACGTCTACGAAAAAATACATCTATTTGATTTGAGAATTTGTATTTTGGATAAAATAAAGGAGGGGATGCATGAGAGAGAAAAGGAAAGATCTCTACTAATTAAATATTTTGCAGGGAGATGTCTCTGCAGACACTAGAGTTCTGATCCTCTTGCAATCTACATCAAAATGGCTATGGAAGACTGTGCTCAGTAGCCAGAAAAAATTGTTCCTGCAGCAACCTAAAACCTTGCAGAGGAGCTGAGCAGATATGAGCCCCTGATTGCATTATCAGCAACATCTCTAATGAATCATGTCCATGACAAAAGCAAAATCAGGAGAAGAGAAATCACGCAACTCAGGAGAGCTAAAATTTACATTGATACAGTTACTGATGAATGTGTGTGTGTGTGTGTGTGTGTGTGTGTGTGTGTGCGCGTGCATATGTGAAGCTAGGCGGAATCACATCCGATACCTGTACAATCAGCACAGGGCCCCCCCAAGGCTGTGTGCTTTCTCCACTTTTCTTCTCCCAATGACTGCATCTCAAATGATCCATCTGTTAAAATACTGAAATTTGATGATGACACAACAGTGATTGGTCACATTAGAGACAACGACGAATCCGCATACAGACAGGAGGTTATACAACTTGCTTCGTGGTGTAACCGGAACAACCTGGAACTGAACACACTCAAAAATGTAGAAATGGTGGTAGACTTTAGGAGAAACCCTCCCATACTACCACCTCTTACAATACTAGACAACACAGTATCAATAGTAGAGACCTTCAAATTTCTAGGTTCTACTATATCACATGACCTAAAATGGACACCTAACATCAAAAACGTCATCAAAAAAGCACAACAAAGAATGTTCTTTCTGCGCCAACTCAGAAAGCTCAAACTGCCCAAGGAGCTGTTGATACAGTTCTACAGAGGAATTATTGAGTCTATCGTCTGCACTTCTATAACTATCTGGTTTGGTTCTGCAACCCAACAGGGCAGACACAGACTTCAGAGGATAATTAGAACTGCAGAAAAAACAATTACTACCAACCTGCCTTCAATTGAGGACCTGTATACTGTGCGAGTCAAAAAGAGGGCTGTGAAAATATTTATAGACCTCTCACATCCCGGACATAAACTGTTTCAACTCCTTCCCTCAAAACGACGCTATAGAGCACTACACACCAGAACAACTAGACACAAGTTTTTTCCCCGAAAGCCATCATGGTCATAAGTTACTTTTTTCAGTGCCATTGTAACTTTGAATGGTCACTAAATGAACTGTTGTAAAT
This sequence comes from Pseudonaja textilis, assembly GCF_049901715.1. Lineage (NCBI taxonomy): Eukaryota > Metazoa > Chordata > Lepidosauria > Squamata > Elapidae > Pseudonaja > Pseudonaja textilis. The sequence continues at coordinate 6,889,361 of NC_141997.1, read as the reverse complement.
CAAGGATTACCTGTACAAAACACAAAAAGCTTCTTTGCTTGCAAAAAGCTGCTCTAAATACCAATCATTAAATTAAAAAGACCTGCAAGCTGGAGTTACAAATCAGGCAGGGTGCCAGAGCACCTTGAGGAATTAAAATAGTTAAAATGCAGGGATTAGAAATGGGGGAATACACAAACTGAAAATCAATGATAGCCAGTCATCATGGAAACCATGGAAACCATTCTGTCTGAATACCTTCCTTTTCATCCATACTTGCAACCCAGAGTTACAAATCAGGCAGGGTGCCAGAGCACCTTGAGGAATTGCAATAGTTAAAATACAATGATAATTATCAGCAGCGAACTCTTGCTCATAAAGTGAAACCCTTTAGCAGAGAGGTCATTGAAACTCTCCAGAAAGTGAGTGAGCATATTTGGGCTCCCAAGCTTGTGGATCACAATAAAAGTAGTACAAGCTATAGGTATCTAAATAAACTTCAAGCCTGGTGCCATATTATTAAGCCTTATCATGAGAGAAAACAAAAACAAATTGAAGGATCCATATACTTACCTCTTATATTGTTTTTATTACTATCAGTGAGCAATCCTGTGCCTTGGTCACTCTGAAGCAATGAAAGAGACTCCTGTCCCAAAGGTGCTTTTTCAAGAGGCAACTGGACTTTCTGAAACCAAGAAAGTTAGCAACCCCCCCAAAGAATGAAATATTTTGGGAAAATTAAAAAGGCAGAAAATTATATTTCCCTAAATGAGAAGGGGCGTTGGTTCTTACCTGATACGCTTCTTTTCATGGAGCTGTCGAGAGCGTCCAGGTTGGGAGGAGCTCCAGTCTCGGCTCTCACAGGCTGAGCTTGAAATTGAGGAACGCCCCTCACCATCACGTGGTCCTCGGGCGCTCCCCAGGTTTTTGCGCAGACGAGAAGGAAGGTCCTGTTCTCATCACACTCAGGAAAAAGAAATATATTAGATTGCTCGGTCGAACAGCCAGGTTTCCCACCAGACGGCCTACGGGTGGGGCTGGACGCTCTCGACAGCTCCATGAAAAGAAGCGTATCAGGTAAGAACCAACGCCCCTTTTCCATTGAGCTGTCTCGAGCGTCCAGGTTGGGACATACCAAAGCTTGGCTAGTCCTGTGGGTGGGGCCCCGTCTGGTATAGAATCTCTCCTGGGACCCTGAAGACCCGCTGGAAGGCATGCCCAACAGGAGGAACCCCTGGAGGTTGGAATGTCTCAACAAGGGGCCTAAAGAGGAGGTGGAGCTGTCCAGAAGGCAGTCCCGCCAAAGAGACCAACAGATGTGCACTGGAACCGTGATTCAAGAGACTGGGAAGATCGACCCGTGTTGGGAATTCCCCTGGGAGAACTCTGGGACAGAGAGGAGGAGGGGAGGCGCAGAGGAGCCCTAAAACTAGAGACCGGGGGAACACGGCAATGGGCTACCTCCATGACCCGGGAGAGAAGGAGGGGCCCCTCTGCTAGGATCAGGAAGGCCCCAGGGAACCAATTGCCTGGATGTAGCAAGTTCCCGGAACAGCGGCCTGTCCTGGGGGGAGCCAGGTTCGGTTCCGCCCAACGGCGAGGCGGACGACTTTGCTCAAGGACCCAGCTGGCCGAGGGCCGCCTTGTCTGGGGATAAAAGTAGTAGTGAAGGCTAGAGCTCTGTGTGAGGACCGGGAGCGCAAGGAGGGACCCCAGCTAGCATTGGATGGGGGTAGATGTGTTGCCGACCAGTCGCCCAGGGCAGGGTGAGGAGGACAAGAGTGCTCCTGGGGTAGGAGCCTGTTGCAAGCAGGGGTTAAAGGTCGGAGTAGAGATTGGCCTTCTCGCACTCCTTCCTCTCTTTTTTTTTTTTAAAGCAAGCGCCTGGGGACGGAATTATCGGGAGCGACGGAATGAACCTCTCCCGGATCCCGGGAGGGCTTCCTGGAAGAGTTACCTCCGGACCCATCCGCTCCGCTCGGTAGGGAGATCTGTAGGGAGAGGATCGGTAGTATCTGGAAAAGGAGGAGGAATGGGAAGAACCCTGGCGAGGAGAGGGAGAGGAACCTCTGAAGTCAGACCTCCTAGAGAGGGAAGGGAGGTACTTGCGCTTGTTCCGGGTCTCGGCCAGGAATGGGTCGAGAACCGGTCCAAATAGCTTCCCCCCAGAGATGGGGGCTGATGCTAGCTTAGCCTTGTTTTTAACGTCCGCTTGCCAGTGGCGGAGCCAGAGTAGACGGCGGGCGGTGACCTGGGACGAAATGGCCCTGGTGGAGAACTTTGCCGCCTGGAAGGTGGCGTCTGCCGAGAACTCGGCCGCGGCCAGGATCTTGGCAATGTCCTGGTGCGCCCTGAGATTGGCTGCGGGAACATGCTGCTTGAGCTGCTGGAGCCACTTGATGGAAGACCTGGTGAAAAAAGACGCGGCAGTGGAAGCCCTGACTGCCCAGGCGTCAGAGAGGTGAGCGCGGCACAGGGCCAGTTCAGCTCGCTTGTCCTCGGGCTGGAGAGCATCGAGTGAGTCGCTGGGGGTAGAGCGGGAAGCCAGGCCTACCACGGGCTCGTCCACGGGGAGGGGATCGAGCAAGGTGGAGAACTGCAGTTCCAGGTTAAAAACCGCTTGTCCTGGGCGTTGGGGGAGGGGGCCCGAGGAGGCCAGCTGCCTAGGGACCATGTCTGAGAATATGGGCGGGACAGGGATCACCTCAGTTTCCACCACGGGCTGAGAGAAGAGAGAGTCGGGAAGAACCCCTGCCGCCGCTGGGTTGGGTGGGGAGGGGGTTCAGGCCCGAGGTTGTCCTGGCTTTGAACAGGAGGGACCTAAATAGGTGCGGTTTAAAGAGTCCTAAAAACGCGGGCTGGCCTGGAGAGAGGCCCTCGTCATCCGACATGTCCCCCTCTAGGGGGCCTGTTCCCGAAAAGAGTTCGCTGCCTATGAGGGACCCCATGTCAAGGTCCTGCTCGTCCCCAAAGAGGGAAGGGTCCCCGGGTTCTCGGGCCTCCATCCCCTCCATCTCCAAAGGTAAGGTTAAGTCCCCTTGGGGAGTTGCCTGACCATGCGAGGCCGCTGATCCTAGGGCCTCGGGGGTCACAGGCCGAGGAGCCAGACCGGCCAGCTGCTGCATCTGTTGCGCTACCCTTTGCCGGATGGCCAGCTCCATAGCCTGCATCAGGTTTTCGGGTATTTCCGCCATGGGGGGTGGGTGAGACTCCTCTGGGCGCAGTTCTACAGCAGTGGTGGGCAAGGTGACCTCAGGGGCCTGTCCAGGCTGTGGGGAAGAAGCAGAAGCAGGAGAGGAGGGGAGAGGAGGATGGGTGGAGGTTGATGGAGCGGAAGGGTCCCGGGGCACAGAGCTTGACTCATGAGAGCGTCTGTCAATCTCCCTTTCGAGGGCCCTGTGTCGCCTGAGGGCATCCCTTTGGGAAGCTTTGGATGGTTCCTGTGCCTGTTTGCGCAGGTGGTGGGATTTAGCCTTGGCCTTCAGAGAAGTGCCACGAGAGGTATTGTCGTCTGCCATCTGGAGAGGAGAGAAAAAAAAGGGAAAAAATTTTCTGGTTAATGCGAGGCGGTTAACGTGTCTGGGTACCGCCTAAGCAGAGGCTGGAACTCCCAGTGCTCGTATTGCACCCCCTTTTTTGTCAAGGCAACAGAAATGTTCTGCAACGTGTTGGGAAGTAGGGCCTAGCCCGGGGGCCAATCAGCCAGAATAACGCCAAGCTGTCCCTGCCGGGCGAACCGGGGAAGGGACATGGCAAGCAACTAACTCCTTAGTTGGGGAGAGACTATGAGCCAGAGATTCTTGTGTCAAGGGAAGACCAAAGCAGGATTGCAAGGTATTTGAGCAGTCCCAGGATCTGCCCAGGAGTCAGGGAAACAATGCGGCCTACTGGTAGGCCTCTGATAAAAACCAATGACCCTGGGGCCGCAGGCAGAAGGGAATAATGTAAGCTGAAAACAGGTCTGATGCGGCCTACGTGGAGGCCGGGAATCCCAGCGCACGTTCCACGCCCCCTTTTAGTCAAAAAAATTTTTCTGTTTAAAATAGAGGTTTGGTACGAACCAGGGCCCAGCCCAGAGACCAATCAGCCAGAAGGTGAACGCCAGGCAGCTACCCCTGCCGGACGGACCGGGAAGGGGTGGGGGGGCAGAGCTGCTACTTCGCCTGCTGGGAAAGGCTGCAGGGCCAACGGGCCCTATTTCTGCAGGAGGCCTGTCGGTAGAATGAAAGACAGGCTGAGACGTGGGAGTCCCAGTGTTTTGTTTGAGCAATGAGAGGCTGAACCAGAGCATGAGTGCAACAATACTTTATTGTACAATAAAGGGCTGACCGTGCTTGCCAAGCCTGGAACTGGCTCGCAGCAATCAGCAATCCGGTTGGACCCCGCAGCCTGCTTTTATAGCTGGCTGCTGGGGAGAGCCAACCAATGGGAATGGGGGAATAACGCCCACGTAAAGTGAGTGGACCTGAGTGAGAACTCCTTGAGTCCTCAGGACATAACACCCCTTCCCCCAGATGCGAACATGCATAGTCCTTGAGGTAGACGGGGGGTTTGTGTTGGCGCCGAACGGCGCAACTCGGGAACATTGTCTGTCTGTTCGGTACCAGTCTGTGATGGTCGAGCCGGCATAGTGTCGCCAACACTTTCTCTGGACTGGGCATCCTCGGGAAACACCGGGGTGGTTACTGGGGTCGAGCTCTCGTGGGTTGGATCTGGCTGGTCAACTCTCTGGGCGCTGTTGTCCGAGTTTGGACTGACTGGAACGACCGCTGGTGCAGACTGGTCGCTGGATACGATGTGGCTGGGCGGCGGATGAGGCGGTTCCCCTTCGACTGGAGACTCTGGACTCTTGTTGGCAAGGGTGCTGAGGCGCCTTCTAAGCTGGTCAATATGTCTCCTCCAGACGCGACCATCCTCCAGCCTGACTCTATACGATCTCGGCCCGGTGATGGCGATGACCTCGCCTGGAATCCAAAGTGGGTACCCGGCGAAATTCCTTGCGAATATCGGTTCCTGTAACAAGAAATGTCTAACCCCCGACGTAGAAGCGAGGGGAGAGTCAGGGCAGTATTGTGGGTGCAATCTGTCCAATACAGTCCTCAGGCGCCGGCCCATCAGAAGTTCCGCTGGGTACTTATTGGTGACTGCACAGGGGTTGAGTGTTGGCTCATTAGGAACCGTGCGAATTTGTGGTGCCAGTCATCCCTGCCAAACCTAGCGAGGGCCTCTTTGGTGGTCCTGACGGCCCGCTCAGCCAACCCATTACTGGCAGGGTGAAATGGGGCTGTGAAAATGTGGCGAATGCCCAGGTTGGCAGCAAAACGGCTGAATTCTACTGATGCGAACTGTGGGCCATTATCGGAGACAATGGAGTCGGGTAGTCCATGTGTAACGAACAGGCGCGTTAACACGTTGGTGATTGCTAGTGTGGTGGTCGTGGATAGCTGCGCCACGTCTATCCATTTGGAATAAGCGCCCACGACCACTAGGAACATCTTTCCATGCACGGGCCTGCCAGATCGATATGGATTCTAGACCAAGGGGCGTTGGCGCCTCCCATCTGGTAGGGGTGGCGATGGGGGGAGCAGGACGGGATTCCTGGCAAATGCTGCAGGAACTTACCCAATTGACAATGTCCTCGTCTAGACCCGGCCACCACACGTAGCTGCGTGCTAACGCCTTCATTCTCACAATGCCGGGTGTCCCTCGTGCAACGCCTCCAGGACTCGGGCACGCAGCGAGGTCGGAATGACCACCGAGTGCCCCACAGTAGACAACCCTGCAAACTGGACAGCTCCTGCATGCGAGTCTTAAAGGGTGCGAATTTGTTATCGACGTTGCCTCCCGGCCACCTCCTCACCCAGTCGAGCACCTGGGCGAGCGTTTGGTCTGCCTTGGTTTTAGCGGCGATGTCAAGGGCGGTGATGGGCAGGTCCAACTGGGTGATTTCAAAAATGGCGTTGACAGGAGCTGGGTCTTCAGCCGGAGCGGGTAAGGGGCAGCGACTGAGAGCGTCGGCATGGGATAGAGTTTTGCCCGGGCGGTGAATAAGTTTGTATGAATAGGCCGCTAGGAAAAGTGTCCACCTTGTCATTCTAGGGGAAAGGACTTGAGGTGTCTGTTTGTTGCCGGCCAGTAGGCCCAGGAGGGGCTTATGGTCGGTGACCAGTTCGAAGAAATGGCCAAAAAGGAATTCGTGAAACTTTTTCACGGCTGCAACAGCTGCTAGGGCTTCCTTGTCTATTTGGCTGTAATTTCGCTCCGTGGCCGAGAGCGTCCTGGAGAAAAAGGCGATGGGGGCCTCGGCGCCATTGGGGAGTCTGTGACTAAGGACCGCCCCAATTCCAAAAGGGGATGCGTCTGCTGCCAGTACTAAAGGAAGGTTGGGGTCGAATTGGATGAGCACTGCCTCTGACGTAAGTAGTGATTTGACGGCGTTAAATGCCTGGTCTTCTTTGTGCCCCCAGTGCCACAGTGACTTTTTGTCTAGTAATCTGTGTAGGGGTTCGGCTACTGAGGCTTTATGGGGCAAGAAGGATGCATAAAAGTTTAGGAGCCCCAAGAAAGCTTGTAGCTCCGTTTTGGAGGTCGGTGTGGGAGCTTCGTGGATCGCCCTAACCTTGGACTCCAGGGGTGAATGCCAGAGGCGTCAATTTTATAACCCAGAAAGTCCACCTGTCTAATGGCAATGGCACATTTTTCTTTTTTAACCTGAGGCCATGCTGTCTGAACCTCTCTAACACTGCTCGCACTCTCTGGAAGAGTTGGGGTCTGTCCCTGGCCGAGACCAAGATGTCGTCGAAGTAGGGTACTACACCAGGGAGGCCCTGTAAAATCCGCTCCATGAGGGACTGAAAAATACCCGGGGCAACGCTTACGCCAAATTGGAGACGCTTGCATCGGAAGGCACCCCTGTGAGTGACGATGGTCTGAAGTTCCGCTGTTTGGTTATCAACAGGGAACTGTTGATATGCTTGAGACATGTCCAATTTAGCAAAAATACTGCCCGGTTCAAATGTGTGCAATAAGTGCTGAATGACGGGCACAGGGTAGGCGCTAACTTGTAAATATTTATTGATTGTTGTCTTGTAGTCCGAGCAAATTCTCAGGCTACCATCTTTTTTGAGGGGTGTGACAATGGGCGTCTCCCACTTGGCGAAATCTGTTGGCTCAATGACCCCTTCTTTTAGTAGCTTATCCAATTCAGCGTCTAGTTTTGGTCGAATAGCAAATGGAACTCTACGTGGTTTTAATCTGATTGGGACTGCCTGGGGGTCAACGGTGAACGAGATGGGGGTTCCATTATAACACCCCAGCTCCTCACTGAACACATCTGCGTAGTCAGCGAATAAGGAGTCAGTGTCTGAGGTTGAGACAGCATGGACTCCTGTTAACCCTAGGCCGAGGTGGGGAAACCAATCGAGCCCCAATAAGGTGGGTAGATTGCCGTTAACTACCACTAGAGGTAGGTGGCCTTTAAAAGCTCTAAAACTGACAAAGAACTTGCCTCTGCCGATCACGGAATGGCCTTCCCCTGGTAGTCCTTCAGACCGAACTGGCATCTCTGAAGCCGGGTAGTAGATAGGCTGGGGTGGAGTCTCTTGAGGGTGTTCCACGAGATTATTGAGAGCGCTGACCCTGTGTCAACCCCCATGTGGCACGGTTTACCTTCTAGGGAAACGGAGAGAGAAATTTTACTAACAGTGTGGCAAGTACGCCTGGCAAGGCGGTGCGTGCGACAGTTTAATACTTGCCTCTGTGGTCCCGAGTGCGAGGACGGGGTCTGTGTGCAGCGCTTTGGGGGGCTTGGCAGACTCTCGCAATGTGCCCCCTCTTATGGCAGTTGTTGCAAACGGCTCCTTTAAACTTGCAGGTGGCCCTTTGATGTGATCCCCCACAGGCTAGGCACAATGTGATGTGCTTGGGTGGACCGGTGTATTCTTGTTTGGCCCCTACCTGCGACCGTCTGTCATTGGTGAGGCGGTGGACGTCGTTCTCATCGTTGTGGGTTTCCTCCGCTTCCACCTCTTCGGAATGGACTGGGAACGATGCTAGCTTGGCACTTGGGCCCTGAATTTCAGTGGCTGAGTTCGTTGCTAGCTCGGCTGCTAGGGCCTCCTCTACCGCTTGCGCGAGGTTGAGGTCTTTTTTTGCTAGCAGACGCCTCTGTAGGTTGAGATCCTTGACCCCACAAACTAATTGATCGAGGAGCATGTCCTCCAGGTATGTTCCAAACCCGCAGTGCAGGGCTGCTGTTCTGAGGGCGGCCATATATTGGTTGATGGTCTCCTTACTTGATTGCTTCCTCATTCGGAACGTGAACCTCCTGGCGATTTGTGAAGGCCTGGGAGCGTAGTGGTTTGTGAGGATCTCAAGCAACTCGGACCACGGAACGTTTTTCAATTCTCTCGGCGCCACGAATGCTGCAGCGGTATCGTAAACGGTGGCTCCGCAGTAGATTAGGAAATAGGATTTTTTCCGATGCTCTCCCGCATCCGCCAGGCCGACCGCATCGATGTAATGATTGAAACGGTTCTTATACGATTCCCACTTCTCTTCGTCTGGTTTAAACGCCGGGAATACTGGATTGGAACTCATGGTGCTGGAACGGCTGGGCTACCTGCGGAAAAAATCTCTCTGGGACTACGAGCGCCGTGAGTTACTAGTGATATCAGCTCTGGAGAGGTTTTTGCTACCCTCTCTTTCTCTCTCTCTGGGTTACCACGTTGGCTGCTAGCCGTTGGAGGTGTCTTGATTCGCGCCAAAAAAAAAGTGGGCGTTAGTGACTCTCTACAGCGCTGTGCTGTGATTCCTACTGGCTCGAAATTCAAATGACACCGTTTGAATTTCGCGCCAAATGCAGAGCGGCTGCGGCTCGCAGAGCTTCACTTTCCCGTAGCGGGGCTAACAAGCGGCTACACAGACGCTTCTAACTATTTGACTCAGACCGCTTTCTCTGGCTGCGGATCTGCGTTTGCTCTTTTTGATCGCTCGTTTCGTTAGCTGACCGCTCTCTCTGGCTGCGGATCAGCGTTTCCCTTGTCGCCAGCCGATCGCTCTCTCTGGGCTGTGGATCGGTGGCTAGTGACTCAGCGGTTGCAAGGTGCTTCTGGTAGCCATCCCATCCTCGTCGCCAGTGTTTTGTTTGAGCAATGAGAGGCTGAACCAGAGCATGAGTGCAACAATACTTTATTGTACAATAAAGGGCTGACCGTGCTTGCCAAGCCTGGAACTGGCTCGCAGCAATCAGCAACCGGTTGGACCCCGCAGCCTGCTTTTATAGCTGGCTGCTGGGGAGAGCCAACCAATGGGAATGGGGGAATAACGCCCACGTAAAGTGAGTGGACCTGAGTGAGAACTCCTTGAGTCCTCAGGACATAACACCCAGGCTGCCTAATGGTCAGTTAAGGCTGCGGCCTGTAAAAGGGCCTCTAGTAATGGCGGACGGCCATGCGGCCACTCACAAGATGGCGGCCGTTCCAGGGCACGCCCAAGATGGCGGACGCCACAGGGGGCCCAAGATGGAAGCCGCAAGTAACGGAGGCAGCCCCAGCGGCGGTAAACTCCCAGGGAAAAGTAGAGAAATCGACCCTTTGGGAGAACCAGGGAAGCGTTCCTGGGCTAGATGGCGTTCGCGGGGGGAACGGCGGCTAAAGCGAGGAGAGGCAGGCAGAAACGAAGTGGCCTCGCGTGGAGCGATTAGGCGGCAAACAAAGCGGGGGGCAGCGCTCGAAGCGCTCGTTTTCTCCCCTTAAGGAAACAGTTCGGATGTTAAAAACACTCCCTGGGGAGTTCAAACCTGAGGTCCTGCGCTGCCTGCCGGTGATCCACTAGAAGGCGATGAGAAGAAGAGGCCTAGAATGCTGAACGACCGGAGCAAGAGAAAAACAGCCTGTTTGCCATGAGGCTGAGCAAAAAACTGGGGAGCGCCCGAGGACCACGTGATGGTGAGGGGCGTTCCTCAATTTCAAGCTCAGCCTGTGAGAGCCGAGACTGGAGCTCCTCCCAACCTGGACGCTCGAGACAGCTCAATGGAAAAATATAGAAACATGCTCTTAAAAGGCAGGAAACAGACTCAGTCTTAATAGCCCCAAAGAAACTGAAGAGGTCACCGTTTTAAAATGCAGATTTGGTAATCCATTCAAGACAGGATTAAAATCCAAAAGAAGACAGCATCTAGGATTAATTACATTTGTTAAACAAGATTCAAAGCCCCAACTCATTGCTGGCCTTTAAGAATAAACTAATTAAAATCAAATAACAAAATACACAAAACAAGCCTCTAAATTACAAAATACTGTAGAACAAACTATATAAAAATCTATGTGCTCATCAAACCAATTGGTCAGTTGGCCAGGACCTCAATCCTGTGGTCTTGTTCACCCATAAACCATCTTTCCAATCAGCCTCCATGTTTCTAGTGTTTTTCTCCCCACTTGGAACTGAGCCAATGGATATTTCATCTAACACTCTTGAAAAAAGCACCTTTGAGACAACTATGACCCGGATGACTGAAGAATCCCCATAGGCTCCTATGCAGGGGTGGGATTCAAATTTCCTAACAACTTGTGGGTGTGGTCTAATTTGTGGGTGTGACTTGGTGGTTCTGTGGGCATGGTCTAATTTGTGGGTGTGGCCTGGTGGTCATGTGACTGAGTGGGCATGACCTGGTGGTCATGTGACTGGATAGGCATGGCCTAGTTGTCATGTGACTGGGTGGGCATGGCCTAGTGGTCACTTGACTGGGTGGATGTGGCCAACTCAATGTCACTCACGTCAAGGGGTGCCTCACCTGGCCCCTCTCCTCCCAGTCCAGCCATTCCTTGTCACACCCAGCCTCAACTTATTTACAATCCTGTAAAAATGTTGTTCACCTTTTTTTGACTTTATTATCTACATACTATAGATGTACTTTCATGGACCACTGAAAGGAGGAAATGGCTCACATGCTTTGCCCAAGAGAGTGATAGGCAACAGGCTTTTAGGGAGCTGCCAGAAAGAAGGTGGGGGCAATGTATTTTCCAAAGCACCAGAAGGCAAACAATGTATTTTCCAAAGCACCAGAAGGATGGAAACTGAACAGAGAGAGAAGCAATCTAAAAGTTAGAAGAAACTTCCTGACAATGAGAACAATTAACCAGGGGAATTGCTTGCCACCAGAAGTTCTGGGTGCTCCAACACTGGAAGTTTTACCAAAAGACTGGACAGCCATTTCTCTGAAATAGTATAGGGTTCCCCACAAGGTCCCTTCTGGCAACAGGCTGCCAGAAAGAGGGAGGGGCAATGTATTTTCCAAAGCACCAGAAGGCAAACAAGAAGCAATGGATGGAAACTGAACAAAGAGAGAAGCAAGCTAAGACTAAGGAGAAACTTCCTGACAGTGAGAACAATTAACCAGTGGAACTGCTTGCCACCAGAAGTTCTGGGTGTACCAACACTAGAGGTTTTTAAGAAAAGACTGGACAGCCACTTTTCTGAAATGGTATAGGGTTTCCCCCAAGACCCCTTCTAAGTGTTATTTTGTTGTTCTGACACCTTTCCCGGGACCTCTACTCGGAGTTTGGCATCCTCAGTTTTCCTGCCTGAGTAGGGGGTTGGATTAGAAGACCTCCAAAGTCCCTTTCAACTCTGTTAAACACACATGAATTTATGCTGTGGACTATAGAAATGTAAACCCTGAAAAATACCTGGGCAAAAAAAGGCAATAAAATCACTCTAGGTATAGATAATAGCACAGAGTTTTCTCTCTCTCTCCCTCTCCCTTCCTTCCTATTTCCTTCCCTCCCTCCCTCCCTCCCTCCCTCCCTCCTTATTTCTTTCTCTTTCTTTCTTTCTTTCTCTCCCTTCCTCTTTCTTTCTTGCTCTTTCTTTCATGCTTTCTTTTTTGCCCTTCCTTCCTTCCTTCCTTCCTTCCTTCCTTCCTTCCTTCCTTCCTTCCTTCCTTCCTTCCTTCCTTCCTTCCTTCCTTCCTTGTCTTTCTCTTTCTCACACATACACCACACTCTCTCTTTTGTGACACACACACACACCTGGTCTGGGATGAACTGATCCAGCAAGCTCCAGAGCAGCGGGTGGCGGAAGAACAAAGAAAGCAGCAGCCCCAGGACATCTACCTGCCCTCCCTTTTGGAGCACCACGGCGGCGGGGGTGGTGGGTGGCATTGGCGGGTGGGTGGTAGCACGGCTGTGAGAAGCAGCTCCAGGAGTTCCCTCCCTCCCTTTTGGGGCACCTCCACCACCCCTCTCAGCCCCAGTGCAGCAGAGAAATTGAATGGCTGTGGCATGCTCTGGCTGCTGCCATCACCACATCACCCAGTGCAGTGCTCTTCCCTGAGGGCCGCCTGTTCACCCATCTGCTGGCCAGACTGGCCCGGAAACAGCACCTTACCATGGCCTCCTCCCGCCTGGCCACCAGCTTCTTGACACAAGCAGAGGCTGCTAGTTGGAGCGAGGGAAACCATAGTGCTGGGCTCCAGTAGCGGTGAGTGCCAAGGGCATAACTAGAATTGGAATAAAAGGCTGTGCGGCTGTGGTGGAAAAAACTTGGCCAACGCCCGGCAGCTTGGATGAGAAGCGCAAGCAAGGCAGCAGGTGCTCTTGTGTCAAGAAGCTCTGGTTCTTTCTGCCAGAGATGTGCAGCCTCTTCCAATTCTAGCTATGCCCTTGGCACTTGCCACTGCGGGAGACCAGCACTGTGGTTCTCCTCATTCCACCAGGCCCAGGGAGGCTGGTTGAGGCCTGGGGAGGCTTGGTGAGGCCCGGGGATGGCTGGACAAGGCCTAGGGAGGCTTGGTGAGGCCCAGGGATGGCTGGGTGAAGCCCGGGTGGTGGTGGTGGGGAAAGGCGACTGGGGCTTGCACAGCCTCACTCACCTAGGGAGATCATCAGATCAGGAAGGGCCACATCAAAAGGCAAACAGCAATGGCTGGCTTGGGGGGTGGGCAAAAGCAGGCTGCAGGCATGTTGCACATGCACACAGTGTTGCGTATGTGCGATAGGGACTGACTGGGCAGGGAGCGGAGAAGTGGATGGAGAAGAGTGGGGCCAGCCAGAGGCCCGATTTACCGGTTCTCCAAACTATGGAGAATCATAACAACCACTTCTACCGAACCAGTCTGAACCGGTAGAATCCCACCCCTGCTCCTGTGCTCAGTGAACTGACAAAGCACCCTTTTCCATCCAGGAGAAGCAATCCTTAGATCCATTTGCACCACTTAAAGATATCACCTAGTCTCACCTCACAAGATATCCAAAGGAAATCATCCAGATTTAAGGAAAGATCACATGCCCCAAGAAAAGCAATAAAAAAATCAGACAGAGTGCCAAGCTTGCATGTTGCCTCTTGGAAGTATACCCCAAAGGTACACCCCAAGCAGTGTAAAAAGCTTTTCAAAAAGTCTCCAATAAAGTACAAGAAAAAAAAACCACTCCAGAATAGTGGTTCCAGCTAGTCTGGGTGTACTGCCAAGAACCATTAAGCTGTTACAATATAACAAGGGGAGAGGCAGTTTCTGAGGGCAATAAAGATAAGGATTAGACTAGAAACAACACAGAGGCAAGCACACCAGAATGTTTCTTTCCTGCCTTCCTGACAGGATTAGCCCTGTAAAGTGGGAAAAACAAAAGGCTGTTGGAAGGAGATTTCAATTGCTTAACTCTATTTTGAAGCCACAGCAATACAAAACATCTTCTTGCTCTCTGTATTTTCTTTAATAGTCCTCTGAAAGGAAAGTAATTCTAAATAGAAATTTTGAAGTTCTCATTAGTGATTTTTTTTTTTGTTAGTCTCCATGGAAACAAGACAAAGAAAAGCCTCCTAAGTGCCAAACCTATAATCTTTCAGATGAGTAAGCCGCTGAAAGGTTCAGTTGCCCAATGAAATGAAATTTACAGACATATTCAACATTAATTTACATTGTTTTAACTGAACCCATATTTTTATGACAATGTTCTCTAACAAGGTACCCCTATCCCCCCCGCACACCTGAGATGATTGCAGTAACTTGAATTTCTAGGCAGCATGGCATAAGAAATGTTCCTATAAAAAGAGGTTTTAGTTTTGTACTAATATCAAAAAGTAACGTCTCACATAAAAAATGGGAAGATCACATAGTCATTGCTAGTTATATTTTTCAATTTTGTGATAAACTAATCATTCCTTATTGATTTTATTCACAGGATAAAACAGCAAAGTTAGTTCCAGCTTTCTTTGTTTTGCTCTTAAAATGCCAACATTCAGCTGTTACTTTCCTCATCTAAAATAAAATGCATAAAAAGGAGTCTCTTATAAACTTCAAATAGATTATTTGACTGTCAGTCCTTGATAGCTGTTCTGTAATGTTCCTCTATAAATAGGAATGAATAGGTCTGGGAAAAAAAATCACACTATCCTAAATCCAAAATGTCAGAACGAGAAAATACAGTGAGGGGCTGGGGAAAATCTTCCTTGCATGGCAAACAGCCAGAGCAGAAATTAATACTCTTAAGAAGATGAACAACATTTATCTCACTTATCCAGACTGAATTCAAAATTATGTGATGAAACTAATATTGAAATGGGACCTTAGATAACTTCTGGAAAGAAAGTGTCACATTGATAACAGAAAAGCAAATTAAGAATTTGAAGCCTGAATGTAAATACTATTGCACTGAATTTACCAGTCTGTTTCTTGGCTGTGCTTCTGGTAATATTCTGAAAATATTCAGTATTTATTTATCAGTAAATGAATCAGAAGATTGGATAGTTCAGCATTTTTCACATGCAATTTTTCTTAAATAATTATCCATAAATTTGCTTTTTAAAAATGAACGTTTCAGACAAAGAAAAAAATAAATTATAAATTCAAAATAATTGCATAGTAAAATATTTATAAATAAAATTAGGGAAGAGACAATACATCACCATAGTTGACTTTAATAAAAAATTAATGCATTATTTCTAGTAGTCCAAAAAATGTTTCCTCATTATTAATTGGTATTAATTGATGTTGACGTTTTAGTTATCATTCAATTTAAATTTTTATTTGTGTGATTACACATAATCTTCTATGGTTTTGTGGTAAGAAATATCCCATCTGGTTCAGTTCCAAGTGGGGAGAAAGACACTGGAAACATAGAGGCTGATTGGAATGGTGGTTTATTGATGAAGCAGAATCACATGGTTTTGTGGTTCTGGGCAGCTGACAAAATAGAGTTGAGCGGGGGATATACCTTTGGGCTTTGTATTTGAGCTTCCTGTTCCTGTGCAAGAACATATATTCTATTGGCTGTTGTCAGTTTCCTAAGGGGTCATGTAGGCGTTATGTACTGGTCAAGCTAGCTCTATAGGCAAAAGAGGAAATGCAATCCTAGGTCACGGGTCTTCAAACTTGACAGCTTTAAGACTTGTAGACTTCAACTCCCAGAATTCCTCCTCCATCATGTTAGCTCAGGAATTCTGGGAGTTGAAGTCTACAAGTCTTAAAATTACTATGACTATCTAGATCAGTGGTTCCCAAAGTGGGCGGTACCGCCCCTGGGGGGCAATGGGATGCCTCAGGGGGGCAGTAAGAGGCAAGGGGGCTGGCAGGAGGGCGTTCGAGGTGCCGGCCCCGCAGGCTCACTGACTGCTAGCCACACAGCCCATTGACTGTTTCATTGCTCCGTAGCTGGCCCCTCGAATGCGCAGTGAACCTTGCCAAGCCTGGGGGAGAAGAGGTGGGAGGTGGTGGAAAAAGGGCACCTTAGCTTGCAGGCTGCCCTCTCTGGTGGAAGAGGCGGAGGCGTGCCAGAAGGCCCCAAAGCAAAACCCTCCCAACGCATACAGTGGAAGGCGTGGGTGGTCCAGCATTAGGGCCCCCTTCCCTGGAGGAGAATGAGGGAGTGCGCAGCATCTGCCCGGCTTCTGCCTCTCCAGCCAGCCGGGCTTGCACACAGGATGCAGGTGGGTGCAGCTGCGGCTCTCCAAGGCACATGGCTCAGTTCGGTTCGGCTCTATGTGGCCATCCCAGACCTAGGAACTAGCCTCCTTCTGCAGCCCGATTCTTCCAACCTAGCCCTGCGCTTGCTTGCTTGCTTGCTTGCTTACTTAGTTTCCAAGCGATTGTTCCCTCTGCCTCTGCCAGTCTGGGCTGCTTCCACACGCCTTTCTCCTCCTGGGCGGAGCATAAAGATGGGCGGAATGCTTCACTGAAGTTGGGAATCTCTGAGGGTATGCAGAGTACCTCCCCTTGCTTGGCCCATGGAAGTGGACCTTGGGTTGAAGCAAAGAGGGTGAGGTTGGCTGCATCGCTGCCCTAGGGAGGTTGGCATTGCAAAATTGGATGCCAAAGGGGGCTGGAGAAGGGGCTGCAGGGGGCTGGAGAAGGGGCAGCTGCAGGGGGCTGCAGAAGGGGCAGAGGGGCAGCTGCAGGGAGATGGAGAAGGGGCAGAGGGGCAGCTGCATTAAGGAGCAGGAAGATCTTAGCCATCGTTTATTCACTGACTAATCCGGAATCAAACAGCATGCTAAACTCTAAACCAGAATGGCTGGGTTGATATATTCAGCCCATGTTTCTCAACCTTGACAACTTGTGTGGACTTCAATTCCCACTCTGGCTTTGTTCTACTAACTTTCTCAAAGTGCCACTGCTGTCACATTCTTTCTTTCTTTCTGTCTGTCCGTCCATCCATCCATCCATCCATCCATCCATCCATCCATCCATCCATCCATCCATCCATCCAAAGGTCTGCCTGTCTGCCTGCCTTTCTGTCTACCTACCTATCTACCTACCTAACTACCAATATTGATCTATCTATCTATCTATCTATCTATCTATCTATCTATCTATCTATCCATATCCATCCATCCATCCATCCATCCATCCATCCATCCATCCAAAATGTCTGTCTGTCTGCCTGCCTACTTGCCTAACTACCTATCTACCAATATAGATCTACCTACCTACCTACTTATCTACCAATCTACCTACCTACCTATCCATACATTCATCCAAAAGGTCTGCCTGCCTGCCTATCTACCTATCTATCTACTAATCTATCTACCTACCTACCTATCTGTCTCTCTGTCTCTGTCTCTCTCTCTGTCTCTCTCTCTCTCCATCCATCCATGTTCGAAGCGCCAGCCCTGCAGACACATTGGGAAAGTAGAGCAAAGCCAGCCTGGGAGGGAGGGGGAGGGAGAGAGGGGGGGAGAGGGAGAGAGAGACCTGATGCATCAGATTGAAATGAGGCCTAGTTTAGACTGAGGCCCTTTTCCACATTGAAACATTTTTGCCAGCACATTGAAACATCTTTCGCTTCTATTAAAGGTTTTGTGGACAAAACATGGTCAAGACTATCAGGAAGCTCTCACATTTTGTTGAGGCTTTAAACAGGATCTATTGGACCAGATCTCCATTCTAAAAATTACTTTTCCCCAATGTATTAATTACAGTGCCAATTCTGAAGAAGGCAAAACCAAAATGTACTGGTAAATTACAAGGAGAACACACACACACACACTCCCTTGTAACCCTGCTGGAGCAGGTGATTGGACTAGAATAGATATCTCATTATCTTTCTCCTCCCTCCCTCCCTCCTTCTGTATTTCTTTTTCTTTCTGTCCCTTCCTTCCTTCCATCCCTCCCTCTTTCTTTGTCCCTTTTTCTTTCTTTCCCTTTTCTCTTTCTTTTCTTCCTTCTCTCTCTGTCTTTCTGTCTCTCTCTTTTCTTTATCTCTCTTTCCCTCTCTCATTCTCACCCCATTGACTTGACTTGCTTGGGGAGGTCCCTCCAGTGCAAGTGGGCTCAATGGAGTGGACCTGTAGGGCCGGCACCTAGGATGCGGCAGTGTCGGCATGTTTGAAAAGTAGAGCAAAGCCAGAGTTCGGTAATTTTTGCTGCAAAGAATCACAAAAGCTTCTGGGTTGTGCACAAGAAGGGACATTCGTCAATGCAATTCAGCAACATAAAATGAAGAGATACAAATAAAACAAATCAGCAAGAATCGGCAAAGCATCTCCGATTAGATTTTATTCACTGCTAGAATCTAATCAGAGTTTCTTTGCCAATTCTAGTGCAATGACCAGCAAGCCATGCCCAGCCAGCAAGCCACGCCCACTCAGTCACATGACCAGCAAGCCACACCTACCCAGTCATGTGACCAGCAAGCCACACCTTCAAATTAGTCCACGTCCACAGAAATTTGAATCACACCCCTGAGTGGGGGGCACCGAGGATGAGTTTGTAGCACTAAGGGGGCGGTGGATTGAAAAAGTTTGGGAACCACTGATCTAGATTCTTTTCTTCCTCTTTCAATAAGCTCTTTATCTCTTAAATGCTGACATCTGCTGTGGGCTATTAAGAAAAAGTAGGGCTGCTTTCTGCCTCTAAAAAACATGTTTCTCCATTTTTCCGTTTGGGGGAAATATAATATTCTGCCTTTTTAATATTTCCCAAAATATTTCATTATTCGGGGGCTTTCTACAGTTTGATTTATATTTTAATGTATTCCATTGTAGTCAGGCAATAAAAACTGGCACAATGTATCTTCACCAAGAACTAGTTTACCCTTTTTAAAAAATAACATATAAACAGTTAGTTTACTCTTGCAAATACTACATTTATCTAATTAACTTATTGCAAATAGCCAGACTTCTTAAAAGTAGAATATATTTTTTTTCAATCTACTTGGCTTAATGGATTTTATTAACTTTTCAAAAACCAGGTAGCTTAATGAAATGAGGGAAGAAAACTTATTTCCCAATTGTTTTTATTTTTAAATAATGAGCAAAGCACCATTTTGAAAATAGAAGATTCTCAAACTCTTCTCTGGGATATTCAAAATAGATATTTCAAAGAATGCTATAGAAATAATCACTATGCCAGAAAAATATGATTCCTTTTTTTTCATCAAGGAGTCAAATATCAAAGGTTATGGTAGCTGACCTCAATCTGCTTTTCATTTTCATTTCTGCTTAGTTTTAATGATTCAGTTCTGCAAAGAGTAGTGCTGAATTCAGAGTTACCTTATGTTTTAGGCCGATTCTTGTGAAATTCTATGGAAATCACTTTCCAGTCCAGAGTTCTGACATTCCCAATTATATCCAACTGACTACAATATGAGACAGAATGCTGTACTATACGAGCCTATGCATGGGGGGACTGCTGGGGGTTTGCAGGGGTTCAGGAGAGCCCCTAGCTAAGATTCTGTGCAGTTTGGGGAACCCACAAATCCTACTCCTGGCCGGCCCCGCCCACCGCACCTGGCCCCTTCCAGGAGTCCCCACCTGGCCAGTTTTGGATGCAGGTAAGTGCAGGGTGCATGCGGAGGCTTGGGGAGGGCCAAAATGGGCCTCCCGGAAGTTAGGGAAGCTCAGAAATGGGCCCATTTCCGGCTTCCAGAGACCCTCCAGAGGCTCAAGGAAAGCCTCTGGAGCCCAGGGAGAGCAAAAACACACCCACCATAGTGCAGAAGGCTGACTAGGCCATGCCCACCATGGCTACGCTCACCCAGCAACTGGGCAGAGAACCCTTTGCTAAAATTTTTGAAGCCCACCCCTGAGCCTATGATCTGATACAACATGGGTCATATTCTCAGAAATGCATCTTCACTTTAACTAATCTTAGGTTATGAAAATACTCAGGACCACCAGAGAACACTTTTAGCTAAGGCATTATCAAATATATTTATTTTGATCCTGATTGTTACTATCACACCAATGGGGTGCTAAAGTAGATAACTAAGTAATCTCAGATTTACACTAGAATTCTAAAACCACAATAAGTATTGACCCTTCATGAACGAAACTTTTCTACAAATACAGAATATATAATAAGAAATAACTAGAATAGAAATTAGAATTATAATTGCTTGAAAAAATAATATCCTGATATATGTTGGTGATTCTACTTGGATCACTGGAAATGAAATATAATCTCACTTCTTTTATTGGAGATGAAGGAATCTCTTATCGAAGATGAAAAAAAAGAAAATATAGAAGTTAGTCAATTGCTCAATATTTTAAAAATGTAAAATTATTCCAACTGGCAGCACAAGTCCAATGCAAATAGGTAGAGAAAGTGAGTAATAACACACACTCTTCCTAGGTTCAGAAATATACAGGAGTTGATGCTGAAGAAAGATGTTCAAAAATACTTTGCCTCCTCCGCCCCAACCCAAATCATTGTATACAAAATGAATAAAATCCAGACTGCTTACTGGAAATACTAATAAGGCAACAACTTATTTTTTTTAGCCACATAATCAGGGGTATCAGCAAGGAGGATCAGAAAAGATAATATCTCATAATGTGGTTATGCTAGCATTTTAACTTTTCTGATACGAAGCCCATGGATGCCCTTGCAAATCATTAATCTGAGAAAATGGGTTTATTCCCATGCTAATTTACAAAAAAAGACAATACCCACTGACCAACACAACCAACTTTCACATACTCCTTCAAAATATCCATCATCAGCTACTAAATAATTTACATTTATTTATGTATTTCCCCATTTAGTGATTCTAGACTGATGCTGGCACTATCAGATCAGTCTTAATACATGTGTAACATTCTGCAGCTGAAAGAGGTGAGGAAAACAATAATGTTCCTAAGAATGGTAACAATGCAGAACGTCATCAGAGGACACCTGCTATCTTGGGTAGACAGAACTAGAACATTTTTGAGGGGAGGGCTGGATTTTGTTGGAAATAACTTAATTTCTTAAACAGTTGTACACAAATATGCTAGAACCAGAAATCTGTAACCTTTTGTCAAGATTATTGCTTAATTTATGAACTAGAGAAAAGGAGGTTGGGAAAATTTTAAAAAAATCTACAAAGAAAAGGAATCTTTGTTTCTTCATTAAAAATAATGCTGTGCTATGACCAACAAGATGATATCAAAGCAGCATTTCACATTTTGAGTCATTGTAAACTCTATTCAGCAGAATTTCACAATGAAGAATTCTACAATAAAGGGCAATGGGCAATGAAGGAACTGCTAGCTCATTATTTCTACATTAAGTAATGGTTTTAAATTAATGTGAATAATTTAACCAGGCTTCATTAATACTATGTAAGTTTCATGGTACCCCTAGGATAAAGAAAGATTCAAGGGCTAATAATCTATTTTCTAAAATATAAAAATAATTTTTTATCTGAATCTATATCCAGTCTTATAGAGTTCTTGACATGCAATAAATAGAATTTTAAAGATTAATTCAGATAATGGTCTAATAAACATAATATTACAGCGTGGACATAACTTGATATCTTTATACTGGCAGTCTAATTTTCATTTTTCTAGATTTCAAACCTCTAGTTATGTTCAGAAGTTTCCTGCATCCAATTTCATTTTGAAGTTGATCTTCATTAGTAAATGGGACGAAAAGACAAAACTATGGCAAATATACCTGAAAGTAATGGAGTGTCCAGATTAATCACTAAATACATTTTGATATCATAACTTTGTCATGACTTTCTTTTCTGTTCTCCTGTTACCTGAAATTAAGCTTTACTTAATTTATTTTCCAATTCTATCTCTCCCTATCCTATTATTTCATGCAGTGCTCACTTATTTTCTCAACTTAGACTTTCATTTAAATGCTCACCAAGGAACTTCTTTATTGGTTGTGATTTGTAACTCAGAGCTCATTATATGAAAACATAATTTCCAACTTTACAGATGATGCCAAATTGAAGAGAATAAAAACAAATGAGGAATAATTAGGTGTTGCAGGCAGGTACAAAGGATTTAGATAATTTCATATTTATGGAATAGCAGATAGCAAATGCAGAGCTGAACAAATAAATTGAAAATAATTAGACTTACAATTGTTGGAAGAAATATCCTTCTGAGTTCAGTTCCAAGTGGGGAACAAGACATTGGATTCATGGAAGTTGCTTCAAAATAAGGTTTATTGATGGATCACATGCCTTGGAAATCTTGGCCAAAGAAAAAGGGGAGAGATGCTGAGAGCCCCTGGGTTTTATACCGTCTCTGGCTTTGAACTTCCTGGGGCACAGGAAGAGTATCCTGAATGGTTGCTGTAAGAGGTCATAGGTAGCTTTGTAGGTTGTGTGCTAAGTTTGGTTGAATCTTGCTGGGTGATGCAATGAAGGACAATTAAATGGCTCTGCTTGAAGGAGGTAGATCTTTGTTATGTAGAATAGGCTGGCCCAGTCCCTAATGGCCCATTAACAAAGGTAGGAGGGATGAGTTTCTGCCTCCCTTTTAGGGGAAATATTCTGCCCTTTTAATATTTCCTAAAACATTTCATTTTTCTAAGAGAGGGATGGGTTTTAACTTTCTACACAGTAAAGAATCACAAGCAAGAATCTACAATAATGGAAAGGAACTACTCAGTGGTGGTATTCAGCTGGTTCACACTGGTTCAGGTGAACCGGTAGCAAGGATTTGGCATGGGTTGCCGAACCAGTAGTAAGTTCTGGCTGGCCACGCCCCCGACCAATCACCCAATTGCCGCTGGCTCGCTTGACTCACTCACCCGAGGCTCACTCACCCTGCTGCCTGATGCTTGCCCTGCCCAGTCACTCCTCCCCTAATATGTGGCACACTGGGTCCTTGTGGCTTGCCTTTAACCTGCCTTCCCACGTGGTGTCTGCACCCCAATTGAGCAGCCCTGATCTGACTGCTCACAGGTAAGCCCGCGAGTCATGCTGCCCGCCCCCAGCCGTTCCCAGGACCTTGCTGACAAAAATATCATTGGAATATGGATATGTAACTATTGCTGTTCACAAACTATTCATGATTTAAAGTGTTCTGTCCCTAACCCCAAAAGCACAAACATATCACAACACTTTTCATTCTTTAGACATTGAGCATTAATTGAGCAGAATAATCTGTATCCAATCTAGTTCTTCAGATCTTCCAGTAGTGTATCCAACAGCACTCTAATTAAGTCCACACATTTTGCTAGTTGTTTTCTATTTCTTCCTTTTTCTCAGCATTATAGACTTCTTAATAGACAAGATCTTTATATAATGACTCCGAAGTATGATAATTTGAATGTGGTCATTTGTGCCTTAAGTGAGAACTGGATGTATTTGTTCTATTATCCATTTGTTCATTTTCTTGGCATTAAAAGAACTCTTCCCAATAGCAAAGTTCAAAAGTTCAATATTTTTCCTATCCTGCTTTTTCAAAGTCTTATTAGCTTGTACTTTAGTTCCAAGTGGCAAGAAGACACTGGAAACATGGAAACTGCTTGGAAGGATGATTTAATGGTGAAGCAGAACCACCAAGCATGTGTGATTCTGGGTAGATGACCACATGGAGTGGAGAATGAGATATATTTATACCCTCTCTTGAGCTTTGCAAGAAATGTATCCTATCAGTTGTCAAACTCCCAAGAGGCTATGCGAAGGTCCAGCTAACCTTGTAGGCTGCCTGTGTTCTGTATTAACATTCTTGAAGACTCGCCTTCTGATTGGTCCACCCGGACCGCAACGTGATTGGTTGACTGAACTCCTGTGATTGGAGCGCTGAGAATCTACCGCGATTGGCCGAGCCGATCGCGTGAGATTCAAAGCGCTGCCATTGGCCGCCAAGCCGCTGGCCGGCTGTATAAAGCCAAGTGGCTCGCAAGCCTTTTCTGTTCCTTTCTTAAACTTACAATAAAGAGCTGAATGTTCACTCCCGCGTCTCGCCTCTCAATGTGAACCGATCTACCCGATCTAACACTGGTGACGAGGATGGGATCATGAGGCGAGGAACCAACCAGCACATGGCAAACAGCGCGCAACGACCCACAAGATGGCCAGCAGCACCCCGCCACCCGCTCCATTCGACCCAGCCACTGAGGACTGGGAATCGTACACCGATTGCTTCCAGATGTTCCTGGAATGCAGCAATCTCAAGGATGCCAACGGGCAGAGGAAACGGGCCGTGTTCCTAACGCACTGTGGCCCCGCGGTATTCAAGATGGCCAAGGCGCTGGCCAAGCCCGCCGACGTAAAAGAAATGGACTGGGCTGACCTCGAGCCCATCTTGCGCCGCCATTATGTCCCTGCCGTGCCCATACTCATCCGTAGGCACGACTTCTACTGGCGAGATCAGCGCGAGGGCGAAACCATAGGCGATTTCGTGGCCCAGCTAAGGAACCTAGGGTGCCTATGCAGGTTTGCTGACCTGGACGAGGCGCTGCGTGACCGAGTCGTCCTTGGACTCAGAGACCCCGTACTGCAGAGCCGGCTGATGGCCAAGGGTGACATCTCCCTTGCCGACGCCCTTGCCAAGGCAACTGCAGCCAAGGCCACCTGCCAATCGGCAGCCCGGATGCGGCAGGCGAACACAACCGAACGGCTGCCAAACAACGAAGCAACCCCGACACCAGCGAAGCCCGGAGAAGCCAGCCGCCAAGAAACAACCACACATCATGGTGACATCGACCCTCAATCCGACACCGATGACGAGGAAGAGGAGATCCACCGGCTACAGGCTGAGCGCGACCGGCGGGACCGGAGGGGACGTAAGTCAGGATTCCATTGCACCGGCTGCGGCGGCGACCACCCCCGCTCCGAATGCCGTTTCCTCGACGCCATCTGCCGGCATTGCGAGAAGCGGGGCACATCGCCAAGGTGTGCCGGAACAAGAAAAACTACAGCCCACAATGACGAGGCAGCAGCCCCGACGACGAGACAGCACCCCCAGAAACCGAGACTGCCAAACCGAGAGCCGGTGGAGCCGCGACAGCCGCAGCGGACAACTCAGCGAAGCACAGTGGCGTGAAGAAACCCACCAGACGGTCGTCATCGGCCACTCACTGACCATGGACGCCCGAAAGGTACACGTGGAGGTGAGCATCGAGGACCAGCCCTGTGAGATGGAAGTGGACTCCGGGTCCTACCTCTCCATGGTCTCTTGGCGCACAATCAAGCACCTAGTACCAACCATCCGCCACCACGAGCTAGACGACCAAAAACTAATCCTGAAGGACTACCAGGGAAACCGCATCCCTGTGGCCGGCATCAGACATTTTAAAGTCACCTTCAAAAACCACACCGAGGTATTGCCACTCACAGTCGTAGACAAAGACAGCCCCAGCTTGCTTGGCCTGCAATGGTTCTCCCCGCTGGGAATAGAAGTGACGGGCATCCATCATACAGACGAGGCTGACTGGAAAGCGATGCTCGTGAGGGACTTCCAGGAGGTCTTCGATGACTCTCTAGGCAAGTACCGAGGGGCCCCTATCTCCTTCAACCTTAACCCTAATGTCGCCCCAATCTGCCTCAAACCACGGCGAGTGCCATTCGCACTCAAGCCGAAAATCGACAAGCAACTAGACAAGCTCATCGTGCAAGGGGTTTTAGAGCCAATCGACCATGCCCGCTGGGAAACGCCCATAGTCACCCCCATCAAACCTGATGGCTCCATAAGAATCTGCAGTGACTATAAGGCCACCCTCAACCACGCGCTACAGCAAAGCGCCTACCCCGTCCCAGTAGTACAGCACCTTCTGCACTCACTGGGGGGAGGCCGGGTCTTTGCAAAACTCGACCTGGCGCAAGCCTACCAGCAACTGCCGGTCGATGCTGAGACAGCCGAAGCACAAACGATTGTCACACACCGGGGGGCTTTCCGATGCAACCGACTCCAATTCGGAGTCAGCGTCGCCCCAGGAGTCTTCCAAAGTCTCATGGAAAGACTCCTACAGGGAATACAAGGAGTGGTCCCCTACTTTGATGACGTGCTGGTTGCAGCCGCCAACAAGGAACAATCGGAAACCCGTTTAAGGGCGGTGCTTAAAAAATTCAAAGACGCCGGCCTTAAAGTAAAAAAAAACAAATGCCAACTCTACACTGAGAGGGTTAAGTTTGAGCAATGAGAGGCTGAACCAGAGCATGAGTGCAACAGTACTTTATTTTACAAATAAAGGGCTGACCGTGCTTGCCAAGCCTGGAACTGGCTCGCAGCAATCAGCAACCGGTTGGACCCCGCAGCCTGCTTTTATAGCTGGCTGCTGGGGAGAACCAACCAATGGGAATGGGGGAATATTGCCCACACAAAGTGAGTGGACCTGAGTGAGAACTCCTTGAGTCCTCAGGACATAACACCGCTTCCCCCCAGATGCGAACATGCATAGTCCTTGAGGTAGACGGGGGGTTTGTGTTGGCGCCCGGAGCGGCGCAACTCGGGAACATTGTCTGTCTGTTCGGTATCAGTCTGTGACGGTTGAGCCGGCATAGTGTCGCCAACACTTTCTCTGGACTGGGCATCCTCGGAAACCACCGGGTTGGTTACTGGGGTCGAGCTCTCGTGGGTTGGATCAGGTTGGTCAACTCTCTGGGCGCTGTTGTCCGAGTTTGGGCTGACCGGAACGACCGCTGGCGCAGACTGGTCGCTGGGTGCGATGTGGCTGGGCGGCGGATGAGATGGTTCCCCTTCGACTGGAGACTCTGGATTCTTGTTTGCAAGGTTGCTGAGGCGCCTTCTGAGTTGGTCTATGTGTCTCCTCCAGATGCGACCATCCTCCAGCCTGACTCTATACGATCTCGGCCCGGTGACGGCGATGACCTCGCCCGAATCCAAAGTGGGTCCCCAGCGAAATTCCTTGCGAATATCGGCTCCTGTAACATAAAATGCCTAACCCCGAAGTGGAAGCGAGGGGAGAGTCAGGGCAGTATTGTGGGTGCAGTCTATCTAATACAGTCCTCAGGTGCCGGCCCATCAGAAGTTCCGCTGGGGACTTATTGGTGACTGCACAGGGGGTTGAGTGCTGGCTCATCAGGAACCGTGAGAGTTTGTGGTGCCAGTCATCTCTGCCAAACCTAGCGAGGGCCCTTTCAGCCAACCCATTACTCGCAGGGTGAAATGGGGCTGTGAAAATGTGGCGAATGCCTAGGTTGGCTGCAAAACGGCTGAATTCTACTGATGCGAACTGTGGGCCATTATCGGAGACCAAGGAGTCGGGTAGTCCATGTGTAACTAACAGGCGCGTTAACACGTTGGTGATTGCTAGTGTGGTGGTCGTGGATAGCTGTGCCACGTCTATCCATTTGGAATAAGCGTCCACGACCACTAGGAACATCTTTCCATGCACGGGCCGGCCAGATCGATATGGATTCTAGACCAAGGGGCGCTGGCGCTCTCCCATCTGGTAGGGGTGGCGATGGGGGAAGCAGGACGGGATTCCTGGCAAATGCTGCAGGAACTTACCCAATTGACAATGTCCTCGTCTAGACCCGGCCACCACACGTAGCTGCGTGCTAATGCCTTCATTCTCACAATGCCGGGGTGTCCCTCGTGCAACGCCTCCAGGACTCGGGTACGCAGCGAGGTCGGAATGACCACTCGAGTGCCCCACAGTAGACAACCCTGCAAACTGGACAGCTCCTGCATGCGAGTCTTAAAGGGTGCGAATTTGTTATCAACGTTGCCTCCCGGCCACCCCCTCCTCACCCAGTCGAGCACCTGGGCGAGCGTTTGGTCTGCCTTGGTTTTAGCGGCGATGTCAAGGGCGGTGATGGGCAGGTCCAACTGGGTGATTTCGAAAATGGCATTGACAGGAGCTGGGTCTTCAGCCGGAGCGGGTAAGGGGCAGCGACTGAGAGCGTCAGCGTGGGATAGAGTTTTGCCCGGGCGGTGAATAAGTTTGTATGAGTAGGCCGCTAGGAAAAGTGTCCACCTTGTCATCCTAGGGGAGAGGACTTGAGGTGTCTGTTTGTCGCCGGCCAGTAGGCCCAGGAGGGGCTTATGGTCGGTGACCAGTTCGAAGAAGTGGCCAAAAAGGAATTCGTGAAACTTTTTCACGGCTGCAACAGCTGCTAGGGCTTCCTTGTCTATTTGGCTGTAATTTCGCTCCGTGGCCGAGAGCGTCCTGGAGAAAAAGGCGATGGGGGCCTCGGCGCCATTGGCGAGTCGGTGACTAAGGACCGCCCCAATTCCAAAAGGGGATGCGTCTGCTGCCAGTACTAAAGGAAGGTTGGGGTCGAATTGGATGAGCACTGCCTCTGACGTAAGTAGTGATTTGACGGCGTTAAACGCCTGGTCTTCTTTGTGCCCCCAGTGCCACGGTGACTTTTTGTCTAGTAATCTGTGTAGGGGTTCGGCTACTGAGGCTTTATGGGGCAAGAAGGATGCATAAAAGTTTAGCAGCCCCAAGAAAGCTTGTAGGTCCGTTTTGGAGGTCGGTGTGGGAGCTTCGTGGATCGCCCTAACCTTGGACTCCAGGGGGTGAATGCCAGAGGCATCAATTTTATAACCCAGAAAGTCCACCTGTCTAGTGGCAATGGCGCATTTTTCTTTTTTTAACTTGAGGCCATGCTGTCTGAACCTCTCTAACACTGCTCGCACTCTCTGGAAGAGTTGGGGTCTGTCCCTGGCCAAGACCAAGATGTCGTCAAGTAGGGTACTACACCAGGAGGCCCTGTAAAATCCGCTCCATGAGGGACTGAAAAATACCCGGGGCAACACTTACGCCAAATTGGAGACGCTTGCATCGGAAGGCACCCTGTGAGTGACGATGGTCTGAAGTTCCGCTGTTTGGTTATCAACTGGGAACTGCTGATATGCTTGAGACATGTCCAATTTAGCAAAAATACTGCCCGGTTCGAATGTGTGCAATAAGTGCTGAATGACGGGCACAGGGTAGGCGCTAACTTGTAAATATTTATTGATTGTTGTCTTGTAGTCCGAGCAAATTCTCAGGCTACCATCTTTTTGAGGGTGTGACAATGGGCGTCTCCCACTTGGCGAAATCTGTTGGCTCAATGACCCCTTGTTTTAGTAGTTTATCCAATTCAGCATCTAGTTTTGGTCGAATAGCAAATGGAACTCTACGTGGTTTTAATCTGATTGGAACTGCCTGGGGTCAACGGTGAACAGATGGGGTTCCATTATAACACCCCAGCTCCTCACTGAACACATCTGCGTAGTCAGCGAATAAGGAGTCAGTGTCTGAGGTTGAGACAGCATGGACTCCTGTTAACCCTAGGCCGAGGTGGGGAAACCAATCGAGCCCCAATAAGGTGGGTAGATTGCCGTTAACTACCACTAGAGGTAGGTGGCCTTTAAAAGCTCTAAAACTGACAAAGAACTTGCCTCTGCCGATCACGGGAATGGCCTTCCCCTGGTAGTCCTTCAGACCGAACTGGCATCTCTGAAGCCGGGTAGTAGATAGGCTGGGGTGGAGTCTCTTGAGGGTGTTCCACGAGATTATTGAGAGCGCTGACCCTGTGTCAACCTCCATGTGGCACGGTTTACCTTCTAGGGAAACGGAGAGAGAAATTTTACTAACAGTGTGGCAAGTACGCCTGGCAAGGCGGTGCGTGCGACAGTTTAATACTTGCCTCTGTGGTCCCGAGTGCGAGGACGGGGGTCTGTGTGCAGCGCTTTGGGGGCTTGGCAGACTCTCGCAATGTGCCCCTCTTATGGCAGTTGTTGCAAACGGCTCCTTTAAACTTGCAGGTGGCCCTTTGATGTGATCCCCACAGGCTAGGCACAATGTGATGTGCTTGGGTGGACCGGTGTATTCTTGTTTGGCCCCTACCTGCGACCGTCTGTCATTGGTGAGGCGGTGGACGCTGTTCTCATCGTTGTGGGTTTCCTCCGCTTCCACCTCTTCGGAATGGACTTGGCACTTGGGCCCTGAATTTCAGTGGCTGAGTTCGTTGCTAGCTCGGCTGCTAGGGCCTCCTCTACCGCTTGCGCGAGGTTGAGGTCTTTTTTGCTAGCAGACGCCTCTGTAGGTTGAGATCCTTGACCCCACAAACTAATTGATCGAGGAGCATGTCCTCCAGGTATGTTCCAAACCCGCAGTGCAGGGCTGCTGTTCTGAGGGCGGCCATATATTGATTGATGGTCTCCTTACTTGATTGCTCCCTCATACGGAACGTGAACCTCCTGGCGATTTGTGAAGGCCTGGGAGCGTAGTGGTTAGTGAGGATCTCAAGCAACTCGGACCACGGAACGTTTTCAATTCTCTCAGCGCTACGAGTGCTGCGGCGGTATCGTAAACGGTGGCTCCGCAGTAGATTAGGAAATAGGATTTTTTCCGATGCTCTCCCGCATCCGCCAGGCCGACCGCATCGATGTAATGATTGAAACGGTTCTTATACGATTCCCACTTCTCTTCGTCTGGTTTAAACGCCGGGAATACTGGATTGGAACTCATGGTGCTGGAACGGCTGGGCTACCTGCGGAAAAAATCTCTCTGGGACTACGAGCGCTCGTGAGTTACTAGTGATATCAGCTCTGGAGAGGTTTTTGCTACCCTCTCTTTCTCTCTCTGGGTTACCACGTTGGCTGCTAACCGTTGGAGGTGTCTTGATTCGCGCCAAAAAAGTGGGCGTTAGTGACTCTCTACAGCGCTGTGCTGTGATTCCTACTGGCTCGAAATTCAAATGACACCCGTTTGAATTTCGCGCCAAATGCAGAGCGGCTGCGGCTCGCAGCGCTTCACTTTCCCCATAGCGGGCTAACAAGCGGCTACAGACGCTTCTAACTTTTTGAATCAGACCGCTTTCTCTGGCTGCGGATCTGCGTTTGCTCTTTTTGATCGCTCGTTTTGTTGGCTGACCGCTCTCTCTCTGGCTGCGGATCAGCGTTTCCCTTATCGCCAGCCGATCGCTCTCTCTGGGCTGCGGATCGGTGGCTAGTGACTCAGCGGTTGCAAGGTGCATCTGGTAGCCATCCCATCCTCGTCGCCAGTGTTAAGTTTGAGCAATGAGAGGCTGAACCAGAGCATGAGTGCAACAGTACTTTATTTTACAAATAAAGGGCTGACCGTGCTTGCCAAGCCTGGAACTGGCTCGCAGCAATCAGCAACCGGTTGGACCCTGCAGCCTGCTTTTATAGCTGGCTGCTGGGGAGAACCAACCAATGGGAATGGGGGAATATCGCCCACACAAAGTGAGTGGACCTGAGTGAGAACTCCTTGAGTCCTCAGGACATAACAGGTACCTCCTAGACCGGCACGGAATACACCCAACCGGAAAGAAACTCAGAGCCATCAAGGAAGCCCCCACACCAACAAACAAGGCGGAACTACAGGCGTTCTTGGGACTGCTTAACTTTTACAATGTTTTCCTACCCCAGAAGGCGACTGTGGCGGAACCCCTGCACCGGCTACTCGATAAAGCAGCCACCTGGAGCTGGGGGAAGCGGGAGGAGACTGCATTCCAACAGACAAAAAACCTGCTAACATCAGACGCAGTCCTGATCCAGTATAGTGAGACCCTGCCGCTAACGGTGACATGCGACGCGTCGCCTTTCAGCATTGGAGCAGTCCTCAGCCACACCCTACCCAACGGGAAGGAAGCACCCATCGCCTTCTTTTCAAGAACGCTGGCCAGACCGGAGAGAAATTACAGCCAGCTGGACAAAGAAGCCTTCGCCATCGTCTCCAGAGTGAAAAGGTTCCACGAGTACCTTTACGATAGGACCTTTTCAATCATTATGGACCACAAACCCTTACTCGGAATACTCGCAGGGAACAAGGCCACCCCAAACATCCTGTCACCCCGGATGACAAGGTGGTCCGAGTTCCTTGCCGCTTACTCGTATGAACTGTCACACCAGCCCGGCAAGAATATCCCGCACGCAGACGCACTAAGCCGGTCACCCCTACCAGACTTAGACAATGACCCAGCGCCCACAACAACGACCCTGCAAATAGAGACTCTACCCAGCCCGCTCTTAACCGCGCCAGACATTGCCCGAGAAACAAAGACAAACGGCTGGTGCGGGTATTAAGCTGGGTAGAGCGGGGGTGTCTGGAAAATGAGGGCAGCGAACAGTTCAAAGCCTTCCGGAACCGGCAAACCGAGCTGTTCACACAAAAAGGGTGCATACTCTGGGGAGACCGGGTAGTTATACCAGAAACACTACAGAAAAGAGTGCTGGCAATGCTACACGAGGGGCACCTGGGCGTCGTCAAGACGAAAGCCCTGGCCAGAAGTTACGCTTGGTGGCCAGGGATGGACAAGCAAATTGAGACATGGGTCACTGGGTGCAACAGGTGCCAAGAGACGAGATCCACCACCCCCTGCCACTCCAGTCCTGGAATGGGAAACCCCCAGAGGACCGTGGTCGCGAATACACATAGACTTCGCCGGGCCGACCAAGGGGCATGCATTCCTCATCACCGTGGACGCCTACTCCAACTGGCTGGAGGTTAGCACCATAAGGACAACAACAACAGAAGCGGTCATCGATAAGCTTAACAGACTCTTTGTGACACATGGGTTGCCAAATGTCTTAGTGTCGGATAACGGCCCGCAGTTCACGGCACTGACATTTGAAAGATACCTGGCCGAACGGGGCATCAGACATGCCCTAACCTCGACGGCTCACCCGGCGGCAAATGGACGGGCAGAACGGATGGTCCAATACACAAAGAAAACCATCCAGAAAATTGAAACCGGTGACATCCAAGAAAAGATAAACAGAATGCTACTCATACAGCACATTACGCCCAGCACGACCACGAACAAAAGCCCAGCAGAACTACTGATGGGCAGGAAATTGAGGTCCCCGCTGGACCGGCTACACCCCACCTACAACCCGGAGAAACCCCCAGATTCCTCCAGCCGGCACCGGGCATTCAACATCGGGGACACCGTCTACACAAAGAATTTCACGGGAGACCCACTCTGGGTACCTGCGCAAATAACACAGGTAACTGGCCCCCGGTCATACTCCAAACAACGGATGGAAGGAGCTGGAAGTGGCACATCGACCAGCTATGGTCCAGGCTAGCCACCAACACCCCCGACGCCTCAACAACAACAACCACAGAAAGCAGAGAGGGAGGGGGAACCACAACAACCAAGCAGGGGAACGACAAAAGGCCAGAAACGCCAGCGGTACACCGCCAAACGCAAGCTGAACACCCCCCACCAAAAGATAGCAACGTCCAAATAAACCAACCATATTCACCAGCAGACCTCGAGCTGTCGCAGACGGGAGCTTCACCTGGAAGGTACAGCCAAGCCAGCTCAACCAGCCCAGAAAGACCAGGCGGGAGCAGCAGGAACTGCAGCTCGACCGACCCAGGTAGTCCGGGCGGGAGCTGCAGCGGCAGGCCCGGCTCACCCTTCCAGGCGGTTCCAGTGAAAGGGTTGAGAGCGACGCGGAGCCCGTCCGAACCAGCCGACGATCACACACAGACTGAGCCGCGCAGGTCAACTAGGCAGGTACGCAGCACCGCCTACCTGCATGACTACGTCACCACGCTGCGTCGGACGAAACCATGAGGGGAGGGGTGTTCTGTATTAACATTCTTGAAGACTCGCCTTCTGATTGGTCCACCCGGACCGCAACGTGATTGGTTGACTGAACTACTGTGATTGGAGCACTGAGAATCTACCGTGATTGGCCGAGCCGATCGCGGGAGATTCAAAGCGCTGCCATTGGCCGCCGAGCCGCCGGCCGGCTGTATAAAGCCAAGCGGCTCGCAAGCCTTTTCTGTTCCTTTCTTAAACTTACAATAAAGAGCTGAATGTTCACTCCCGCGTCTCGCCTCTCAATGTGAACCGATCTACCCGATCTAACAGCCTGTATCCCAGGCTTGGTTGAATCTTGCCAGGTGATGATGTAATGAAGAGGCTTGTGTTATGAAAGGGTATTGGGCAATTCCTATTATGGCTTAATGGCTTTGTCCTGGCTTGGATCTTGAGTGAGGGCTAATCCTATCACTCTGGAGCCTTTTGTCTTGTAGATAGGATGGCCCAGTCTTTCTGGGGCTATTAACAATGGTGGGGGCTCCTTTCCAAGAGCAAGTTTCTCCTTTTCTCATCCAGGGAGGTATAATATTCTGCCTTTTTAATATTTCCTAGAATATTTCATTCTTCTAGGAGAGGGATTGGGTGCTAACTTTCTACAGTCTGAACATCTTTTTCAGAATCTTCATCACTAGGCTGCCAAGCCCTAGTTTCCTAACTTGTATTTCTTGATGTGTTTCTTTAATGTTAATAGTCAAATCAGACACACACCCATTTCAATATCTTCATTATCAGGTCTAAGGCTGGTTTCTCTATCTGTTGTCAAGATCTAGTTTTTCTTTATATTTAATCTTATTTTATAGATCAAATTTTATGGCCACTGGACTCTTGAACATCTCTAAGTGGCTTATAATTAAAAAACAAACAAACACAACTGACCAGAAGAAAAATATAATTGACCAGAAGAAGAAAACATCAAACGTATACTGACCAGAAAAAAACCAAATCAAAACAAAGAGGACTCCACAATATCTATCCCAAAAGTCTTGAGAGAACAGCCAGGTATTTAATGATTTCCTAAATAACAGTAAGAATATTACAATAATCCACATGGGGGAGATCAGTCTCATTTTTCATATTGCTTTTTGCTTTCATTTCCAGAGCTTGCCAATAATTTGTGTTAGAATTTATTGCAGAAATCAAATCCAGAAAGCACACACAGATGACTGATTCAGCAGGATTCATTAATTCCTTTATATACATAATAACATATGAGTAAATTGTACAATACCAATAGTAGATTCTTTCAATGTGGTAGTAGTTACCAGCAAAACATAAGCAGCTTCAGAGCTCAGCACAGCACAAAGAGCTGCAGGGCTGAAGAGCAGATTAGTTTCAGTTCTCAGCACAGCACACAGAGCTGCAGGGTCACGCCCAGGATCCTTCAGTTTCAGTTTCTAATTTAGATCTCATTGGCTGAACATGTTACCATGTTTCTGCCAGTTCATGAATATTCTGACACTCCTCCCTTCATGACTGGAAGAGACATAAATCTGCTTCTATTTTTTTATTCTGTCACCTGTTGCCATTTTATTGCAAGCAGCATTATCCTCTAACACCATTACAGCTTCATTTACTTTTATATTTAAATCCTGTAACAGCTGTATGTACCAAGTTATCTCTGAACAGAGTTCAGACAAAGCAATAAAGTCTGCCTCTGCAGTAGAAATGGCTACAGTTGTTTGACTTCCAACCAACTAAGCCTCCTCCAAACAATACTACAATCCCAGAATTGGACTTTCTGGTTCTTACATTATTTGCATCATTACTATCAACATAGCATTTCAATTTTAATTCTTCAGAGACCTATATTTGAACACCCAAATTCACAGTTCCCTTCAAATACCTAAGAAACCTTTTTACACCCATCCAAAACCCTTGGGCCACTAACGTTGCTTGATATTGTACCTCATTATTGGGCAGTACCTTTTTCTTGTATATGCACTTGCATCCTATAGCTTTACTCTCTGTGGCAAAGTCATAGATGTGAACACTTCAAGTTCTCCCATGGATTTCATTTCCATGTCCGTGGCTTCTTTCCACTTTACTTGTTCAATTTTAGGTAATGCCAATACTTCCTTATATTTCTTTGGCTCATACCATACATTACACACTTTAACTTTATTAGCAGAATACTTGTCAGGTGGAATCCTTTTTTCTATTGCTCTCACCTGTGTGGCATTGACTGCTCCTGTGCCTCAACCCTCTCTTGATTTGTACCTTTTCAGCTTCACCTCCCTGAATGCTGACACTGCCACTGAGTTTCTGTCACTAAGTGGATCACCATCACTAAGTGAATCATTCCAGAAATTTGCATCAATTCTGTTCCAATTTTGCTCTGCAAAGCTAGCAGACCTTGAAATTATTATTCTTTTGCTCCCATCGCTAAAGAGATAGCTCTTGGAGTCTGGCTCATAACTCATAAGCCTGAGCTTTCTAGCCTTTGGTTGTCCCTTTCTTCTAATTGCTTTTGGAATATGCACTCATGCATCCAAAAACCCTTAAATGTGCCAGAGATGATTTTCTCCCATATAGCACTGCCTATGGAGTACCATTAATAGAGGAACTCCACGGCCTATTAATTAAATAATTAGCAGTCAACATGGCTTCACCCCAATATTACCTGCTCAGTCCAGTGTCCTCCAGCAGTGAGTCCTTCATGGTTTGTAAGACTTAATTTTGCCTCTCAGCAACACCATTCTCAGTTGCTGTGTAAGGATTTGTGCATCTGTGTTTTATTCCTAACTGTCCCAATCACTATTGAAAACTTGTTGACATGAATTCTGAACCTTTGTCAGTTTGTATCTGACATACCTGTTGTTTATACCTTTTTTCTATGAAGCTTACCGATTGGTTAAATTTCTGTAGCACCTCTATTTTATCGTTCAGTAAATAGCAGACCCCAAACTTGCTGTAATCATCTACAATGACCAGCACATATTTTGCTCCTCCCAAACAGGCATTGGCCTAACCAAATCTGCATATACCAGCTCTAGAACTATTGTTGTCTGTCTTGTGCTACTCTTGCTCACTGGGAATGCCTTCGACTTTGATGTTTTGCATACTGCACAATCCAAATATGCTTTACATCCCTTTAAATTCAATCCTTTTGCAAACTGGTCCATCTTTTGCAAAATGCGGAAACTTTCTGTGCAAGAGATGAACACATGAATTGTGCTGTGCCACATTTCCAAATGTTTGTGCACATTGAACCATTTGTCCATGCAACACATAAAGGTTATCTTGCTTTATGCCCTTTGCACATACTTTCCCATATGTAGTCTCAAATCCTTGCTTGTCTAAACTAAAGACACTCAGCAAGGTATGGCACACACAAAATGTCATTAAACCTTGTTTCCAGATATGGAATTTGCACACTGCCTCTTCCAATGACTTTAGCCTTCTGGCCATTTACCAAGGTTACTACATCTCCAGCAGCTGGTTCCATCCTGTAAAACAATTTAGAATTATTAACAATTTTTTGACTAGCCCCACTGTCTATTAACCATTGATCTCTGCTACTACACTAGCTAACTTTTGCAACAGCAGCCTGTCCATCAATTGATTTCTTCCATGTAAATCATTTTTGTTTTGCTAATAATTTCTTCCTTTCAAAAAGTTTTTTCTTTGCAAACAGCCCCTTTTTAGGTGTGTCTTTTCTCCACAGATAAAGCACCGCTTCTGTTGCTGAGCTGTAATCTGATCTCTTCTGCTGCTCTGGTCTTTGGAAATAGCCAGTCTGTGGAATTTTCCATTCTGCTCCTTGGGCCCCCTCCTCAGGAAGTTCTCCTTATGGCTTCTAAACTGGTGCTTCTGCTCCTCAGCAATTAAACAAGTTTTAATGCCATTCCTGCTCTGGTTTGCGTTCAAATACTGAAGAAACAATGTCCCACGATTCATTTAGACTGTTTAACACTAACAACACTTTCTGAGATTCAGGAAACTGCATCCCACGCTGTTCTAACTCCACAAAGTTTGCATATGTACAAAATGCTGCTCCACAGATTCTCCTGGTTGCAAATGGGCTCTGTATAACGTTCTTGATAATTGCACAATATTGCATGCAGACACACTCACATGCACACTTCTTAATTTCAGCCAGACTTCCTTTGCAGTCTTTAAATCAGCTACATTGATTTAATCAGCTACATTTAAAGTTCATCTTCTAAACTCAAGATGATATAAGCCATTGCTTTATCATGCTGCTTCTGATCTGCAGCAACTAATGGCGCTTGGGGTGGATTTTCAACAATATTCCACAGCTCTTTTGTTTTCAGGAAACTGATTCATCAGGATTCATTAACTTCTTTATATACATAATAACATATGAGTAAATTTACAATACCAATAGTAGATTATTTCAATGTGGTAGTAGTTACCAGCAAAACATAAGCAGCTTCAGAGCTCAGAGCACATTAGATTCAGTTCTCAGCACAGCACACAGAGCCGCAGGGCCATGCCCAGGATCCTTCAGTTTCAGTTTCTAATTCAGGTCTCATTGGCTGACCTTGTTACCATATCTCTGCCAGTTCATGAATATTCTGACAATTTGCATATTCAGCTATCAGAATAGTGTCAACAACACAATGCAGGTTGTTGGTGCTTCTTACTCCAGTTTTAAAACTAGGCTCATTTTCTTCCAATCCAGCTTCTTGTAATATATATTCAACATATAGATTGAAGAGGAGAATATATAAGCCTTGTCTCATTCTTACCAACCTGGAGCCAGTTGGTTTTTGCCATATTTAATATTGTGATTTTCTGACATGTAAATAAGTTTCTCTTGAGGACGATGAGATAGTCTGGGATTCCCTTTTTCTAAGCACATTCCATAGCTTGCCATGGTCAACACAATCAAAGGTCTTTGTGTAATCAATGATTACAGATTACAGATTATCAGAGGAGCACATATGGATTTCTTTTTTGTATTATTTCACTTTCTCAGATATTTAACTTGTATAAACAGTACTATCTCTGTTTCCTTGACCTTTTCTAAGAGACGATCCTGGATTAACCATAAAGCAATTTAAACATGTTCTTCTGAGTCATGGAAGGTAATGGAGGAACCACAGAGTTTTTTCTGTTAGTTATTATGCTCTTAACTCTTCACTGCTACATTCAACTTTAGTTGATTGTTTTTGTAACTGTCCTTATTTCCCTGTTCAGGTTTAATCTGCATTGTTTAAAATATCTTCTTTGGCATGGTAATTGATTAAAGGTCTTATTTTGCATTTTTGGGAGAGTGATTGAAATAGTCTTCAATAAATTTTGCATTTCCCCCTTATAATAGTTTTATTAAAATCAATGTTTCCTGTGCCCATAGTTATAAGTAAGTAATATGCTTAGATTGCTTAGTGTTAAATAATTAATGTTTTAAAAGTTTATATTTAATATAATGGTGGATCTGGCCAGGCAGAAAACTGAATATTTAATCTCTTATTTCACCTTTAGCATTTACTGAGTTTTAATATCATGTTAGTTAAGCACTGGAAGGGCCAAGGGGCACCACTGTATCAGTGGTGGGATTCAATCTTTTTTACTACTGGTTCTGTGGGCGTGGCTTGGTGGGAGTGGCAGGGGAACGATACTGTAAAATCTCCAGTCAGAGGTGGTATTTGCCGGTTCTCTGAACTACTCAAAATTTCTGCTACCGGTTTTATGGAACTGGTCAGAACTTGCTGAATACCACCTCTGCACTGTATGCTTAGAGCATCAGTTGTCATATTACAGCCCTGAATAGGGAACAAACAATAATCCTGAGTATAAACCAATATATAATTGTGGTTTTGGCTAGTTTCATAAAGCCTCAGCTTCTCCTGGAAGACACATTCTAGTTATTGATGCAGATGGACAGATTTTCACTGAATCAGGACTTTAATATTTAATTGGAACTCCTGCCTACATTTCAGAACACTGGTCTTGTTTGCTCTGCTAAAATAAAGCTGTTAGTTGTTGTGTACAAAAGGAAACAACATTTCTGCCATCATGTAAAAGAAGTTACATCATCAAGCAATAATTTGAGCACATCTTCAGTAAAGGTATCAGCATTCCAAGTAATGCACCCATAGAAAGCAGAACTCTGAGGCAGGTAGACTCCTCAAGGAATTATTTATTGGATACATCATATTGGCACAACTAATGAAAACCAGCTCTGAAAATTCCCGCGGTTTTCACCAGATTAAAAAGTGAAAGTTTCCCCTTCCCCCAAGTCATCAATCACATCATCCAATAGAAGTGCTGGCTGGTTGCTTGGTTATTCCACTCCTCCTCTTTCTAGCCACCAGTTGGAATGTCCTTGATTCCCACTGGAAACCTTTTTGTTTTGACTACAAACCCCCAGCTATCAATTTTCTCCCTCCCTGTCCCCCCTTCTTCCTTGTGGCTACCCTGAAGCCTCAAAGATGGCTTCAGCCAGGTTCACTTCAGGATTGACAAAAGGCTTCAGTGCAAAACTGAACCTGTGATGAGTCTATAGTGGTGCAGGAGTAAGACCAGAACTTTTGGACAAAATTGGAACAAAGCAGGAAGCACAGCACAATTTCTATTTCATTTTATACCTTCCTGGCATATTAGATAATATGGAGGGAAAGGGACAAATGTTTTAAGTCTTAACATTCCCCAGAAAATCCCCAGTTGCTTCACAGACTATCTTAGAAGGAGGGGACAATATTTTAAAATAGTAGATTAGATAAATTATTTCCTTAAGTTATACAGGTAGTCCTTGACTTACAAAAGATCTTTTAGTGATCGTTCAAAGTTACAACGGCACTGAAAAATGTGACATTTTTCATATTTCCGACCTTTGCGGCATCCTCATGATCATGTCATCAACATTCAAATGCTTGGCAACTTGATCATCTAAATATGATCATATAAATGGGGAGACACCACAGCAGTGGTGGGATTCAAAACATTTTACTACCAGTTCTGTGAGCGTGGCTTGGTGGGCATGGTGTGGCTTGGTGGGCGTGGCAGGGAAAGGATACTGCAAAATCTCCATTCCCTCCCCACTTCTGAGGGAAAGTTACTGCAAAATCCCATTCCCTCCCCACCCCATTTAATTTGCTTTCCATTCTCCTGTGCAGGGCAACAAAAGAAGACCCAGCCAATCAGCTGGAACTCAGGAGGCAGAGAATAGATGGGAGCAATGTCAGTCAGAGGTCGTATTTGCTGGTTCTCCGAACTACTCAAAATTTCGGTTCTCTACCGGTTCTCTAGAACTGATCAGAACCTGCTGAATACCACCTCTGCACCACAGCATCTCTGCAGTGTAAAACAGTTCCAAATAGTTGCTATTGGTTACTTCCTGAGGCATTTATTGAGCTAATATTAATACAAATGCACTCCTGAACTAAACAATACAGGGTAACATGGTTAAAACATTTTAAAATACAATTTTAAAAAATGGAAGTAGGACTGCAGTTAACTGTGGAAACAACTAGAATTATCCAGCTACTCTAGGAGATTAGTAATTAAATGCTGTTCTGAATGCTGAATGTGGCAAAGAAAGCTGCTCACAGTGGAAAATCAATAGGCATAAGAATTTTGAGATCGTAGTAGAATTATACAATTTCTTTCAAAATTATGCTATTTTTACTGGCACTGTAGCATTAATACTATTTAGTTCTCAGTATATCCCAGCTTGCTAGTTCTCTACCTTCACCTTCTTAAAGACCAGGAGCTTTTTGCCTCCTAATAAGCAATAGAAGCACAATACATTTTAGGAATATAATTTTGTAGTTTAATTCCATTTTCATAGCAATGTCAAAGTGTACCAATAAACATACAACAGGAATAAAAGAACATGTAAAAAAAAACCTAGCATACAAAAGCAAATTTCAATTTAATGTTACATTCCCAGACCACAAAATTGACAGTTCTTTGTGGAAGACATAGACTCAAAAATGATCACAAGCTTTATTTTACAGAATTTAAAACAGAAAGGATTCCTCATAAACCTTATGGGAAAGGAAGAATAAATGAAAGAAAAAGGTATAAGATTTTACAACAGAAAAAGATACCTAATTAATTGGGGTTTTTTCTGTCTGAATCTGGAAATAATCGTCTAGTGAAGCTAATTATTTAACTCTCCTTGCAGCAGAATGCTATTGGGAAAATTATGATAATATTTCCACAATTCATTTAATTTTATAGTATTCAGATTTGAACACAAAATCTTCTGCATTTTCCCTTGGAGCAAAAGAAAGCCCTTTCTATTGTAAAAAGTTAGCACCCACCCCTCTCCTAGAAGAATGAAATATTCTAGGAAATATTAAAAAGGCAAAATATTATTTTTGGATGATAAAAGAAGAAATATGTTTTTATAGACATAGCCCTCAGGACATGATAGGATTAGCCCCCTACCCATCTCACCAGATGGCACCTGGGAAGATTACATCATCCAGCAAGATTCAACCAAGCCTGGGACTCAAGGCAACCTACAAAGTTACCCCTGCATGGTCCCATGGGAGTCTGACAACCAATCAGATTGCATTTCTTACCACAGGAACAGGAAGCAAGTTCAAAGCCCAACAGAGGGTATAAATCTCTCTCCCTCTCTCACCCATGTGCTCATTTTTTGCTCAGGACCTCAAAAAATGTGGCCCTGTCCACCATTAAACAATCCTTCCAAGCAGTCTCCGTGTTTCCAGTGTATTTCTTACCACTTGGAACTGAACCCAGATGGACATTTCTTCCAACACTAGTAAAATCTTCCCTGTGTGTTTATTCTGATTTTCCTCTGGACTGGAGCAAAATCATCTGGTGGCAAGCCTTAAGTAACAATCCCATGCTTATTTTACCCTGGGCGTGGCCACCCACTATTTAATTTTTCCACTTTCCCAAACTGTACACTTCTCTCTCTCTCTCTCTCTCTCTCTCTCTCACACACACACACACACACACACACACACACACAGGTCCATGATAAAATTGTCTTCCATGAAACCAGTCCCTGGTACCAAAAAGGTTGGTGACCTCTGAATTAGACCATGCAGGGTCCCTACAGGAGAACCCTTTTAAGGATTATGTACTAATAGAAAAACAACTAACTTAGCTCTGTTCCTAAACGGTAAAGGTGTTGCACATAAAAAACAGAGGAGTTCTGATCACAGCCATGATTTTGACAGTTTTGCTGTAATGTTTGTTGTCTGTGGATGCCCCCACTAAATGCAAGCATGAGATAAACTGAGCCTGGTTTGTTTTCAGTCTTTTAAGTGGCCACAAACTACTACCAAAAGTTCCATTTGATCACAAGGCAAGGAGGCATTGAGAAATGTTTTCCCTTTTTGCATTTGAGCATCCAAGGGACAGGAAAGGAGAAAGGGAAAGCGGAAAGAAAAAGAAAAATGGATATGTTACTTGTTACTTGTTCTAATGATGTTGCAACTATGTCCCCATTTAGATTCACAAAATCTCGGAAAGGTTCATATTTTTATGCCTTCCCTTTATGCTTTTAGCTATTTTACCATCTTAATTTATCTATCTGTGTCACTATGAGCAGAGATTTTTGTTCCTTCCTCTCCATCAAGGACATTACATAACACATCCAATCAGGAAAATGAGAGAGCAAGAGACAAGATACTATTTATTAAAGGTGCCAGCCATTAGCAAAATGTAGTGCAGACCAATCATAATAAACAATAACTTCGAATACATTTCCTAAATGAAAGGTTTCTGATTGTGCCTGCTCTGAGAACACTTTTTATCTAAGTAAAAACAATTCTCTTTTAAAAACCAAGCAATCCTTTAGTAGCCATTATTTTCCTGTCAATCATAAGATTACACAGCTATGTAATTGCAATGTCACTGAAGTTATCTGATGGCTGCTGCTTCTTTCAATAGAATAATAGTGTGCATTTTCTCAGCTCTGATGGCATTGCAGTGGAAAAGAATTACACATCACATTGCTTGGAGAACATAGATTAATATTCTCTCAATCCATCGGAGGTGCTACACTTGCAAAAGATGGATTACTTGGAGCAGTTTAGCAGAAGAAAAATTTTCTTGTTTCAGTTTGCACATCCATTGCTAGGGCATCTGTCTAGGGTCATTCACTCCCAAAGCAGTGAGAATGGCAGAGGTTAAATGACTTTGTACTGAAAAATGACAGCTGATACTTCTATGGTCCTGTTGAAAGGCTGTAAAATGCCTTTCTTCTGAGGATTCGGTTTTCCTGCTGGGAGGGCTCCGGTGCAAGGACACAGACAACTGCTTGGAAGCTGGTTTATTTTTCAGGAAGGCAAGAGATAGCAAGAAGTCTGCGTTCCTGGGGCTAGCCATCTTTGTATAATAAACCCCTGATTTTTATACCTTTTCTCCTTTTGTGTGTGTGTGTGCTTGTGTTTGGGGGTTGTCTTCATTTCCGCCAGAGGGTAAACTCCGCTGGGTGATTTGATTGGATTATCAGTTTCATCCTAATGTTTTCTTATATTTGTTTTGTGGCAATCTCCTGTCTGCTATGGAATT
Organism: Pseudonaja textilis; assembly: GCF_049901715.1. Lineage (NCBI taxonomy): Eukaryota > Metazoa > Chordata > Lepidosauria > Squamata > Elapidae > Pseudonaja > Pseudonaja textilis. The sequence continues at coordinate 6,845,712 of NC_141997.1, read as the reverse complement.
TATTTCGTGTCTTTTGTCTATTTGTTTTGCTGATTTGGCATGACCTGTTGTTTGTAAGGGATTTCTTTTTCTTGTTTCCCTAGCTTTCTTAATTACTTGGCTTTTGTCTAGAGGGCTTCTTTCAATACCTTTTATTAAATCACTTTTCCTATGCAAGTTTGTTTTATGGCTGGCCTGATGTTCCCTTTGGGCTTTTCCTGCTTGGGTGTCACCACTGTCCTCATGAAGTTCCCTTTCCACAGTCCTAAAGGAAAGCATGCTGTTTAGCCATCTATTGGAAGTCTTCTAATCCAGGCCTGATATTTGAATGCTATGAAATTTATCATCACATCAGGAAAATTCAAGACAAAATCTTTTGCATAATTAATGAATGCTAAAGCTTTTTTAAAAAAAATCCTTCAAAGATTCTAACAAGATTTGATATGATATCAATATAAGTATGTTATAATTATATATCAACATAGAATGCTATCAGCCTCACTCAATCATTTCTTTTCAAGGCTTCAATTTGCCTCTGTCCCAAAATGAATGAGTAGCTAAGAAACATATCAGGGCCTCCAACTTACTGAAATGATTTCATGCCCTGTATGCTGGCAAGCCTAACTAAACAATTTTTCTGTATCTCCCCTTGTGTTTCCTTTCCAGGTGGATGCATGCTCACTAGATGCTTAATGATTTGAATTATGCTAGGCAATGAGAGAACACATTCCAAACCTATTGTGTTTGAACTATATATAAGGGAGACCTATCCCTTTTACCTATGGATAAATATAAGATATTAATATACTTTTCTTTTTTTTATTTTTATAAAAAAAAATTTATTTTTTAATAACAAGATAAACATAAGCATACATAACAAAATAAACATAAACATACCACAAAAAACATAAAAATATCCTTCTTCATGAATTTACATACAGTGCATCGATTGGTTTACCACTTTTTTTTGTGCATCCATTTCCTAGTCACTAGTATAATTATATTACATAATAGCTCATATTATCAATCAATAATTGTATAACCTAATATCATCACTAAAAAAAAATCATTTATAATTTTGTTAATTCATATTTTAATGAGATAACTATAGTTTGCTTAATTTATTTTGCAATAAATCATAAGATCATACCAAATCTACCTTAATAATGTTTTATAAAGATAATATTAAGAAAAAATTTTTTTTTATGCTAAATCTGAATATTCTATCATTATGTTTTATTATCTAACCATTGATAAAAAGATCCCAAACTTCATAAAATTGTTTATCTTCTTGTTCTCTGATTTCAAATGTCAATTTACTCATTTCAGCACAATCCAATATTTTCTTAATAATTTCTTCTTCTGATGGAGTTTTCTCACTCTTCCAGTTCTTAGCAAATACAATCCTAGCCGCTGTTAATATATTTACAATCAAATACTTCAAATTTTTATTATATATATCAGGTAAGATTCCCAATAAAAAATCTCTGGTTTCAAGTCTATATGTGTCTTTGTCATTTTTTCCAACCATATGCGAATTTTAGTCCAATATTTTCTAGCGTCCTCACAAGTCCACCACATATGGTAGTATGAGCCAGGTATCTGATGACATTTCCAACATTTTTCAGATTTGTTCTTAAACATTCTTGCAATTCTTGTCGGGGAAAATGCCACCTGTAAAACATCTTATACAAGTTTTCTTTATAAGCTGTTGACATTGTCATTTATAATTTTGAGACCACAATTTTTCCCATTTCTCCAAATCAATCCCATATCCAAAATTCTTCCCCAAACAATCGTTTCTTTAACTTGTTCCTCCTCTAATAAAATTTCCAACAAATAAGTGTATAATTTTTTAATCATTTTTTCATCAGTACCTGTCAAGATCCTGTCTAAATCAGTAATTTATCATAAAATCCCTCCGCTTTAGAATCTATAAGATACCTTGAATGTATTTGCGCATATGAAAACCAATTCATCTTTATGCCTTGTTCTTCTAGTTTTTGCATTGTTTTAAGTTCACTCTTTTCATCCAATATTTCCCCATATCTAACTGTTTGTTCCTTCTCATATATTATAGGATAAGAAAAGGCTTCAATAGTTGATAACCAGACTGGGATTTTCAAATAACATTTTCTCTTAATTTTCTCCCAATTCAACCATAAAGACTCCCTTATATAATGCCTTCTAAAATAGCCCTGCAATTTGGTTCCCTTATACCACAGAAAAGCATGCCATCCCAGTAATAAATCATGCCCCTCTAGTGTCAACAATCTAGTCTTTCTTAATGTTATCCAATCCTTAACCCACATTAAATTTGCAGCTTGGTAATACAACTCCCAATTTGGAAGGCCAAAACCTCCTCTAATTCTAGCATCTTGCAGAAGTTTTAATTTTATTCTGGCTTTCTTACCTTGCCATATGAACTTCAACACAATTTTATTTAATTCTTCAAAGTAATCTTTACCAAGCCTGATTGGTATGGTTTGGAATAAATATAAAATTCTGGGTAAAATATTCATCTTGATTGTTGAGATTCTACCTATCAATGACAATTGTAGATTTTCCCATTTTTTCAAATCAGATGCTATCTGTTGTTTAAGTTTGATATAGTTATTCTCTTTCAATGTAGTACATCTTGACGTCAAATATATCCCCAGATATTTAACCTTATTCGTAACTTGAATTTTCAATAAATCTGCCAGTTCATCTCTTTGTTTTAGTAACATATTCTTTGTCAAGATCTTTGTTTTATCTTTGTTTATTTTCAAGCCGGCCATCTCACCATAAATCTCTATCTTTTCCAGTAGCTTTAAAGCTGTTCCTAGAGGATCTTCCAAAATAAAAACAAAGTCATCCGCAAAGGCTTGCAATTTAAATTCCTCCTTCTTAATTTTCATTCCTTTTATATTTGGATCCTCTCTAATGTTTCTATTCAGCACTTCCAAAGTCAATACAAATAACAAAGGTGATAATGGGCAACCTTGTCTTGTGCCTTTTCTTATATTAATAGAATCTGTAAAATCTCCCTCTATCATCACTCTACCGTTTGTTTGTCGTATATGGCTTCTATTGCTTGAATAAATTTTTAGCAAATCCCATCTGTTCCAATAACAAAAACATGAATCTCCAATTCACATTATCAAATGCTTTTTGGGCATCTAAAAATACCAAAGCCATTTGTTTTTCAGGGTGTGCCTCGTAATATTCCAAAGTGTCCAGAATTACCCTCATATTATCCCTAATTTGTCTCCTTGGCAGGAATCCATTCTGGTCAGGATGAATAAAGTTATTTAGGTATCTTTTGAGCCTTTCTTCCAAGATGGAAGCAAAGATTTTGTAATCTGCATTCAGTAAAGAAATAGGTCTATAGTTCTTAATTTGTGATGGATCAGCCCCTTCTTTTGGAATAAGTGTGATATAAGCTTCTGACCATGTTTTGGGTATTTTCTTATTTAACATGGCTTCATTCATAACTTCTAACAATGGAGTGCTCAACGATTCTTGTAATGTTTTATAAAATTCTGCTGGGAGCCCATCTGGGCCTGGTGCTTTTCCATTATTCTGCCTATTAAATGCTTCCGTTAGTTCCATCATTGTTATGGTACTTTCTAACATTTTTTCAGTCTCTTCAGATATCTTGGGTAGGTTAGCATTTTGTAGATAAAGCTTAATTCTTTCCTCATCAAAATCCTCCTGTTTATATAATTGTCCATAAAAGTCTTGGATAATTATCTTTTTCTCCTTATTACCATAACACATTTGGCCTTGATCATCTATTAACTGTACTATTCTCCTAGATTCTTTCTCCTTTCTCAATTTGTATGCTAGCCATCTACCTGGTTTATTTGCATCTTCAAAATAGTTCTGTTTAGCACTTCTAATTTTTTGTGCCAATTCCTCTTTCTCCGCCTGACCCATCTTATGTTTAATTATATCCATTTTGAATTTAATATCTTTTTTCTGTGGCATATTCTGCAATTCTTTTTCCAGTTTTTTATAATCATCTTCTAAAGCTTTAATAGTTTGCCTCTTCCTAATGTTCTTTTTCTTTGTATAATCCATTATTAATCCTCTCGCATATGCCTTCATTGTATCCCAAACATTCTGCATTGAAGTATCTTCTTTTTTATTTTCAATGAAAAAGAAAGCCAATTCTTTGTCCATCCATTGTGTAAAGTCTTTTTCCTTTAAGATAGTATTGTTTAATGTCCATCTAGATCTTCTTCTTTATCCTTTCCATTTAATTGTCATAGGGTTATGGTCTGCCCATATACCCGTTTCTATATTTATTTCTTGAATGTTAGATATTAGTTCTGATGAGGTCCAAATCATATCTATTCTGGACCATGATAAATGTCTATTTGAATAAAAAGTATATTGCTGCGTTTTACCATTTCTTTCTCTCCATATATATCTTTTAAATTTAATTCATCTACCATTTTAAAAAAGGATTTAGGGAGAGTCTTTCTATTTTGTTTTAATGCTGTCGCTGTATAGTCCAATTTATTATCTACAATTCCATTAAAATCTCCCATCATAATTATATTGACATGGTCCAGTCCAATTGATTTCATATGTAACTTTTTATAAAATTCTTCTTGTTTATCGTTCGGAGCATAAATTGCAACAAGTAATATTTTTATATTGTTATCCACTATTTCAACCATTAATACTCTTCCATCTTCATCAGTATAAACCAATTTTGCTGCAATAGTTTCTTTAATGTACAAGACCACTCCTCTTTTCTTACAGTTAGTCAAGGAAGTAAAATTTTTTCCCAGTTTTGGTCTTACCAATAATCGTTGATGTTGTTTTTTAATATGTACTTCTTGTAGGCAAATTATATCAAATTTTAACTTCTCCAATTTATGAAAGATTTTTCTTCTTTTAATAGCTGAGTTCAATCCATTTATATTCATAGAAATCAATTTTTTTTCCTCCATGGTTATGTTTTATATTTAGGTCTAACAGTTCTTGTGGATCTTACTTCACGATGTTCTTTGGTCTCCATTTGTCCACCTACCGCACCTTCTTCTTTCCCCGGTCTCATCTGGTCTTCTTGAGGCTCAATTGCAATGGTCTCTTTTTCTGTCTCTATTTCTCTTCTTCCAAAAAATTTGTTGTGGAATATTTCTGCTTTCTCAATTGAGTCGATTCTGTGTCTCTGTTCTTGCCATATAAACATTAATCCTTCTGGGATCAACCATCTATAATTCACGTCTTTTTCCAATAATTTTTTGGTCAAAAATCGATATTCTCTTCTCATCTCTCTCACTCTCCTGGGCACTTGTTTTAAAACCATAATCTCTTTACCTTTATATTTCAACCCCTTATCTCTTGCAACTTGTAATATTTGTGTTTTAATAGTCTTTTTAGTAAATCTGACATGGATCTCCCTTGGTAGCTTATTCCTCATCGCATATCTTGTGAAAACACGATATATCTCATCTACTCCGTCCATCATCTTTTCCTCTGTTATCTCCAAAGCTCCAGCCAGAATTTCTATCATTACAGCCGCCAAATCTTGTCCTTTTTCTTCCTCAATATTTTGAAATCTGAGATAGAATTCTGACCTATCCATCTCCCACTTCAACATCCCAGTTATATCTTGTTGCACCGTTGTTAATTTGCTAACAATATTTCCAAAAGATATTAATATACTTTTCTGACTCGGGCACACCAAGCTAAGAATCTCACCATGATTTATTCCAGCTATTAAGGTAACTGTTGAGCAATCAAAACCTGACTTATGCAGAAAATATAATTTATTCTATAGTGTGCTCCCCAAAATAATGTTTATGTTCTATACAGATTGCAAGTAATGCTTATGTTCTATACAGATTGCAAGTAATGCTTATGTTCTATACAGATTGCAAGTAATGCTTATGTTCTATACAGATTGGAATACAACTGATTCTGAAAAATTCCAAATAAGTTTTCTGATGCAACGTGCTGTAGACTATTAGATTTAAAAAAACATTTCATATTTGTTTTTGCAAAACAAATAACCAAAATAACACATTCTAATAACTGAAGAATTTGTTGGCAGATATTGAGAAATATATAGACAATTCAGGGTGAATGCACTGTATGCCTCAGCTCCTTGTGCTTTGTTTCATACATAACAATAGTAATGACTAATGCTAAAAAAAACTACAAATGACAAATACAGGGTGTCTTCTAAGACCTGCAGTTCAACATCCTTCTAAGAATAAGCAATTACTTCTAGCATGCCTTCTGGCTAGTTTGGTGGACATTTTGCCCGAGCTGGAATCAAGATGAAGTTGAAAAAATGAGGAATGCTTTCAATTTCTCTTCCCAACATCACTACTCTAATTTGTGACTTCCAAACTCTGCTTGAAGGTATTCTTTTTGTCAGCTCCCCAAGGGCTGTCAAAACCATTTCTCTTTCTATAAATGTGACACACCACCCAGACTCTGCATAAAACCAACTTTTGAGGGGTCTTTCTGTTGTACTTTATTCTTAATAAGCAAAGCTATATTACCAAAACATTGAAGCCAACATTTATCTGAAATGAGACAGAAGATAAATCAAACAGCTTTTGAAATATAGATATTCCTTCTAATTACTTGTAAACAAAATTGTCTCAGCTATAACTGTACCCATCACTTTGACTTCTAAGATTTATTTTGAGTTCACAATTCTCGTAACACTTTGGAGGTATGTGTTCTTTCATAATGGCAATTGATATTACTGTGGTTAATAGGGCTGTGAAAAACCATTCAGTAAGATACTTTCTGAATCTCCTTTACAGCTGTGAAGTAGTTGCAACTACTTAAGTGTTGTGGGAAGCCCCACCTCCTGGAATAATGAAATGTTTTGGGGAAATATTAAAAAGACAGAATATTATATTTCCCCAAAGGGAGAAATGGAGAAACATGTTTTTAGAGGCTGGAAGTAGCTACCAAATTTTTCTTAATAGCTCACAGCAAATGCCAGCACTTAAGGAGATAAAGAGCTTATTGAAAGAAGAAACCAACTATCTAGATAGTATCAGAGTTCCAAGTAATACACCCACAGCAAACAAAATTCCGAGTCAGGATAATTCCTCAAAGAACAGTTTTATTTGGTATATCATATTGGCATAGTCTGATAAAACCTCAGCTATCTCTATTCACCCCTCCCTATTCCTTAGCTCCAGTATGGAAACACTGAAAGCTTCAAAATAGCCTCAGTCAGGTCAGCTTCAGGGTTGACAGATGACTCTATTCATAAGCAAAGCAAATACTGTAGGCAGAAATCCATTCAAGACAGGACATTTTGAAACTCCTTGCAGCACAACTAACAAAGGCAGAATGATAGGATTAGAAAGCAGCTCCTCACCCAAGATCCAACACAGGATAAAAGCCATTAGCCACAATAGGAATTGTCCAACACCCTTTCAGAACACAAACCCCTTCATTGCACCACCCGCAGAGCAGTCCAAACTTCAAAGTTACAGAAACTGGAGAACTCAGATAAACAACAAGACAGATTAGCTCAGACAAGCGCCTAGGATTTGCATTTCCTCTTTTGTCTACAGAGACAGCTATGACCCCTACATAACCCCTACATGACCCCATAGGAATCTGACAACAGGCAATAGAATATTAAAGGACATGTTCTTGAACAGGAAGTTAAAATACAAAGTTCAAATGAAGGTATAAATACCCACCCACTCTCAACTCCATTTTGTTCAGCTGCCCAGAATCACATGTGGTTCTGCTTCATCAATAAACCATCTTTCCAATCAGCTTCCATGTTTCCAGTGTCTTTCTCCCAGCTTGGAACTGACCCAGATGGATATTTCTTCCCATACAGCTTAGCACAGTTGTGTGGATGCCTTCAGAACATCTTCCAAGCAAATGACTATTTCTCAGCTTTGAAGAGTGGATCCTAAAATGCTTCACTGACTGATTGCCCTAATTAGCCAATACCACAGTAATGGCCAGTCAATTTCAGAATAAATATTGAATGGAAGATGCATCAAAACTTGAGTAGCTAGAAATTACTACAATAGTTGCCTTTCTATGTATCTCGGGTTTGGAATTTCAATATAAACTTATTGGCCATCACTTCCACCCTAACTTCTGTGGGGGGGAGCATTATTCCTCAAAAATTGTCTTAATAGCTTAGTAACTTATTAAATTTATTTTATTGTCCAGAACAAAAAAACAATGGAAAAGATTTTTTAAAATCTGTGGATTCTAACATTGCCCAGCCAGTTGTTGTTTTAATTTAATGTAGATGTATCCAAACTTACTAATGTGATTGAAACAGAATTTTGGTTAAAATTATTTTTGCATCAAGTTTCATCTTTCTTCAAATCAAGAACAATGTTAAGCAATGACATAAAATTTCTGAAATTTCATTTGTTATTGTGACAAAATAATACAAAATTACAACATCCTATGTACTTTTCAATAATCTGTGGCTTTTCAGACTTCTGGCTGACATCATGGCGACATTGAATATGAGGAGCAAGTCTCTGTGCTCCTGCTCTGAGTTCTCCCTGTTGGAGTACTCCAAAAGGAGATAAAGCCACCCTGTAGGGGTGGTGAAGAAAAGAGGGGTGCTCTGCAGGTTGCGGAGAGCAACAACTCTTCTGCTCAACTCAGGGCTTCCTCCCTCTCCTCCATGATGAGGAGAAGAGGCAGCCATCATGGCTTCCATGCAGCTGGGACAGCTGAGGCAACAAAGAAATGTGCAGGAGCAGTGTAGATGAACAGTGATTGGATCTGGGTGAAAAGATTTCTTTTAATTTAGACACTAACTTTAAAGAAAAAAAGAAAGAGGAAAATCCAGGAAAAGACACTCTTAGAACTATTTCTTAAAGCAACGAACAACCATAGAGAGAAAATCCCATACCCAAAAGAAAGGAACTAAACGGAGAAAAGCTAAAGACTTTTTAAAACATTGAAAATTGGATTTTTAAATTGGGCAGGGATTGTTTTGGAAAGACATTGGAACTATCCACTTGAATCCACTTGAATAGCTGACTTTGTTTCCATGAATTGAACTAAATTTGAATTAATCAAATCTATAAAACTTGAAACAATGCTGAAACCTAAGCTGAGGGTGCCATCTACTGGTGAATGGAATAAACTACACCCTACAAGTTGAGAAAAATTTCTGATAAGAGAAATAAAGAACATTCATCTGGAGAACTGTGGTGGTAATTTCTGTTCTATAACTACTTTATGATTATTGGAGACTCTATTGTGAGAACAAGGAAGACTCTTAAGTAATGTAAAGTGACTTTTGATTTGTCAAAACTGCCTGGACTATTTAAATGGAACTATTTAATAAACCTGAGATGTAAAGAACTATGATTATTAAACTTTCTGAGGAGCAACATTGGACTGGAATATACTGTTTATGGACTTGAGTAAGAGTGGGATTATAAGAATGTAGAAGCAAACCAGGGAAAGTTGGTAGTAGAAGAATCCAACAGAGATATACAATTGGTTTCATTTAGAAACCAGGCACCCATTCCTCTGGCACAGGAAGAACAAAACCCTGTAACAAAAGAAGTAAAAGAACTGAAACAAAAAATAACTGAGCATCTAGAACAGCACAAAAACATCAGAATAAGGCTGCCATTGAAGCTTGTTCCAAAGAAACAGCTAGCACAAACATTAAAAGATGCAAATACTGCAATATCAAGAATAACCACCAACTCACTGCATTCTTTTCAAATATCCTCTTGTTGGGCTTGCTCTGTAATAACAGATCATTATTTCTTTGTTTTCAATCATTGTACATTTGCGATGGGTAAACATTTTTTCTTCCAATAGTTCTGCAGCTACTGGCCCTGGTTGTTCAGCCAACAGTCCTGAGTCCTGTAGCCCATTTTTCACCAGATATCCAGAGACTCCAACATCTAGCATGGACCTTGTTAACCCAGGTGACATCCGAGCCAGTATGGCTTTCTGAAATTTACATCTCACTCCTGACTCCTCTGATGAGACCTGTCTAGCATAGTTGAACCTCTGGCATAGCTCTCATCTTCAAACTTCCAGTTTGCAGGGCTTCGGCGATGGCAGGAATCCGCGATCGTGCATGGTTTCTGCTGCGCTCGCTGCTGGAGTGCCCCGATCCAGCCGGATTTGGGGATATAGTTACCCCATAGAGGTAACTGAAGATAGGGAAGTTCTGGCAGGAGTCCGGGAGAATAGCAACCCCCTTCCTCAGCTGGCTTAACTCCCTTTTCCGAAAGCGGTGGAGCGGCGGTCAGTAATGGCCGCCACAAAGAAGCTCTCATCCAGATAAGAATGTGCAGGAGGAAGCTGTAAAGTGAAAGTTTTGGCTGACCGGGATAATAAGTAACATTTAAATACCCTGGAATTTAAATTTCATTAAAGATACATCGCTCCCAAAGAAGATTGGAAAAAGCGGCGAATGAAAGTAAAAAGGGAAAGTTTGTTTTTTCTCACTCTCCTTCCTTATGGTGACAGTAAATGAATGAGAAATCGGAAAAACCCGCTTTGGCACCAGCAGGTAATTAAACTGAAAATTAAAGCCAAGGGGACAGTAAAGATTTCTGAACATTGGGAAAAAAAAACTTTTTTTTTTGCTGTAATGGGAAGGGAGAGGAAAATAATTAATATTAAGATTTTGCTGGAGGAGGCTGCTTGGAATTTACAAGATCAGAGCTAAATTGTAACAAGATTTCTAAAAGATACATTATAATTGGAACTTTGTAACTGAACTGTAACCCCAGGAAGAGAAAGTGTGAAAAGAACTAAGTGTTAAATGCAACAGTCTGTGTGTATTTGGATTGTTTGGTGACTTTGGGACTTTTGGAAATTGCTATTTGAAAGACTAAAAACATTTGGGTTGTTTAAAAAACTTTCCACAATGGCATTACTTGTCGATGAACTGAAAATGGAATTCAAAAAGTATAAAGAAGAGGAACAAGAAGGGAAGGGCTCTTTTGGCTCTGTTTTCCATTTTTTTAGAAATGGCGATTTCTACTTATGAAAAACTACAAGAACAAGAGGATTGGGATGAAGAAGAAGCCATTTTTAACGAACAAACAACTTTAGCTGGGGAAGAAAAGGGAAAGGGGGGAAAGAGAATGGAGAATTTAAAACTTAAAAAAACAACCAAAAAAGGGAAAAATACGGTGAAAAATCGATATAATGTCAGAAAGCAACAGAAAAGAGGAATACAGAAGAGGGTGGAGATCAAGAGCCAAGGGGGTAAAAAGGCTTGATTGGAGAAGCAAGGAAGGGAAAAAGGGCAGAGAAGCTATAAAAGTTTGAAACAAGATGTAAAAAAACAGGATTTATTCAGAGATAATGGGTAAAAATATAATTAAAAAAGAGATTCTGCAAAAGTACATAAGACTGTATTGTTGTATTCATATTTGAAATAATGTTAGAAAACTGGAACATTATATGATTATAAAATGGGATAAAATATTAAAAGGAATGTGTAAAATGTTTAAGACTTAACGATAGAGTTTAATTGTTATGGATTATTGTTTTAATTATATTATAAACTTGTTATTTTTTCTTATTTTAAAATATAGGACATAGCTTTAGAATGTACTAAGCAGAATCCAAATGAAAATTATACATTATTTTAAGTGTTAAATTTAGGGGAAAGATATAAAGGCGTCATACTTCAATCAGTAATTACAATACACTGATTGTAAATACAATTTTGTGTTAATGAGAAAATAGATAATTGAAACAGAACAGACAAAAGATATAAGAATAATGATTTAAATTGAGATGAATTAAATAAAATAGAATTAAGAGTGAAAAGAGGGGAGAAGCTATATAGAAAATGTAGAATGGTAAATAAGATATGAAATGATATATAAAAATGAGCATGAATTCAAATTTATGTCTGTATAAAAAGATGTAACCCTGGACTAAGCCACTTTCCAAAAAGAAGTTTTATGTTTTTATGTTTTGTGTTATGTTTGTGTACGTTTGTTTATTGAAAATTAATAAAAAAATACTTGAAAAAAAGCTGTGGCTTTTAACAGGCCTTTTTGACAGGATTTTAGTTCCTCTCCACTTGTCAAAAAACCAAAACAACCTACCCTCAAACAAATTCCCAAGTAAATCCTGATTTTGTACAAAATGTTTAAATCTTTGCCTCTGATACAAATGGGATCTTAATTTCCTGTGTGTGACTTATGATAATTTGAAGTTACTTTGGTTCTTATACCATTTTAAATGGTACAAAATACTATACTGAAAATTATTTCCAATTTCATGGTTTTTTTTGACAGAAGCAAATATTGGGAGAGCAGTTAATTTCAGTTCACATCTGAAGTTTGATTTGCCACATTATTTGAGAATGAGAACACTAGAAACCATAAGGACTGAGCAGAAAGGATGCATAATACATTTGCTGATTTTCTGACTTTTTTTTAAACATACATTTTCAAGGAAAACATCCATTTATATTAAGTTAACAGGACTAATAATGGTGACACATGGATATAATTCTGGTCCTATAGCTCAAAAATATTGAATTCTTGTCCACTTTAAATTGTTGATGGAGTTTACATGATTAAATCTCTGGCTATTAAAAGCTAGCTGTCTGTTTCATTTGATATGAATGTTTTTGAAAGGTTCACTAAATACATTACCATGCAAGTGGATGTTGATGTAAAGTGTTGTATGGCAAAACAAGCTACAAATTTTGTGATATGCTTGCTAATTACCTTTTTGTTCTAAGGAACAGACAAAATATATCCTATTGGTATAGAATGGATTCTATGATTCAAACATTGTCCATGGAACATTGTCCAAGGGGTCATGATGGGTTAGACATGACTTTGTGACTAACAACAACAACATGATTCAAATAAAATAGTAGTTATTTCAAGACAATTATATGTTATTTTCTATAGATTAAGTGAAATAGGGATGCTGGAAGGGTACCATTTTAATTCTTCATTCATTAACCATTCATTAGTTTCTTAAACTAAAGGTCTGTCAGGTCCTATATATTTCTGTTGGGACACTGGCATTCTAGTGGGAGGGGAGAGAATTGGAGAGGTCTCTATATGAAGTTTCTGTTTCCTGCATTGCTGTGCTGTGATTTTCTGTTTCATGCATTGCTGTACTGTGGGAGGGGTTTTGTTTGCACTGCTTTAAATTGCTGTTTTTAAGTGGGAAAATTTAGTTCCTGCCTAGACCTTTTGCTATCAGTCTTTCAAAAAAAGCTCCTTTTGGGACAACTTCAGTTTCAAGAGCCCTGCTTTCTTGGGCAGATTGGAGAAGCAAGACCTTACATTAGGAACTGCAAACTGGTCAACCCAGAGAGCAACAGTTATACCGTGGGGTCTGTGCACACCATGTCTCCCTAGGGCAGAGACCATGAAGAGGCTTAATGCTGGGGGTGAACCAACCCCCCCATCCCCAGGCTCAAGCAGAGGAGGCCCTCAATGCCTGCATTGAGGAGAATCTCACCTCAAGCACTGCTGCCAAGCCGAGATGGTTCATCGGCATTGGGAAGAAGGCTGGGGCACAGGGTCAAGGATGTCACTCTCATTCATGGGAGCTACCAACCTGGTTGGAAGCAGGAGATGGAAGGTCTTTATGACAATGAATAACCAGAAGAAGCACCAGAATGGCCCAACCAACTCATGAGGGAAGCCATGAATCTTGAGTGTGGGTTCATCAAACTGGAGAGACCCAAGGTGGCCGCCCCAGTCCTGTTCCGGGAGAGGATGGCTAGTTACACTTATGTATGGATTATAGAAATTTAAACGTTCTTTGCAAGGAAAATCTCCATCCCCTACTCCTCATGAAGGACATGCTGGCCCATCTGGCAAAAGGGAGATTTTTTTCCAAATTAGACTTAAGAGAGGCTTATTACTGCATCTGTATTTGGGAGGGGATGAATGGAAGACAGTGTTTAATTGTCCATTGGGATGTTTTCAGTTCAAGGTTTTACCATTCGGGCTCCAAGGGGCTCCCGCTGTTTTCATGCAGCTTTCATAAAGCACAAGCAATTTTGTTAACGTCCTATCACAAACGCATTACATCACACAACATGCACTGATCATTCGCATAAAGCATACAAGGCTGCAGAGTTTAAGTTTGCTACAGTTCTGGTTAAGAAATGGCAACAATTTGTCCTTGCTCCATGTTCCAGCCAACTACCAGAAGGCTCCATTGTCCTAGCACGTACACAAAGAACAAAGAATCGTAGTTCCCACATCTCCCCCGTTTTTCCTTTTTAAGAGACAGGGAGTGTTTTAGTCCCAACAACAGTCTTTGTCAGGCCCGTAGGCAAGAGTGCTGTGCATGCTGATGTTATCCACGGCGTTCGTGACTTCTTCAACCATCACAAACATCTTGTCCTCGTCTGGGTCGTCACAGGTTGGCTCTCCTATCTCATTTTCGGATGGCAGTGGTACATATGTGTTAGTTATTTGTTGATTCCAGAGAGCCATTACCTGCGCAGTGGCTTTTTATTCAGCCAAGAGGGATAAACTGTTAGAAATAGTGCGTACAAAGATGGGTAATACACAAGGCAATACAACACATCCCACAGCAATCATACCAATGAGCGCTACAATAGCTTGCAAACCAGGCAATTTTGGGAACCAGGATCCAAACATGTCTCTAAAATCAAGACCTATCCATGTTTGTACGGGTACATGCACAACCTTGATCATTCTATCAGTAATTTGTTGGATAACTTTTCCGCTATCATCTACCTCAATTTTCAATACAATATAACCATATGGGTCACGTCCGGTACTGTCGATACCTAGACCTAAAAAACGATATTGTACCCCCTTAGATTCAGATAAGTGAGTGTACAAGCAAATGGGATTACATTTGTCAGTGGTACATGAAGTAGAGCTTGATTTAACAGTGATATTAATATTTTGAGGGCCTCTTACTTGAGCAGAGTCAATAGGTGGGGTGTACCAGTAGTTGTAAACAGTGGTGGCCCCCACGTTAGTCCCGGACACTTTTTGAAAGAGATATTTCTTTTCCTGTAGATAAGATCTCTGCCAGCTGTGTGAGCCGCAGGTAACTCCTGCAGCGTCGTTAGGACCTTGACCTTTGCTGATGGCAAGGCAAGCATCAAAGCATACTGAGGTGTTGGTACCCCCCCCGAGTGACATTATGGGTTATGTACCCATTTTTTGTTTGACTGGTAGAGAACATTCCTGCAAGATCAGAACTGGAGCCACCTTTGTATGCACAGACATATAGGGATGCTGTAATGGGTCCCACTGCCTTGGGCTCATAGCACTGAATGCCTTGATGAACCCTGAGTATGTGTCCACTGAAACATGGATATATTTCCATGGTGCAAAAGGCACATACTGGGTTACATCCATTTGCCAAATTTGGCAGGCTTTTAAGCCTCTGGGATTTACTCCCATTGGCAGGGCAGGGG
The DNA here is from genome assembly GCF_049901715.1 of Pseudonaja textilis. Classification (NCBI taxonomy): domain Eukaryota; kingdom Metazoa; phylum Chordata; class Lepidosauria; order Squamata; family Elapidae; genus Pseudonaja; species Pseudonaja textilis. The sequence goes on along the minus strand of NC_141997.1, from coordinate 6,830,339 downwards.
CTTGCTTGCTGCAAGTAGGGCATTGTTGAATAATTGCAGCAGCCTCTTGGTCGGTGATTTGGAATTCCTTCATAAGAGCCCTTTTATTTTGATGAAAATAGTTATGACTGTCCCAAGGGGTTAGGGGAGAAAGAGAGAAAGCGGATAGAATAGTAGCAGCGGATGCGGCTGTTAATTGCTGCAATGCAAGCAATTTATTTGCTGGCAACAGCCATTGATCAACCCAAACAGGAACGTCCGTGGTTAAGGTCAAGCGAAGGGGAAGAGGGTGAGTCATTCTAGCTGCAATTTAGCACCAAATTGACAGAGCAAGTCCCTCCCCCACAAATTCGTGTGAAGGGGGAGGATGACGAGCTTTATTTGTGCAGTCCCTGTGAGGTTTTCAGAAGTCACAGGGAGCCAAAACTTACTGATGCGAGCCGTTTGAATCCCTCCTACACCTCTGACTGATGGGGAGGTCTCTGTTTCCCAGTCTGTAGGCCACTCATCAGAGCGTATCACCGAGACGTCAGCACCAGAGTCCAGAAGACCGGTGAAGCGGCGACCCTTGATTAAAGCCAAGAGTGTGGGCTTAGTTTCGGTGATAGATCTAGTGAGGGCAAGCACATCAGAGGGAAGTTGTGGTACCATGATCATTTTTGCTATGACGTCACCCTTTTGTAACTTCGTTGGAAGAGTGGATAGCACAGAAAGGTTAATGGCTGAGAGTTTTGAGGAAGGATAAAGCAGATCAGGAACCACAGAGATTCCTTTGAGGAGGGCATGAGGGTGAGATTGTATAAGAGCAGTTTTATCGGAGGAGAAGGAGGCAGAAGGAGGAAGCTGTGCGCCAACAGAGAGTGGTAGATGGGGAAAGGATATGAGCACATCTTCTGCCACTGGTAATTCATACACAGTGTATATGGGCAGCCTTGGGAGAGGGGCTAGCTGCCGGCCCCTCTACTCGTTTCCCGAGGGTTCAGTTTTTGATTGACATTGATTAGCCCAATGATAGCCTTTCTTACATTTCAGGCAGACTGGTTTTGGTCGAACATCTCTACTGGCGGAGGGCTTTGCTGCCCCCCCACCGGGGGCTCAGCATTGTGATTTAAAATGGCCAGGCTTCCCACAATTGTAACAATTACCAGATGGCTTATTACCTCTGGTGATAGCTGCAGTCATCATTTCGGAAGTGTATTGGTGTGTTCCCACCACCCTGCAGGCTTGTAGGAATTGGGCTAGAGTGGCATCTGGAGAATTAATCAAGGGAGTAAGCAAGGTTTTACAGTCTGCATTAGCGTTCTCATATGCCAATTTAAGAAGAATTTCCTGCCGAGCCGCCTCATTTGTAATTTGCCTTTGTAGGGCCATTTGGAGGCGTTCAATAAAATTGGCATAGGGTTCATTGGAATTTTGTAGAATTTTTGCAAAAGATTGTGCGGAGGTATGAGGGTCATCCAAGCGAGAGAGAGCAAGCAGAGCGGCTTGTGCAGAAAGGTTAAGAGCATTAATAGGGCTATTATATTGAGCTGCGGGAGCAGCAAAGGCACCCTCTCCTGCCAGTTCATTTGCAGTAAGATTCGGATTTTGAGCTGCCAATAGGCGACAATGATGGAGAAACTCCGATTGCCATACAACAAATTGAGTCCCTGTTAGAGTCATATGAAAAAGGCTATGCCAATCAGCTGGGATCATTATATGGGCGTTAGCCATCATTCTAAATAATCCCATCGTAAATGGAGCCTGAATACCATACATTTGTACAGCTTGTTTGATATCCTTGATTGATTTAACAGGGATGGGTTCCCAGTGTGGGACATTTTGTCCCTGCGCGTTCTGCGCATAAACTAACGGGAACGCCGATGGGCAGTCAGAGTGATCTAACTCACCAGTTCTAACTCCTGCAGCGATGGCGGCATGAACCGCACCCATAGGAGGGGGTAAGGCAGGAGAGGAAGGCACAGAAGGGAAAGCAAGAGAAGAAGAAGAGGGATTGGGTGAGGGGGGGTCAGGAGAAGGGGGAGGAGGTTTACCAACCTCATTTGCCTCCTGGGGGGCAGTCGGTTTAAGAGACACAGGCGCCACAGCAGGGGGCAAGAGTTGTACAGCAGGATTCACATAGGGAGGGGGTCCAGAAAGGGGGCCAAGTAGGGGTTGCTCTAGAGAGGAGAGAGACTCAAAAACCACCCTCCAAGCAATTAATAAAGACGAAGGGGCCCTAGGACTTGCATGAAGGTATTTTCCAATCTCCTTCCATACTGTAGTTTTGATACTGCCTTTAGCCGGATAAAAAGGGCAGTGTTGCCAAATGTATTCTAGGAGTTCCTCAATAGAGGTTTTTGGGAGGGGGGCATGAAGGGAGCCCCCCTTTTTAAAGGTAAAAAAATTTCGTTTGGTCAATTCTCTGATTTCCTGAATGTGAGCTGCCTGCTCCTTAGAGAATCTACCACCCATACTCACGAGGGATCCGTTGTCGCCAGCGATTCAAGCGGATGAGGTGCACCAAGTCTATTCCAGACGATGAGAATGGGTGTGCCAAAGACGTATCTCTTTTGAGTGGATCACGTCGGGGTCAACAGTTGTGGTGGTCTCTCATGAAAAGAAGACACTTCGCAAAGTTGTCTTGGGATGAGAGCGCAGAGAGAACTCCAAAACCCTCTTTTATTAGAAGCAATCTTTGTTAACGTAGCAATTTTGTTAACGTCCTATCACAAATGCATTACATCACACAACATGCACTGATCATTCGCATAAAGCATACAAGGCTGCAGAGTTTAAGTTTGCTACAGTTCTGGTTAAGAAATGGCAACAATTTGTCCTTGCTCCTTGCTCCATGTTCCAGCCAACTACCAGAAGGCTCCGTTGTCCTAGCACGTACACAAAGAACAAAGAATCATAGTTCCCACAACCATTTGTTGTCTGTTTGACAGGAATGCTTCTGTCCAGTTATGCAGTTGTCCAGAGATACCATAAGATTTTAGTTTTAGGAGTAGTTTGTCATGTACCACTGAATCAAAGGCTTTACAGAAATCTATGTAGATTGCGTCTATTGCTTTGCCCTGATCGAGTTGTGTAGTCCATATGTTTTTGCAGTGTAAGAGTTGCAGATTACAGGATAGTTTTTTTCCTGAAACCAAATTGTTTATTGGAGAGTAGGTTGTTTGTCTCTAAGTGGAGGATAATGGATTGGTTAATAATTGATTCCATGACTTTACAGATGACGCAGCATAAGGAGATTGGTCTGTAATTTTCAACTAGGCTGGGGTCTCCCTTTTTGAAGATGGGGATGACCATGGCTTGTGACCATAGGTTAGGTAAGGAGCTGGTCCTGAAAGACTTTTCAAAAATTATGCTTAGAGGTTCGTCTATGGCAGTGGATAGCTTTTTTAAGAAGTAGGCACATATTCCGTCTGGTCTGATAGGTAGAAATGGTTTTAGATTGTGTAGTGCTTTTTCAACATTGTCTTCTGTAAAATCGATATGTATTAGATCATTGTAGTTGTCTGTGGTTCAACTAGGAAATACTGGGCATGATCCATTGCTGTTTACAAATACTGAGCCAAAGAATGTGTTAAAGATGTTGGCTTTAATGGTGTCGCTGTTGCAGTCTTTACCATTAGGTCCTATCAGGGGTGGGATGGACCTTGAGTCTTTTAGTTTGTTGTTTACAAAATTTTAAAAAGCGTGGGTGAAATTGGTGCATAGAAGGTTTTTCTCTTGTTTAATGTGATAATTGGTGCATTCAGTCTTTATCTGGTGGCATAAATTTTTGTAACGGCTTTTGAAATTGGCAACATGACCAGATTTGTTTTTCCGCCAGAGTGATTTCTTTTTGGATTGAAGTTTCCTTATTGTTATGGGTAATCTTTTTTTTTTTGTTTTGTTTTGGGAGTTGTTGTTGGTACATATAGTTTGATGACTCTTTTGACTTCAAGTAAAAATATGTTGTAATGGTCTTCAATAGTATTGCATCCAGTGAATAGAGATTGCCAATCAAGGGATGAGAGATCATTGTCTATAAGATCATAGTTGCCTTTTTTGAAATTATAATTGGGGATTATGTCATTGTGATTATTTTTATGTGGACGTATGTTGAGACAAAAGTCAATCATATTGTGGTCACCGCTGGAAAAGGGTTCTTTAGTTTGCATTCTGTAAATTAAATTCAAACTATTGCAGAAGATGAGATCGAGGCAGTTGTTAAGTCTAGTATTGTTGGTTACTAGTTGTTCCAGTCCCAGATTTGTAACAGCATTGTAGAAGGTTGCGTCTATGGGTTCAGTTGTACATTCGTTTAGGGTCCAGTCAATATGAGGTAGATTGAAGTCACCAAGAATGATAAAAGCGTGTGGGCAGGACTGAATAAATCCACATTGGATATCTTTATTTGTTGGGAAAGGAATTAATTAAAAAAATAACACTGCAGTTTATATCTTTGCCTGAAAGGTAGAGTTCACTACAAATCACTACATAATAAGTCCTATGCACCACTCATTCCAACAGAATGACAAATGGACTTCAGCCTAATTGTTCAACATGTAGATGCAAAGAACTGAAACAGATTTTACTATAATTGCAAATACTAAAAATGCTTTTAAATCAAATCCTTTACATTCAGGGCAGTGGTCCCCAACTTTTTTGGCACCAGGGACCGGTTTTGTGGAAAACTATTTTTCCATGGACTGGGAGGGGTGATTTTGGTTTCACTCACTTGCACACTGTTCACCTCCAACTGTGCTACTTGGTTCCTAACAGGCCACAGACCGATACTAGTCCATGGCCTGGGGGTTGAGGACCTCTGATTTAGAGGAACAAAAGGCAAGGTAAATGATACTCTGGGGAGGGGGAAAAGGAAAATGTTGAACAGCAAAGTGAGACTATTTTCAAAGTCCCTTTCAACTCTTGTTATTCTGTTATTTGAGAATGTTTTCTTTTTAAGTTTTAAAATTTCCAGTTTAAAGTATGGTTTTTCCACTTTACTAAAGTGGTTTGTAGGAAAAAAAGTTCACATAAATGCAGTCTGTTCACATTTTCCCATATACATTAATACTTTTACATAATTTTACATACTTGCAATTTTGTGAACAAACTTCCTTTATATGTTGTTTTCTCTTGTACAGGTGAAACTCAAAAAATTAGAATATCATGCAAAAGTTCATTTATTTCAGTAATGCAACTTAAAAGGTGAAACTAATATATGAGATAGACTCATTACATGCAAAGCAAGATAGTTCAAGCTGTGATTTCTCATAATTGTGATGATGCTCTCTTACAGCTCATGAAAACCCCAAATCCACAATCTCAGATAATTAGAATATTACATGCAATCAATAAAACAAGGATTGTACATAGAGCAATATAGGACCTCTGAAAAGTATAAGCATGCATATGTACTCAGTACTTGGTTTGGGTCCCTTTTGCAGCAATTACTACCTCATTGCGGCGTGGCATGGAAGCTATCAGCCTGTGGCACTGCTAAGGTGTTATGGAAGACCAGGATGCTTCAATAGCGGCCTTCAGCTCTTCTGCATTGTTTGGTCTCATGTCTCTCATCTTTCTCTTGGCAATGCCCCATAGATTCTCTATGGGGTTCAGGTCAGGCGAGTTTGCTGGGCAATCAGTAATCCCACAGTCATTGAACCAGGTTTTGGTGCTTTTGACAGTGTGGGCAGGTAACAAGTCCTGCTGGAAAATGAAGTCAGCATCCCCATAAAGTTTGTCTGCGGAAGGAAGCATGAAGTGCTCCAAAATCTCTTGGTAGACGGCTGCATTGACCCTGGACTTAATGAAGCACAGTGGACCAACACCAGCAGATGACATGGCTCCCCAAATCAATACAGACCATGGAAACTTCACACTGGACTTCAAGCATCTTGCGGTGTGTGCCTCTCCATTCTTCCTCCAGACTCTGGGTCCTTGGTTTCCAAATGAGATGCAAAAGTTGCTCTCATCAGAAAAGAGGACTTTGGACCACTGAACAACAGACCAGGTCTGTTTTTCTTTAGCCTGGGTAAGACGCTTCTGACGTTGTTTGTTGTTCAGGAGCGGCTTGACAAGAGGAATAAGACATTTGAAGCCCATGTCCAGGATCCATCTGCGTGTGGTGGCTCTTGATGCACTGACTCCAGCCTCAGTCCACTCCTTGTGAAAGTCCCCAACACTTTTGAATGGCCTTTTCCTGACAATCCTCTCCAGGCTGCGGTCATCCCTGCTGCTTGTGCACCTTTTACTTCCACACTTTTCCCTTCCACATAACTTTCTATTAATGTGCTTTGATACAGCACTTTGGGAACATCCAACTTCTTTTGCAATTACCTTTTGAGGCTTTCCCTCCTTATGGATGGTTTTCTGCACAACTGTCAGGTCAGCGGTCTTTCCCATGATTGTGATTCCTACTGAACCAGACTGAGAGACCATTTAAAGGCTCAGGAACCCTTTGCAGGTGTTATGGCTTAATTAGCTGATTAGAGTGGGACACTTTGAGCCTAGAATATTGAACCTTTTCACAATATTCTAATTTTCTGAGATTGTGGATTTGGGGTTTTCATGAGCTATAAGCCATAATCATCTCAATTAAGACACATTATGGCTTGAACTATCTTGCTTTGCATGTAATGAGTCAATCTCATATATTAGGTTCACCTTTTAAGTCGCACTACTGAAATAAATAAACTTTTGCACGACATTCTAATTTTTCAAGTTTCACCTGTATATTGTTTTGATTTACTGCAAAATGAGTCTGACTACAATGAAGGTAATCTGACCTGCATTATCTTCTTATCAATCCACTGAAATTGCTAACCCTCAATGTATATGTTTCTTGGCATTTCAAGTGAAAGGGACAACATTTCAGAAATAGTTTCTTAGTTTCATCTACCTAGCTCCCTAAATTTAATGTCCAAGATTTCACACTGCATTTCCCCACGCCACTGGAAACATGTAATATGACTGCCAATTATTGAAATAACATGTGTTTTTTAATGGTTTGCCATTGAATTCAAAGTGCATTCCAACGTTCTGTTGAAACCAAATTTAATATTTCTCTAATTACCCATAGTCATGAGCCCCCCAGCTCAGTTTCACCTTGAAAGTTCAAGAATATCTCCTATGACTTTCTGCATTTCCTATTCAAAAGGCGTTATGATCTTATTAATGGAATTATAATCAAAGGAGAAGAAATAAAATTAACCAATTAGCTTTCTTGAATTATCCACTCTAATGAATATGCTCACCATGCATCATTTTTAAAAATTAACCTAATGGTTTGCTTGATACTATTTTATGCAATATTAAATTATATTAAGACAAATTTAATACAGCCTGATCTGTAGCTTACAATTTATAACACTATCTCTTCCCTACATAAACATTATACCTATTTAGTTACTTAACAACAGAAACATATTTTTGTATTCACTATCATGTAAACCTTTTGCTCACTAATGCTGACAATAATATTCTATCTATTCAGATACTTTTACAGATCCTTGCCGATAACACAGATCTTCCTAGTATAAGGGTGTTTTATATATAGTAACTTAAAATTATACAAAAATAATATCAACCAATAGGAGAGAAGAGCTCATATTTAAATGTTTGTTGTCTGAACCAAAATTACCTGGGCTTATTCACTGAACTAAGGTAAAACTAAACAAAAACATGTGTATCAAAAGAATCAAAATTCAAAACCAAATCACAGTAACTTGCATAAGGTAATTCTTTACCATGTGTAAGTGTCTTTATAAAATATCCATAGTAATGATGTGATTTAATAGATACACATATAATTTGAATTTAATTTTCTAAATATGCTCTTTATTTTTAATATTTTACAGTTCCTTTTCTATCATGGATCCTGATCAGGGGTGGGCTGCTGGGGGTTCACAGGGGTTCAGGAGAGCCCCTAGCTAAGATTCTGTGTAGTTTGGAGAACCCCCAAATCCCACTCCTGGCTGGCCCCTCCTGCCCCTCCCAGGAGTCCCCACATGGTCCAATTTGGATATAGGTAAGTGTAGGGTGTGTGTGGAGGCTTGGGGAGTGCAACCCCCCCCTCCCGAAGTTTGGGAAGGCCAGAAATGGCCCTGTTTCCAGCTTCCAGAGAGCCTCTGGAGCCCAGGGAGGCCATTTTCGCCCTCCTGGAGGCTCGAGGAAAGCCTTCGGAGCCTGTGGAGCCCCCCCCCCACTGTGGTGCAGGAGACCAACTAGGCCACGCCCACCAGGGCCAAGCAACCAGGCAGAGAATCCTTTGCTAAAATTTTTGAAGCTCACCCCTGATCCTGATTCATAAGTTGGTGGAAGTACTTAAGTAACATTAATATTGTGTTCTATGATTAGCCTTGGTTGATTCCTCACAGGAAGAAAACCAACATCTATTAATTTTTAAAAATTGTTTCAGACAAGGTATCAGTATACTGAGCTGATGTTAACTGAAAATTAAATTATTCAACACAATCAATAACATATTTAGGTTAGCTATAACCATTTTATACTTCATGGGCAAGATAGCCCAAATGAGATCTTTGTTCTATATTCTACTTTTCTGTTTCATTCATATTAAACTTTTGAGGAAGGAAGCAAAGGGTATCCACCTTTCCTCTTGTACCATACATATTCCTTGGTCCTTTTGATAGTTTCTTTCCAGATTGGTTCTAGCACTGAAAGAATTGGGAGAAAAACAATGGTTTGTAACAAGGCAACTCTTCATGCAAAGAGGAGTTGTAAAAGTATAAACTCCACTATCATATCATCCCTCTGCACACTTTAACAGAACGTAAAGAGGAAAAATACATACACACATGTATTTTTGTGTCTGCCATACTTCTTTCAAACATTCCCTTTGCATCAATTGCTATTTGCAGTTGATTTGATTTCTCAGCTTCACACTGAAACCTCAGTTTCAAGTTGATACAGGTTTTTTGTGAAAAAAATTGAATCTGCATTTTGATTTTAAGATAAACCAATGAAGTAGTGTTTTAGATACTTTTCCTGACCTCCCACAAGACAGATGCTTTGTTTCCCCCCCCCCTACTTTTAAAGCTGAAAAAAAAGCATGTGAGAAGCTGAACAACCAATTACAGAATGTACAGATACCTGTACCAGACATAGCAGCAAACAGCAGACTTTAAACCTACCTCTTTTCTTTAGAAGCAACCAATGCTGAGATGCAAATAATTTAACAACTGGTTTTCTGCCCTAATGACCAACTGGGTAGGCATGGCTGGGTGGGCATGTGACTGGGTGGGCTTAGCCAGAGTAGGCATGACGCTGGACTCGTGTGATGCTAAGGTGGGACTTCCTTGAGACCCTCACTCACTCTCATTATGCAGGTAATTCTCCAGTTACAAATATAATAGAGCCTGGCAATTACATTTGTAACCTGGAGGTTTGTTTGATTGAATCATGTTAAATGAACATGATCACTCTGTGCTTTCCCCAATGCATTTGTGAATCAAATGCACAGGTCGTTAAATGCACATGAGGTATCTCAGGGTGGGGAACAGCATGTGGGGTTTAGTGCTGCAGCAGGCCATCCAAGGCCTCCCCCAATCCATTAAGATGCCTCATGCTCCCTTGGGGTCCCCACAATTGCTCCCCCCCCCATCCTGCCCCACCAGGTCTCCACAGACTAGGCCTGCTTTGCTAGCATTCCAGATTCCACTTACTCTTCCCCACCCCATTTCCCATGGTTTACATACTTTTTGAAGATATCCAGAGGTCCAGAAGAGTCTGACTCGCTGACGGAGAAGCCAAAGTGTTTTATTCAGACAATGGCAGGGCTGTAAGAATGTGAAATCTAAGGAAAACATTTCCACCAGCTTCTGAGTAAAAGACTTTTGTTTAGGGCCATGTGGCCAGCAGGCCTCCTGTTTTAGGGCAGCTTCAGGGATTGAGGTAGCAACAGCAGCCAATCAAGGAGGAGCTTGCATCCTTTGTCTCATTGGGCTGAACTGCAAGTCCCTTGTTTTGTTGATTGACTGCCATGTCCCAATCCCTGAAGCTGCTCATTTGAAGTAACCAGTCAGCAGCAAGCAAAAGGCTGCTCCATGCTGGCCAACTGGGCCCAAACTAAGCCTGCAGGACCTCATGGCAGAGAAGCCAATCTTTTATTCAGATGGGGAAAGCTGTTTTCCTTACATCTCACTTCTTACAGCTTCACCAGTTCCGAATAAAAGACTTTGACATGGATCATCTTCTTCCGCAGCTCTTTAAAAAGTAAGTACAGTAAAACCATGGAAAATGGAGGAATAAGTGGGGTCACGGAGGCTCCATTTTGGACTGTAACAGGCCGGGGGAGGCCTTCAGAATTCCGAACAGGGCGAGGCTTCAGCCGGTTTGGCGTACTAAGCAAACAGTTAACAGCCAGTTCTAGTGAAGTGGTCCGAACCAGGTGAATCCCACCACTGGAAACAACCCATATAGATATGCATGAGTATTTGATAGTGGAAGAGGCAGCTTCTAGTTTTTCAATTTGCAAAATTATGTATGTTTCTGAATAAAGTTGGACTTGCTTTAATATTCAAAATATTCTAAGAATGTTGCTAGAGGTCATTTTATTTATTGAATATTGTGCTTTTTCTTGGCTCTAGTAACTGATTTTTATGCATGAGGTTTTGAAGATATCCACTGTTTCAAATCAATAACTGATATTATTATTTGGGGCAGGGGCGGGTTGCCTGTCAAAAGACCTTAAGCTACCAAGAAATCTAAATTATTACCAGGAGAATTCTTCATGCTTATTTGGTACCTAAAATTTCAGGAAAAATAATTTCTAATCAAAGATGAAAAAATGCATTATATTATTTTATTTTTTTAAAAAAATGAAGTCATTATGGTGTTTAAAGCTTCCAGTAAGTATGTAAATATCAGTGCATTTTGCTTGAAAATAGTTCCAGTGTTCTGTCTCACAATCCATAAAACGAATTAATACTGAAATGCAAGAACAGCAAAGTAAGTCTGCTTAAAGTGCCTAGCCATAATGAAAAATGAAAATGATTTGCTGTGCTGAATTGGAACTTGACAATCTCATAAATTGTTCTACATCCTAGTAGGTGATGGAAAATCACTGTCATAATGAGCTAACAGAATATTTTAAGAAAAGCATGGAACTTCGTACTAATGATACATAATCCATGGTGAGACTGAGACATATATCAAACAGAACAAGATGTAAGATTGAATTCCATGAAGAATTCTTGCCTGAATCGTACTGTCATACTAATTTAAAATCATACATTTGTTCAACTATAGGGTTGTTATTTTTTTATATCATGTGTCTTTTCTCTGGAACTCATGATCTTTATCTAAAGAACCTGAATTGTATTCTGAATTATGTCTTTCCTGAAAAAGGAAAGAGAAAGGATAGCCACTTGTCTGATATAGTGTCTCCTGCTGGAGCAGAGAGTTGGACTAAAAGACCTCCAAGGTCCCTTTCAACTCTATTATATTCTGTAATTCTAAAATAACAGACCAAGTGCCATTGTCATGTGTCATGTGGTAACATGATGATGGTATCACCAGAGAGGATTAGTGCCCTCTCCCCCAAAATTATCCATCCACACTGGAGTCATGTAACGACTGGACTGCACCCTGATTGGACCATGTTACTGATTGTTTTGACAAAGTGACAAACTTTCACTTTTAACAGGTGAAAACCGTAGGAATATTCAGAGTCCGTTTTCACCAACTCGTGCCAATGACATGTCCAATAAACCTATTCTTTGAGGAATATGCCTGTCTCAAAGTTTTGTTTGCTGTGGGTGTGTTACTTGGAACCTTGACATTTTCATTGAGGGGAAAGCAGAATTTTTACTCCTAGCTATTTCTCATCTGTAAATATTAATCCTTTTTTACTAGAAAAGCTGCACGTGGGAACCCTTTTGTTGAAGAAGACATAAGATACATTGAAGATTTCAGAACAAAACTGTATAATGAATCCCATTCCCAACCTGAAAAATCTCATTTGCTAAAAACATATTGTGTAGAAGGAGAAGAAGAAAAACAAAATTGTCAAAGAATATTCTATGGAGAATAGAATTACCTTTGACAGGCTGATACAAATTTGACACCGAGCTTCTTCTCCCTGCCCCCAAAACTGAAGTCAAAAAACCTTTAGTCTGGTCATTTACCAGTTTTACCTAACATAAAACATGGAAATAAAAAATAAAATATAGAAACAGAAGATAACATTTTAAAAAGATTAGTTGAAGACAGCCAGAACATGTGAAACTTTCTTACTGGAGGTTAACTGCTGTGAACACTAAGACTATTAACACTAAGGCTTCAGTTAAAAGAAAATTCTAAATGTAGCTAGATAGAGGAAGGTTAACATTTATTGTTATTACTAAACTTGGAATAAGGCAAACTGTTCCTAGAGACAACTTGCTGAATGTTGCTGGCAGTATTAAGATCATAAGAAAACCTCAGTTAGGTTAGATGAAAAGTTGATCAGGTCCAGCATTTTCTTTACCACAGTCTCCTGCTGGATGCCCGTCACAGTTCTAAACAAGAACTGGAGACATCAATCTTCTTCTGCTATTGCTTTTCAGCAACTTCTGAATTGTTGTCTTACAAGCAAGCTGGTGACTAATTTTTGCCTTCCCTAATGTGTACCTATAATATATGTCTGAAATTGTGTGAATGAAAAGATATCCATATCAAGTAACCCTAACTTCTTCCCATTCACATTGTATTCAGTTTTTTTTAATCAGTGTCTTTCATAATACATGGAAAAGTGCCTGTGTGATCTCAGTGTCCAATCCAGTACTTATCAAACCTTAATGAAACGTGAAAAAGCTTGATACAAATTCAGCCTCTACTACCTTCAGAAACAGGCTAATTTCTGTATTCATTTTCACTGATGAGATATTTATCTATAATTTCATTGTAGATAATATCACTTTTATTCTTTTTTTGTAATTAAAAGCTTTTGCAGTTCACTGTTAAAAATAAATTGTAAAAAACCTATTGGGAGATAGCTGATGTAATAATCTGTAACTAAGCAAATTTATTTTTGCACTTGATTTATTTTTCCATATAGAAAAACTATGAAGACATATGAAGTTGTAGTTGAAAGGAACATGAATGGTTTAGCACACAGATTTGAGTCATGCAAAAATATTTGGCTTAGAGGTTAAAATAAATACTGCAGTTCAGAAAAATCAAGGCTAGGAGTGTAGCTAATGAAGAGACAATATATCTGGATAAGAGGATAAAGAATCTCTTATGGCTTAAATATATAATCCCTTCTCATGCCTACATTGACAACAAAATTGACAATGTATTAAAAACGTCAGTATGTTCTATCTAAACACTGATACAAAAAAGAAGGAAAGTAGTGATTTTGCAAAGTAGTATTTAATTGCAGAAAAAAATGATTACACAAATGAAAAGGAAGCAATATAAAATGTTTTTGATAGTATTGATACTTTATTGCAACATAGGTTTGAGTTTGGATTTTTCAATTCAAATGGATTGAAAAAGATTTGGAGCACTATATCTATAATACCTCCTCCAAAGTTTCTCCATATTATGAGAATCATTTGTTGGAAAATAGACAAAGATAATCTCCTAAACTGAGAAAGTAATTTCTTATACCCATATTAATCTTAGTGAGAAGGAAGAATGTGATAACAATATGCCACTTCTAAGATTATTCTTCATCTCCTTTTATCTACTAATTTTTTTTCAGTCATAAAAAAGTTAATTGGTCACATTAGCAACTGAACTAGAACTATCTTTATTACATAATTTATGGTTAAAAGAAATTATCTCTCCTTCATTTTTACTCTGTAGCAGTACATCCAAGACATATGAAAACTAGGTATTAGTTTTATACAAGTGAAATAGCAAAGTGATTTGGTCCCATACTGCTCAGACTGGTATAGTGACTAATTTTATATTTTGCTAACAAGTACATCCTCAGTACAAGCAAACGAAGAAACAGTTGGAGATACATGGCAGTATAATCCTTTGGGGGGGGCAGTTGGTGGAGTTTTCTAAATAAAACTAGAACAGGTTTATTTATTTTATTCAATGTTTATAAAAATACACACATGCAAAAGCAACAAGTAAATAAGAATGGAATTAATTAAAACATTTACAAAACAGTTACAAGCTTGTTATAAGGTGGCAATCTAGGGGAGTCACAAATCTGAAACTACCCCATGTTCTGGGAGAATAACCAAGTTTTTAAGGCCTTCTAGAATGTCAACGGGCTGGGAATCATCTAGATCTCATCATCTGGAACTTCATTCTAGGAGGCCACTACAGAGAACACATGCTTCCTTGGTCCCAGTACATGACACCATTTAATCAAGGGGATCCAGAGCACACCTTTTGTAAAAGATTATATTGGCTAAACAGGAACCATGAGAGACAGGCAATCTCTCAAACAAAAGGCTCTTAAACAGGGGTGGGATTCAATCGGTGTTACTATCGGTTTGGTACTTATGTTTTGCATGCACATGCGTGCTTTGCGCGCACACACACCAGATGCACACTGCACACGCGTGCATTACAACGGAAACTGTGCCTCCCAGACAGCTGATAGGCACTGCAAGCGAGCGCGCAGCATTTGAAAAACACCTTTTTTACTGATTTTTCAACCTCAGCTGTGCCGCGCAAAGCAGCTGAGACTGAAAAAGCAGGAAATAAATGTCAGGTAAGAGCCCGGGCAGACGGGCGGGCCAAACAGCAGCAGACATAGAACCGGTTCTGTGTCTGCTGTTCTTTAGAGCTACCAGTTCTACAGAGCCAGGCAGAACCGGTAGCACCCCACCCCTGCTCTTAAACCAGGTAGGGCTGCACAGGTGAGAGCCAGGATTCTGAAGCAACCTTACCTTAGTTGAAATAAGTGGAGAAAAGACCAACAAAACACTAACAACCAGCATTTTGAAGTACATTGATAACCACTGCAGCTTGCACATCAAAGATGTCATATGAACATGCTGAGCAAACCCATCAATGCTCATGTTGTTGCATTGAGGACTAGTCAATGCTTCCAAGTAGTTTCAAAGGCAGCCCCAAGCAATTGTCGAGCAGCAAGAGATCAGAAAGAGGAGAGGAAAGCACATGAAGAGAAAAATAATGATATATAAATGTGGTACTTATGATGTTTTCCAGCCAATTAACTTGGGTGATAAAGCAGTGCACTTTAAAGAAAACATCTAAAATAACCGCATTGTGCTAAGCTGGGGCCGTTTACAAAATGTACTAACAAAAATTTTGCAATTATCAAATGAGACAGCATCATTCTATTTTTCAGGGCAGAGAGGGTAATTGAAAAAACAATCTAAGTGCACTGTTGTCTGATTCTGGAAGTAAATGCTTTCTTGTTCAAGGATTTTATTTTGACTTAAAAGGTAAAGCTCTGAGATTTCTTGATTTAAACAGAATATGGATTGACAGAAATCCTTTTTCTTCAGATTTGGGATTGCTTTTAAACAAGCAATTAGTTTTCTTCTTCCAAGTACAAAATCAGATAACTGACTTTTTAAAAATGTGTTTACATAAACCTCTGGTATACTTTACATTTTCTGCACATCTGTGTGTCTGAAAAGAAAAGGGTATCACTTGTATTAAAAAAGGGTTTTGACTAATTGGCACTCCCATTTTTCCTCACAAATAATTCACACTACTTTGTTTTGTAAGCCAATATTCTAACGGCTGCACTAAATTCACACTATTGACTGTGCTGTTGCCACAAATGAAAAACAATATAAGAAATGTTTTCTCATTTACACAGAAGCAGGCAAAAATAGACAGAAAAATACCTATATACATATGCCCTATGGTTTTTAGTGGCTGGGTATGACTGCTATTGTGTTTAAGTGACTCAACTAAAGGAGAGAGAGAAATGGGAGAAGCAGCTCAGTTCTGGCCTTGGGGGGCAGCTGTGCTCTCATGAGGCTGCAGAGATAGAAAGCATTACTAGTGGTCCAGCATTATACATAGACACCAACCAATAGTTGCTGGGGGACATGCTGCCAGCTTAACCCAATACAGGAGACAAAAAGAAGAAAAGCAGAGAAAACAAGAGGAGAAATGAGGAGAGAAAACAAGGCTCTTGTAGAAGGGAATGGCTGGAGAAAAGTTGATGTATTGGGAGGACTTGCTGGTTCCTGGTCTGAGAGAGAGAGAGAGAGAAGAAAAGTCAATGGATGGCTTCACTAAAGGAAGAGAAGCAAAGTCCCAAAGAGATGTCACCAAGCTGAGTAGGTCCAGCAAAAGGAAGCAAGCAATGCCAAGCACACTAATTGATAAATACATACTCCCTCTCAACATTTCCAGAAATGAGTGGTCCTTGGTGCCCTCTGAGCTTGATCATTTTCTTGCAGATGTTCCATTACCCAAACTAGATAACATCATCAGTGCCAGAAATGGAGGAAGAAGAGGGTGAAGGCAATTTAAGCATTTAGGAACAGTTAGAATAGTCTCTGGGAGAGAGACTTAAGAAAAAAACCCAACACTAGGTAGAAGTTGGGATCTCATTATAAATAGGTTTTGTGAATAATTTTTCTATAAATAATACAAAAGAAGCATAAAAATTTCCATTCCCTGGGTTTCTCTGTGTCAACTGCCATCCTTGTATTTCAAAATAGATATCCAGTTCTAAAAGAACCCAGTCACATGGGGACAATACAGTGTGTATCTATGTGTTTCTGTGTCTGTGTCTCTGTGTGTGCACGTGTGTGTGTGTGAATACAATTTACTTCCCTGATGTATGGATAAATAGACAATTGTTTCTTCACTGACAATTACTAACTAAACATATCAAAGAAATCACCAACAGTACAAAACCAATATGAGATATAAAAAGAGTCTTCAATTATAATTGTAAATACCACATAAAATGGGATATCTTATGGAATTCCAATCTGATAATAAATAGTTGTTATTTATAAAATAAGACATCCTGGCCATGGTGACTTTTTTTTCCAAAAAGTTTTTTATTTTTTATTTTTACACATCTCTTCATGTGAACAACATGATTCCAGACTATAACACTTGTACATAATCATACTTTCATTTCCATCAATCTTATATAATATCATCTCATATCATTATCCATTTCACTCATCTTTAAATAAGTTTCCATTTCATATTTCAATTCATTAATTCAATATCATTCCATCCACACATACATTTTCAATTCTTTATCCCCTATTATTTCCATTTTTAGCCTACCATCTATTTTATTTTACATTACACATCATTATTACCCTTAATTTTCTCTAAGCCAATATATAGTAAAACAATCTAAAAAGAGTAAAACTAAAATAAAGCCAATATATTTAGGATCCACATGGTATATCCCCTCAATCTATTTAATTTAAATTTTTTCCATTCCCCTACTTTAATCATAATAAAATATTCTCATTATATACTTCTAGTATCCATTAAATAATCAACTGTATATTTTAATATATATATATATATTAAAGTATCCCCTCCAAAAAAATCGCTAAAGTAACTTCTTAATATGTCTCATTTTATCTTCACTTTTCTTATAATCATTAATAATCATGTTTTTTCTTCCTTTTCCACTTAGCCAAAGTATCTATATATTTTAATACATTTCCATTCCCTTGTTTTTAATCCTCCAAAGAAAAGGTTCATAACAGTATAATTCACATACAGTATGTATATGTATGTATGTATGTATGTATGTATGCATGTATGCATGCATGCATGTATGTGTGTGTGTTCTTCAAAAAAGAAGAAACGACCTCTTCCCTGGTCCAACACCTCAAAGCCACAGGACATGAAATTGATTTTAAAAATACCAGAACCATCGCCAAAACCGAACACTTCAACAGCAGAATAATCAGAGAAGCCATAGAGATAGAAAAACGCCCACACAGCATGAACAAACGAGATGACACCTCCCGCCTTCCAGCCATTTGGAAACCCGCCCTCATGAACAGACGAGTACCTAACATGAAGAAGGACACCAGACCCACACCCATGAGGGCCACACAAGATGCCACCACCACACTTCCATGTAGAAAACAGACTCACACCCACTCAGAAGATGAGACACGACCATGGACCAGAAGCTGCACTGCAGCTGCATCACTACCCACTTCAAACCCCTCCAAGCCATATATGAAGCAAACCGACACCCACTATGAAGATGCAGCACGACCACGAACTCAAAGCCAAACAGCAAGATCACAGCTCACCAGCTCAAATCCCCCAGCAACTAAGACTAACCTGAGCACAACCAAGCCCCACCTGAACAGAACACGCCTCCAACCAATCAGAACACGGCTAACCCCCAGCCAATCAGAACACAGCCAAACCCCCTACCAATGAGAACACACCCCCACCCAATCAGAACACAGCCAAGCCCCCACCCAATCAAGTCCCACCCCCACTGGCAGTTAAAGGAGGAAGCAGCTGCAATCTCCATTACTCTGAGAAGCACAGAGCTGGAGACAGAAGCCTGAAGATGATGAATGAGACTTCATCGAAACGTTGCCTAGATACTTCGAATCTTACGCGGGAGAAAACCCGAACAACCAAAGATCCACATACAAATACCCGCGAGAACCTCAGAAAACACACACATATATATATATATGGATCTTTGGTTATTCGGGTTTTCTCTCACGTAACATTGGAAGTATCTAGGCGACGTTTCAATGAAGTCTCATTCATCATCTTCAGGCTTGTGTCTTCAGCTTTGTGCTTCTCAGAGTAATGTGAGCTTGCAGCTGCTTCTTCCTTTTAACTGCTAGTGGGAGTGTGACTTGATTGGGTGGGGACTTGGCTGTGTTCTGATTGGGTGGGGGGTGTTCTCATTGGTTGGGGGTTGGCTGTGTTCTGATTGGCTGGAGGTGTGTTCTGTTCCGGTGGGGGCTTGGTTGTGCTCAGGTTAGTCTTAGTTGCTGGGGGTTTGAGCTGGTGAGCTGTGATCCTGCTGTTTGGCTTCGTGTTCGTGGGCGTGCCGCATCTTCATGGTGGGTGTCAGTTTGCTTCATGTATGGCTCGGAGGGGTTTGAAGTGGATAGTGATGCAACTGCAGTGCAGCTTCTAGTCTGTGGTCGTGTCTCATCTTCTGTGTGGGTGTGAGTCTGCTTTCTACGTGGAAGTGTGGTGGTAGCATCTTATGTGGCCCTCGTGGGTGTGGGTCTGGTGTCATTCTTCATGTTAGGTACTTGTCTGTTCATGAGGGCAGGTTTTCAAATGGCTGGTAGACGGGAGGTGTCATCTCGTTTGTTCATGGTGTGTGTGTGTTTTTCTATCTCTATGGCTTCTCTGATTATTCTGTTGTTGAAGTGTTCGGTTTTGAAGATAGTTCTGGTATTTTTAAATCATTGAAGAACACAAGAATTCAATCAAAAAAGAAGAACTGACCTCCTCTCTGGTCCAACACCTCAAAGCCACAGGACATGAGATTGACTTTAAAAATACCAGAACTATCGCCAAAACCGAATACTTCAACAACAGAATAATCAGAGATATATGAATAATCATATATAGCCCAGGCTCAGGCTTAGATCTTCAGTGCCCATCTCGGCCCCACCCCCTGGGTGTGTGCACAGGAGGTGGTGAGCAGCAGGGGCTGGCATCCCTGGGGACTGCTTGCTGAGCACTGTCCTTCATCCAGAATGCCAGCACAGCCCTCTCATGCTTGGAGCTTCCTGTGCTCATGCCCAGGGGATCAGGGTCAGTGGTGGGATTCAAATTTTTTTACTACCGGTTCTGTGTGCATGGCTTGGTGGGTGTGGCATGGCTTGGTGGGCAGGGCAGGGGAAGGATATACTGTAAAATCCCCATTTCCTTCCTGCACCCCTAGCCTGCTTTCCAGCTCCATTCTCCTGTGCAGAGCAACAAAAGAAGACCCATCCAATCAGCTGAGTCTCAAGAGGCAGCGAATAGATGGGGGCGGGGCCAGTCAGAGGTGGGATATGCCGGTTCTCTGAACTACTCAAAATTTCCACTACCGATTCTCCAGAACTAGTCAGAACCTGCTGAATACCACCTCTGGTCAGGGATGAGGCAGCAGCATGGATCTAAGGCTGCCCGTGGTGCCCGCAGTGCCCCAGTGCCTCCATACCCCATTTCCTGGTTTTTCCCTGGAACTGCCCCACCCCCATGTGGGATACCCATGTCCTGTGTGTGGAGGAAGAAAGAGGTAGGAAGGAGAGGGCATGGGGGACCCAGGGGACTTCTGCCTGCCTGCACACCACAGGCAATAGCCATAGGAGATTGCAAGCCACAAGGGCTCGGGGGGGGGGGGGAGTGGAAGGTGAATAGTGGTGGTGTGCAGCTTCTGGCATTGCGGTGGGGGGAGGTGGTGGAAGCAGAACTGTCCTTTTGGCATCAGACATGGAGGCAACAGAAGGGAGGGTGGACAAAAAGGTAAGCTCCACAAGTTTTTTCTTTTAATGGGCAGAGATTTCCCATTTTGATCCCCTTCCCCTGTCATTGCCTCTGTGCCTGATGGATCTCTGCATGTCTCTCAGCTCACTTCTCCACATGGGAATATAAGGCTTGCGTTGCTTGCATTGAGAACAACACGAGGTACTGAGGGGAGGGGAGAAAGGGCAAAGGGGGGGAACTTGCCCCACTTGCCCCATGCGCCTCGCCTGGCCACCGGACTGCTTCTTTCCACTTCTTTCTTCTTCTGCTTTTGGCTGCATGCAAGGAAAGCAGCAAAAATCTTTCTTTTTCTCCCCCCAAACTCTGCCAGAAATGAGTCTTTGGGATCCTGCAAGGCATCCTGCTCCAAGAGGCTGCGCCATTCTGGGGGAGTTTGAGGGAGAGAAAGAAAGACTTCTGCTGCTTTCCTTGCATGAAGCCAAAAGCCTGCCCCTCCCCCCCCCTCACTCTTTCTCCCTCTCCCTCCCTTTGTCTCTGTCTCTCCCTCCCTCTGAGAATGGACTGGAGACAGTATTCTGCAATCCCAAATAAAGAATGATCGATCAGTAGAAAAATGGGGTGGGGAATTTTCCTGCAGACTTTTTGGGGGATTTTCCCAGGGTCTCTGCAGACAAAGCAGGAGCAGCAAAGACCCTGGGAAAATCCCCCAAAAAGTCATGGTGCCAAGTCCCTCTGGCACCATGAGGTGTATGCATGTTTGCTCTGTGTGCACGTTTGAAGCTGAGAAAGAGGAGAAGGTTTGGCCAAACTTTGGAATAACTTTGCCCAAGACTTCTCATGTATTCAGGGGCTACACTTTTCCCAACGATGAGTTTGGCAGTGATCTAACAAAATGTCTTCCAGCTCTTCAAGAATGACTTTAAGAGTGCCCAAGTGTTAGACTCGTCTGTTGCTGCTTGTGGCTTGCTTGGAAAGACTCCCATCCTCGCTTTTGTAGGTGAGAGACTGAGCAGTTGTTCTTTTATCCCCACTGCATATCAAAACACCCCCTCCTACACTGCCCCCCCCCGTTAATTTGCTCTAAGCCTCCCTCTTTGGAAGACTTTGTCACTCCTCAGCCCCCATAGAAGAAGCCGAGAGCAAAAGTAGCAGCAGCGAGGGCAGCAGGGGTGTGTCCCTCCATGGGTGACAGCCAGGGCTTTGCCGTCTCCTCTTGTCTCCCTCACACTCCTTGCACTCACAATCTTTAGATGGGCTTTTATTTTGTCAGCCCAAGGGTAGGGTGGGTGGGAAAGGTATGTAGAAAATCACCCTGTTTCTGCAGCATTGGTCATGTGACTGAGTGGGTGTGGCCAACTCAACATCACTCATAGCTAGGTGCTGCCCCACCTTGCCATGAGTGATGTCGAGTTGACCACGCCCACTTAGTCAGCCAAGCCAAGCTCACCAAGCTCACAGAACTGGTAGTGAAAATTTTTGCATCCCACCACTGGATAGGAGAAAGACAATCTGAATGGAAATTGTCAACAGCAGCTTGATGAATTGAAGACAAAGATAGTTAAAGTCAAAAGAAAGGAACATAATGTTGGTTTGCTAAAATAAGAAATACTTATAAAATTCTAGAACTCCTAAGGACTTTTTCCTGACATTTGGACAGAAATTACAATGATTTTTGGAATTGTGAATGGATAGGGGTTATTGAAGAAGTGAACTATGTATTCAATTTCTTAGGAGGTGGGGAATTATAAATTGCCTATACTTGTTGTATTGAAAATTGGGAGTTGCTTCTTTAAATATATTTTTATCTTTCTTTTCTTTTTTCCTTTTTGCTTCATATTTCTTTTTTTCCTAATCTTTTCTTTTTCTGATTTTAATTGTATTATATTTCTGTAGTGTAAAACTATAAGAAAAAGCATTTAAAACGTAGTGGTACACAGAAGAAATAGGGAGGGTATGGAGACTGTGGGCAGATAGACAGATTAAATATAATACACTTGAATTTAAGAATGACCATGATGCATAGCAGAAATAGTCAAGAAAAGGTGGGCAAAAGGAACAGTTGAGAAGACTGAGGAGAAACATTAGTTCCTGGAAGAACATAAGGAGGCACAGATGGGCAGGTTGCATATGCCACGCTTCAGTTCAAAGGTGGCTAGGAAGGAAGGAAGGAAGGAAGGAAGTGCAGTTGGATTGGATAGGACAGATTTGAATTCAAAGGGGGGTGTTAGTGTTTGGGGACAAACCCCCAAGCAGAGTGCACAGCAGCAGTCAAGCCAGGCAGCCAAATGAGAGAGAGGCTGGGCCCAAGAGTATACACACACTGGAGACAAAAACACTGTTTGTAGTTTTAAATAGTTATTTAATTCACACAGAGTTTAAGCATTGTCATTCAGTCCATATGTCATTATCCAATATATCCATCCAGTAACCTAGTCCATTAACTAGTCAGTACAACGGCTTTATCTTCTCCTTCCGATACCTTTCTCTCGAAGACAACGCTGAGTATGCACAGGATATTCAGCTCACCAAGTAAACAGTCCTTGTGTTCAGTAGAAACGGTATCCAGCACAGTAGCCAACAAGCAATAACAAGCAGACGTCTCATACAGGAGTAAACAGCAGGCAGCAGAGATCAGAGAGACCAGGAGACCAGTGACCAGTAACCAGGAGCAGACCAGGAAGTGTTATGTTACTCTCACTGCCTTTTATTGCTGCTTGCAACCGCACCCTTAATTATCTAATTACATTGCAGTTTGGTGCTTAAAGCTACAAACACTTAAACCTAGGTTTATATATTTAGTCACCCAAACCTAGTTGGTGTATCCATATACCCAACATTCTCCCCTTTTGGGTGATATAAATATATAATACCCTTACAATTTAAACCCATACTTTTCACAACTCTCTAGGTGCTTAATGGCACCTTGGGCTTTAGTAAAATTATCAGCTATATTGTCCTCCGACATGCAGTACTCCAGCTGTATCATTTTACTCTTTACAGATTGTCTAACGTTTAGGTACCTTAAATCCATATGCTTGCTCCTAGTTTTTACTGCAATATCTGTGGCCATTTGAATTGCTGCCTGATTATCTTCATGTACAATTATAGGATAATTTACAGTTATACCCATATCATTCATCATTTGTTTATACATAATTAACTCAGTACATAATAGCGATAAACAGGAGAATTCTGCCTCCATAGTAGACAAACTTATATGCTGTTGTCTTATTGACTTCCAACCTATTAATGTCTTACCCAGCATTATGGCTGTTCCTGAAGTCGACTTTCTTGTGTCTCTTTCTGATGCAAAACTAGCATCTGCATAAGCACTCAGTATGAGATCACCTTTTGGTTCTAGATACAGTGCATGGTGCAATGTTCCTTTAAGATATCTTAAAATTCTCTTCAATGCATTCCAATGACAGTGAAGTGGATCATTATTATGTCATGCCAGTTGATTAATACAATAAGCTATATCTGGCCTTGACCAATTGCTAATATATGATAAGCTACCAATCAAAGATTGATATATTGCCTTATCAAACTTGGGACTTTGAGCATCCATTTTGCAAATATCCTGACTCATTGGAGTCTTTGCAGGCTTACAAAGTTCCATTTTATAATCTATTAGCAATTTAGATATCTTATCTTCCTGAGATATCTTAAAACCTTTCTGTGTTTTCAGTATATTCAAACCTAGATATCTCTTTATCTCCCCTAATTGCTTGATTTTTATTTTCTTACCTAATGATGCTATTATTTTATTTGCTTCATCATTAGTCTCAGTAATCAAGGCAATATCATCCGTGAATAATAATAATAATGATATTTTCCCATTTGTCTCCCTTTTAAACAGACATGGATCGGCTAAACCAGCTTTAAATCCTATATTGTTTAGTTCCTTTACAATATACTGGTTCCATTCATAGCCAGATTGTTTAAGACCATAGAGGCTCTTCTTTAACAACCAACAATCATTATTATTTTCACCTTTAAATCCAATAGGATTTTTCATATATACAGTATGTCTTAGTGGAGCGTGCAAGTAAGCAGTTTCCATATCTAGATGGTTAACTATATATTTCTTGCTTGCTGCCCACACTAATGCTGCCCTTAATGTTGCTGCTTTAAGACTAGGTGCAAATACCTCATCATAGTCATTGGCACTTTGTCTAAAACCTTGGGCTACTAATCTTGCCTTATGGATTACGTTTCCATCCTTATCAGTTTTTATCTTAAAAATCCATTTGCAGCCAATGGGTTTTATATCACCAGGTAATCTCACATTTTCATAAACTTTCATATCCTTCAAGGATTTCAATTCCTTATTCATTGCTGCATACCAACTTTCCTTATCTTTAGAAGGATACATTTTTATTTCATCCACAGTATATGGAATTTTATTAACCTGGCACACTGTGTTAGCCTGGTATCTATCAGGCGGTCTAGATATTCGTGTAGTTCTTCTGGGAATTACAGGGCTTGTATGAGGACTTTTTTGAATTACTACCTGTTCCTGTTCCTCAGCTTGCTCAGCTATTGGTACTATTTCTTCCTTTATGGGCTCTATCTCTGCCTGTATTTCTCTCTTTACTTTATTCTTAAAGTTACAGGGATAATTAATGGGATTTCTATAAGATTCAATAATTACTTCTTTATTGTTATCCTGTTCTAACTTATCCCATCCTACGTGCTCTAGAAATTGGGCATTGGCACTACATAACACCTTAGATGTGCCTTTCTCCCAAAATCTATATGCCCTATGGTTTGCTTGGTAACCAACAAAGAATAATTGTTTAGCTCTATGTTGCCCTTTACGCCTGAGTTGTGTAGGGATATGCACCCATGCTGGTGCACCAAATGTGTGCAGGTAACTCAGATCAGGCTTCCTGCCATGCCACATGGTGAATGGTATTTCACCAGTAGTTGAGTTAACAACGTTGTTCAATATGTTATTAGCACACATTGTGGCCTCCCCCCACAAAGAATCAGGTAATCCAGAATCAGTTAACATTGTTCTAACCATTGCCTGTAGTGTTTGGCCTCTTCTCTCTATAAATGCATTGTGTTGTGGTCTGTATGGTGCAGATTTCTTGTGCTCTATTCCAGCTACCTTTAATCTATTCTGGAATTTGCTATTAACAAATTCCGTACCATTATCTGTCACCAGGGTTATCAGTTGCCGTTTAGTTTTTCTTTCTGCAAATTTTAACCAGTTGAAGAAATGTTGATATGTTTCAGTTTTGCTTTTCATTAGGTAGCAAAACCCATATCTAGAATAATGGTCCATAATGCTCAGTATATATCGAGCACCCCCCATACTGGGTTTCTTTGGACCTATAATGTCTGCAAATACTACTTCTAAAGGTTCTTTAGTTTTGAAACCATTTAGCCTATTTGCAGGCAATATTTTACTCTTATCTTCACAGCAGACATTACAACGCAAATATTTATCACAAGGTTTTAACCTTATTCCATCAGATAACTCTACTGTACGTTTTAGCATTTTAAAATTTACATGCCCCAAACGCCTATGCAATAAATGGATACATTCATTATGAGGCTTGATATTATTAAATACAGTCTGTGCCTCCCCTTTCTTACTATCATGTAAGACATACAATGCTCCATTTAAAGCTGCAGTTACCCTTTTGTTATCTTTATCAAGTATGCACTTATTATCCTTAAATGTAACTACATAACCTAGTTTATCTAATACTCTTACAGAAAGTAAGTTCATCTTTAACTGTGGTACATACAACATTTTTATATTCTGGTTTAAACATGGACAATATGCAATACCTTCACCCTTGGCCTTGAGGTGCCAGCCATTCGCGAGTGATATATGTTGAGAGCTTGTAGACATTTTTATAAACTTTGTCTTATCTCTCGTGATGCAGTGGGTTGCACCACTGTCCACCACCCATATATCATTCTTCACATCACAGTTGCTAAACGTGGCTAGTTCAAAGGATTTCTTTGGCTTTTTTACATTCTGGCGTTTTTCTTTTCTGCAGAATCTTGCCAAATGTCCTCTGCCTCCACAATTAAAACACTTTTTAATTGTGTATGCCGTCGAAGATAAATTCTCTTCTTCTGGGTGCTTTACTTTACTTAGCTGGTTTCTTTCAAGCTTTGATGATAATTTCTCTTCTTTATTAGGTTTATCTTCCCTCAGCTGGTCACGTTCAAACCTTCTTCTGGCTTCTTCTAATAGCCTGCCGGTAATCTCAGTTACTGATAAACTGTCTTTTGGCAATACCTCTAAAGCAGTCACAAAATCATCATAGCTTCGATCCAATGAAGACAGTATAATGTATACTTGTTGCAACTCATTAAAGATAAGCTCTTTTTCTTGTAATTCTTGAAAAATGCTTTTCATACAGTTTAAATGAGTTAACATGTCTCCATTCTTCTCAAGATGTGTTCTAAACAGCTTCCGTGTAAGATTGATATGAGCTCCTACACTGTCTCGAACATAAATCTTCCTGAGACTCTCCCAGCAGTTTGCAGCATTTTCCTCTCCACGGATATGAATGAGTTGCTGGTCAGAGAGAGTCAGTCCTATGATGCATAAAGCCTGCTCATTCTTTCGTTCATAGTCTTGTATCTTTTTGGCATCCTCTTCAACATTAGGATCTAAGTTAGATACATCTGGTGGGTTTATCATTATGTCCCACAAACCTTCTCTTCGTAGAAGTAAACTACGTTTCATTGACCATGAAACATAGTTTGTTCCATCTAGTCTGGATATCATGGACAGATTTGGCAAATTTACTTGTGCCATTGCTCTTCAGATAAACAAACTATTTAAAAACTAATGAAAAACAGTTTGTTTTTACAGTAATGTGCAACTCACACCAACTCTCACTGCTATATCCTGGTTAGTTAGACTGTGCGCACTGGGCCCATAACCAATGTTAGTGTTTGGGGACAAACCCCCAAGCAGAGTGCACAGCAGCAGTCAAGCCAGGCAGCCAAATGAGAGAGAGGCTGGGCCCAAGAGTATACACACACTGGAGACAAAAACACTGTTTGTAGTTTTAAATAGTTATTTAATTCACACAGAGTTTAAGCATTGTCATTCAGTCCATATGTCATTATCCAATATATCCATCCAGTAACCTAGTCCATTAACTAGTCAGTACAACGGCTTTATCTTCTCCTTCCGATACCTTTCTCTCGAAGACAACGCTGAGTATGCACAGGATATTCAGCTCACCAAGTAAACAGTCCTTGTGTTCAGTAGAAACGGTATCCAGCACAGTAGCCAACAAGCAATAACAAGCAGACGTCTCATACAGGAGTAAACAGCAGGCAGCAGAGATCAGAGAGACCAGGAGACCAGTGACCAGTAACCAGGAGCAGACCAGGAAGTGTTACGTTACTCTCACTGCCTTTTATTGCTGCTTGCAACCGCACCCTTAATTATCTAATTACATTGCAGTTTGGTGCTTAAAGCTACAAACACTTAAACCTAGGTTTATATATTTAGTCACCCAAACCTAGTTGGTGTATCCATATACCCAACAGGGGGTGGTTGGCATAAGTGGCTAAGAGGAGATAGGGGAAGGAAATCACTAGGAAAATTGGCAGGTGGACTGCTATACAGGCCATGCCAAAAGCGGAGCCTTGCTACATTCAGTCTAAAACACCCAGCTGCAGTTTTGCTTTTGCCAAAACCTGGAACAATCATAAAGTTTCAGGTTTCAGTATAGCTGAATCATAGACTACACATAATACCTCAGCTGAACTACTAGGCTACAAACATGTTTGTTTCAATTTAAACAGCACCACTTTTCATTTTGTGCATAAATAACCCATGCAGACTTGTTTTTAAAGTGCAGTATGAGAAGAATTACCCTCAGAACTCAGGCTCTTGCTACACACAAAATTTCTTTGCAGGAATACAAGAATGAGAGGAGGAAGGTGAACAAAGCAATTCTACCTAAGACTATAGATTGCAGAAAAAATTGTGATAGATTAACAATACCTTCTGATATTGAATAGGAGGCTAATTGCAATAAGTAGCAGGTACTGGTGACACCATTTCAAGAGAAACGGGTAATAGGACCATGCAAGGAATCCCATGAACTGAAATACAGATTCACTACAGCGGTGGGATTCAATTTTTTTTTACTACCGGTTCCAGAGGCGTGGCTTTGTGGTCATGTGGCTGGGTGGATGTGGCTGTATGGTCATGTGACTGAGTGGGCACGGCCAATTCAATGTCACATCAAGGGGTGCCTCACCTGGCCTCTCCTCACCCCTCCCCTTCCCAGCCACTCCTTGCCTCGTCTTGCATGTTATGATGAGAGAGGAAGCTTTTTCAAAGTCATCTTCCCTTGATAGTAGCCAATAAGATGAGATTTTGCTATCAGAAGACCTGATGGAAATATTGTTTATCACCATTCTGTTGGAAAGACTGAGTGGAGAGATTTAATTGTTCTCACTGTCAGGAAATTTCTTATTTCTAGGTTGGATCTGTTTCATAAGTTTTCATCTCACAGATCCATCTCATAGCTACTTCCAGTTGAGCCAGGCACCACTGTTCTATACATTTTTTCTTGCCTGTGTAAAATCTGTGTAAAATACTTTACTCTCCATTAAATTGAATTTTTGGTGGGAAATGATGTTCTTCAGTGGTACTCAGTTTACTACAATGATTTTTGCAAAATGCATTAAAGCTTGAAAAATACATCTCTGCTTATACTGATAAAGATTATTCTTTTTGAACATTAAAGCATACAGTCAAGCAAATATTTCCAATCCTACAATTGAAAATACACTTGAAAGGCAGTTTCAAAACAGTCAGTTAGTGGATGTCTTACCATTCTTTCTCTTCTCCTTTAATTAAATCTTTCTGTTTTATATATTTTTTCCTTAGGCCTTATTGCAATATTCCAAAATTTTACAGATCCTTCACAAAGAATCACTTGTAATTTAACTGGAATACATTGTTTTCATTCTCAGTTTTTCTGGTTACAGAACTCACCATTTCTCCCTTTAATGAAGTTTGTATGCACTTGCAAGAAAAGGAAGCATTTATCTTTGGAGCCTGGCTGCATCCCCCAAGTGAAGACAGCCAAGCCCGATTCCACCAGCTGCTTCTAGACAGTCTCCCAAAGACAGCGCATGAAGGGGTGATCACACCCAGCCCCATGTTGCCCGGAAACACTGGTGGGATGGCAGCAGAAATTTTAACCCATGCACGTGGGGCACTGGGGGAACCTGTGCCTGGAGTTACTTGCGCAAACTGACTGGGCAGGGAAGGCCAATACTTCCAGTGCCCACGAGGAACCCAGGCTTGGAGCAGTTTTGGAGCTTAACAAACCGCTTCTCTGCCCCAGCCATGTGTTTTCAAACAGCTGTTGAAAACACATGGATGGGGCAGAGGAGTGGTCCTCCTTAACAAGCTCCAAAACTGCTCCAAACCTGGGTTCCTCATGGGAGCTGGAAGTATCAGCCTTCCCTGCAGCCAGTCTGCACTCCTCTCTCACTCCAGGCACTGATTCCCCCAGAACCCCATATGCATGGGTTAACATTTTCGGCAGGGAGGAAAGGTGCACTGAGGCCACCAACAAGTTTGTTAAGGCATGCAAATTGCAACATACTGCCACTAAGCTCCCTGGCTTCCTCACATGAGCATGAAAGAAAATTGGACACTGCAGCCAGATCTGGGCTTTGACCAGTGCAGCAGTAAGTCTGGGCACTCAATCTACTCCTTAAGCTCCCAGTGCCCAAACCGGTATGCCAGAATGGGTCCGAACCAGCTGCATACCACCTCTGAAATAGAACCAGAAGGATGTGAAGCTCTTCAAATATCTGAAACTTTTTCTTCTGCTTCTGTGGTTGTTACAATGTAAAATTGCAGTTTCACTTCCACATAAGAAGAAGACGACTAAAGTGCAGTTGAATAATGTGATGAGCTGTCTAACAATATGAATAGTTGGGTCAATTAATTTTAGCATCTCATTAAACTCTCTGCTTATTCAAGCTCTATGGGGTAGCAAGACTGACATTACTTTCACATACTTCCTTTCTTTTTCAATATAACCAGCCACAGGTTTTATTTTGTTTTCTTCGTGCTAATGGATTGTCACACTTATACTTCTCTCACAGTTGGAAGCTTAACTGTCAGTACTCTAAATATGGCTTGAAGCTGACCAATCTAGTTCATATTCTTTGATCAAACCATAAATATTGTTTTGGGCAATAAGTAGCTGTGAAGTTAAAATTTGTTCAAACATCTACTGGTGTTAAAAGGGGATGGGTGTCTGTAGCAAGGTTAGAAATGCCATAAGCTTTTCTCAATAATGTTAGAATTCACTGATTCATCCCATATTTGCTTCCTCTGGAACTATCAGAGTATTGTCATCAAAGCATGTGTCTGGCAGCTGCTTTCTGTCCTGCCCCACCCCTAAGCCTTAGGCTCTTTTACAGGATAGTCCAAAATTGCAACCAGCATTGTGAACCTCTTGGTACTGTATAAAGACCTATGTTCAGAAGGAAGCAAATCATCCCCACCCACAAGAGCATGTCAACGAACTGTCTACAGGATTGTACAAAGTATGGCATCCCAGAAAAGTGAAAAAAGTCAAAGCCTACTTTTCTTTAAACCATTGTTTGTAATATTTATTTTTCAATTGTAGCAGGATTTAGCTTGACAGGATGGTTTGGGATTTGGGATTTAGCTTGACAGGATGTTTTAATATACTCTGCTGTATAATTTAGAGGCTGCTGTGGATGAGACAGCCATACATGGAACTGATGGAATACTACTACAACAGTAGACCTGATGAGATGAAGTATATGAGGGAACTATGGATGGACAGAAGATCTGCTTTCACATTAAGAAACAGCTAGTTCCCTAATGCTTCAACATAGTGAAGAAGAAGCTGTTACCACAACTTGGGATAAAACAGCCACACCTTACATTCCATTCTTAAAAAGACTGGAAGAATTGTATGTGTAGCCAATCTGTGAAGCTTGAACATTACTACTACTCCCTTCAATACAAAGCACAGCTGATGATAAAAGGCAGAAGATCATAGATAAACAAGCTATTATCAAGACATGAGACTAGTTACCAAGACTCAGCAGAAATGTACCATCAGATAATATGCTAGAAGATGCCAGTAAAGCCCTCACAATAGAATAGAATTCTTCGTTGGCCAAGTGTGATTGGGCACACAAGGAATTTGTCTTCGACAATCCCTACTACTAAATTTGTTTTGAACAATCCCCACTACTACAGCAACTCAAACCAATGAAGTGAAATATTCTACAGCCATTATAATCCTGGAGATGCTTGGCTACACAATCAAGAAGTACATACCATGTCTGGAAATAAGATCAAAGCAACTTGGTGGAATTACTGAAGAGTCTGAAGATTAAAGATTTAGCTACTGGGAAAAAAATGCAAGGCCTGACACCATCTGAAGCCCTTGAGGCTGCTAAAGAAAGGTTCATGGCACTGGCTTCCAGACTAAGGAGATACACTAGAGAAGCAGAGGCCAAGAAGCTAAATGCCCCATTCTTCATGATATAATAGCAACTGTAGTACAATAACACAATAACAGCAGAGTCACCAACAGCAGAAACTGAACAGTACTAGAAGTATGACGCTTCTAGTATGGAGAAAGAAGACACATAACACCAGTGCAATGGTTGCAAGAGCTGAGAACAGACAACAGCAGTCTCCCAGAATAGGAACCACAGTCACCATCATAATAGCAGACATCCAACAGTGGGTTAAGAAGAACTGGACAGTACCTGGCCCAGACATGATCCACACCTATTGGTTAAAGAAACTAACAGCAGTGCATGAATGCCTAGCACCACAGATGAACTAGCTGCTAGCAGCAGGCTCCCTTCCAGACTAGCTAACCCAAGGAAGGACAATGCTGATCATGAAAGACCCTAATAATGGAACAGCATAATCCAATTACCAGCCAATAATCTGCCTCCCCACAACATGGAAAGTCCTTTCAGACACTAGAGCTACCAAACTACAGCAACTTATGGGCCAGTATATAAGCACAGTTCAGAAGCAGTGGTGGTATTCAATTTTTCTTACTACCAGTTCTGTAGGCATAGCCCGGTGAGTATGGTGTAGCTTGGTGGGTGTGGTGTGGCTTGGTGGGGATGGCTTGGTGGGTGTGGCAGGGGAAGGATACTGTAAAATCCCCATTTCCACCCCACTCCAGGGGAAGGATATACTATAAAATCTCCCTTCCCTCCCCATCCCACTAACCTGCTTCCCAGCTCCGTTCTCCTGTGCAGCGCAACAAAAGAAGATCCAGCTGATCATCTGGGACTTGGGAGACAGCGAATAAATGGGAGTGGGACCAATCAGAGGTGGTATTTACCGGTTCTCCGAACTACTAAAAAATTCTGCTACCAGTTCTCCAGAACCTGCCAGAACTGTCTGAAGAGCTCTGCTCAGAAGGGCATTCAGGACAACATTGGAAATCAACTCAAGATAGCTCACACAACTGACTATCAAATGCAGCATATGCCAAGATGGTATACACTCTCCAGTGCTATTTTGCAAAGGTTTGAGCCCCCTCAGTCAGATAATTATGAAGACTGGATACGGATATAAGTTCAAGAATGGAACTACCATCAGCCATCTCTCTACATAGATGACATCAAGTTATATGCAAAGAATGAAAGTGGCATCACTTGCTGATTCATCTTACATGGATCTACAGTGAGGAGACTGGGATGTCATTCAGATGGTAGTCAAGAGAGGGAAAGTAATCAAGAGTAGAATTACCAGCAAGTCACGTAGCTGATATACAGACTAATTACCAGCATCTTGGCATCCCACAATCACATGGAAACCATGAGGAGGAGGCAAGGAAGACAGCAACATCCAAGTACCACCAAAGGATCAGACGGTTCTAAAGAGCAAGCTCAATGGGAAGAACAAGATCCATGTCATCAATATGCATGTCTGCCAGTCATCAGATATCTTGCTGGTGTAGTGAGGTGGCCAATGAAGGACATGGAGGTTGCCAATGTGAAAATTTGGAAGCTACTCACAATGTACAGAGGTTTCTAGCCCAAATCCAGCACACAGAGATTGCATACCAGCTGGAAAGAGGGTAGTCAGGGTCTGGTGACTGTTAAAGCCACTGTCATGAACTGAACCCAGAACATCCGGGAGTATATCAGTAAGATGGCACTCAAAGATGAGTAAAGGAATGGATAACATTAAGGAACAGTAGACTATTGACTTTAGAAGGGCATGACTTGCTGCTGGGATGACATGCTTTCCTCTGGTATAAAGGAACTAAAACACAGGGATATTTTAGAAGACATTACATTAGAGAAGCACTGTTTTTGAATTGGGATTTGATAAAGATTTTAAAACAGAAGGTATTTATGATAAGTTGACTGATTTAGATAAAATTTTGATGGGTACTGATGAAAAGGTAATGAAAAAACTTTATGGACACTTATTAGAATTTAAATTGGAGGAAGAACAAGTTAAAGAAACGATGATTGCTTGCAGGAAAATTTTGGATATGGGATTGATTTAGAGAAATGGCAAAAATTGTGGTCTCAAAATTATAAAATGACAATGTCAACTGCATATAAAGAAAATTTGTATAAGATGTTTTACAGGTGGCATCTACCCCCGACGAGAATCACTAGAATGTTTAAGAACAAATCGGATAAATGTTGGAAATGTCATCAGGTTCATACTACCATATGTGGTGGACATGCTCGGATGCAAAAAGATATTGGACTAAAATCCATACATGGTTGGAAAAAATGATAAAACAACACATAGACTTTAAACCAGAGATTTTTTTTTTAATAACAAGTTTTATTGATTTTACAAACAAACAAACAAAACAAAACATCATTAAACATTAAAAACATAAAACCTCTTTCCATTGTAAATCTTTACAAGGCAGGTAACACATTGTTTTATATCACATACTTATAATTTATCCCATTTCCATATAAACACGTAAATTCCCTTTACCAAATTCCACATTGTTTCTCTTTAATCATTATTCAATCATATTTCCTTTCTAATTTATCTGCTATTCAATCATCACATTTATATTTTCCTCTGGCTTGTTTGTAATTGTTCTCATCTAGTCTTCCTCCGAGATTTTATTATTTAATTCTTAATTAAACACACACACATAAGACATAAACATGAAAACATAAAACTTTCTTTTAGAAAGTAACTTGGCCCCAGATTACCTCTTTTTGTATGGACTTCAATTGAATTCATGCTCTTCTTATATACCATTACCTATCTTGTTTACCATTCTATATCTATTATATAACTCCTCTCCACTTTTCCCTCGCCTTAATTCTATTTTATATATTTAATCTTGCTTTAAAGAAAAATATTTTTATATCTTTTGTCCATTTCTCCATTTACATCTGTCTCATTTCCAATATAAAAAAGAATAGTTTCCCCTGGAATCACTAATCAGGGTATGATACCTTTCTATCATTCCCCTAAATTAAAATTTAAAATAACACCTAAATCCCAATCAGATTCTGCTTAGTACATTCTACTATTTCAAAAACCAATACTACAATAATAAATCCATAACAGTCAACACATTAATCCATTAAACTCTATATTTAAACTAAAATTTTAAACATTCCCTTTAGTATTTTATTAAAACTTAAAATCATTCATTATTAAACATTTTAAAGTTATACCTTAATATTTTAGTCTTTTATTAGATCTTAAAAAGTTCTGATTATCTACTTATAATACAAATACCACTATTACAATACTCATGTGTACTTTGCAGAATCCCCCTTTTTTTTAAGAAAAAAAACCCCATACATTACCCATTATCCCTAAAAAAATTTCTTTTCTCCATCTTGTTTTATACCTTTGTAACTTTTTCCCCCTTTTCCCTTTCCTTCTTAGCCCGCCTAAACTTTTTACCCCTCCTCTCCAAACCTCTGCCTTCTTGGTTTCCCCTTTCTGTTGCATTCCTCTTTCCTTTTGCTTTCTAGCATTCTGTTGTTTTTGCATCTTCTTTTTCTCTTTCATAAATATTTTTTATTTCTTAAGTCCTTCCTTTTCGCTCCTCTCTTTCTCCTTTCTTTCTTAGTCACACCATTTAGTTCATTAAAAATGGCTTCTTCTTCCTCGGCTTCTTCCAGCTGTTGTTTAATTTGCTGACACATGACAAGCACCATATCTAGGAAACAAAGGGCTTCTCCCATAACATCTTTGCCTTCTTTCCTTATTTTTAAATATTGTTTTTTTAGTTCATCAAGAGATAGAGCCATTTTAAACTGTTTCTTCTTCTTTTTCTGTATCCTCTTATTATTATTAAGCCGATCAGTTATTTCCAAACTTAAAACAGTTCCCAAAAGTCCCAAAATCCCGAAGTCATCAAACAGTCCAGACAGAGTACAGACTTCTTCTTTTTACAATTTCTCTTCCAGGGGTGAAGTCAAATTAGGGAAAGAAAAAACATCCAGTCTGTGCTTTAAATCTTTTTTACAATTAATTTCTATTCTCTTTATCTTCAAGGCATCTCCTCCAGCAAAGTCTTAGAATAATTTTTTTTCCCCAAGCCTCTCCCTTCCCATTTATAACAAAGGAGTTTAGGTTTTGCCTTCTATTAAAAAGCAGGTTTTCCTTATCCATTTGTTAATTCCATAAGGGAGGGAGGGTAACTTTCCCTTTTCATCACTTTTCTTTGCCGCTGAAAACATCAATCGGGAACATTGTAGTGTCCAGAAAAAAGCCAATACTTTCCCAGGTGTTGAATATGTCCTTAAGGTCCCAGTTCGACCAAGAAAAAACTTTTTTTTAAAACTCCTTCTTCTTCCTCCTGCACATTCTTTATCCAGTTGCCGGCTTCTTCATGGCGGCCATTAAGACTGCCGCTCCACCGTCTTGAGAGAAGGGGGTTATTGCCGGCTGGGGAGGGGGTTTGCGATACCCCTCAACCCCTGTCCGGATCCCCCCTATGTTCAGCTGCCCCAACAGGGCAGCCTTAGCCTCCAAATCCGTCAGGATCGGAGGCACCAAGGTGGCTAGCACAGCAGGGATCGCGGAGAAACGCGAATCCCTGCTGTCACCGAAGCCGACAAACTGGAAGTCCGAAACCAGAGATTTTTTTTATTGGGAATTATACCGGAAATATACAATAAAGAACTGAAATATTTGATTGTAAATGTTTTAACAGCGGCTAGAATTGTATTTGCTAAGAATTGGAAAAATGAAAAAATACCTATGCAGGAGGAAGTTATTAAGAAAATTATGGACTGTGCTGAAATGAGTTAATTGACATTTGAAATTAAAGAACAAGAAGATAAACAATTTTATATGATATTGGATTTGTTTTATCAATGGTTGGACAAAAGGCATGGTAATGTAATAGACTAGGTAATTTTGTAATAGAAGTTTAATAGATTGATATAAAATATAATATAGACATTGGATGAAAGTACAATATAAATTTCAAAACAAAATTTGGAATATCTCATATAAAATGATGGAATAAATAGTTTAGTCATGGATGATTAATAACTGATAAATATATAAACATACGTTAGTTTGACAATGTGAAAATAAACTGTGAGTAATGACTATGAAAGGATAGCACAAAAAATTTGTAACCAATTGACACACTGTATGTATATAAAACGGAAGATGGTTTCATGTTATATTTTGTTTGTATATGTTTGTCTTAAAAAATAAAACCTTTTTGTAAAAAGAAGATGAGGTGTTGAGAGAATACCTGAGGCATCAGCAAAGTGGGAGGAAGATCAAGCAGAGGAACTGCCATGGCAAAAAAGATCCTATATGGAATGTTCCATTAACAGATAGCTGAGGCAGCAGATAGTAGGGAATTTATATGATTTTCTATTGAAGACTTATTATCCCTATTATTTTCCTGTCATTTTGCCTAAATATAAAGAAACTGCAGGTTTTTAGACATTATAGACTATGAATATATCTTATTTTCAAAGTGAAACTCCAAATAACTCAAACTAAATAGCAACTTCATGTTATATATCTTTGAATCTTGAATTTGAATCAAATCAACAGTGAATCATATCTTAATTACTGGAATAGTAAAATGACTAAGAAAACTAGCACAGCCAAGTAACAAGACAAAAGTAGATTTGGGCAGATCTATGTGTTAACAGTGAGGACAAAGAAAAGTGTTTAGCTATGGGTGTTCCAGGAGAAACCTTTGAAGGAACAGCCATCTAATTTGGGAAAATGACTGATAGAGGGAAGGCTCAACCAATATGACAGTAATATTTGTTTAAACTACTCTCTTTTTTTTCCACAGGCTTGTATAGTATAACAGGGAACAGACTTTTAGTTTTAATTTCTTGCATTTCACAATAAAAGTATTCTAGTTGTTCTTCAATCCCGCCCCTATTTTTAAACTGGAGATTAGGATTAACGCTGGTTGATACACAGTCATTTCAATTAAACAGACTCTTGCTCTCAGCACTTTCCCTGACATTTCTTAAATGGAAATAAGCTATAACAGCACACATTCTTGTCTAGTCTGGTTTTATTTTTAAAGTCTGTTCATCACTGAAAAAGCATAAACAATATGTCTTTGCTAGAGTAAACATGTTATTCAAAGGGGCAATAGAAAAGTTTTATTGATTGATTGATTGAATGAATGAATGAATGAATGAATGAATGAATTTTTATAGCCACTCTTCTCAACAAGTAATTCTGAGCAATGAAC
Organism: Pseudonaja textilis; assembly: GCF_049901715.1. Lineage (NCBI taxonomy): Eukaryota > Metazoa > Chordata > Lepidosauria > Squamata > Elapidae > Pseudonaja > Pseudonaja textilis. The sequence continues at coordinate 6,792,303 of NC_141997.1, read as the reverse complement.
AATATTGCTGTGTGTATGAAGGAATAAAAATAAAAATTGAAATACAAAGCAGTCAAAGAAATACCATGGTCTACAGTTGCTATCTAACCAAGACATGAATCCCTTCATACACACAGAGCCACAAGCCCAGGCACATTACTGGCACTGAGGACTTTAAAATTTATTAAATAGTCTAACATATTACATTTCTGGATAGTGTGAAAATTATTTTCATTAAATTATTTACATGAATATCACTTTACAGACATATTTGGTGAAATGTGCCATTCTGTTGATGCATGTTTAGCCAAGAACAGTACAATGTGTCCCACTGTTACAGTTAATTTAGGAATATGAATAGTGGAAACTAAAAATACACCTTTGTCATTTCAGAATATTCCTTACTAAAATCCTAAGATTAGCCGGTGGATTGTAGACATCTCAAAAAAGAATGAAATATTATTTTGGTGAATATGTGTAAAACTAATGAATATTGCAGCATTTTATCATCTATACTTATGAGCTAAGCAGACCTCACTGACAACAGTGAGGTAAATGGCATCCCATTTTAGTGATTCTGATGACATGGCATTTGTTACCCAAGGACAATACCAATACAAAAATGATACATCAATAAATTTTTAAGTCATGAAAGTGTCAGAAAAAATCCCAGAGATATTTTAACACACATTTAAAACTGAAAAGTCTCTTGCAATGATGCTTTGATTCTGTATGTTGCTGCTTCATGCTATGAAGGATTATCTAATTCTTCACCTAATCAAGGAAAAGAGTTATCACAGTTTGCCTTAATAATATATAGTGTATGATCTCATAGCCTCACTTGGTTACCTGAAAAACACACTGAAGCACATATATACTTCCATGAAAAATGTACCTTTTTGAAAACACTGGAATGCAAAATTTGTAACATCATATTGTTAGGACAAATACATATACAATTCAGAAAAGCAGATACCATATTGCAATTTTCAATAGTAAAGAGACTCAAAAGAGGATATACTTCATAATGTGGGAACTATTCTATAAATGGTTAAATGACAACTATTGAGGAGTGGAATTAGGTGAAATATGGTTTATAGGAGAAAGAAAAACAGATGAGTAAATATTTCTGATGGTTATATAATCAATACTATAATGGAAGATAATATACGTTACAATATGATTGATGTTATCATATTTTATATATTACTGTGTGTGTGTGTGTGTGTATGTGTATGTGTATATATATATATATATATATATATATATATATATATATATATATATATATATAAAAAATACTTCCAATTTTATGTGGGAGAAAACCCGAATAACCAAAGATACACACACACACACACACACACACACACACACACTACACAGGCATCACATCAAGACTGCCTTAAAAACAAACAGAAAAATAGCAGCCATCCTAAGAAACCCCAAAGATAAAATTGACCTGGAAAACCAAGGCATATATGAAGTCCCCTGCGCATCATGCCCTGCCACATACATCGGACAGACCAATAGAAGAATAAGTACTCGCCTGGATGAATACAAAAATGCAGTAAAAATGCTGGAACACACTTCCTCACTAGTCCAACACATGAAAGCCACAGGTCATAGCATCGACTTCAGTGGCACCAAAACCCTAGCCACTATAGAAAACCCCAGCTACAGAATTATCAGAGAAGCCATATCGATTGAAAAAAGACCTGAAATCATGAATAGAAGGGATGACTCCACCAGACTGTCAATTATCTGGAAACAAACAAAAAACCACAAGCCAAGCAAACACCTGGGCACAAACAGACCCCCAAGCAAACACCTGGGCACAAACAGACCCCCCCGATACCTCCAGCTCAAACACACCCCAACCAGGCACCCAGATGAAACCTAGCTTCCTAATAAATGATAGCCATCTGTTTACTCGAAACCAAGCCACACTAAAAGCCTCCAATACAGGAAACACAATGTTGCCAGCCAATCAAGACAAAAAATACTACAAAACAGACAGAAGACATTAGAAACACCAATCAAGCAGAACACAGCAAACTCCAAGACCAATAAACACAGACCAAGACTCCCAACCAATCAGGATGAAGAAAAAACCATTCTAACACAGCAGTAGGCTAGCACCAAATTTAAAACAGAAACGGCTGTGAAAGCCTGACTCACAGATGAACACAATACATAAACCTTATGATGGCAGATGAGATTCTGCCGAAATGTTGCTTCAAGCACAACTATAATGACGTGGGAAAATACCCAAACAAAGCTGAATACCATACATATAAATACCCACGAAAACTTAAGAAAACAAATATCTATATCTATATATATTTGTTTTTTTAAGTTTTCGCGGGTATTTGTATGTAAGGTATTCAGGTTTGTTCGAGTATTTTCCCACATCATTATAGTTGTGCTTTTAAATTGTAGCGACATTTCAGCAGAATCTCATCTGTCATCACGGCAGAAGAGATTCTGCCGAAACATCGCTACAACTTTAAAAGCACAACTATAATGACATAGGAAAATACCCGAACAAACCTGAATACCATACATACATACATACATACATACATAATCATAATGACGATGATGATGTTTGTATGTTAACATCTTGGACACCTAGAGAGGACACTACTCAACATAGAAAGGAAATGTATGATACAAAATAAAAAAATATATTTGAGGAAAAAAACATTTTTGAGTCTGTTTTATTAGACTTAAATAAGCATCAGAACTTCTTAGATCCAGGCATCAAATTTTTTCTTTAAAGTAAACCTTTCTGATGCCCTCTATACCAGACTTTTCCCATGTGAAAGGCTCCTTTAATTAACTACAACGTTTTAATTATTTTATTTTTATTTTATTTATTTTGTCAAGCGATTATAAGATAACAGATATAAGTATAACATAGTTATGAATACATGAAATGGATAGAAATAAAAAAAAACAATAGGACAGGGACAGTAGGCATGTTGGTGCGCTTATGCACGCCCCCTACAGACCTCTTACAAAAGGGGTGAGGTCAATAGTAGACAGTCTAAGGTTAAAGTTTTTGGGGTTTGGGGAAAAAACCACAGAGTCAGGTAGAGTATTCCAGACATTGACCATTCTGTTGCTGAAGTTGTATTTCCTGCAATCAAGTTTGGTGCGGTTTACCTTAGGTTGTATCTTTTGTGTGCTCTTGTATTGTTATGGTTGAAACTGAAGTATTCATTGACAGGTAGAACATTGCAATATATAATTTTATATACTATACTTAGATTGGACCGAAGATGGCATAGTTCTAGGTCTAGAATTTCAAGTCTGTTGGCATAAGGTATTCTGCAACGAGGAGTGGAGAACTCTTCTTGTGAAATAGTTCTGGACTTTCTCAATTGTATTAATATCAGATACGTAATGCAGGTTCCAGACTGATGAGCTGTATTCAAGTACTGGTCTAGCAAATGTTTTGTATGCTCTAGTTAGTAGTGTGATATTACCAGAGAAAAAGCTACGTAGGATTAGGTTAACAACTCTTAATGCCTTTTTGGCTATGTAGTTACAGTGGGCTCTAGCACTTAGATCGTTAGAGATGAGGACTCCAAGGTCCTTGACAGAGTTTGGATCATCAACAAGGTCTTGACTATTCAGCTTTTATTTTATTTTCTGATTTTTTTTGCCAATATGTAAGACAGAGCATTTATTTGTTGAGATTTGAAGTTGCCAGTTTGAATTTTCTTTAAATTCAAATTAATCTGAACCCTTAGTCCACTTGAAAAGAAAAGAAAACTTTCCAAACTCAGCAAATTAATCACTTTTTTGCTTTATATTAAGTAAACATTTACAAAGCTCTAGTCATATAGTTTTCTTTCTTTCTAAATGATTGAAGACACTCTCTCAAGAAAAACCAAACTTACTACCCTGAAGGTTTTTAAATCTTAATAAATGTAAGCAAAAAAGGGAAGCTCTGAAGGGATTAAAAATATGAGATTTGATCAAAGTTTGAATCTCCCCCCAAAAAGGCTACAGTAACAGCTTAAAGCACAATGGAATCTTATGCCAAGTGATTACAGTCTACCTCCTAAAGGCCTGTTTCTGTTGTTAACTGATCAAAACCAGCTATCCAGAGGTACACACAGGATATCTCAAGATTTCTCCTTCATCCAGAAGGAAAACTCAGCAGTTCAGATCCAATATCAGTTTGCCATTACCCACTACAAATGATTCCTTCACCACCTTAATCTTTCTGGAATGGCACCTGCTGCTATTAGTAATGCAGCAGAAGATGGCATCATGCTGCACCTGCTGAAAATATTAGCTGAAAATGAAAAAATAAATTTATACATATATTTTATTAAAATAACATTAAAAATTCAGTGGATATCTTTAAAGCAAATCTATCACATGGAGGAGAAGGATATCTAGTCTGCATGTCTTTCTGAAAGTGTCTGAGTATTGATGATAGCTTAAGTTTAATGAACAGAGGTGAACCTAATACTATGATATTTTAATGGACTATATGGGTCAGGATTTTTCCAGTTCTTAAATAATTGAGATATAATATTAAAGTTTGGATAAGGTTCTTAGAGCCTATCTCAAAATAACCACTACTAGTCATTATTAAATTATTATTTAAATTTATATCCACCTCCCTATTTGCAATCCACATAATTATATATAATATATTCTATATAATAAATTATTATATAATGTACAAAACTATCCCTCTGATATTGCATAACTGTTCTAATTTTTATCATAGTTTGGATCAAAGATCTTTAAAAATAACCCTCTCAATCTGAAATGGGAAAATAACAGTGTTTGATAATGTTATCTGCTTTTGTTTTCATCAGAAGAACACAAGATTTTCAGGAAATCTAGTTCCAGTGGTGGGATTCAAAAAAATTTACTACCAGTTCTGTGGGCATGGCTTGTTGGGTGTGGTGTGGTTTGGTGAGCGTGGCAGATGGATACTGCAAAATCTCCATTCCCACCTCACTCCTGGTGGAAGGTTACTGCAAACTCCCCTCCCCACCCCTCTAACCTGCTTTCCAGCTCTGTTTTCCTGTGCAGGGCAACAAAAGAAGACCAGCCAATCAGCTGGGACTCAGGAGGCAGAGAATAGATGGGGCAGGACCAGTAAAAGGGCCAGTTAATTTCAGTTCTCCAAACTACTCAAAATTTCCGCTACCAGTTCTCCAGAACTGGTCAGAACCTTCTGAATACCACCTCTGGTGAGGACTGTCTTAAATATTATTGAATACTTACAATATCATAATGAGAAGCAGGCTTCCTTAATTCTCCTTTCTTTACAGGAATAATTTTTACTTCTCTCATTCATACTTTTAGATGCAGAAAAGGCCTTCGACAACCTAAATTGGGTTTTGTATGTTTAAGGTGTTGGAAGAAATGGACTGTGGAGAATTTTATCCAAGAAATTAAAGCAATCTACACATCACAGAATGCAAAATTGTCATAAATGGTGATCTAATTAACTCATGAAATTCAAAAGGGTACAAGACACGGATGTCCCTTGTCCCCTCTGTTGTTTATTTTGGTTTTGGAAGTTCTGAATAGAGGTAGCAGATAAGATGATAAAATAAATGTTAAGAAAGTAGTTTATAAATTGAGCGCATTTGCTGATGATTTAGTTATATTTTTATAGAACCTAAAAACAATATAGAATATTTGATGAGGAAATTGAATGAGTTTGGGTCATTGGCAGGTTTCAAAATAAATAAACAGAAAACAACAGTGCTGATCAAGAATATGTCATCCCAGCATAGTGATATATTGAACAAAAAGTCTGATTTTATGGTTGAGAAAAAGGTGAAATACTTAAGGGTTATGTTGACAAATATAAATATAAAACTGTTTCAAAACAATTATGTCCCTCTTTGGAGGGATATTAAACAGGACTTACAAAGACGGGATAAACTACACTTATTATTGGGTAGAATCTCTGTAATCAAGATTAATATTTTACCAAAGATGTTTTTTATTATTTCAGACATTACCAATACTCACAACCGATAATCCATTTAAACAATATCAGAAAGATATTTCTTAGTTCATATGGCAAGGGAAAAAACCAAGAATTAGATATAAGCTACTGTAAGATGGGACGCAGTGGCTCAGTGGCTAAGACACCGAGCTTGTCGATCAGAAACATTGGCAGTTCAACGGTTCGAATCCCTAGCACCATGTAATGGAGTGAGCTCCAGTTACTGGTCCCAACTTCTGCCAACCTAGAAGTTCGAAAGCATGTAACAATGCAAGTAGAAAAATAGGGACCGCTTTGATAGAAAGGTAACAGAGTTCCGTGTACCTTTGACGTTTAGTCATGCAGGCCACATGACCAAGGAGACATCTTCGGACAGCGCTGGCTCTTCAGCTTTGTAACGGAGTTGAGCACCGCCCTATAGAGCTGGAAATGACTAGCACGTATGTGTGAGGGGAACCTTTACCTTACTGCAAGATGCTAATGAATATGTAAAATGTAAATTGTCAGTGGGCAAGGAATTGTGGATATAACATGATGCTTGAACAATGTGAAAATATGTGGACAAAAGGTTTAAAATTTACATTAAATTATAATCTAAAAGAAAATTTCTATGAGATGATGTAATAATTGGTATTTAACACCAGATAAATTATCTAAGATGTATAAAGGTATGTTAAATCAATGTTGGAAGTGTAAAAGTAAAGAATGGCCCTGCCCCACTCTTTGCCCCTCTCCTCCCAGCCACTCGTGTGGCTGATTTTTTGCCTAGGTTTGTCCAGCTGTGAGGGGGGAAATGTCCGGCTGTCAGGGGGGAAATGGGACCTGGGGAGGAGGTGCCTCCCCTGCTCTGGCTGCCAGTGGGTGGAGGATGGCCAGGGACTGCAAGGCCTGACCACCTGCCAGCCTTTGGCTGAGTGTGACGAGCCAGGCCAGATCTCTTTCCCCCTCCATCAGCCTTACCTTCCAGCCTGCAAGGCTCACACCGCTCTGCTCACCGTGGCTGCCCACCAAGATAAGGCCAACAGTGGGAGAGGGAGACCCGCTCTGTGCCCACCATGCTTGGCTGAAGGGCACCAGCCGGGTGGGTGGGCAGGGTTGGGCCAGCTGGAAGATGGGTGATGTGGGCAGTGTTGCCTCATGGTCTCTAGCCACCCCCTGCCCACTGGCAGCTGCCTCTTCCTCAGTCCCCTGTCCAGTCCCCCCCGGCAGCCGGACAAATCTAGGCAAAAAGCCAGCCATGCAAGGAGTGGCTGGGAGGAGGCTCCAGGCAGGGGGCAAGTGGCAGAGGCTCAGCCCTGGCTCATCTTCCTTTCTGCCACCCACCGCGGGAGGAAGGGAAGGGCAGACAGGGATTGGGGGTTGCAGCCAGCCTGAAAAGCCAAACCACTGCCCATCCCAGAGCTGCCAGCAAGGGTGGACAAAGTGGGTGCTGCAGCTTGAAGTTCACAGCCTCTCGCCTCTCTCTCACGCCTGCCTGCCTGCCTGCCTGCCTGCCTGTTTATCTATCTATCTATCTATCTATCTATCTATCTATCTATCTATCTATCTATCTAATCTCATTCAAAATGACTGGACAGCATACAAATAAAACCAATTACACAAATGATTTATTCTTTAGTATCCTGCTCTGCGTAAGGTTTGCACAGTATTAAAACAACAGTTTTAAAGATCATAAATGCAAACATCAGTAGAAACTATAATAGCAATAAAAATATAATAAGACAATAGAAAATAGAAATACTAGTAAAAGTTATAAAAACGCTAAAAAAACAAAAATCCTGAGAAAATAAAAGGAATTAACTCTCAAAGGATGATTATAAAAGTGGTTCAGTTACTCTGTAGGGCAGGAACACCATAACTGAAAATGCCCTTTTTCCTACCTTGTCATCACTTTTAGAAGCTCCTTTTCAGTTACAGATAAACTGTTCAACCTGTGATTCTTTGCTCCTGAAATCACTGCTATGAGATCCTGTGCCTTTCAACTCAGATATAAATTTGGTTTGTGTTGGTACAACATGGTTATCCTTTAAAAGCTTGGTTTTCACACTTAAAACTAATGTTCTGACTCTCTCTCTCTCTCTGTGTGTGTGTGTGTGTGTGTGTGTATGTGTGTGTTGGTGTTTTCACAAATGTAATTAGCATTGGGAGATAATTGTTTGAAAAGCAGAATAAACTACAGCAAATAGAGGAATAATAAGGAATAATAAATAATTTAATAAATTTAATAAATAGCATTAAAAAATTAATGTAGTCTTATTCCAAGACATTGTGCAAGAAAATATTAATGTGAATAAAATGGCTCAAAAATTAGGAGTGTCATCTTTATCACTTAAAGTAACCAAAGCGTTTAAGATATATTTTATTAAAATATTATATTAAACTTGTATAATGCTTGACTCTTAATGACTTTGAAATATGGTGATCTTTAGTCAAAAAGATCTGATATTCTGAAGGTGGAAATGTGATTTAAATTATAAAACTGAATGGTTTAAATTTTTTTCCTGTATTTGTACAAGGTTAAATTTGTTTTATTTTCTAACTTCTTGTTATACTGTTTTTATGCTAATTATGGTTGTATTTCTAGCAAATTTGAAACAATAGAATACATAATAAATAAATGTACAGAAAAGTAGGGAAATGGTTGTAGTAGTGTCAAGTATTATAAATAGAAGGTATCATTCAAAGTCAACTGTAATATGGAATAATAGGTGTTAAGTGGGCGTGCAGAAGGAAGAGGCAGGACTGTAGGGTTTGCAGAAAACTGTTTATTTGACATGATAGTCTCATCACATTGTTGATATTCTCTTGACATGGTTGACTAAGTCAGCTGTTCCCTTGGAATAATATGATCACAAGTGTTCCTGTCACCTGGAGAAAAATCATGTTAAAAGACTACCCATAAAAGTCACTGCAGCACTATCATCCCATGCCCTCCCCTTTAAAAATATATGTCCAAGGGTGACCATGGAGGGCATCAATAAAATAAAATGTCACGCTTAACTGAGCAATCAAAACCTGTCCTTCTGAATCACTTATATCATATACTTATATCATAAACTCCTAAGAACTCCAATGACTTTGATGTCCCTGGTGGCATCTACTATTTTGATACTCTTGACTCCACTGCACAGATGTCCCTCTGGATATGTATTGGATAGATGCAATCTGTAATGTTTAAATTTACTGCTACAGTATTTATTTTTAAAAAAATTCACTCTAGGGAGAGGGGATCAACAGTGTTAAAATGTAATAGGCACATGTGGCATAAATACATATCATTAAACAATATATTTTGGATGTTCAATAGTAGTAAATACATAGAGAGGGAAATTGTATCTCATTGAGGCCTTTGAGGTGAGGGGCTGGACAAGGCGAGCCACCCTACGAGGCAAGACCGGGTGTGACAAGGAGTGGCAGGGAGAGGCTAGGCGAGGCACCCCTCAACATGAGTGATGTTGAGTTGGCCATGCCCACCTAATCACATGACCACCCACATGCCTACCCAGCCAGTCATTAGGGCAGAGAATCAGTTGTTAAATCATTTGAATCCCATCACTGAATATAAGTATTTTTATTTCCACATGGAGACTGCTTTTGAATTTTGTGCTTGAAATGGAAAAGAATGAAATCTTAATTTTGGGTTTTACCAATTAGATTGATAGATCTTTGTAGAAATGACTTGTTCATATTATTATGAAAAAAAAAACTTGTGATTTGATGTTAATGAAGTCAATGTTTCTTTTTTTTCTTATCCCCCCTCACCTCTCTCCCCCGTCCCTTCACACCATTTTCCTATTTACTTTCATATTTTGTATCTTATTTTATAACCCAATAAAAATGTTAAAACAGAAAAAAATATAGCTTACTGCCTTTGTTTTAGAGTCCTGCCTATAGAATAATGCTGAACACGTCTATGTATGCTTCAACTGGTTCTGCAAGACCATCACAGAGAAGTGTTTGGAGGCTGAATTAATCTTGTGTCACCCATGAGTAGACAAAAAAAATTTCATCTTGAGATGGAAGAGAAAGCTTGTAAGTGGAGAAGTTCCCATTTACAGATTTTTTTTTCTAATAATTATTGTTTCTTTTAACTTGTGATTGGACCCAGACTTCATTCAGTTTTGTAAAAATCACTGAAAGTTAAACATTATTGTATCAGGAAGAGGAAGAGGAGGAAGAGGAAGAGGAAGAATGAAGCTACTTTTGTACTCCTCCCCCAACATGGCTGCTAAATGATAGGAACTTTTCTTTCTCTTGCCAACATTCTGCTAACTTTGGTGTCAACGCTGTTTTTTGCTAGTGGTAATCCCTGGATTTGAATGAGAGTACTTAGGAATGACCCAAGATGACTTTTGGATGGCTGTGGACCACCACTGTAGAAAGAGGAATAAAACATCAATTTTCTTTGACAAGCTAGGAAGAAAGAAAAGACTAAACAGTAGGCAAGAATTTTAGGAGTGAATTACAAATATTTGTACCCCAATATAGAGTAGTTCTTCATCTTTTCTTTCCATACACATTACATTTTTTTTCCTTTCCCTTTCTAACATTTTTATTATATTTCAGGCCTTCTTTTCACAATGTAATACTTTCTCCATATTCCTGAGTTTTGTACCTGGATCTTCTTGAAGAGCTTTGGATTAGCATTTTCAAATTTTTATCCAAGTTGATGTGTTCCAGACTTTCATATATCCAATATGGGTTAGTAGATATATTTTTTTCTAATTAATACTTAGGTTATCTTGTTAAACCGGTAAAACTTACAAGGGCTTCTAGTTGGAATTGTGGCATTATGCTAGAATTACTTTGAATAGCTTATTTTATTTATTATAGTTTATATGTTTCATAACATACTGACCTTTCCTAATTTGGAAATCACTGTTTTTCTGCAGATATGGTATTCTGAGCATCCACTCTACAGGGGCAAATGAGTAATCTCATTTAAGAAAAATAACATTGCTTTTCACTTGTAAGGAATTCATAATCACAAAGTTAATGTGTATCTCATCTAAATATGCCAAAATGTAATCTGTTCCACACTATGGGGGGAGGGGGAACCTATCGAGAATAGAAAATAAAGATTGGAACATAGGCACATGGAAAAGTGATAGGAGAATAGCTGTCTTTCCTATCTGAGAAGACAGCCCATTGAAATCTGGATTTCTGAATAAGTATGCACATAATAGATACTTTAAATCTATTATACTATTTTGTGCACATGGCTTATTTGGTGGATGTGGCTTGGTGGTCATGTGACTGGGTGGGCGTGGCTTCTAACACTGCTATTCTATGATTCTGTAAGGATCTGCTGGAGGAGGAGGTTAGACTAGAACAGGGCTCTTCAAACTTGACAGCTTTAATACATGTGGACTTCAACTCCCAGAATTCCTCCTCCAGTCATGTTAGGTCAGGAATTCTAGGAGTTGAAGTCCACAAGTCTTAAACTTGGAAAAGTTTGAAGACCCTTGGACTAGAAGATGACCTACGAGATCCCTTCTTTCAAAGAGTCTTCTGAAGCCAGGGTTTGTGTCCTTCCTTCCTCTCCTTTTTTCCTCTCTCCCTCCCTCCTTCCTTGTATTTATCTATCCATTCATTCATATATCTCATTCACTTTCTCCTCCCTTCCTTCCATCCCGTCTTTGTCTATCCTTTTTCTTCCTTCCTTTTTTCTTTCTTTTCCTTTTCTTTCTTCTCTCTTCTCTCTCTCCTTCTCTTTTTCTCTTTCCCCCTCTCTTTCTCTGTTTCCCTCTCTCTCTTTCTCTCTCTATTCCTTCCCTTCCTCCTTCCCTCTCTCCTTCTAAAGCTAGGAGAGGAGATTCACCTGAAACATATACACACACATACACTACTAAGCACCCGTTACGAGGGTTCTTCCCGGCCAGTCTCCGGTCCCGCATTGCCCGAAAAAGCCAGCAGGCAAGGCTTCTGGGTCCAACAAAGGGGCCGTGGGTGGGACTTCCTCCTCTCCCACTTTTGGAACTGGGAAATTCAAGTGAGGCATGTGCTGCAGCCTCGTTCCCCCCCCCCCCGCTTCTCCGGCAGTTCTGGGCCAGGCAGCTTCAGTTTGGTTTTCTCAACTGCCTGAAACCTTACCTTCCTCCTGCACCGAAAAAATGTGGCAGCTATAGGCTTCGTGCAGCGGCTTTGCTCCACTTCTCCAATGCACTGCTGCAGCCACATTCTAGGCGACAGCCATGCAGTCCACCCCATTGAGCCCGCTGCACTGGAGGGACTTGCCCAAGCAAGTCCAAGCGGAGTGGTACAGTACTCCAAAAGAGGCAGCTGGAGACCGAAAAAGAGTTGCCTCCAGCCGCCCCTTTTCAGTGCAACCAGCTGGCTGTTTGTTCTGTAAGGCCAAGGAGGAGGAGAGCAGCCGGCCGGTTGGGGGAGACTTCTTGCACGGCTGGAGACCAAAAAAGAGTCGCCTCCAGCTGCCCCTTTTTCAGAAAAAAAAAAAAAGATGAACTCTTTTCCAATCAGTTAACAAATGTATGCAATAAGTATACCACGGTAGTAATGAAAGACTTCAACTATCCAGATATCAATTGGAAGACCAACTCTGCAGTGAGTGGGAGATCAAACAGATTCCTAATCAACCTAGCTGACAACTTTATCATCCAAAAGGTAGAGGAGAGAACTAGAAGTAAAGTTATACTGGACCTAATTCTTACTAATAGAGAAGAAGTGATAGAAGGAATTGAAGTTGCTGGATCTTTAGGTGAAAGGGAGCACATTATACTAGAATTCAATATACTGCAAATATAAGCAATAGAAAATAAACCAACCAGTGCCTTAAACTTTAAAAGAGCTGATTTTGACAAACTTGGGAAAGATTCCTTGGATGAAAATCCTAAAGGGAAAAACAACCCTATAAGCTTGGGAAACTCTGAAACCTCTGTTCAAGGGAACAGAACCAGCCATCTGTAGACCAGACTATCAATCTAGAGAGGTATGTTGTCTCCCTGCAGCAAAAATTAAAGATGTGACCTAACCAAAATAATAAAACCCACAGATTTCTACCATTTTTTACTACTACACATCGGGATGGATGACATGAAAGTGGAGCTGAAAACAATATTGAGTGATTATGAGCAGTTAGGCAAGAAGTTAAGGAGATAGGTGCATAAATACTTTTTTTATCCGTATTACCAACAAAAGGTCAGCATCCAATAAGAGAATAAAGGATTCTAGAAGTGAACCGTTGGCTAAAGATTTGGTGTTACCAAGATAACTTTGGATTTCTGGACCATGGTCTGCACTGCCTCCATGATGGGCTTTTGGCAAGGGATGGGCTGAACCTCACAAAGACTGGAAGAATGTTTTCAGAAAATTGCTGTCTCAACTTATAAGGAGGACTTTAAACTAAAATTGAGGGGGAGGGTGACCAATCTCTAAGATCTCAAGCAACTAATCCCAAGCAAAAACCTCAAGAACACAAATCAAATAATGTGTTGGTCTCTGCTGAGAACTGGGTACTTTTTACAATAAACCACATTACTCACAAGTACTAAGGTATGATGACAAAGTTTATTGTTGTTTTCCCAAATCACTAACAGAAGCCACAACAATGGTATTCCATGTAAAGTCAGGGTTAAAACTGGCAACTCCCAGCACTGCTTTTACCCACCTCTCCCACTAAACCTGACATCTGCCCACTTCCTAATTCCTCGCACCCCACCCCATTCCTAATTGACCACGCCTATCTAACATCCACTGCTACGTCCCCATGCCGCCACCCTGCATCTAATCTATCCTGTCTCCACTTACTGCATCCAGTTTTGATCATAACTTTATAAAAAGATGTTGAGACTTGAAAAAGAGTGCAGAGAAGACCAACAAAGGTAATTAGGGGTCTAGACACTAAAACATATGAAGAACAGTTACAAGAAATCAGATTGTTGGGAATGTAAACAATAAGAGGGAATATTTTTCATATGTGGTGGCAATGCCCAGAAGCAAAAAAATATTGGATGAGGATACAAAAATGGCTAATAGAAATTACAGAACAAAAATTAGAACTTAAACCGGAAACATTTTTATTAGGAATAATTAAGGGAAAAATTAGCAAGTCTTTCCAATACATCATTATACATATTATAACGGCGGCAAGGATAGCCTTCGCACAGGACTGGAAAACAGAAATGATACCATCCGAAGAGAATTTGATACAAAAAATAATGGACTGTGGGGAAATGGATAAATTCACAGTGGAATTAAAAGGCAAGGATGAGTCGGACTATTATGCGGTTTAGGATAGGTGGTATAAATGGGTAGAATATAGAAATAAGAATTGATGTATAGGTATAAAAGCAAATATATGTATTATCAATGACACAATGCTGTTAATGTAAATAGAGACTTGTAATTTTGTTTTTAAAAAATAAAATAAATATTTTTTTAAAAAGAACAGTTATGGCTAGTCTAGTGAAGAGAAGCACCAGGAGTGACATTATAGCAGTGTCCCAATATCTGAGGGACTGACACAGAAAAGAGGGGGGGGCAACCTATTTTCCAAAGCTCCTGAAGGCCATTCTATCTGTTTTCCAAAATTTATTTTCTCTCTTCCCCATCCCCATCACAGTCTCATCCCAGCTTAAGAGAAGAAATAATTGAAGACCAGTGCTTTCAGGGAATTCAAAGTAGACAAAACTGTGGTCACAGCATGAAGATACAAGTCCTGATGTTTTGTTTTAATTTAACCTTTTTATTAGTTTATCAAAGTATAAAATACCAAAAAAAAAAAAACATGGAAAAGTAAGAAGAGAGGAAGAAGAAAAGAGGGGGCACCCTAACCCTAATGCGAGAAAAGAAATGGACATGTACAAGGATTTCAATCACAATGCTGCAACTACTATTTTGTCAGTTTAGAGATGCTGTGGTGATAAATGTTTCTCCCTCTTCTTAGGTGAGAAGGCCAGATAGATACAGATCCAGATTAACAGGGTTGGAAGGGACCTTGTAAGTCACCTAGTCCAACCCCTGCCCAAGCCAGACCCTACACCATTTCTGACAGAGGGCAATCCAGCCTCTTCTTGAAAGTTTCCAGTGATGAAGCTCCCACAACTTCTGAAGGCAAGCTGTTCCATTGGTTGAATGTTCTCACTGTCAGAAAATGTATCCTTATTTCCAGGTTGAATCTCTCCTTCATCAGTTTCCAACCATGATTCCTTGTCTGGCCAATGATGTCATGGCAAACCACCAATAGCTTTTCTACTCTTCTTCTGCAGTGAAACTGTAATGACAGTCCTGCTTCCTAGCTTGTTCAACAGGGCATAATTGCAGAGCATGCCAAGTTACATTTCTGCTTTTTCAAGACTACAGGATGCCATTTCAACCTGGCTATGAGAAAGTATCTTATGGATGCACATTTATAATTATATGTGCATTGTAGTTAGAAAAAATGTCAATACCTATGAACTTATCACCGTGTCTTGCCAAAACATATCATTGAGCATCAACCTCTGTATTGGCAATGTAATTTAAAAGTATAGATGCAGGTTTGCCTTTGTCATTGACTGGGAACACTTTTCAATCTAAAAGTTGTAGGAAAATTAGGACAAGCATAGTAGCTGATGACATTTGGGGAAGAAAGTCATCTCTAATGTCCAGGAAGTGGAACTCTACACTTTTATTTGGGGAAGGAAAAATGATAAGTCAGTATCCTCTAGGACAGAGGTGTCAAACTCACATTGTCACGGCAGTGTCAGGTGATGTATTGGGATTTTTTTTCCCTTTGGTAAACCAGATGTGGGCATGGTGGGCATGGTCAGCACATGACGCACCCGGCCTGCGGGGTGCCCTGCTCTAAGCAAATCTGAAAGCAGTTTTTTATTTTCAATGCAAGATTGTTCTTCAGTCTTTGTCCTACCAGAAAAAAACACACAGCAACTTTAAATAACTCATAATACCTGGCTATATTATAGCAAGAACACGTTCAAGTGGTGCTCCAAGCTTTCTCATCTAAAATTCTCCACATGTCTTTCTTAACTCTTGGATTAATACTGGAGGAACAACTGGCAGTACTGCCTTTGAAAAGGGTAAAAAGCAATATTTGCCTTTGAAAAGGGTAAAAGGCAGTATTTGCCTTTGAAAAGGGTAATGTGCTTGTTGATCCCTCTGCTAGATCTAATTACTCTTGTACTATTTATAATCAAACACCTCACAAGTCCATAAAAGAGGCTAATATGTCAATAATTCAGATCTTCTTAAGTATGGCATCAAATAAAAGTTTTTTAATACTGCATTTATTAACATCATGGGTACTTTATGTTTAAAAGTGCAGTTCTCATTGAACAATACAAATGTATCAGGAAGGCAAATTTTGCAACCAGTAAATCTTTGTGATAAATACAGTACCTAACAAACCTAATAATTACACACTGTACTAATTACTTTAAGGAGCTACACTCCAATAATATACTGAGTAGTCAACAACTCTTCTAGCTTCAGGGCTTTGCTCATTAAGCTAAATTAGTATGATGAATTGAGAAGGTTATTTGGTTACATCCACAGTTGATAGAGCTTGTTTATCACAGTGTAGAACTGGAGTGAGGGCAGAATTGAGTTCAGTAAAGTAACTAAATAACTACTAAAATGTGTCCAGTTTTCATAAAAAAAGTACAAGAGAAATTATATGCATACTTTTACTTTTAAATGCATCTGAGAGACTACCAGGATTTTCCCCAACAGCCACGGGTGGGGTTCTACTGGTTCGGACCGGTTCTATAGAACTGGTTGTTATGATTCTGTGCAGTTCGGAGAACTGGCAAATTCTACCCCTCTCTGCCTGCCCCTTTCCTCCCCACCCAGTCAGTCCTTATTATGCATGCATGACATCACACGTATGCCCGACATCACTGACTGCATTCTCTCCCACCCAGTCACATGGCCACGCCACGAAATACCTCTTTAAGGTATTTCTTTTTTTTTCCTTCCTGACAAACAGCTGTTCTGATGATCAGCTGTGCTGGGATCCCCCTCGCTGTCTTATTGCTTCACCCAGAAGGCTTCCTAAGCCCCCCCCCCCCCAGGAGGCTTTCCCTGAGGCCCAGGAGGCAAAAAGGGGCATGTGAGGGGGGTGCTGCAAAAAAAGAGGGGAGAAGCCACACCCACCCAGTCGCATGGCCAAGCCCACCTAGCCATGCCCACAGAACCAGTTGTTAAAAATTTTGAATCCCACCCCTGCCAACAGCTAATCCTAAATGTTTCTTGACTGTCATATTGGATGAACTGAAATAATAACATAAGGTACAATAAGAATTGAGTTAAAATTCAGTATTGCAGGCTAATTCACTGCTCACTTCCAGGAGTTCAATTCTTACTGGCTCAAGGTTGATTCAGCTTTCCATCCTTCTGATTCAGGTGGTTTGGGGAAATATACTAACTGACTCTGTAAACTGCTTAGAGAGGGCTGTAAAAGCACTATGAAGCGGTATATAAGTCTTTAGTATTGCTATTGCTAATGCTACATCATCATTGTCTGATGAGATCTAATGTAGAATAAAGAATAAAGTCAGAAAATATCAATTTGACTAATTCACAATTAATACTAAAACCCTGGGGCTGCTATTCAGGTTACTTGTAAAACAGCTTTCAGAGAAATATGAATAGAATAGCTTTCAGAAAATGTTTAACATTTTCCTAGGTGCTTCTTGCACCAAAGAACTATTATTAACCAAGCATATGTGTTATGTCCCTGGAACTTAAAGAAGTTCCCACCCAGGTCCGTCCGCGCTGCGGGGGCGGTTGCCCTCTCCCATTGGTTGGTTCTCCCCAGCAGCCAGCTATAAAAACAGGCTGCGGGGTCCAACCAGTTGCTGATCGCTGCGAGCCAGTTCCAGGCTTGGCAAGCACGTTCAGTCCTTTATTATTCTAATAAAGTATTTGTTGCATCCATGCCCTGGTTCAGCCTCTCATTACTCGAACTTAACACTGGCGACGAGGATGGGATGGCTACCAGAGGCACAATGCAACCGCTGAATCACTAGCCGCTGATCCGCAGCCAGAGAGAACGATCAGTAGGCAATAAGAGCAAACGCTGATCTGCAGCTAGAGAGAACGATCAGCAGGCAACGAGAGTGAACGCTGATCCGCAGCCAGAGAGAGCGGTCAGCAAACAGCGAGAGTGAGAAGCGTCTGTAGCCGCTAGTTAGCCAAGCTACAGGGAAAGTGAAGCGCTGCGAGCCGCAGCCGCTCGTTTCTTTAGGCGCGAAATTCAAACGGCTGTCATTTGAATTTCCGCCCAAGAAGTACAGCGCGGTGCTGTATTACAAAGTCACTGACGCCCACGCAGGCGTGAATTTCAAAACGCTGCCAACGACCATTGCAGCTTAACCTCATGTTAACCCAGAGAGAGAGAGAGAGAGTTGTGAAAAGCCTCTCCAGAGCTGAAGTCACTTGCCTGCCACAGGCACAAAAAACCTTCCTGCTGCTGCCTCAGAGAGATTTTCTCAACAGATTATCCAACCTGATTTTTTTCATCATGAACTCCAACCCAGTTTTCCCAGCGTTCAAGCCGGATGAGGAGAAGTGGGAGTCATACAAGAATCGCTTTAACCATTACATCGACGCAATTGGGCTGGCTGATGCAGGGGAACACCGGAAAAAATCATATTTTCTGATCTACTGTGGAGCCATCGTCTTTGATACTGCCACAGCACTCGTGGCTCCACGTGAGTTAAAAAACGTTCCCTGGACAGAACTGTTAGAAATCCTTACTAACCACTATTCTCCTAGACCCTCACAGATTGCCAGGTGGTTCACCTTCCGAATGAGGAAGCAATCAGACAAAGAGACCATCAACCAGTAGATGGCTGCCCTCAGGACTGCAGCTCTCCATTGTGGGTTTGGGACCTACCTGGAGGACATGCTCCTCGATCAGCTAGTCTGTGGAGTCAAGGATCTTCACCTCCAAAGGCACCTACTCGCTAGGAAGGACCTCAACCTCGCGCAAGCCGTCGAGGAAGCCCTGGCAGCAGAGCTGGCAGCACACTCAGCCACCAAAATCCAAGGTCCTGCTTCCAAGCAAAGTGCAGTTTCAGTCCACTCTGAAGAGGTGGTCATCAAAGAGGACCCCAGCGATGCGGCCGACATCCACCGCCTCGCCCACGCCAGACACCCGCAGGTAGGAGCCAAGCAAGAAAGCGTCAGTCCACCCAAGCACATCACCCTGTGCCTATCCTGTGGTGGATCTCACCTGAGGACCACCTGCAAATTCAAGGGAGCCACCTGCAACATTTGCCACAAAAAGGGGCACATCGCTAGAGTCTGTCAAGCCGCTCACAACTCGGCGCAAAGGCACCCTTCCTTTTCACATTCTGGACCCCAAAGGCAAGTATTGAACTGTCGCACTCACCACCATGCTAAGCACGCTTGCCATGCCATTAGTAAAATCTCTCTCTCCGTTTTGTTAGAAAGTAAACCTTGTTGCATGGAGGTTGACACGGGGTCAGCGCTCTCAATTATCTCTTGGAGCACCCTCAAGAGGCTACAGCCCAGTCTATCCAGAAACCGGCTCCAGAAGTGCCAGTTTAACCTGAAGGACTACCAGGGGAAGGACATTCCTGTAATCGGCAGAGGAAAGTTTCTTGTCAATTTTAAAACTTTCAAAGGCCACCTACCTCTAGTGGTAGTTAACGGAAATCTCCCCACACTCTTGGGGCTTGATTGGTTTCCCCATCTCGGCCTAGGGCTAACAGGAGTCCATGCTGTCTCAACCTCTGACACTGACTCCTTATTCGCTGATTACTCAGACGTATTCAGCAATGAACTGGGGTGTTATAACGGTACCCCTATCTCATTCTCAGTCGACCCCCAAGCAGTCCCAATCAGGCTAAAACCTCGTAGAGTCCCATTCGCTATTCGGCCTAAATTAGATGCGGAACTGGATAAATTATTAAAACAAGGGGTCATTGAGCCAACAGATTTCGCCAAATGGGAGACGCCCATTGTCACACCCCTCAAAAAAGACGGTAGCCTGAGAATTTGCTCGGACTACAAAACCACAATTAATAAGTTTTTACAAGTTAGCGCTTACCCAGTGCCCGTCATTCAGCATTTATTACACACTTTTGAACCCGGCAGCATTTTTGCCAAATTGGACATGTCTCAAGCGTATCAACAGTTCCCTGTTGACAACCAAACAGCGGAACTCCAGACCATTGTCACCCACAGGGGTGCTTTCCGGTGCAAGTGTCTCCAATTTGGCGTAAGTGTTGCCCCAGGCATTTTTCAATCCCTCATGGAGCGGATTTTACAGGGCCTCCCTGGTGTAGTACCCTACTTCGACGACATCTTAGTCTCAGCCAGGGACAGACCCCAACTCTTCCAGAGAGTTCGAGCAGTGTTAGAGAGGTTCAGACAGCATGGCCTCAAATTAAAAAAAGAAAAATGTGCCATTGCCACTAGACAGGTGGACTTTCTGGGTTATAAAATTGATGCCTCAGGCATTCACCCCCTGGAGTCCAAGGTTAAGGCAATTCACGAGGCACCCACTCCAACCTCCAAAGCGGAACTGCAGGCCTTCTTGGGGCTATTGAATTTTTATGCGTCGTTCCTGCCCCATAAAGCATCTGTGGCGGAACCCCTGCACAGACTTTTGGATAAAAAATCGGCTTGGCATTGGGGACACAAGGAAGACTCCGCCTTTCGCACAGTCAAATCACTACTCACGTCGGAGGCAGTCCTTATTCAGTTTGACCCCAACCTTCCATTAGTGCTAGCAGCGGACGCATCCCCTTTTGGAATTGGGGCAGTGTTAAGCCACAGACTCCCCAATGGCTCCGAGGCCCCCATCGCTTTTTTTTCCAGGACGCTCTCTGCTACAGAGCGCAATTATAGCCAAATCGATAAGGAAGCTTTAGCAGCTGTCGCAGCTGTGAAGAAATTCCATGAATTTCTTTTTGGCCACTTTTTCGAGCTGGTCACGGATCATAAGCCTCTCCTGGGTCTACTAGCAGGTGACAAACCCCTCAAGTCCTGTCGCCTAGAATGATGAGGTGGACTCTTTTCCTCGCGGCATACTCGTATAGACTCATACACCGTCCAGGTAAAACATTGTCTCACGCAGACGCCCTCAGCCGCTGCCCCCTACCTGCTCCAGCTGAGGATCCTGCCCCGGTCCATGCTATCTTTGAGGTCACCCAACTGGACCTCCCCATCACTGCCCTTGACATTGCCGCCAAATCCAAGGCAGACAAAACGATCGCCCAGGTACTGGACTGGGTGAGGAGGGGGTGGCCGGGCAGTGATGTTGAAACCAAATTCACGCCTTTTAAGACCCGCCTACAGGAGTTATCCAGCTTGCAGGGCTGTTTGCTGTGGGGCACACGAGTGGTCATCCCGACCTCACTGCGTACCCGAGTTTTGGAGGCGTTGCATGAGGGCCACCCTGGCATCGTCAGGATGAAGGCATTAGCACGCAGCTACGTATGGTGGCCCGGCCTCGACGATGACATCATCAGATGGGTAAGCTCCTGCCATCCCTGCCAGGAATCCCGTCCATCCCCTCCAATTGCCACTCCCACCAAGTGGGAAAGCGCCAGCGCACCCTGGTCCAGGATTCACATCGACCTAGCGGGCCCGATGCACGGCAAAATGTTCCTGGTGGTCGTGGACTCTTACTCTAAATGGATTGACGTGGCACAACTGTCCACAACCACCACGCAAGCGGTCACCAAGGTATTAACTCGCCTATTCGTAACGCACGGGCTACCAGACTCAATTGTTTCCGACAATGGCCCCCAGTTTGCATCAGCCGAGTTCAGTCGCTTCGCTGCCAATCTGGGCATCCGCCACATCTTCACGGCCCCCTTTCATCCTGCCAGTAACGGGTTGGCAGAAAGAGCCGTTAGGACCACTAAAGAAGCTCTAGCTAGGTTCAGCAAGGAAGACTGGCACCACAGACTCTCCCGTTTCTTGCTGAGCCAGCACTCAACCCCGTGCACAGTCACCAATAAGTCCCCGGCTGAACTCCTGATGGGTAGACGCCTGCGGACTGTATTGGACAGGCTTCACCCACATTACTGCCCTGACTCTCCCCTCGCTTCCACATCGAGGGTTAGGCATTTTGTCTTACAGGAACCCATGTTCGCGAGGAACTTCGCTGGAGACCCTCTGTGGATCCCGGGCGAGATCGTGGCCATCACAGGACCCAGGTCGTATCGAGTCAGACTGGAGGATGGCCGAATCTGGAGAAGGCACCTGGATCAGCTGCGGAAGCGCCAAGGCACTCACGTTAGCAGTGACTCGTGGTTGCAGACCAGTGCAGGGCTACAGCATCAACCCCACATCAGCACCAATTCCAGGGACCAGTTCACGCCTGCAGCTGAGTCGGGGACCCCGAACACGACCCGTGACCACCAGATGACTGACCAGTCCGAACCAGTCAACGGAAGCACATCCCCAGTGACCAGCCCTACGAGTCCCGAACCGGCACTGACCGAGGAACGCGTTCGTGACATCCCACCGGTCCAACCTTCCCTTGCAGACTCTGATCTACCAGACAACTCCCCAGAGTTGCGCCGTTCTGGGCGCCAGCACAAGCCTCCCGCGTACCTTAAAGACTATGCGTGTTCGCATCTGGGGGGAAGGGGTGTTATGTCCCTGGAACTTAAAGAAGTTCCCACCCAGGTCCGTCCGCGCTGCGGGGGCGGTTGCCCTCTCCCATTGGTTGGTTCTCCCCAGCAGCCAGCTATAAAAGCAGGCTGCGGGGTCCAACCAGTTGCTGATCGCTGCGAGCCAGTTCCAGGCTTGGCAAGCACGTTCAGTCCTTTATTATTCTAATAAAGTATTTGTTGCATCCATGCCCTGGTTCAGCCTCTCATTACTCGAACTTAACAATATGCATTTTGCATGGTACCTCCATTTGTGAAATTTTCTTTTCTGAAGGTGTTCCATCAAATAGATCCTACTAGATCTTTTAGGCTTCTGCAATGTTTAAATCTTACCAAGGGAGAAGTACTTGCATTTATCACTTTGTTCTAATAGTTCTAGATTTGGGGATATTTGAAGAAAGGTTTGTTTTTGTGTTATCAACAATCCTTATGCTGGAAACAAATTATGTAAATAAAGTTGCGACTTTGTGCATCTTCCCATTCTCTCCCTAATGATCGGGTGATATCTGGCCAAACACACTCAACAAATACCCTGAATGTGTATATATGTTTCACTGGAACTGATGGTTTAAAAATGGAAGTGGTCTTTCAATCTGTCCATCAATCCCAAAGAATTGGTTTCTATTGTAAATTTTCTTTACAATTTTCTGAATCAAATACATATTTCGTCCCAATATTTTCTAACTTTCTTCCATGTCAACCAATGAAAAAAATGTACCTTCAGACATTTCAACACATATTTGAAATTCCATTATACATTTCTGACAGTTTATCCACTGTTGAATCCCAGCAATTTTTATAAAAAATCTCTTTAAGGTTGTAATTCAATGTAAATTTCAATACTTGCTTCCACATGTTCTCCCATTGGTTCAACAGTATATTACAGTGGTGGCTAACCTTTTTGGGCTCCTGTGCCAAAAATTGTGTGCATACTTGCACACTCACACTCGCATGCCAGCATCCAGAAGCAATGCGCGCACCCCTACACTCCTTACATATGCGTGCGTAATCCTCATCCACCCCCTCCACCCCTTTACATGCACTGCATCTCACAGCTGATTTTTGGCCAGTTTGAGACCTTTTTGGCCTCCCAAAGGCTTGATGAAGGCTTCTGCAGGCCGAAAACTAGCCCTGTTTCGTCACTTCCGGTATTTTCTGAAAAACAGGCAGTGATGAAACAAGGCTAGTTTTTGGCCTACAAAGCCTGCAGAAGCCTTCCTCAAGCCTTTGGTAGGACAAAAAAGGCTTCAAACCATCCAAAAACCAACTGTGAGGCATGTGCATGCCCAGTGAGCTAAGTCTGCCTGCAGCTCGCGTGCCGGCACAAATGGCTCTGAGCGCCACCTATGGCATGCGTGCCATAGGTTCGCCATCATGGGTATATTATATTCAAGATATAATGTAATTTGGCCATATTATCATTCAGTTTACAACTTGTTCATCCTATTTCCATTTTCAATAAAAATGTACACATTTTAGCAATAATATGTTCATTATTTGTACACAGTTCCACATTAAATTCCATCTTACTATTTTTAAAGTTATAGTTCTTATCAAATTTAAATATTTCCATCAGTTGAGCATAAGAAAACCAATGGCATATACAAATTCTAGATTTTCTCTTATTTTTAACTCAAAATCATCAGCATAAGTTAAGCTATGGTGGGCAGTGGTTAGAATGCAGTATTGCAAGTTAACACTCTCACTGCAAGGAGTTCTATTTTGTTTTTGTTTAATATACATTACATAAACAATGAAGTATCTGGGCAACATTCATTTAAGTACAAATTATAATAGTAACATTAATAATGTTTTACATTAATCATACTTATGTAATCGTGTTATACATATTTATATCTAAGTGTGTTCCTTCATTGTTTAGTTGTTCAATATTTTTATGTACCATTCTAATAACAATCACAATATTGTTTAAACATACATAATATCACCATCTTTCAACATCTGATCTTTACATCTAGCTATTACTTTTAGTATGGAATAGAAAAATATGTATAATAATATTTTTAACCTTGTTTCTACCTCTAAATATTATTAATGTTTATTACATCAATCATACTTATGTAATTATGGCATTGTTATACACATTTGTATTAGAATATGTTTCTTCATTGTTTAGTTATTCAGTGTTTTGGTACGCCATTTAATAACAATCACAATATTATTTATTATTATTATTATTATTCATAATGGTACAATCTTCCAACATCTAATCTATTGCTTTATTACTTTTTTAATTTATTACAATCTGGGACTGGAACAACTGGTAACCAACAATACTAGGCTTAACAACTGCCTCGATCTCATCTTCTGCAATAGTATGAATTCAATTTACGGAATACAAATTAAAGAACCCTTTTCCAACAGTGACCACAACATGATTGACTTTTGTCTCAACATACGTCCACACAAAAATCATCACAATGACGGAATCCCCAATTATAACTTCAAAAAAGGCAACTATGATCTTATAAACAATGATCTCTCATCCCTTGATTGGCAATTTCTATTTACTGGATGCAATACTGTTGAAGACCATTACAACATATTTTTACTTGAAGTCAAAAGAGTCATCAAACTATATGTACCATTAACAACTCCCAAAACCAGAAAAAAAAAATTACCCAAAACAATAAGGAAGCTTCAATCCAAAAGAAATCACTTTGGCAGAAAAACAAATCTGGTCACATTATTTTTTAAATTTTTATTTGTCAATTGCTTACAAGATAATAGGTATAAGTAAAAACATAGTTATGAATACATGGATACATAGTTGTTCCAGTCCCAGATTTGTTACAGCGTTGTAGAAGGTTGCATGTATGGGTTCAGTTGTACATTCGTTTAGGGTCCAGTTAATAGGAGATAGATTGAAGTCACCAAGAAAGTTAAAAGCATGTGGCCAGGATGCTGCCCATGTTAGTAGTGTATTTAGCTTGTTTACATGTTCGATGTCATAATCAGGGGCTCTGTAACATAGTAAGAACTGAAATGTGATATTTAATGTCAGTTCACAGATAACGGTCCTAGGAAGAGCAAGCTCTTGGGTAACTTGGATGTTTTTTAGATGTAAGGACTTTTTATAGAAGATAGCAACACCACCTCCTCTACGGATTTCATGATCGGATCGATAAACATGATAGTCTCTTACTGAGGTAATGGAGTCAGGGAGAGATGTGTTGAGCCATGTTTCACAGACAAATATGATGTTGAATTTAGCCATATTTAGGAAAAGGAGAAATTCAGGTATTTTATTTACAAGGTGTCTTGCATTGAGTAGCTTGCATTTAAGGCCAGTTGTAGTTTGAATTGAGGTAGTTGGGAGCATGCGTGCCTAGTCTTGGGTGATGGTGGATTGGTTGAAGAAGGTTTGGATGCTGAGTTGTGGGTTTTGTGACTTTCTTTTGATACAGTCTTCATGGTAATCAATGTACAGGTCCTTCTCTCCATTGTCTAGACGATTTTTGAGTTCTGTTGCCTCTTCTTCTAGATTCAAAGTAATGACATTCATGTGGGCAACTTCGTCTGAGTACATTGCTCTGTATTGTTCCAAATAGTTCCACACCTGGTTCAGGCATCCAAGAGGGATTTCAAAAGTGGTTCAATCTTGACATAATACTTTTGTTGCTATTGTTATTGGTTATTACAGCTGCCCAATCTAGCAGATTCTGGACAACTTATAAAATGTAATATTAAATAAAAACAATTAAAAGCATAAACACAATGAAACATAGTAAAAGTAACCCCTGGAATCATTTATGACCTTTGCAAACCAAAAGGCCAAATATGTTATCCATTTTTATAAATGGAAAAATTAAAAATCTAAATATGAAAAGTCTACCATTGCCCTTTCCCTGTTAGATGAAGAAACAAAATGAAAAATCTGAGTGATAAACTGTTCAAATCTCCCATGATCATATAAATTTCCAAGGTTTCTGGAAAAGGCCTTAAAAATCACACTTAAATCATATATTCATCCTGCAGTGGATAGGCTAAAATAATTTTATAAATATACATATATACAAATACACACACATAATTAATTTTTTGCTTGAAATATACTTTTGCTGAGACTTAAAACAGTGAGATACTAAGCGAGATATTAATATTGCACAGTTCCTTAAACAAAACTGGCAAAGTGACATTGATATGCTTTTTATATCAATTTCGTAACTATTTCATTCAGTGCCTGTGGGAAAAATATTTTTTATATTTTATCTGGTTAACACATCATGTTATTAAAACATGTTTCCTAGAATATATTCATGTTGGTATGACCTGCTATTTTTATATATTTATAATAATGAATATTCAATACTTATACAATGTTATTTATAAGATTGTTTTAGTTTAATCTGTTTGTATAGTTTTATATTTTATCTGTTTGTATAGATTTTTCACTTTTGTGTGCCTCTAAGAGTTTGTTGTAATTGGGCAGATATAATAAATTCAAATAAATAAATAAGCTATGAATCTTTTAAATCTAAAAATTAAAAATAGTTAAGTTTGGAAAGATAGAGAAAATAAAATATTAGGAACTGATGTAATGCATTATTGTAACCTAGAAATTAGCAAAAAAGATTCCTATAGTCCTGTCACATGCATACTTTGTTCACTTTATTGTCCTCTATTGTTCTCCATCTTCTAAAACAATTGATCACATGGATAATATAATTTGAACTATAAATAAACAAAAATATAAATTAGGACAAGTATATAATATGAATATAGTTTTTAGAGTGCTGATTATTAATACTTTAAGACAGTTTAAATGCTGAATAAACTAAAGAGAGGTTGTTTTATTGTACTATTCCCTTTATATTGAAAAAGGTTGGAGGTGTGTTTTATTTTTTATTTTCCTGATGAATTTTTTGCCACTTTTTAATATGTCCTATTATTTTTCTCCCCATATTTCCCTTTATCTTAGTTTGTATTTTAATGTTTGTTTAGAAAATATAAATATATTTTTTTAAAAAAGAAATAAGCTAAAATATGAAAAAATAAACTTTTGCCATGTGAAAGAATTTTTAGTTCTAAATTTGAAGAGATTCTCACAATGATTTTACTTAGAAAATAAATTAGATCTTGCATTA
The DNA here is from genome assembly GCF_049901715.1 of Pseudonaja textilis. Taxonomy (NCBI): domain Eukaryota; kingdom Metazoa; phylum Chordata; class Lepidosauria; order Squamata; family Elapidae; genus Pseudonaja; species Pseudonaja textilis. Next base: position 6,764,608 of record NC_141997.1, on the reverse strand, counting down.
TTTGAATGCGTATTTGTTATGGAATATTTCTGTGGTAATATAGGGTTATATGCTTTTACCACAATCTGAATAATCGAGGCCTCCTGCTGTTACTCAGCTTCAGGCTCAGAAAGAGATGTATAGATGGGGGGGCGGGGGGGGGGAATTCTGGTAAAATCATTATTGTGAATCATTTGAGACCAGGCAGCACTGTTTTACTCTTTTCAAGGAGGGAACCCTCATTTCTTGGGCTATCTAGTCTTTTCATACAATAGGAGCAGCAGTTGTGGAATAAAGCAGTATAAAGATAGATGTGCCTGAGGAAGGACAAAACCAACGGCATGATTCATCAGAGCAATTTTGAGAAGCCAACAGCTCTTCTACAGCGAACGCACATAAGCAGCTTCCTCAGAGCATTTTATACAAGGTCTTGATAATTTCTATCTTGTTTACTACAGTCTTTCTGAAATGGATTGGACAGTTCTGCCTTATTAGCCTCAATGACTATGCCTAACATGCTGATTCAAATTCTGTTTAGTTAAAGTTGCACCGCAAAGAAGTCTATAGGAAGTGAATTTACTCATTAGATTTCCTCTATGCTACAACTCCTTAACGGGTCCTATAAAATACCTATTAAACATTGTGAGAATACAGCTTTTATTGTGATTATAAAAAGCAGACCAAGTTATTTGAGACTCATGTCCCCATGTTGAGAATCAACTTTATCAAGGCAGTATATCCCCAATTTAATACTTCTTTCCCATGTTTCCAGCAGTCTTAAGTGGCTGCCGGCATATTCTGCCTATCTTGCTGCAATAACAGTAGCTCTCGACTTAGGCAGCCAAAAAGCATTTGATTTACACCACTCTAGTGGCAAAGTGAGAAATAACTTGGAGAGACAAAAAGAGACAAAAAGAGAAAGAGAGAAATATCTTGAAGAAAATATTTATCTCTGCTAATTGCTTGGCTATAAGAAAAACAAAAAAACAAACCAGCCATTCTCTTCCCAATCTCCAGATAAACGAATAAATTTCATTAGTATAATGATTGTATAAAAGGTATTTAGTCAATAGACCATTTCAAATAAAGGTGTCATATTGGTTTAGGATAAAGGCCAAATTATCTATGTATTCAATGCACAATAAGTAAATAAATATTGGTCAATATAGCCAATGACATACAAAATACAGCTTCCAATATGGAACATAAAATATGCAAAATATTCAAGCCAATGCTGCCAATTCTTTGTGTATATTATTAAATTGAACATATATTGTTATATCCTGAAATAAAATTCTTCAACATTTGCTCCTGTACAAAATTAAATTATTCTGCTTAATGATTACATCCCTGATTTTGATACCAGAGTGTTCTGACCAAGGCTTCCTGAGACAGTAACAATCACATGCTTAGTCCCAAAAACCTTCTTTTTGTTTCAACAGCTGTGAATTATATTCATTCACAGCCTGTAATGAGTCCCAAACACCTCTGACTGGAGATTTACAGTATCCTTCTCCTGCCAAACTCACCAAGCCACACCCACAGAACCGGTAATAAAAAAATTTGAATCCCATCACTGATGCCAACATATAAAATGTTTTTAAAAAGCTCAGATGACAGGTCTTTTAAGTTGTGGTTTCTATCTTATAGGATACATTCCCCTAGGGATACATTTGGTGCCTCTCTTTTAGCCTTTATGAAATTGCTTAAAAACTTATCTTTTTAATCAGGCTTTTCACAGTTTTCATGACTTTTTAAATCCTCATTTGTATTATTACTATAAGAGTGAATTGCCACTTTGAGAAGGAAACTAATATCTGCAGACACTCTCAAGTTTAAGCTAGTTCACATTCCTAGAAGCAATTGGCTATATCCCTTTCCACTCAAAATACAGGAGAAAGTCAGATAGTGTGGGTCCTTGGTGCTAGAGAAGCTTGGGTTTTTTTTGTAGATGTTTCACTATCAAACTAGGTAACATCAGCAGTGCTAGGTTTGCTCTTATTTTTATATTCTTTTTTAATATATGTTTTATTAATACATTTTCCTTTTATATCACATAAAAAATTCCACATCAATCTGAACAACATGTTGTCTGGACACAATTAGTTTTAAGTAGAAATATAATATTAATTAACATAAATCATAATATTAAGCATAATAAACATATCAGTAATAATCACAAATCAGTAATACAATTAGTTTATCTATCTTACAAAATTTTCAATACAAAGGTTTATTTATTTTATTTATTTGATTTGTCAATTGCTTATAAGATAGGAGGTATAAGTAAAAACATAGTTATGAATACATGGATACATATAAGAAAAATAAAAAAAATAAAAGAAACAATATGACAAGGACTGTAGGCACATTGGTGTGCTTATGCACGCCCCCTACAGACCTCTTAGGAAAGGGGTGAAGTCAATAGTAGACAGTCTAAGGTGAAAGTTTTTGGGTTTGGGGAAGAAACCACAGAGTCAGGTAGAGTATTCCAGACATTGACCACTCTGTTGCTGAAGTCGTATTTCCTGCAATCAAGTTTGGTGTGGTTAACCTTGAGTTTGTATCTATTGTGCGCTCTTGTATTGTTATGGTTGAAGCTGAAGTATTCATTGACAGGTAGGACATTGCAATGTATGATTTTATATACTATACTTAGATCGGACAGAAGGTGGCATAATTCTAGGTTTTCTAGGTCTAGAATTTCAAGTCTGGTGGCATAAGGTATTCTGCAATGAGTAGTTATTATCTTTTAGATCTTATTAAATTCTAATCTCTGATTCTATTAGTTAACCATTGATAAAACAAGTCCCATGACAAGAAATATTCTGTTTCTATCTTTTCTTTTATGTTAAGTGTTAATCTATCCATCTCAGCACATTCTAATATTTTTATAACATTTTCATCTGTAGGGATCTCTTCATTTTTCCATTGCTGTGTGAATACATTTCTTGCTGCCGTTAGTACATGTAAAATTAAATATGTTTTCCCTTTGTCATGCTGATCTGGTAATATACCCAACAAGAATATATCTGGTTTCAAATCTATATGCTGTTTTATCATTTTTTCTAACCAAGTATGTATTTTAGTCCAATATTTTTTGCTTATATATTTTATAATTTCAATTTTATCTCTCAAGATGGAACTTCTTTGTTCCTTCTACCAAGCTCTTTAGTTCAAATTGCAGGAATTAAGCATTTTTCCCAACTAAAAAATCAGCTAGGATTATGGTCAAAGCCCAGTTTTGGAAATAGATGTAGTTATTATGTAGATTTGCTGAATGTTCATGTACCGCAGGGGTGTCAAACTCAATTTCCTTGAGGGTCACATCAGCATTATAGTTGCTCTCAAAGAGTCACCACATCCAAAGGGCAGACACACTCTAGCGGAAACCCAAGTATTTGCATCCTGAGGACCAACTCCTGCTCCAGATGGTTTTGCCTTTGGAGTCTTTTTCTGCAGAAAACCAACTCTAAAAGTCCCCGCATTTTTCCCCTGATTAAAAGAGCAAATATTTCCCTCCCCAGATGTCACTGATCACATTGTCTAATGAAAGTAGCTGGCAGGCTGCTTGACCATTCCTCTCCTCCTTCAACTGCCACCTGTTGGGATGACCTTGGTTCCCACAAGAAAACCTTTTGTTTTGACTTTGACTTTTGTTAGCCAGTCTATCTACTCCCCCTTCCTTTCTCCCTCTCAGAGCTTGTGGCAACTATGAGGCAGTAAAAGATGGCTTCAGCCAGGTTCGCTTCTGAATTGACATTACGTTTGCAATTCTCATGCCAGAGATAGCAACAATGGCCCTGCATTTTATTCAAAGGCAGTAAATTGTGCATACAAAATATGTGTTTGGAATTGGTATCAAGGAACTTCTGGATTCCTTGATTTCCACAATTGATGTAATTGTTGCTGATTTATTAATTTGCTTTTCAATTTCATGTTTGTCCTTGCCTTACTGATTTCCGGATACTTGGATATAATTTTCACTGCATTATTTTAATTACAATCGAGATGCAATTGAAAATATGAATTCTAAATATTAATATCAGAAAAAAATTAACCTGGCAGGGCAGACATGTCAAAGTCAAGGCCCATGGGTCAGATTTGGCTCACAATGCAGTTAGAGTTGGCCTTCAGGGCTGCCCTGGAGACAGAGAATGGCTGACCGGTGATGCCTCAGGCCTGGTCCACTACAGCCTAGCCAAGCACTTCCCCTTGGATGCTGCAGCTGCTTTTGCTCAACTGACACCTCTTGGCATGCTGCGCAGCCTGCTAGCTTCACTCTCTGGTGCTTGGGGCTCATACCTGACTTTCCCAGGAGGCTTTTACATACACTGAGAACCTGCCATAGCAGCAGCAGCAGTGGAACATCAGCCATCAGTGTCTCTGCTTCTCTTTCACTGGGACAGTCTCCACCTCTCTGCAAGGGAAAATGATGGGCACCTTCTTGGCTTGTAGCTTCCAGTTCCTCTCTACTACTATAATCTTCTTCCATTCCTACTAATTGATCATGTAATTCTTGTGCTTTGTCTAAGTTGTTGATTTTGATCCTTTTGCCCTGCCAAGAGACTAACATTCCTTCTGGTGTTATCCACCTGAAGATTATATTTCATTTATTTAATTGCATTGCCAAGAAGCGATAGTCCCTTCTTTGTTCTCAGACTCTTCTAGGAATTTGTTTCAGGGTCATGATTTCTTTGTCTTTATAAGTCATTGGTTCTTCTCTGGTAATTTTATAGATTATTTTTCTAACCTTCTTGAGTGCAAATCTGACATGCACCTCTCTAGGCAGTCTATGGCATCTGGCATAATTAGTGTCTATTCTATAGACTTCATCCAACTCATTCAAGATTTCTTGTTTATCCCTTTGAAGGGCTTCCGCTATTCTGTCATAACCGTTCCTAATTCTTCATCTCTGGTCTCTGTCACATTCTGAAACCTTAGATAAAATGATGTACATTCCATCTCAAGGTGTATTAATGAGTCTTCTAAGTCCTTGTTCAGTACCATCATTCTTTGGTCTACCAATTCCAGCTTTTTTCCTGTTTGTTCTGTTTTGGTTTCGACTGTTTTTATTCTTTGTTCGTTTTTCTGTATTGCTTCCTGTATTGAACCTATTTTGTTGTCAAGTTTGTGGATATTGCTTTTCATTTCTCCCATCTCCAATTTCATCTCTCCATGGTTCTTTGACATGGTTTCTTCAATTTTCACCATTGTCTCCTGGATTGTTAGCAGAGTAGATTGCATCATTTGCATGTTTGGCGTGGTGTTCAGCTTTTCTCTGTCACGCTGCTCCAGAGTCCAGCATTGGGTATAACTCCACCCTCTTATGATGTGGGCTGAGTCTGCCACTATAAAAGGTTCACCTCTGCTAAGACCCCCAGCTTTTCGACTCAGCTCTTGGACATATGAGCTATTGTCTCTGGATTCTAAGTTAATTAGCATTCCTCAAAACAAAAGCATTGAAAAAAAGAAAAAAAGAATCATCAAGATCGAGAGAAGCTCTCAGGGCTCTGGTAGAGCTTCACTCATGAGGAGAGCGGGGATCCACTCTCCTCCAGTTGCCAGCTGCCTCAGCAAGGCACTGATATGCAGACAGTAAGTGTGATTGGCAAAAATGCTGTGGAACCTCCCACAGACTTGCTAGAGGCTAATTAACATCACAACAGACTCCTATGCAGCTTTTCCCTGGACCACACGGCTTGTAAAAACCTACCAAGGCTGCACAAGTCTTCTGGAAGATTTATTAGGCCATAAACTATCAAAGTTTTACAATAGCTGCCCTCATGGTATCTGCAGCAATTAAGCCTGATCCCAACCAACCTCCCTTCTACTGCTAGATTGATTGGAGGGGCAATCTTCCTTCTGCGAAGATATTAATCCGGCCATTATAAATTGCCAAACAAAGACCACAGCACGAAGCCTCAGGGATTCAAAGGTGTAACAGGGATCATTGCCCCTCAAGGCCCCTCGCCTCGTGGCTGGTGGCCATTTTGTGATCGAGTTCTTCCAAGTGCCATTATATAGTGGGCCCAGAGGCAGTGATCCTATCTCTCTCCTGGCCATTTAGCTTGGAAAACACCATCAGGACGAGCTGACAGTACCTCCAGTGTTTCTTCCTTGAGCAATGGAAATAGATTGGGCCCAGCCAGGACCATCAGACATGCAGAGCATTCAGACCTCTTAAGCCCCCAAAAGTGTTATGAAAAGAAAATGTCCATGAGTCCATTCAGCCAACAGGGAGGCCACAGCAAAGATCAAGGCCAGGACCCTAGCCCCCAAGAAGGCCTCCAAGTCTGAACTTAGGGCAGAAAAGAGAAGACATGAGGTTTTAAAGAAGCAATTCACAAAAAATGCTCAACAATTACAAGAACAAGCTGCAGGCACAGAGAGGGCAGATGGAAGTCTGGCTAGCCATCTACGGAAATGGTCACCTGAAAAGCAGGATGAGGCCCTTCCCCAGGACCTGAGTTTATCAGGCCCTTCTTACAGGCCACCTACTTGGAACACAGCTACACCTAACCCTCAGCAGGCTTTGCCCCTAGGGGCTTACAGGTTTAGGGAGCAAGCTAACCTTATCCCTTCTGTGACTGGGCCCCAGATGGTAGTTCCTCCCTGGGAGAATAGGCCCCAAAACATCCAGGTAGTAGTTTTGGTGGCAGTCAGACAGAGCATTGCTGAAGGTCTCAAACACCTCCTCCACCCCCCAGGCAAAGGCTCAGGTATCCTTTCTTCCTTCTGTCACGGTAACCCTCCCCCACAGAGGGAGGTTCCCACTTTGGAAACCATGTATGCCCCTCATCATTTTTATAGTTGGGAGGGACAGGATGACAAGGGATCCTCTTACCACTCTGAACAGGGTAGTTCCTCAGAGGAGGAAGAGGGGGAAATTAAAGACCCCTTCCTCTCCGACGAAGAGGAAACCAAACCAGAACAACTGTCCACAACTGCTGTCTTTAAGCCCGCCTTGTTTTGTCCCCTACTACAGAAAGCTCTGGTTACAGCCCAGTTAAGCCCAGAAGAAGTGGCCCCAGAACCACAGGCTGGCCCCTCGAGCCAGGGAGATGCACTATTCTCCAAACCAGTGGTCCAAAATGAGGTTCTCCCATCTCCCTTGTTGTTCTTGGATGTAGTAAAGGACCAGTGTGAGAACCCCCTGTCAGGGCCTTGCCCTTCTTCCCAGGACAAGAGGTTCTTTAATGTAGGTCTCACCTTGGCTAATGCATTAGCTCTCCCAGCAGTAGATTCCCTGGTGGTAGCCACCTTCACTTCCTCAGGTACCCCTACGAAACCGGAGGATGTTTTACAACGGAGGACAAAAAGTCGGAACAAACTCTGAAGCACACACACCAGGCTGCAGCTTGGGCTGTGAAGGCTTCCACCATGGCCTTGTTTTTTACCAGGCCATCTATTCTCTGGTTGTGTCAACTTCAGGACAGAGTTCCCGTTGCTGATGTTAGGTCCCACCAGGACCTCAACAAAATAATAGTGGCAGCCGAGTTCACTGCCGACACCACATTAAGCTCCGCCAAATTCGCCACAAAGATCTGTGTCTGTCAGGCACCTGCTGTGGATGCACAACTGGCAAACCAACTCCAAACATAAGTGAAAATTGGCGGCGGCCCCTTGCTCAGGAGAAAACCTCTTTGGAGCAGCCTTAGAGCTGGTGGAAACACGAGACAAGAGAAAGGTGCTGTCTACTTCCTCCAAGGGGTCAGATTTTTGACGCACCACATACCCCAGAATGCAAACCTTCAGGCCAGTCAACACCCCTCGCTTCAGTCGCAACCACACAATGTATCCCCCTCATCCGGAACAACAGCAGGACTGCCAACCCAAACAACAACAATTCTTGGGTAAGTGGCCCTTTTGAGGAGGAGGAGGTCATTCATCCAGGCACTCTAAGAAACTGCATCCACTACCCTCCCTTCAGAGGTCGTTTGACCTTTTTTAAATCCAGGTGGGAGGAATCAACTAACAATGCCTGGGTCATCAGTACAATATAATTGGGTCTTTGACTCTAATTTCTCTCCCTCCCCCCATTGTTTTTTTTTTTTTTTTTTTGCTGTACTACTTCTCATGACACATCTAAACAGGCCCTGATGGGCTCAGCTATCCATCATCTGATGGACATCAGAGCCATAGAAAGAGTTCCACGGGATCAGTGGGGATTGAGCTTCTACTCCCGCCTCTTTGTTATCTCGAAGGCCTTGGGGGGGGGTGGAGAGCAAGCTCCTGAACAAATTCATCCCATATAGGTGTTTTAAGATGCAGACCCTACATTCTATTCTTCAGAGTGTCCGGGAGGGTGATCTCCTCTCTTCCATAGACCTCATGGATGCTACCTCCATATCCCAATTTGGCCTCCCCATCGCCAGTCCCTCCATTTTTCTTGTTGCAGTGAGCACTACCAATACCTACCATTTGAGCTTTCATTGACACCAAGGGTTTTTACTAAGGTCCTGGCAGCATTGGCAGCCCTCCTCCGAGCTGTACCTGTGAGGGTCCAATGCTACCTGGATGACATTCTGATTCAATCTACCTCCAACCAGGTGGCCAAACAAGATCTTCAAATCACGATGCAGGTGTTGCAGGAACATGGTTTCTCCATCAGCCTGATCAAGAGCCATCTTTCTCCAATGACCCGACTTTGCATCTCGGGGTCATCAACACAATCAGCTGTGAAGTCTTCCTTTCACAGGACTGACAGGGCAGCATCAACGAGTTGATCAACAGAATTCGACTACGTCACTCTGTTCCACTCTCCCTCCTGTCCCAGTTGCTTGGGAAGATGATCTCCTGCATTGAAGTTGTGCCATGGGCACGCCTACATGTACGCACCTTGCAGTGGTTCCTCCTCCCCTTCCAAAGAGAGGGGATCAGTCATTCTGCCCACAGGGTGCTGCTTTCTCCAGAGGAGCTTTGGTCCTTTCGATGGTGGCAGTCCCAGGCCATCACAAAGGATCATCCCTTTATGGTGAGAGACAGAATAGTAGTGATCACAGACGCCAGCCTTCTCAGCTGGGGAGCACATACCCAGGGCCAGATGGCCCAAGCACACTGGCCATCTTCAGACAGGTCCCTTCCCATCAATTTCCTGGAGCTCAGGGCTATTTTTCTCTCCCTGAGAAATTTCCGGAACCTGGTGTCAGGGTCCCATGTGCTAGTCATGACAGACAATATATCAGCCAAGGCTCATGTCAACAGGCAAGGAGGGACCAGATCCAGGGGTTTGATGCAATGTCTGGGGAGATAGGCAGAGAGGAACCTCCTGTCTTTCAGGGCGGACCATATTTTGGGGGTTGACAACTCCCAAGCAGACTGGTTGAGTCGATCTCAAGTCGACCACTCAGAACGAAGACTCCATCCTCCCTGTTCATAGAATGTCCCACATTTTTGGAACTCCAGAGGTGGATCTCTTCGCCACTCCCCAGAATGCACAGGTGAACATGTTTTTTTCCAGGTTCCCAACCCAGGGAGCGGAGGAGACCAATGCAATTTGGAGCAGATGGCCCCCAGGTCTCCACTACGCCTTTCCCCCACTTCCAATCATCCCAGCAGTTATCCAGAAGATGTTGGAGGAAAAGGCAGAGCTGATTCTGCTGGCCCCATATTGGCCCAGGAGACCTTGGTTTGCGGACCTGGTGAACCTGTCTGTTCAGAGGCCTTGGAGAATCTGGCCTCTCAGATCTCTCTCAGTCAGGGGGCCCTTCTGCATCTGAAACCTGAATGGTTCCAGTTGACCGCTTGGCAGTTGAGTGGAAGTTGTTGAAGGAGGCCAACCTTTCAGATAGTGTAATTAACACAATACAGGCTTCACGTAAAAAGTCTACAACCCGACTTTACGATGCCACCTGGAGAAAATTCAGTGACTGGTGCTGGGAGAGAGCCCAGAACCCCTCTTCAGCATCTGTTCCAGAGATCCTTCAGTTTCTCCAGGATGGGCTGGACAAGGGCCTTGTGCCTAACACCCTCCACAGGAAGGTGGCGGCCTTAGCTTCAGTAATTTCTTTTTTTTAAATAAAGTTTTATTGAATTTTAACAAAACAAATAAAACATCTTATTTGAGTACAGCATGGTTCCGGGTTATCACATTTCCATACAGACACAATTTCATATGCATATTCATCTTATATATTCAACTTCATATTTTATTACTCTTTTCCAACTTCTCACTATTTCTCCCTTTACTTCTCTTAATTTTCTTTTATGATTATCTCATTTTCTTCTTATTTAATTATATTTCTTTTACCTAAATTTCTTTTCTTTTCTTTTTTAAGTTTTATTGTTTTTAAGACAAACGTAAACAAACACAACATAAAAACATCAAACCATCTTCCATATATGTGCATACAGTGTGTCAGTTGGTTTACAAATTGTTTTGTGCTTCCACTTTGTAGTCTTCAATTACAATTACATTGTATATGTTCTCATATTGTCAATCAAATATTCCTAAATACATTAATATCATTGTTAATCAATCATTTGACTATACTATTATTCATTCACATTTTACAAAATAATCCATATTTTACTTAATTTGTTTTATGACAGTTCATATTATCATCTCAAATCTATCCTATAATCATTTTGTAGATATAATTTAAAAAATACATCTTTATATATTCATTATGTTCTAACAATCTGCATATTTCATTACCATGTTTTATTGTCTAACCATTGATAGAATAGATCCCAAATTTAATAAAATTGTTTATCTTCTTGTTCTCTGATTTCAAATGTCAATCTACTCATTTCAGCATATTCCAATATTTTCTTAATAGCTTTCTCCTGTGTTGGTATTTTCTCATTTTTCCAGTTTTTAGCAAATACAATCCTAGCCGCTGTTAATGCATTTACAATCAAAGTTTTCAATTCTTTACTATATATTTCAGGTAAAATTCCCAATAAAAATAGCTCTGGTTTCAAGTCTATATGCTTTTTTGTCATTTTTTCCCACCATGTGGATTTTAGTCCAATATTTTTTGGCATCCGCGCAAGTCCACCACATATGGTAATATGAGCCAGGTACCTGATGACATTTCCAACATTTTCCAGATGTGCTCTTGAACATTCTTGCTATTCTTTTTACCTAAATTTCTTTATCTTTTTATTCATTATACTTATACTTTCGTCTGTCTTGTTTGCAATTTCATTATGCTCTCTTCCAACATTCTTAAAAAACAAAATTTCCTTTATGATTGCCAATTGGAGTGCAAAACCTTTAAGTCTTATTGTTATTATCATATGAAATCTCATGAAACATAAATTTGTGCATTCTAAAATTATAACATTCAAATTTCAAATATCTATTTTATATCATGTAAATCTCATCATTCAGACTCTGCTTGGTACTTCCCCTTGAAAATGTAAAAAGAAAAATTCTAAAAACATACCAAAAACAATATATATACACTGCTCAAAAAAATAAAGGGAACACAAAAATAAGATATCCTAGATCTGAATGAATGAAATATTCCTATTAAATACTTTGTTCATTACATAGTTGAATGTGCTGACAACAAAATCACACAAAAATTATCAATGGAAATCAAATTGAGCAACCCATGGAGGTCTGGATTTGGAGTTACACTCAAAATTAAAGTGGAAAAAAACACTACAGGCTGATCCAACTTTGATGTAATGTCCTTAAAACAAGTCAAAATGAGGCTCAGTAGTGTGTGTGGCTCCACATGCCTATATGACTTCCCTACAATGCCTGGGCATGCTCCTGATGAGGTGGCTGATGGTCTCCTGAGGGATCTCTTCCCACTCTTGGACGAAAGCATCCCCCAACTCCAAGAAAGTCTGTGGTGCAACGTGGCGTTGGTGGATGGAGCGAGACTTGATGTCCCAGATGTGCTCAATTGGATTCAGGTCTGGGGAACAGGCGGGCCACTCCATAGCATCAATGCCTTCGTCTTGCAGAAACTGCTGACACACTCCAGCCACATGAGGTCTAGCATTGTCTTGCATTAGGAGGAACCCAGGGCCAACCGTACCAGCATTTGGTCTCACAAGGGGTCTGAGGATCTCATCTCGGTACCTAATGGCAGTCAGGCTACCTCTGGCGAGCACATGGAGGGCTGTGCGGCCCCCTAAAGAAATGCCACCCCACACCATTACTGACCCACTGCCAAAACGGTCATGATGAAGGATGTTGCAGGCAGCAGAACGTTCTCCATAGCGTCTCCAGACCCTGTCACGTCTGTCACATGTGCTCAGTGAACCTGCTTTCATCTGTGAAAAGCGCTGGGTATCAGTGGCGAATTTGCCAATCTTGGTGTTCTCTGGCAAATGCCAAACGTCCTGCATGGTGTTGGGCTGTAAGCACAACCCCCACCTGTGGACATCGGGCCCTCATACCACCCTCATGGAGTCTGTTTCTGACTGTTTGAGTAGCCACATGCACATTTGTGGCCTGCTGGAGGTCATTTTGCAGGGCTCTGGCAGTGCTCCTCTTGTCCCTCCTTGCACAAAGGCGGAGATAGCGGTCCTGATGCTGGGTTGTTGCTCTCCTACGGCCTCCTCCACGTCTCCTGATGTACTGGCCTGTCTCCTAGTAGCGCCTCCATGCTGTGGACACTATGCTGACAGACACAGGAAACCTTCTTGCCACAGTTTGCAATGATGTGCCATCCTGGATGAGCTGCACTACCTGAGCCACTTGTGTGGGTTGTAGACTCCATCTCATGTGACTTACTAGAGTGAAAGCACCGCCAGCATTCCAAGTGACCAAACCATCAGCCAGAAAGCAAAGGAACTGAAAAGTAGTCTGTGGTCACCACCTGCAGAACCACTCCTTTATTGGGGATGTCTTGCTAACTCTCTATGCTTTCCATCTGTTGTCTATTCCATTTGCACAACAGCATGTGAAATTGATTGTCAATCAGTGTTTCTACCTAAGTGGACAGTTTGATTTCACAGAAGTGTGATTGATTTGGAGTTACATTGTGTTGTTTAAGTGTTCCCTTTATTTTTTTGAGCAGTGTATGTATGTATGTATGTATGTATATATGTATATGCGTATATGTATATGTGTGTATATATATATATATATATATGTATATATATTTATATATATATATATACACACACATATACATATACATATACATACATATACATACATATACATATATACATATACATATACATATATATATGTGTGTGTTTTCTTAAGTTTTCGCGGGTACTTACATGTATGGCATTCGGCTTTGTTCGGGTATTTTCCCACGTCATTGTAGTTGTGTTTTTAAAGTTTTAGCAACATTTCAGCAGAATCTCATCTGCCATCATCAGGCTTCTGTATAGTGTTCATCTGTGAGTCAGACTTTTACAGTGGTTTCAGATTTAAATTTGGGGCGGCCTATTGCTGTGCCAGAATGGTTTTTTCTTCACCCTGATTGATTGGGAGTCTTGGTCTGTGTTTATTGGTCTTGGAGTTTGCTGTGTTCTGCTTGATTGGTGTTTCTAATATCTTCTGTCTGTTTTTTGGCTCTTTTTGTATCTTGATTGGCTGGCAACATTGTGTTACTTTATTGGAGGCCTTTAGTGCAGCTTGGCTCCGGGTAAATGGACGGCTATCATTAGTTAGGAAGCTAGGTTTCATCTGGGTGCCTGGTTGGCGTGTGTTTGAGCTGGAGGTATCAGGGGGGATCTGTCTGTGTCCAGGTGTTTGCCTGGCTTGTGGTGTGGAGATTTTTTTGTTTGTGAGTGCAGGCTTCCAAAGGATTGACAGTCTGATGGAATCACTATACAGAAGCCTGATGATGGCAGATGAGATTCTGCCGAAACGTTGCTACAACTTTAAAAGCACAACTACAATGATATGGGAAAATACCGAACAAAGCTGAATGCCATATATATATATATATATATATATATATATATATATATATATATATATATATATATATATATATATATATATATAAAAAAAAACATTCTGGCACAGCAATAGGCTGCCCCAAATTTAAAACTGAAACAACTGTGGGGGCCTGACTCACAGACGGACACAACCAGAAGCCTGATGATGGCAGATGAGATTCTGCTGAAATGTTGCTACAACTTTAAAATGACGTGGGAAACACTACAATGATGTGGGAAAATACCCGAACAAAGCTGAATGCCATACATGCATACATACATACATACATACATACATACATACATACATACATATATATTTGTTTTCTGAGGTTCTCGCGGGTATTTGTATGTGGATCTTTGGTTATTCGGGTTTTCTCCCGCGTAAGATTGGCAGTATCTAGGCAACGTTTGATGAAGTCTCATTCATCATCTTCAGGCTTCTGTCTTTGGCTCTGTGCTTCTCAGAGTGATGTGAGCTTGCAGCTGCTTCTTCCTTTTAACTGCTAGTGGGGGTGTGACTTGATTGGGTGGGGGCTTGGCTGTGTTATGATTGGGTGGGGGTGTGTTCTGATTGGTTGGGGTTTTGGCTGTGTTCTGATTGGTTGGGGGGTTGGCCATGTTCTGATTGGCTGGAGGCGTGTTCTGTTCAGGTGGGGGCTTGGTTGTGCTCAGGTTAGTCTTAGTTGCTGGGGGATTTGAGTTGGTGAGCTGTGATCTTGCTGTTTGGCTTCGAGTTCGTGGTCGTGCTGCATCTTCATAGTGGGTGTCGGTTTGCTTCATGTATGGCTCGGAGTGGTTTGAAGTGGGTAGTGATGCAGCTGTAGTGTGGCTTCTGGTCCGTGGTCGTGTCTCATCTTCTGAGTGGGTGTGAGTCTGTTTTCTACATGGAAGTGTGGTGGTGGCATCTTGTGTGGCTCTCATGGGTGTGGGTCTGGTGTCATTCTTCATGTTGGGTACTCGTCTGTTCATGAGGGCGGGTTTCCAAATGGCTGGTAGGCGGGAGGTGTCATCTCGTTTGTTCATGCTGTGTGGGCGTTTTTCTATCTCTGTGGCTTCTCTGATTATTCTGCTGTTGAAGTGTTCGGTTTTGGTGATAGTTCTGGTATTATTAAAGTCAATCTCATGTCCTGTGGCTTTGAGGTGTTGGACCAGGGAAGAGGTTGTTTCTTCTTTTTTGATTGAGTTCTTATGTTCTTCGATGTGCGCACTTATTCTTCTGTTAGTTTGTCCAATGTATGTGGTGGGGCAGGCAGTGCAGGGGATTTCGTATACTCCTTGGTTTTCTAATTCGATTTTGTCTTTGGGGTTTCTTAGGATGGTGGATATTTTTCTGTTTGTGCAGAATGCTGTTTTAATGTTGTGTTTTTGGAGGATCTTGCTGATTTTGTCTGTAGTGCCTTTTATATATGGGAGGAGGGCTTTGCCGTTTTCTTGTTCTCTGTCTTGGATTTTGGTTGGGGTTTCTTTTTGGATTAGGTGGGTAATCTTCTTTCTTGGGAATCCATTGGCTGTTAGTACGTTGGTGAGAGTGTGTAGTTCGGTTTTTTGGTGTTGTTCATTGGCTAAGCATTTTGTTCTGGAGATGAGTGTCTCGGCTACGGAATTGATCTGTGCTGGGTGGTGGTATGAGAGTGCATGTAGATAGCGGTTTGTATGTGTTTTCTTCTGATAGATGGTGTGTCCTAGGGAGCCATTGGATCTTTTGTATACCAAGATATCTAGGAAGGGAAGTTGATTGTTGGCTTCTGTTTCCATGGTGAATTGTATTTTGGGGTGTAGGCTGTTGAGGTGTGCGAGGAAGTTGTTCAGTTTTTCTTTCCCGTGTGGCCAGATTATGAAGGTGTCATCTACGTATCTGAGCCAGAGTTTGGGTTTGTTGTCGTATTTTTCTAGAGCTTGTGTTTCAAAGTGTTCCATGTAGAGGTTTGCGATGACTGGTGAGAGGGGTGATCCCATGGGTGCTCCTTCTATTTGTTTGTATTTTTGTCCATTGTAGGTGAAGTATATATTGGATAGGCAGTGGTTGGTCAGATCTAGGATGTGCTTGGGGGGGTTGTATTTGTTTTGGATGGCTGTCAAGGCTTCTTTTATTGGCACTTGGGTGAAGAGGGATATGACATCGAAGCTCACTAGTAGGTCGCTGGGTTGTAAGTTTTGTTTCTTTATGATCTTGATGAATTGGAATGAGTTTCTTACGTGTGAGTTGATGGATTCTGCATAGGGCTGTAGTTGTTTGGCGAGAAATTTGGCTAGGTTTTGTAGAGGTGAGCCTATGGAGCTGACTATTGGTCTGAGTGGGGTTCCTTCTTTGTGAATCTTGGGGAGACCATAAAGCTTAGGGCATCTGGATGATTTCTCTCTGGGTATGATTTTTTGCTGGATTTCTTCACTGATTGGGGAGGCTTTTATTTTGGATCTGGTGGTTTTTTCTAGGTAGGTGGTGGGGTCTGTCTTTAGGGGTTTGTATGTGGGGTCTTGGAGTAGGTTGGTTAACTTGGTTTGGTAGTCAGATGTGTTCATAACCACTGTCGCGTTGCCCTTGTCTGCTGGTAGGATTATTATGCTGGTGTCTCCTTTAAAGTTAAGTAGTGCAGTTTGTTCTTCTTTGGATAAGTTGCTTTTGGGTGGTTTGCTAGTGCAGAGGATGTTGGCATCTGGGTGGGTCTGGTGTCTGGATCTCACACCCATGAGAGCCACACAACATGCCACCACCACACTTCCACGTAGAAAACAGACTCACACCCACTCAGAAGATAAGACACGACCACGGACCAGAAGCCGCACTACAGCTGCATCACTACCCACTTCAAACCCCTCCGAGCCATACATGAAGCAAACCGACACCCACTATGAAGATGCAGCACGACCACGAACTCGATGCCAAAAAGCAAGATCACAGCTCACCAACTCAAATCCCCCAGCAACTAAGACTAACCTGAGCACAACCAAGCCCCCACCTGAACAGAACACGCCTCCAGCCAATCAGAACACGGCCAACCCCCCAACCAATCAGAACACAGCCAAACCCCCAACCAATCAGAACACACCCCCACCCAATCATAACACAGCCAAGCCCCCACCCAATCAAGTCACACCCCCACTAGCAGTTAAAAGGAAGAAGCAGCTGCAAGCTCACATCACTCTGAGAAGCACAGAGCCGAAGACAGAAGCCTGAAGATGATGAATGAAATTTCATCGATATATATATATATATATATATATGTGTGTGTGTGTGTGTGTGTGTGTGTGTGTGTGTGTGTGTATAAAGTTTTCACGGGTACTGACATGTATGGTATTCAGCTTTGTTCAGGTATTTTCCCACGTCATTGTAGTTGTGCTTTTAAAGTTGTAGCAACATTTCGGCAGAATCTCATCTGCCATCATCAGGCTTCTGTAGGCAGATGAGATTCTGCCGAAATGTTACTACAACTTTAAAAGCACCACTACAATGACGTGGGAAAATACCCGAACAAAGCTGAATGCCATACATGTAAGTACCCGCGAAAAGTTAAGAAAACACACACACACAGACATGTTTATATATATATAAACATTAGCAAACAAAATAGTTATTCAAATTCATTCTAGTACTGGTATGAGCCTTGTAAATCTTTCACGTTTCTTTTCAATATTTATCAATCTTTGAGAACAGTCGAAATGTTTCCCTCCCTTCTTCATTATTACTTAACTGTTAATAAGCATACCATTGGATAGTCATACAGTTTTATCTTATAAGTTATTTACTATTAATAAGCAAAATAATTATTCAAATTCATTTTAGTAACTGGTGTAAATTTCCTTATGCATCTTTCACATTTCTTTTCAATATTTTATCAATCTTTAGAAACAATTACAATGTTTCCCTCTCTTCTTTATTATTGCATTAATTATAAATAAACATACCATTACATAACAATACAGTTTTATCTCATAGATTATTTACTTATTTCCTTTCTAACTCATTACAGTATTCTACTGTCACAACACTAGAATCCTCACTTTTTACTTTTAGCCATTGTCTCTGTGTTTTCTAGCTGAGCAAATACCTTTAATCCTAGTACGTTTCCCCTTTTTCTTTATTTCCTGCTTTTGTCCCTCCTAAGTTCTTTCCCTTTCTATCTTCCCTCCCTTTTTTTCTCATCCCTTTTTTTATACCCTTCTCTCTCTAATTTTTCCTTCTGTAGTTTTCTTTTCTGTTTCTCCTTGCTGTTATACTTCTTTTTCAGACTATTTTTCTTTTTGGCTGTTCCCTTTGATTTCAAACTTTTAACTCATTTCCCCCTTTTTCCCCTTATTACCACACTTTGCATTATCACCAAATGATCCCAGACTGTTCCTTCTTGTTTCTTTCCTTTACTTTTCCTTTCCGTGGGTTACTGTACCTTTCAATAAGATTTCAGTTACAATGTATCCTCAGAGTTTTCAAAGTTTCACTGTTAATCCTCTTTATTTTTCCAGGTGGCACTCCATTTTTTCATTATTCCAAGTTCAACCCTTTTGCTGCCACTCTTCTCCTTTTTAGGGCTTTAAAATGACCAAAGAACAAATCTTTATTCTCCTTTTGACACTTAGATTTCAGCTTAAAGTTGCCTATCAGTGTCAAAATAGATTAATATAAATTTCTTTCCATACCATTTGTAATTGTCAATATAAAGGTTAAAAAAAGGTTTTTAACCTCCTTTTCTCTCTCCTTCGCTGCTTAAAGATCTTCTTTCAGAAGTATCCCTCTAAGTACTTTTAGATTCAGGGTACCTTGCTTAGATGTTCTCTGTTGTTTAGCCCGGTCTGTCCTGCTTTTCTTTTTGTCTTCCTCCTGCACAATCTTATCCAGTTGGTTCTTCTTTAAGGTGGCCATTTCTGACCACCGCTGCAACCGCCTTCGGGAAAGGGAGTTTCGACCAGCCAAGGAGGAGAGATGCCGCTCCCCTTCACTCAGCTAGCAATCTCCCTCCTCTTCACCACCTCTACGGGGTGGCTTCAGTCCTGAACCCAAAAGATTGGGGTGCTCCAGCAGCAAGCACAGATTGAAACTGCGCACGATCGCAGATTTCGGTCTGTCTCTGAAGAAACCCAAACCCAGCTTCAGTAATTTCATGGGACAGGTACACATCCCTCTCCCACCACCCTTCGATCCGCAGATTTCTGAGGGGAGCCTCAAATCTGCAACCACCCATTGTGCATAGGTATCCCACTTGGGACTTGTCTAAGGTTCTCCAAGCTCTCTTGGGCCCTCCTTTTGAGCCTTTACGAACGGTAGGCATCTGTATTTTAACTCTGAAGGTATCCTTCTTGGTGGCTATTATGTCAGCCAGGAGGGTAGCTGAATTAGCTGCCCTTTCAGTAAGGCCAGATTTGTGTATGTTTCATGACAACCAGGTGGTTTTGCATCTGGACCCTTCATTTGTACCAAAAATTAACTCTTGGCTTCACAGAGCTCAAGACATTGTTCTCCCTGATTTTTGTCCCAAACCCCAACATGTATTGGAACGTCAGTGGCACACATTGGACGTGAAAAGGGCACTCAGGATTTATATCAAACGAACTGCGCCTTTTCACAAAACTGAGTCAATGTTTGTGTCTTTTCAACCTGTCTCCTTGGGGTCTAAGGCCTCATCTCCCATGTTAAGTAGGTGGATCAGAGCATGCATTTCTACTGCATATGAAACTCTTGGCTTGCCAGCTCCCAAGAAACTGACTGCACACTCTACCTGGAGCGCAGCGACTTCGTCAGCTTGGGCCACGCAGGCTCCAATCGAAGAAATTTGTAGAGCTGATACATGGACCACGCCTTCCCCATTCGTCCAACATTACCGGCTGGACTCCTTTGCATCTTTACAGGCTGCATTTGGATGAAGGGTACTCCAGCGGGTGGTTCCTGGGTCGGATTAAGAGGACCAGCCGAGTCCCTCCCTTGGGCATGCAGGCTTTGGTATGTCCCAATGCTGGACTCTAGAGCAGCGTGACAGAGAAGGGGCATTGGTAGACTTACCAGTGAACGCCCTTTCTAGACACGCTGCGATAGAATCCAGCCCCACCCTGTGGCCATCTGGTGTAGTATTCTCAGGTAGCGGGGCGGTTGTACGCTCATTCTATTTGTTTATATTCCAGAGACAATCCTAGTCTGTCAAGATACTTCACCAGTAAAACTGGGGCTCTCAGCAGAGGCGAACCTTTTATAGTGGCAGACTCAGCTCATGTCATAAGAGGGCAGAGTTATACCCAATGCTGGACTCTATCGCAGTGTGTCTAGAAAGGGCGTTCACTGGTAAGTCTACCAATGCCCCTTCTGCAGTGCAATTAATCATTGGTTGGATGGAGAAGCAATTGCCACTGATGGGTTTGATGCAGTTTTCTTCCCTGCCTTCAGTGTTGTTGCAGTACTGGTCATCTCTTTTAGAATTCTGTGCTGTTCTCCTAAAATTCTATATACTGTATATTCTCCCAGATTACTATCCAATATGATTGCTATAATGATCTTTTTATTTCAAACTATGGTCTTATTGAGTTTCTCGCTTATTTTCTTCTTCTACACTTGTTTTTATATTCTTTCTACAGTAAACACTCTATCTCTTAATCCACCTTTAAAGCCACTCTCACAAAAGTTCATTAATACCACATATAAATATCTCTTTTCTTATTGTTATCCTAATAAATTATTCAGTTATATAATAATATACACTCATTATAAATTATATTAGAAATTGTATTTTATTATGCTAGTGTACCTCTATTATAAGTTTATATCCTTAATAATAAATAGTAATAAATACAATTAATAATACAAATAAGCAAACAAACAAAATACTATAAATATTCTACTGTATTATTATATGTTAATGCTAATATGATTTAATGTATATATAAATACGTATACAATTCTAATTCTAATTATTCTATATATAAATATATATCCATTAATATATAAATAAGTACAGTATAAATATATGTAAATTAGTCCACATGGGCTGCTCATAAATCTGTGGCATCATGCATGGTAGTCATCCATTATCTTCTGCAGTCAATACATTAAGTACACATAATCATGCCAGTAAGTATTATTTTCTGATACAAAAGATTTGTACAGATGATAGGAAGTCAGCTCATAATTTCCTTGCACTTAAGGATTTCTTATAGAAAAGGGACAAGATATTTGATTCCTTTCACCCATTATGATTAACAATTACAAAGGAGGAGTGACAATCATCAGGCAGAAATTCTGTCTACCAAAGTATGGAGAAAAAGGAATTACATTTATACTAATTCACACATCCATAGGGGCTGATAAATTATATTCATGACATATGTTTAGAACTGTAATATAAGATAAATTGACACTTTATAATTATAGTATATCCATTAAAATATTCATTTACACCAATTCCTCTTTTCTAGTTTAAATGACAGAAGTGTAAACAAAAAGCAGCATGAGATTTCCTAAGTATTATCAACATTCCTTAGTGGGGTTTTAATTCATTTTACATTAAACAGTTATTTTATTAAGTCATTTTTCCATATTTTCAGATGCAGAGAAATCTGTATTTACTGAGCATAAATTTAACTGTGCAGATGGGTATTTATGCAATATATACTTTTAGTGCAAACTACTGCCAACAGTTCTGCCTTTACAATAGTATTATTTTAAACGGAAGCCTGGGAGAAAGATCACAACACTCAAAATTAACAAAAAAATGGTAAAGGTTTAGTTCTTCTCTTTGTTTTGAGCCTTTTTGCCTACATCAATTTTATTCAGTTTGATCTGAATTATATGGCATATCTACCTTACCCCCTTGGTAGAACAAATTAGGAAATCAATATCACAGGAACTTGAGATTGAACTTTGAAAATCTGTTTGCATTGTAACTGTTTCTGTCCTTGATTAGTTCAAAATGTCTGCCATATAGGTATTCGTGAAACCACTTGACCCCCACCACTGAAGCCAACACTTCCTTGTCCAGCTGGCTGTAGTTCTGTTTGGCTTTTGACATGTTTTTGAATGAAAAGCAAGGCTCACAATGAACAAAAGCTTGTGACAAAAGTAAAAAATAACAGAAAAAGAACTTCTTTCAACATGTTAAAAACAAGAAAAAGGTCAAGGAAACAATTGGTCCATTGCTGGGAGAAAGTGGCAAGAAGGTGACAAGCAACAGGAAGAAAGCAGAACTACTTAACTTATTTTTTGCATCTGTCTTTACACAAAAGAAAAAAAGATAATCAAGCAAGGAATCAGTGAATACGTAGAAGCAAACAAAATAATAACCAAAAGCCAACATGGATTTGTCAAAAACAGATCATGCCAGATGAATCTTACTGCATTCTTTGACAAAGTGACAAAATTCGTGGACCAGAGGAATGCTGTTGATATAATTTACTTAGACTTCAATACAGCATTTGATAAAGCCCCATTTTCGCCCTGTTCCGGGCAGTGGGGATTAGAACATGCGGAAAATGGGGCACGCAGAGACCGAAAACAGGGCATGTGGAGGCTGAAAATGCGATGCAGAGACTGAAAGTGGGGCAATAGGTGATGGCAATCCCTGCAGTCTGAAACAGCTGATCATTGGGAGGCCAATCCAACCAACAATCTGCCCCTTTGAGGTACCTTGTTTTCAAAACTTGTTGCCCATTTCATCCAGTTAAAGGCTACAGGCATGAGTGTTTTAGTTTGCTTTTAATACATTATTCTTTCTGATGGATTCAATGAGCTTTTAAAATTTGTTTTGGCAATTTTCTTGTTTTTGATCAGCATAAATGCCTGATTTCTCAATTTGTTTTAGCTGATATTAAGTAGGTATTTTACGTAGAACTTTGAAGCCTGGTGATATTTTTAATAGTGATTATTCATTCTTTTAAACATAGTGCAAAAAGTATCAAATAGAAAATTAATGATCTGTTTTATTGCGTGCTATACTCAATGTTACAATTTGCCAGTAACCTGAATTCTAAGGTATCAGGGAATAAAAGGCTAAAAAACAGGTTTTCCATGCAGTTATGGAAAACAGACTTAGAGTCCTATGAAGTTACTGTAAGAGCTGACTAGGCTGAGCCTGAGGGAGGGTTCAAACATGTTGTCTGTCTTGAATCCCTTCATGAGCACAAGGGATCTAAGTCCAGCCAACTTTGAATTCCTTATCTACCACTAATTTTCTTTGACAGTTAGTAGTTCAGATTCTTGTAGAGAGCTTGACTTGCAATAAACTTTTATATTTATTTTAAATTACCTGGACTTCCTGATTTTCCAGCACTTGACAGTTACATTCACATTGCACGTTTGAAGCACATGATGAATAAACATCTCTTCTAATCTATTGTTTCTTTACCAAAACAAGAACAGACCTATATTTCTGATTTTTCCCCCAGTAATTTTTTTAAGTATTCCTGTCTAAGAAATATAGCCCTCATTCCAAACTTTGATTTCTCTTTTGAAATCAGTGTCCAGACAAATTTGTTTTGCTATAAAATAAAGGTAAATAATAACTATAAAATAAATAATATTTATATCCCACACCTATTTTATAGAACTTAAACAATCTCCTTTTGTCCCCATAAGAA
Source organism: Pseudonaja textilis (assembly GCF_049901715.1). Classification (NCBI taxonomy): domain Eukaryota; kingdom Metazoa; phylum Chordata; class Lepidosauria; order Squamata; family Elapidae; genus Pseudonaja; species Pseudonaja textilis. The sequence continues at coordinate 6,741,208 of NC_141997.1, read as the reverse complement.
CCCTGTGAGGTGGATCGAAAGACAGTGACTAGTGACTAATTTACCCAGCCTCTTTTCTAAATTATAGTTCACTCATTTCCTGTGTTTTCAAGTTTCAAAATGATTTTGATATATCTGACACACTGCAGAATTCTTGACCTCCCCCCCGCCCATGAATAATGGAGTTCAATTAACAACAGGTGCTTTTAAATATTCTTTTAAAACAATATCATCAATCATTTCCCCAAAAATATGTAAGCCAGAAGACTGAAAAGAATTTGTTTGGTATTAAACTATACAATGAAAGAGAGCTGTTACATACTGAGTTCACAAGGTGACACAAGGGACATAGAAGTACCATCCCTTAAAAGATTCTCTTCTCATTACAGCATACAGTTCTTCAGTAGCAAGGAAATATTATATCTGTGTCTACCTTGGGCATAAATATCAGGTTTCCTGAGAAATGTTTTATAATTGTATGTTTCTATTGCATAGGTCCCTCTGTGATTAGTGGGCCATTATGCCCATTAAACTGTACATCAAGTCTAGGAAAAAACAATGAAGCAAAAAATTTATAAAAGGGATTTGGTGATGAATGGTTCTCTGAAACAGGTCCTGTGAGAAATCATTTTACTAATAGTTTGGCTTGTTTAAGTGTAAGCCCCATGGGACTCTGTTCAGTTTATTTCTGATTAGGCATTAATAGGAGTAAAGTATCTATCCCTCTTTCTGGACAGGGAGAGGGAGAGGGTGAGGCGGAGGGAGGGAGGGAGGGAGAGAGAGAGGGGGTGGGTGGTAAACTATGGAACAAACTATATATTACATTGTAACTTTCCATTGGGGAATTTTCTAGTTTCTTCTCCTTCCCTCCATTGCACCACCATTTCATCATCACTTACTTGTTTCTTCCTGCAAAATATTTAGCAAGGATGAACATTTCCCTTTAAGGCTTCAGTAATCCAATTGTCTTCTCTGAAGCAGGGAGAGGCTTGCTATAGGTAATAATGTGGCACCCCTTATCAGTTTATAGGTAGCTCAAGGTAGCAAATACCTGAATATTTGATTCTGCTTTTGAATAAAGGATATTTGAGTTTCTAGGAATGTCATGTATATGTGTCTCTGTGGTGTGTGTGTGTGTGTGTGAAATTCAATGCAAACATTTCATATATATGAATTTATATGATTTATATCTGGAAATAAATAGTTACAAAAGGATTTTCCTATTAATACAGATTTGAAAATAAAGTTCTGTGAATTTGCCTGTTGAGATTTGATCATACTATGCAAGTGTCTATCTATCTATCTACCCCTCTACCTATCTACCTATCTATCTATCTAATCATCTATCTATCTCTCTAGTAAATAAATTGAACAAATGAAAGAAACATTCATTCAACCTGTAAAAATATATTTCAGTTCCCAATAAAGCCAAATCAAAAACAGCTCATTTTGCTATTGCTGGAAAAGAGCCCTTGCTAGTTTAGTACAGTTTTAACACTAGTTTAGACTTGAAATGATAAATTATTACTTCTTATTTAAAGTTCATTCCCAATTGTCTTTTATTTCCTTCAATTATTTCTGGCAAACCAGTTGAATGAAAAATTGTGGGGCACAGGGAGAGCATAATTCAGTAGTAGAGGACATGATCTGCAGACAAAGTAAGTATCATTCTTTCAAAACTTCATGTATCATTACAAAAAAAAGAAAATTAGCTTGAAACCCTAAAAATGTGCTACTAGGAAGCTTAACTAGCAATGATGAAAGATAATAAAAGACTAACTTGTACAAAATACCTTTAAGTGTTCCTTTAAGATGCCTGATCTTAACCTAACCCTAACCCTTAATTAATAAATTAAATAAGAACTGATGCCATCTTTAAAAAGGGAGAGGAAACCCTCTCCTTTCAGTGCATCCCTAGTTTTGAACATTTTTTTATTTTACAAAATGGTGATATTCATAAAGCCTCTCTTGGAATTACGTATATGGGGTTTCAGGAAACAGCTGCAGTCATAGTTTTTCTGAGTGAGGGAATCTTCCAGATGTAGCCTCTTGTACTGGTCACACTGAGATCAGCACATGGTCCAAGTGGACCAGTACAACGTCCAAAGCATCCGCAAGGCATAGCATATCCCTGCTATGGAAGTCCAAGTTGCAAATAACCCTGGAATGAATGCAGGGCAACATATGATTTTCAAGTGCACTATCAGAATATTTTAGATGAGCTAAAACTTAAAAAGACAATTCTCCAAGATACTGTTTAGCTTACATGAGTCCAAATGTAAAATTATGTATACAGTCTTTTTCAAGTCTACTGCAAAGTAAAGGAATTTATTTATCAGCAAATACACAAAGGATTGGCTTATAAGAAATTTAAATTTAATGTTATGTTTTTGCAGAGGGGTCTATGCCTGTAGAGTTTATCTAAATTAAAATTTGAGGAGAATTTGCAAGATCAGTATTTAGTCAAGTAATGATTTGAATGGGGGATGGAAGTCTGAATATTTTTCATTAACTGGTCAGTATGGCCATAAATGGTAATCTTTTTAAAAGCTGCCATAACTTACATAATTTTGTCCCAGAGAGGATACTCTTTGTCATTATTTTCCTGTAGCATGCAGACAATTTATCCTTACCTTTCTCACTTTTAACTGGGCATGGATGGGTTAATCCCTCAGCCATACTCCTAGCTGTTCAGTTCAGCGCTTGCATCACATATTTGCAGTTTGGGTTATCTGGGACCCAGATTCTGCAGCAAAATCTCTTCAAAGACATTTCTTCTGCCAGATCCCTGCAACATCCCTTTAAACATGATTTTGCTACCTGTTCTGCTCCCACATTGCAGCAGTTGGGGGTGGGGGAGCAAAAGCCCATGTCTGATGTTGTACTGCCAGACTGAAGCCAGTGATGCTCTTACGCTCATCAGTAGCAGTCTGTAACTAGGGAAACCCCATGGTTTCCTAGCTATAATTCTTAAGCTTTCAACCTGTTGCTAGGGAAACCCTGGTATTTCCTAATCCTCAAAGCTGTCTCATTGGTGCCTGGACTCTTTTGGTTCCAATCTGTCCGTGAAATCAAGTGGTGGTGTGACAGAGTCTTCCTATAGCCGCAGCAGATTCAATTTAAATACAAGACAAATATATTTTGGCATGATATTCTTGGAAGCCTAGGCAGCCATCTTTGGGATGCCACATTATTACCTATAGCAAGCCCCTCCTTGCTCCAGAGAAGACAATTGGGTTGTTGAAGCCTTAAAGGGAAATGCTCATCCTTGCAAAATACTTTGCAGGAAGAAACAGGTAAGTGATGATGAAATGATGGTGCAATGGAGGGAGGGAGAAGAAACTAGAAAAATCCCCAATTGCAAAGTTACAATAAAATACATCGTTATTCCATACTTTACATGTCTGTCTGTCTGTCTGTCTGTCTCTCTCTCTCTCTCTCTCTCTCTCTCTCTCTCTCACACACACACACACACACACACACACACACACACACAGAACTTCCATTTTCCAAGAGATAGGGCACTTGTATTTACCACAGGTTATTCCCACCTAATCCTACATTCCTTAAAAAAACTTTGAAGTTCTTTCAACCTTTAGATCTGTCAACCTTGAAATACTTGAAATACTTGAAATATTGAGCAAAGAACAAGGTGACAGAACCTCTGCAATAAGTCCCTATTCTATTTATAGGCAAATAGACCTAACATTATTTATCCATATAGATACTTGTGTACTTTACTTCTATGTCTGGGATCATGGGCAAGCAAGGGGGGCCGAGGAAGGGAGGCAGGCAGGAAATCTGAGCAGTTCTTAAGAACATTAAAAGATAGCAGACCACCTTTCCACTTAAAAGTCCTGAAGCCTAGGAATTAGCAGGTGAAATAAGGCAAGAATTCTACACTGAGGAATCAGTCCACAAAGTCACAGATGAAGACATGTTTTTAATACTAGCTTGATTGTGATTTCAAATGCATTATAGCTCATCCAAATGTAAGGACTTCTTGAACACAGCAAATACTATGTGATCATAGAGGTTGAGAACCACTTCTGAGTTCATGCTAAATCTTTATGTGAAAGTGACCGTAGTCTGGCACTCTATTCATAATTCCATTTTCAACAGCCTGATGCCCTCAAGTTGGTCTATAAATCCTATCACAACTATCAACCAAACCAGAAAACAACAGCTCACTGGAGTTAAAGAAATAGGTAGTTATTTGGTTGAGGAAACTACCATATATTATACTGACTTTCCTAACACTGTATAATATACATAGTGAAAACAAAATTTCTCAGAATGACAAATGTAACTATTACTTATGTGGAAAGTTGTTCAGTAAAACAACAGCTTGCCAACATTTGGAAAATAAAGAAAAGATGCCAATATTTGGTAAAGCAAAAAAAAAAAAAGAGGAAAGAACACATGGCAATATTGAATCAGTATCATTTGATAGTCTAAGAGGACTAATTTTATATATATTGGTCATTCCTTACTAAATTGGCTAATCAGGACCTGCACAAAAATTCTCCTTGCAGACTTCTTGTTTGTTCCTCATCGGTGTTGGTGAGGAATCCGTGATCGTGCATGGTTTCACCCAAGCTCTCTTGCTGGAGGGTCCTGATCGAGACCGGAACCACCCTGGTGGGGTGGTGAAGAAGGAGTAAATCACCTGGAGGATTGAGGGGAGCCACAACTCCCCTCCCTGACAGGAAAATCCCTCCCAAAGGCAAGCTGCAGCAGTGGTCTTAAAATGGCCACCACGAAGATGAAGAACATTCCGGGAAACTAAGTTTTGTGCTGGAGAGAGAAGTAGCGGGCAGAGTGTGAACCAGGCAAAGGACATCATTTTTGAGGTATCCCGGTATCAAATTAAATGGCTATTTTGGAGGAAAGTGTGTGGAAGTGGCAACCAGAGAAAGTGAGAATGAAAAGGGTTTTTAAATTTGGATTTGATTATTTTACTGGACTAATCTGGAGGAGAAATTTAAAGGAAAATACATTAACACAACAAAGGTTTAAAAATTAAACTGGACAGATATTGAATTGTTAAAGGGCATAAATAAATGCTGGAATTGAGTGTGTTGAAAAGAATAGCTAATGATTGAAATTAGCGAACTTAATAAAAACATCATATTCAACAAAGAAAGAAAAAGGCTCAAGAGTGCCACCTGATGGTACATGAAAACTTTAATATATTTTAAAACAAGCGTCCGGTCTTTTTGAGGCTTTGGATCTTGGAACTTGAAAGAAAATAAAAGGAACTTTATTATTGTCATAGAACCACCCAGTAATTTGGAAAACAGTTGGGAGGCCAATTAGAAGATTTGGAATAAAGATTCTGTTAGATCGGGTAGATCGGGTTCATTGAGACGCGAGACTCACAGTGAACAGTTAGCTCTTTATTTAGTATTTAGTTCTGAACAAAGTCTGCCGAGCCGCGTGGCTTTTCTTATAGCACTGGCCGGCGGCTCGGCGGCCAATGACAGCACTTTGAATCTCCCACGATCGGCTCAGCCAATCGCAGTAGACCCTTAGTGCACCAATCACATTTGTTTAGTCAGCCAATCAGGTTGCGGTCCGTGTGGACCAATCAGGATTCAGGATTTGGAGAATGTTAATATAGAACACCCCTCCCCTCTTGGTTTCACCCAATGGAGCGTGGTGACGTAGTCATGCAGGTAGGCGGGGCTTTGTACCTGCCTAGTTGACTTGTGTGACTCAGTATGTGTTTGGTCGCTGACCGGTTCGGACAGGCTCCTTGTCGCTCTCAACCCCTTCGATGGAACCGCCTGGAATGGTGAGATGGGCCTATGGCTGCAACTCCCACCCGGTCTACCCGGGTCGGTCAAGTTGTCGGCTTCACTGTTCCCACCCGGACTCTCTGGGCTGGTTGAGCTGGCTTGGCTGCTCCTTCCAGGTGAAGCTCCCGTCTGCAACGATTCGAGGTTTATCGGTGAGTATGGTTGGTTTATTGTTTGGGGTTGGCTTGTCCTGGTTGGGGGGTGTTCTGCTTGCATTTTAGGCCTTTCGTTTTCCCCTTGCTTGGTTGTTGAGGTTTCCCCCCCTCTGGTTTCTTTAGTTGTTGTTTGCGGGGTCTCTGGGCTGTTAGCGGTTAGTCTTGACCGTAACTGGTCGATGTGCCGCTTCCAGCTTCTTCCGTCAGTGGTTTGCAGTCGGTATGATCGGGGGCCCGTTACCTGGTTTATTTGTGCTGGTACCCAGAGTGGGTCTTCCGTGAAGTTTTTTGCATAGACTGTGTCTCCGATGTTAAATGTTCGATGTTTACTGGACGAGTCTGGGGGTTTTTCTGGGTTGTATGTGGGGTGCAGTCGGTCTAGTGGGGACCTCAATTTTCTGCCCATCAGTAGCTCTGCTGGGCTTTTATTCGTGGTTGTGTTGGGTGTAATGTGCTGTATGAGTAGCATTTTATTTATTTTTTCTTGTATTTTGCTGGTTTCTATTTTTTGGATGGTTTTTTTGTGTATTGAACCATGCATTCCGCCCGCCCGTTCGCCACCGGGTGAGCGGGCGAAGTTAAGGCATGTCTTATTCCCCTTTGGCCAGGTATTTTTCAAATGCTAGTGCCGCGAACTGTGGACCGTTGTCCAACACTAGCACATCTGGCAACCCGTGTGTCGCAAAAAGTTTGTTCAGTTTATTTATGATGGCTTCCGTTGTTGTTGTTTTCATGGTGCTTACTTCCAACCAGTTGGAGTAAGCATCCATGGTGATGAGAAATGTGTGTCCCTTGGTGGGCCCGGCGAAGTCTATGTGGATTCGCGACCAGGGGCCTCTGGGGGCTTCCCATTCCAGGACTAGTGCAGCGGGGGGGTGGACCTGGTCTCCTGGCACCTTTTGCAGGTGGCTACCCATGTCTCAATTTGTTTGTCCATCCCTGGCCACCAAGCGTAGCTCTGGGCCAGGGCTTTCATCTTGACGATGCCCAGGTGCGCCTCATGCAGCATCGTTAGTACCCTTTTTTGTAAGGTCTCTGGTATAACCACCCGGTCTCCCCAAAGTATGCACCCCTTCTGTGTGAAGAGTTTGGTTTGCCAGTTCTTGAAGGCTTTGAAAAATTCGTTGCCGTCGCTTTCTGGCCATCCTCTCTCTACCCAGCTCAAGACCCATGCCAGCCGTTTGTCTTTATTTTTTTCTCGAGCAATGTCTGGCGCAGTCAGGGGTGGGCTGGGTAGAGTCTCTATTTGCAGAGCTGTTGTTGTGGGCGCTGGGTTGTCCTCCAGGTCTGGTAGGGGGGATCGGCTTAGTGCGTCTGCGTGCGAAATGTCCTTGCCGGGCTGGTGTGTCAGCTGGTAGCTGTAAGCAGCAAGGAACTCGGACCACCTTGTCATCCTGGGTGACAGGATGTTCAGGTGGCCTTGTCCCCTGCCAGTATCCCTAGCAATGGTTTGTGATCTGTGATGATTGAAAAGGTCGTACTGTAGAGGTACTCGTGGAACCTTTTCACTCCGGAGATGATTTCTAGGGCTTCCTTGTAATTCCTCTTCGGCTTGGACAGCTTCTCGAGAAGAAGGCAATGGGTGCTTTCTTCCCGTCCGGTAATGTGTGGCTAAGGATCGCCCCGATGCCAAAGGGTGACGCGTCGCATGTTACCGTCAGCAACAGGGTCTCGCTATACTGGAAGAGGACTGCGTCTGATGTTAGCAGGTTTTTGGTCTGTTGAAATGCGTTTTCCTCCCGCTTCCCCCAAGTCCAGGTGGCTGTTTTATCCAGCAGCCTATGCAAAGGTTCCGCCGCGGTTGCCTTTTGGGGTAGGAAAACATTATAAAAGTTAATGTCCCCAAAACGCCTGCAGTTCCTCTTTATTCTTTGGTGTGGGGGCTTCCTTGATGGCTCTGAGTTTTTTCCCGGTGGAGTGGATTCCGTGTCGGTCTAGGAGGTACCCCAAGAACTCGACCCTCTCGGTGCAGAGTTGGCATTTCCCTTTTTTAACTTTAAGGGCAGAGTCTTTGAATTTCTGCAGCACTGCCCTTAGGCAGGTTTCCAATTGTTTTTTGTTGGCGGCTGCCACCAGTACGTCATCAAAGTAGGGCACCACTCCTTTTATTCCCTGGAGAAGACTTTCCATGAGGCTCTGGAAGACTCCTGGCATGACGCTGACTCCAAATTGGAGTCATTTGCATCGGAAAGCCCCCCGATGTGTAACAATCGTTTGTGCCTCGGCAGTTTCAGCGTCGACCGGCAGCTGCTGGTAGCCTTGCGCCAGGTTGAGCTTTGCGAAGATGCGGCCTCCCCCCAGTGATTGCAGAAGGTGCTGTACCACTGAGACGGGGTAGGCGCTTTGCTGCAGGGCATGGTTGAGGGTAGCCTTATAGTCACCACAGATTCTTATGGAGCCATCCGGTTTGATGGGAGTGACTATGGGCGTTTCCCAGCGGGCATGGTCAATTGGCTCTAAGACCCCTTGCACGATGAGCTTGTCTAGCTGCTAATCGATTTTGGGTTTGAGCGCAAATGGCACTCACCGCAGCTTAAGGCAGATTGGGGCAACGTTTGGGTTAAGGTTGAAGGAGATAGGGGCCCCCTGGTACTGGCCTAGGGTGTCGTCGAAGACCTCCTGGAAGTCCCTCATGAGCACCGCTTCCCAGCCTGCCTTGTCAGGGTGGTGAATGCCCGTCACCTCGATTCCCAGCGGGGAGAACCATTGCAGTCCGAGTAGGGTGGAGCGGTCCTTGTCTATGATTGTGAGTGGCAGTACCTCGGTGTGGCCTTTGAAGGTGATCTTAAAGTGTCCGATGCTGACTACAGGGATGCGGTTTCCCTGATAGTCCTTCAGGGTCAGCTTTTGGTCGTCCAGTTCGCGGCGGTGAATGGTAGGCACCAGGAGTTTGATTGTGCGCCAGGAGACCATAGAGAGGTAGGATCCAGAATCCACCTCCATTTCGCATAGTTGGTCTTCGATGCCTACCTCTACGCATACCTTCCAGGCATCGAGGGTTGAGGAATGGCCGATGATGACCGTCTGGTGGGTTTCCCTTCTTCGCTGCGCCTCACTGAGTCATTTGTTCTGGCCATCTTGGCTCCATTGGCTCTCGGCTTGGCGGTCTCGGTTCCTCGGGGGGGTGCCGTCTTGTCGCTGGGGGCTGCTGCCTCATCGCTGGGGTCTGTAATTCTGCTTGTTCCGGCATACCTTGGCGATGTGCCCCCACTTCTCACAATGCCGGCAGGTGGCATCAAGGAACCGGCACTCGGAGCGGGGGTGATCATCACCGCAGCCGGCACAATGGAACCCCGACTTACATCCCCTCCGGTCCCGCCAATCGCATTCCGCCTGGAGCCGGTGGATCTCTTCCTCCTCATCGTTGGTGTCGGAGTGGGAATCGACGTCACCATGGTGGGTGGTCGTTGCCCGGTGGCTGGTCTGCGCGTGTCTCTCCGGTGCTGGGGCCGTCTCGATGGTTGTCGGTCGATCTACTGCGTTCGCTTGCCTCATCCGGGCCGCCGATTTGCGAGTGGCCTCGGCTGCAGTTGCCTCTGCGAGGGTGTCGGCGAGGGAGATGTTGCCCTTGGCCATAAGCCTGCTCTGTAGAATGGGGTCTCTGAGTCTGAGAATGACTCGGTCTCGCAGGGCTTCGTCCAAGTCGGTAAACCCACACAAGCCTCCGAGATCCCTCAGCTGGGCCACGAAGTCGCTGATGGCTTCGCCCTCGTGCTGGTCTCGCCGGGAGAATTCGTGCCTTCGGATGAGGGTAGGCACGGCAGGGGCGTAATGGTTTCGTAGGATGGGCTCGAGGTCGGCCCAGTCCATTTCTTTTACATTGGTGGGCTTTGCCAATGCTTTGGCCATCTTGACCCACAGTGCATCAAGAACACGGCTCATTTTCTCTGCCCGTTGGCATCCTTAAGGTTGCTGCATTCCAGGAACATCTGGAACCAGTTGGTGTAGGATTCCCAATCCTCGGTGGCCGGGTTGAAGGGAGCGGGTGGCGAGGTGCTGCTAGCCATCTTGCTGGTCATTTCGCATCATTTGCCACGTGCTTGTTGGTCTCTCATCTCGCAATCCCACCCTCATCGCCAGTGTTAGATCGGGTAGATCGGGTTCATTGAGACGCAAGTCTCACAGTGAACAGTCAGCTCTTTATTTAGTATTTAGTTCTGAACAAAGTCTGCCGAGCTGCGCGGCTTTTCTTATAGCACTGGCCGGCGGCTCGGCGGCCAATGACAGCGCTTTGAATCTCCCGCGATGGGCTCAGCCCATCGCGGTAGACCCTTAGCACGCCAACCACATTTGTTTAGTCAGCCAATCAGGTTGCGGTCCGTGTGGACCAATCAGAATTCAGGATTTGGAGAATGTTAATATAGAACAGATTCAAGAGTATGAATTGTTGAAAATAAGCTCAAAAGATATTGGCTGAAATAAGATACTGGACTCTGGATTGAATATATCTATCAACGAAGAGGATTTCAACTATTAAGGAAGAGGAAAGAAAAAGAAAAAAGGAGAAGATATAATGGAGGAGCTACTTGTTGATATAAGACTGGACTTACAAGACATAAGATCGGATATGCAGGATACAAGGGACATGATAAAAATTAAACTTGAAATGTGTAATTATGTATTACAGAAATTAGAAATGGTGACTCAGCATACATAAGAACAGAATAAACCGGGGGGGAGGGAGAGTTCTATAAAGAAGAAGCCAACTTAGAAGAACAAAACAAACAACAATTATTCAAGCGGTGGGGAGGAATTAGAATTTAAAAATTGTGGTCTGATGGGATGATAAAAGGGAGAATGGTTCAGAAAATGGTTAAAGAGAGAAGGGAAAAGCAGAAAAAGGAAGTGCAAAAGAAAAATCAAAAGAGGGAGACAGAAAAGTTTAATAACTGGATTGAGAAAAGGAGGGGAATAAGAAGGGGGGGGGGAATTAAGAGAAAGGACCGGAAAATAAAGAGGAACAGGAAGCAAACAAGGATGAAAAGAAGGTATGTTGTTCAAAGAATAAGAGATAATGGGTGGGGGAAAAAAGGGATAAGGAAGGGGATTCAACAAGGTAATATGTTGGGGTGTATAAGAATATATTGAAAATAGTATTTTGTAATGTATAGATGATTCATAGAGAAAATATAATGCGTAATCTGAGAAAAATATATATTTGTGTTTTATACTAGAAAGGGAGATTGATATTAAGGAAGAATGAATGTGGTTGGCTCGAATTATTAACTAGAGGGGACAACTATATTTACAGATAAGGACTGATAAAATGACAAATGTGACAGGAAAAAAATAATAATATGAGAAAGGATAATAGAAAGGAGATGAGAATTTTAGATAATATTGTAAAATAAGATATGGGAATATACTAAGAAAAATGGAAGGAGATATATTAGATTTGGAACTGAATAAATGAATATAGAATTGAGATAAGAATTTTAGATAATATCATAAAATAAGATATGAGAACATGAATTGGGATTGGATAAGATAAGCTTAGTATTTAATAATGACAAGAATGATGCAATATGAAATTAAACAAATAAAATGAATAGGTAACTATGGTCATGTTTGTATTGAGAGGTGAAACCTGGAACCACACTGCTTGCCAAATGAGAATTTCTCATTTAAAAAAAATAAAATGAAAACAGGGAGAAAATTGAATAATGGAATAATTAGGTATGTTTAACTGATATGGTGGTAGGCATTTGGAGAGAGTAAGGTTGAAAATAAATATTGAAGAAGTATGAATTAATATGAATATAATGCAATGAGAGATGTATGATATACTGATGCCACACTGTTAATGTATTGTTATATGAAGATTGAAATAAAAAAAATTGGAAAAAAAAATCTCCTTGCTGTTTATGCTCACTGAATTTTCAGGAGGGGAATCCAGAGAAAAGGTTTAATGCATCAGCTAACCCAGGTGTGCGAATACTTTTCTGGAAGTACGCAGCACTTATGCCAATCTATTCCTGTCTTTGCAGGTATTTTAGACTGCAATGCCTATCATTTTCATCACTGTAAGGACTTACAGTTGAACTAACCAGGCACCAAGAAATTTTATATAAGGAATTTGGTGTTAAGTTCCATTCCAGTTTATTTAGTGCTGGTAACATGAAATTCAAAGCAGAATCTTGATGTTTCAATCTGTTTGTTGTAGAGTGTCTAACTTTAATATCTGTTTTTAATGAAATGAAAATTAAATATAGCTGGTTTGATAATTGTATGCTTATGGACAATAATGCAGTCCAAGTTCTATCTCTTTTCACCCACCAGTGAACATTATTACATTATTTAATTTATTTACATTATTTTATGAACTGATGGGAGGCTGACACACTGCAAAGTAAATCCTCATCCTCCTACATCATCTTCATTTCTACTCCAGGAAAAAGTTTTGTTTGTCCATAAGAAGTCTCTTGGAGTGACTATCTGTAGCTAGGCAGAGTCTGAAAAAACATTAAATAATTCAGGAAAAAAAAATGGTCCCAGACAATGGCAACTCAACGTTATTAAGAAAATACCCAGTTCTCTAAAGAGGGAGTGAATGGAAGCCTCACTAAATTGCCTACTGATAAATGAATGTTTCCATTAGCCATGCCTTTCACAGCAACCATTCTATTCATATTTAAGCTTTCTTTCCTCTGGTTATTTTTTTGTAAGAGTGCCCATGATATTCTCTCAAAATTCCAAATGTGCTCACAGTCTCAAAAATTGCATCACTCTGAGGTATAATGTGTTACTATGAATAGTGAGTGTACAACTATCAGTAGAGAAATACAAAGATGATGCTAAACTTGTTGCCCATTATTAAATATTCAAATACAATGGTCTTCATTGTCACTAAAAAATAACTTAACAAAAATGCTGAACAAACGTTTCTGTCTGGAATATTTCCAAGTTGCAGCATTATCTACCAAAATATCTTTCTTTTAGACACTCATTTTAACTCAGTTACTGGGACATTGCTAAGTCTAGGGGTGGTATTCTACTGGTTCTGACTGGTTCTATAGAACCCCTTGTTAACTTTCAAAGCAGTTCGGAGAACCGGTAGTTAGAAGAAATCTCCTTTTGTTTTTTTTCCCCACCCTTATTACATTCTTGCCAGTACGCCTAGACTTCCTGTCTCCGGAGCTTCTGGGGCTTGACTTTCTTAAAGGGGAAGGGTTGTTTTAAGATTTTTACACTGCTGTTGGGAGGAAATACTTCCCTGGACAATCAGCACTTTAAAGAAATAATTGAATAATGAAGCAGAGCTGTCAGAAAGAAGCTTTTAATGACAGGGAACCAAGATGAGTGACATTCAGCAAGGCTTCTTGGCTAGCTAGAAAGATTGACATGCAAACATGACTTTACATACCCGTTCTGAGTTTTGGTCTAAAACTGGTTTTTGGTGAAGGTTAATTCTGTGCTTGGTGACATTTAATCCTGTGTTTATTGATGGGATAATTTCCCTATTCAGCTTCAACAAAAACAGCTATTGTTGTGATTTAATTATTTGTATTGTGTTTGAATTTTTTCCTGCCTCATGGTTTCTTTTTTTATCTGGAGATGTCTTCATTCATTACTTTAGTGGTATCAGATACTGTCCTTTTGGGGTGTACTTCCAAGAGACAGGATGCATGCTTGGCACTGATTTTTTTTACTGCCTTTCGGGGGGCATGTGACTTTTCCTTAAATCTGGATGATTTCCTTAGGATATCTTGTGAGGTGAATGAGACCAGCTGATATCTTTAAGTGGTGCAAAGGGATCTAAGGATTGCTTCTCCTGGGTGTGCTCTTTCTGGAGAGCTTAAATGACCTATCTGCTAAAGGGTTTCACTTTATGAGCAAGAGATGGCTGCTGATAGTTATCCCTGCATTTTAACTATTTTAATTCCTCAAGGTGCTCTGGCACCCTGCCTGATTTGTAACTCCAGCTTGCAGGTCTTTTTAATCTAATGATTGGTATTTAGGGCAGCTTTTTGCAAGCAAAGAAGTTTTTGTATTTTTGTACAGGTAATCCTTGACTTACAACAGTTCATTTAGTGACCATTCAAAGTTACAGTGGCACTGAAAAAAGTGACTTATGACCATTTTTCACACTCATGACCATTGCAGCATCCCCACTGTCATGAGGACAGGCAAGGAGCAATGCCCCTTGATATGAGTGATGTCGAGTTGGCCACGCCCACCCAGTCACATGACCACCAAGCCATACCCACCAGCTAAGCCAGGCCCACAGAACCGGTTGTTAAAAAAAATTGAATCCCACCCCTGCTTATCCAGTGCTAATCACTATTTTTCATTCAAATGAAAAATACTTAGGTATGGCTGCCTGTCTTGAAAATATATATTTTATGACTGATTTGGCATTAATGATCAATATTCTAAATGAAATTTTTCTTCCTTCAAATGCACTGCAGGCAAGAAATGTAGACATCATAAAGGCTGAAAAGCTTGTGATAAGATCAATTAAAGCATTTGAAATGCTTAGAAAGGAAAAGGGTACATACGAAAAAAAATTGATGGATTAATTACTTCAGAAACATTCAAAAATATCAAATTTGTAGAAAATCATCGCTTTGTTGTGCTTCCTTGGGAAAGACTTTTAGAAAGCATGGTAACAAATTTGAATAAAAGACTAATGGATTGTGAACATTTAAAAACAGGTAGCCAATTTCAAGACAAATAAATTAAAATTTCTCTATTTTTTGGAACCAGATTACTGGAATATTGAAAAAGTAGCAATTCCGTGGAAAGAAGCTGAGGAACAATTGCTTGAATTTAATGATATTTTTAATTACCAAATTAATATTAACGATTATCGAGATTTTGTAGAAAATGTTTCATCATGCTACTGTAAATTGTTCAACCTGGGTTACTTTTAAGGGAGAAATACATCCGTGAATTTTTAAGAACTTTTCCAGTGTGGGCAATACACTAGAAGCTCTTCTGTTGCTGAAGATATTGAAAAAACTGGTGAGGAAGTAATTCTGAAATGATGACTGTTATGTCCCCGGGACTAACACAAGTTCTCTATCAGGTCCGTCCATCCTGTGGGGGCGTTTGCAACCCCCATTGGCTGGCTTCCTTCGACAGCCGGCTATAAAAGCCGGCTGCTAGGTCGAGCCAGTCGCTGTTCGCTAGCTAGTCTGCTGTTAGCTACAGACACGACAGCCCCCTTTATTCCCTTGAATAAAGCGTGTTACAGAATGCTCTGGTGTGGCCTCCCCTTTCTTCGGAACTTAACATTGGCGACGAAGGTGGGATCAGGCCAACCAGCAGCAACTAACAAGAGCTGAATCACACACCAAAACGCTGAACCGTAGCCGCGTCGCTGAGAGCTCGGTCAGTTGTGGATTGCGGAAGTGAAAGCAGAGCGTGTAGCCGCTCGTTAAAAAAGCTACGTGAAAGTAGGGCACTGAAAACCTCAGCCGCCCAGCATTGAGCACAGAATCCAACCGTCACAGTTCGGATTCTGCTGTTAGCGAAGTTCCGGCGCTGCACTCACAGCCGCCAGGATACAATTAGGCGCGCATTTTGAATAGCTGTCAGCACGGGGCTACAGCC
Organism: Pseudonaja textilis; assembly: GCF_049901715.1. Classification (NCBI taxonomy): domain Eukaryota; kingdom Metazoa; phylum Chordata; class Lepidosauria; order Squamata; family Elapidae; genus Pseudonaja; species Pseudonaja textilis. The sequence continues at coordinate 6,725,718 of NC_141997.1, read as the reverse complement.
ATAGCCGCCTACGCCCTTGTAAGGGCGCGATTTTCAAACTGAAGTCAGTTACGGCTATACAGCCATAGCCACATAGAGCGTGTAACCCAGAGAGATCCTATAGAGCTGAAGCAGCACTGCGTACTGCAGCTGCCACACTTATCAGGGCCATTGCATTCCCAGTGAGATTGGTCAGTCTACAACAGACTGAACTTCAACATGAATTCAAATCCAGCATTTCCACCATTCAAGCCAGATGAAGACAAGTGGGACTCTTACAGGAACCGCTTCAATCACTACATTGATGCCATCGGTCTGGCCGATGCTACAGAGAACAGGAAGAAGTCGTACTTCCTGAGTTACTGCGGGGCCGCAGTATTCGATACCGCCACAGCGCTATTCACCCCCAGAGAATTGAAGAACGTTCCTTGGTCCGAGCTGTTGGAGACACTCTCCAATCATTACTCCCCAAAGCCATCACAGATAGCAAGACGCTTCGCCTTTCGTATGAGGAAGCAAGCAGATGGGGAATCTGTCAATCAGTATATGGCCGCTTTGAGAACCGCAGCACTCCACTGCGAATTCAGAAATTACCTAGACGATATGCTCCTGGATCAACTCATCTGTGGAGTCAGAGATATAAAATTACAGAGGCGTTTGCTGGCCAGGAAAGACCTCAATCTGACTCAGGCAATCGAAGAAGCTTTGGCAGCAGAACTAGCAACTCAGTCGGCCGCTGAAATTCAAGGTAGCGCAACCAAAGCCAACCCGGTCACTGTCCACTCCGAGGAAGTGGTAAGCGAAGAAGACTCCATCGAGCACTCAGAGGTCCATCGCCTCAAACCCTTCAAACAGCCTCAGGTAGGAGCTAGACTAAAAAACAGCAGCTCACCTAAACACAGCCTGTTGTGCCTCTCCTGCGGGGGGTCCCATGCAAGAACAACTTGCAGGTTTAGGAACGCCACCTGCAACAATTGCAACAAGAAGGGCCACATCGCCAGGGCCTGCCAGGCAACGCACACAGCTCCACAAAGGTCATCATCCTTTTACTCTCCTTCCGAGCCACCCAGGCAAGTAGAAAATTGTTATACGTGTTACCAGGCTAACCATACCTTTTTGACCCCTAATAAAATCACAATTTCTATCCATTTAGAAGGTAAACCCTGCCTTATGGAAGTCGACACTGGGTCAGCGCTCTCGATCATCTCGTGGAGCACGCTCAAGAAAATACGACCTACCCTGTCCAGGAAGCAGCTCCAGAGAAGTCGCCTCACCTTGAGGGATTATCAAGGGAAGAATATTCCAGTACTCGGAACAGGCAAGTTCCTTGTTAGATTCAAATCCTTTAAAGGCCATCTGCCTTTAGTGGTGGTGGATGGTGCCCTCCCTAGCCTTTTGGGGTTGGATTGGCTCCCCTATCTCGGCCTTAGCTTAACGGGAGTACATGCTGTCTCACCTTCCGATATCGACACCCTATTTTCAGATTATGCTGATGTATTCAGCAATGAATTGGGCTGTTACAACGGTACGCCCATTTCTTTTTCAGTGGACCCGCAAGCTGTCCCCATCCGCTTGAAACCGCGGAGAGTACCATTTGCTCTGCGTTCTAAGCTGGATGCAGAACTAGATAAATTGCTTAAGCAAGGGGTGATCGAGCCCACAGATTTTGCTAAATGGGAGACTCCAATTGTCACACCCCTTAAAAAAGATGGCAGTATAAGAATGTGTTCTGACTACAAGACCACAATCAACCGCTATCTACAGACTAGCGCATATCCAGTCCCAGTAATCCAACACTTACTACACACATTTGAACCGGGAACCATATTCGCCAAATTGGATATGTCACAGGCGTACCAGCAATTTCCTGTGGATAACCAAACGGCCGAATTGCAAACAATTGTCACCCACAGAGGGGCATTTCGATGCAAGCGCCTCCAATTTGACGTTAGCGTCGCCCCAGGTATTTTCCAGTCATTAATGGAACGGATACTGCAAGGCCTCCCTGGCGTAGTTCCGTACTTTGATGACATCTTGGTTTCAGCCAGGGACAGACCCCAACTTTTCCTCAGAGTCAGAGCGGTATTGGATAGGTTTAGGCAGCATGGCCTCAAACTAAAAAGGGAAAAATGTGCCATCGCCACTAAGCAGGTGGACTTTCTTGGGTATAAAATAGACGCCTCAGGCATCCACCCGGTGGAGTCCAAAGTCAAGGCCATTCACGAGGCACCCACTCCTTCTTCCAAGTCAGAATTACAAGCCTTCCTGGGTCTGCTAAATTTCTATGCGTCGTTCCTACCCCACAAGGCGTCAGTAGCTGAACTGTTGCATAGACTTCTAGACAAAAACACTCCATGGCATTGGGGACCCAAAGAGGAACATGCCTTTAAGGCAGTCAAAACGCTAATCACTTCAGACGCTGTCCTAATTCAATTCGACCAGCGCCTCCCTCTAGTCTTAGCTGCAGATGCCTCACCTTTTGGAGTTGGGGCTGTTTAAGCCACAGACTCCCCAACGCACCAAGCTCCAATCGCATTCTTTTCTCGAACCCTGTCAACAACCAAGCGTAACTATAGCCAAATCGACAAAGAGGCCCTAGCCGCCGTTGCTTTGCGGTCAAAAAATTCCATGAATTTCTTTTTGGGCACAATTTTGAACTTGTCACAGATCACAAACCTCTGTTGGGACTCCTCTCAGGAGAAAAACAAACACCGCAAGTCTTGTCTCCCAGGATGACTAGGTGGACCTTATTCCTGACAGCTTACTCGTACAAACTGGTTCACCGCCCAGGAAAAAACCTTAGCCACGCCGACGCTCTCAGCCGCTGCCCGTTGCCAGCACCCGTGGAGGACCCGGCCCCGGTCCATGCAATTTTCCATGCCAGTGAGTTTAACATCCCAGTCACCGCCGGTGACATAGCTCTCCACTCCAAGAAAGACAAACTTATTGCCCAGGTCCTGGACTGGGTACGGAGGGGGTGGCCGGGCAGTAATCTGTCAACTGATTTCTTACCGTTTAAAACCCACCAGCAGGAACTTTCCAGTTTACAGGGCTGCCTACTATGGGGGACCAGAGTGGTCATTCCAAAACCGCTGCGTACGCCCGTCCTGAAAGTGTTACACGAGGGCACCCGGCATCGTTCGGATGAAAGCATTGGCTCGGAGTTATGTATGGTGGCCCGGCATGGACGACGAAATCGCGAAATGGGTAAGCTCCTGCCGCCCCTGCCAAGAATCCAGGCCAGCACCACCGATTGCTACCCCAACCAAATGGGAGAGTGCCAACGCACCGTGGTCACGATTGCACATTGACCTGGTAGGTCCCTTCCATGGCAAGACTTTCTTAGTGGTCGTGGATTCATTCTCCAAATGGATAGATGTGGCCCTCCTACTCACAACTACCACCCGAGCAGTTGCCCAGGCTCTGACCCGCTTATTTGTTACACATGGTCTACCTGACACCATAGTCTCAGATAATGGCCCCCAATTTGCCTCCACAGAATTCAGCCGGTATGTCACCAACCTGGGCATCCGGCATATCCTAACGGCTCCCTTTCACCCTGCCAGCAATGGGTTGGCAGAGAGAGCCATTAGGACAGCGAAAGAAGCATTGACAAGATTCACTCAAGATGACTGGCACTCCAGACTCTCTCGTTTTCTTTTAAGCCAACACTCGACCCCTTGTACTGTCACAAACAAATCCCCCGCTGAGTTACTGATGGGCAGATGCTTAAGGACAGTATTAGATAGACTGCATCCCCACTACTGCCCTGACACACCAATTGGTTCTAACAGTAGGGTCAGGAGTTTTATGTTACAGGACCAAGTGTTCGCCAGAAACTACGCAGGCGATCCACTGTGGGTACCCGGAAAGATCGTGGCCATCACCGGCCCAAGATCATACCGCGTCCAGCTAGAGGATGGTCGTATATGGCGGAGGCATCTGGACCAGATAAGAAGTCGCCAGAGCGAACATGCCAACACTGATCCAGGGACTCCGGTGACTGTCCAATCGCCGCATCCGAATCCCAGCTGCGACCTCCAGAGTGACCAGTCATCACCAGCCGAGCCAAGAGAACGGACGGTAGACCGGGACCATCCTACAGAGGCGTCAGCCATTCCAACCAGCGACACCACCGGGTTGCGTGACAATGACAATTTAACAATCCAACCCGGGGGCTGTGACCATTCCCATACGCCAGGCCGGGCCCCAGTTCGATCCAAGGGTCCAGCAGAGCCAGTTCCGGACTCCCAGAACTCCATGCCACCTTGTGTCTCGCCAGAACTGCGCCGGTCTGGACACTCGCACAAGCCGCCCACTTATTTAAAGGACTACTCGTGTTCGTATCTGGGGGGAAGGAGTGTTATGTCCCCGGGACTAACACAAGTTCTCTATCAGGTCCGTCCATCCTGTGGGGGCGTTTGCAACCCCCATTGGCTGGCTCCCTTCGACAGCCGGCTATAAAAGCCGGCTGCTAGGTCGAGCCAGTCACTGTTCGCTAGCTAGTCTGCTGTTAGCTGCAGACGCGACAGCCCCCTTTATTCCCTTGAATAAAGCGTGTTACAGAATGCTCTGGTGTGGCCTCCCCTTTCTTCGGAACTTAACAATGACCCAGTGGGTTACCAGGGGAAGTACTGTGTAGCTTATGACTTTACAAATTTCAAGCCCATTATCTCCAGGCAGAATTTACCCACATGATAGAATCCACTAAATGGGGTATGTTACAACAAATTATCTACCAGGAAGTAAGACAGATGGAGGCCCATAAGCAAGTAATCTCTTTTATGGTTTCTATCCATTGGAACAACTTGTCCCCAGTGGTAGGATTCAAAATTTTTTACTACTGGTTCTGTGGTAGTAAAAAATGGTGGGCATGGCATGGCTTGGTTGGCATGTCTTGGTGGGCATGGCATGGCTTGGTTGGCATGTCTTGGTGGGCATGGCAGGGAAAGGATACTGTAAAATCTCCATTCCCTCCCCACTTCTGGGGGAAGTTACTGCAAAATCCCATTCCTTCACCACCCCACTAATTTGCTCTCCAGCTCCGTTTTCCTGTGCAGGACAATAAAAGAAGACCCAGCCAATCAGCTGGGACTTGGGAGGTATAGAATAGATGGGGGCGGGGCAGTCAGAGGTAGTATTTGCCGGTTCTCTGAACTACTCAAAATTTTCGTTACCAGTTCTCCAGAATTGGTTAGAATCTACTGAATACCGCCTCTGCTTCTCCCTGAGGCAAAGATGGTCCTGTCCCTGATAATATTAAGGAAACAGTGAAAATACTTTAGTTCTACAAAGCTTTTGGAGATGAAGAGTGGAGTGTTCTGATTATGGAAATGAAAAGGAAGCTTTTGGAAAATGTATTGATGTATTATCTTAATCTAAGTTTATATCTTTGCCATTAGTCTTATTTATGATATTGAGGGAGCACATAATCCAGTTAATGAAAACTGTAACATATTCTAGAAACCTCAGTCATATGTAAAAAAAAATGCTGGTTTAACAAAACTTTAGCATGTAAAGTAGTATTTACAAATTGATTTTATATTTGATAAATGCAATATGTCTGTTGCTGAGATCCACAGTAAAAGAAGTAGTTTCTAAAACTCCTATGTGGAACATAATGTAAAAATCAGATAAATCACTGGGATTATTCTAAACCAACTGGGCAGGGGTGGGATTCAAATTTTTATTTATTTTTATTTTTTGTAAATTTTATTGGTTTTTAAAGACAAACAAAAACAAACAAAACATAAAAATATCCAACTCTCTTCCATAAGTGTACAAGCAGTGTGTCGGTTGGTTTACAAATTTTTTGTGCATCCATTTCATAGTCTCAATTACAGTTACATTACCTAATAACTCATATTATCAATCAAAGATTGAATACCCTAGTATCATTATTAATCAATCATTTGATTATAATTTTGTTCATTCATACTTTGCGAGATAACTATAATTTACTTAGTTTATTTTATAACAATTCATATAATCCTCCCAAATCTATCCTAGAAACATTTTATAGATATAATAATAAAAAAAGAAAAGAAATACACCTTTATATATTCATTGTTTTCTAAAATTCTACATATTTTAATATTTTATTTTATTATCTAACCATTGATAGAAAAGATCCCAAATTTTGTAAAATTGTTTATCCTCTTGTTCTCTAATTTCAAATGTCAATCTACTCATTTCAGCACATTACAATATTTTCTTAATAGTCTCCTCCTGCGATGGTATTTTCTCATTTTTCCAATTTTTAGCAAATACAATCCTAGCCGCTGTTAATACATTTACAATCAAATATTTTAAATCTTTACTGTATGTATCAGGTAAAATTCCCAATAAAAATATCTCCGGTTTCAAATCTATATGTTTTTTTGTCATATTTTTCCAACCACGTGTGGATTTTAGTCCAGTATTTTCTCGCATCCGCACAAGTCCACCACATATGGTAGTATGAGCCAGGTATCTGATGACATTTCCAACATTTTTTGGATTTATTCTTGAACATTCTTGCTATTCTTATCGGGAGTAAATGCCACCTGTAAAACATCTTATACAAATTTTCTTTAAATGCTGTTGACCTTGTCATTTTATAATTTTGAGACCACAGTTTTTGCCATTTCTCTAAATCAATCCCATATCCAAAATTCTTCCCCCAAGCAATCATAGTTTCTTTAACTTGTTCTTCTTCTAGTTTAATTTCTAATAGATATCCATACAGTTTTTTAATCACCTTTTCATCGGTACCTGTCAAGATCTTATCTAAGTTAGTCAATTTATGATAAAAACCTTCTATTTTAAAATCCTTATCATACCTTGAGTGTATTTGCGCATATGAAAACCAATTCATCTTTATACCTTGTTCCTCTAGTTTTTGCATTGATTTAAGTTCACCCTTTTCATTCAAAATTTCCCCATATTTAACTGTTTGTTCCTTCTTTCATATTATAGGATAGGAAAATGCTTCAATAGTCGATAACCAGTCTGGAATTTTCAAATAGCATTGTCTTTTAATCTTCTCCCAATTTAACCACAGAGACTCCCGTATATGATGTCTTCTAAAATAGCCCTGTGTTTTAGTTCCCTTATACCATAACAAAGCATGCCACCCTATCAACAAATCATGTCCTTCTAATGTCAACAATCTAGTATTTCTTAATGTTATCCATTCCTTAGCCCACATCAAGTTTGTAGCTTGGTAAGACAACTCCCAATTAGCAATCCAAATCCTCCTCTTATTCCAGCATCTTGCAAAAGCTTTAGCTTTATTCTCGCTTTTTTACCTTGCCATATATATTTCAACACAATTTTATTTAAATCTTCAAAGTAGTCCTTTCCAAGCCTAATTGGTATTGTTCTCAAATAAAAAAAAGCATGAAAGTGAACCCAAAGAATGGATGAAAGACAAAAAATCCCAAAGAAGGAAGGAGGAAAAAAAAAAGCAAAATTTTGAGGCTTTCCCTTTAAAATACAAAGCAAAAATGGAAATATTGCAAAAAAAAGGGTTTAAGAAAAAAAAAGAGTACAGTAAAGCTGGTAAGGAGAGTAGCACAATAAAAAAAAATAACAAGGACACACTGCACTTTATTTAATTATCCAAGGCTCTTATTATAACTCTCTTCTCTGCAAACTTGAAAACCAAGCTTCAATTGTTGATAGAAATCTAGAAGAACACCTGCAATAACACTCTCCCGTGCTCTTCCCTCTATCTTATCACATAGCAATGTCCTTGAAAGGGAGTCTCAGATCTTTCTTTCTCAGCTTTCTCAGCTTCGTCTAAAATATTTTCAAGCCTCTAGTTGGCAGTGTTACAAAGTTTCTTTATTCACACTTCCCCCCTCCTTTCCCAGACAAAACGTAATAGAAGTTAAAAAAAGAAGAGAAACACTCTCTCTCTCTCTCTCTCTCTCTTTATATATATAACCCCTAAAGACAGACCCCACCACCTACCTAGAAAAAACTACCAAATCCAAAATAAAAGCCTCCCCCATCAGTGAAGAAATCCAGCAAGGAATCATACCCAGAGAAAAATCATCCAGATGCCCCAAGCTTTATGGTCTCCCCAAAATACACAAAGAAGGAACCCCACTCAGACCAATAGTCAGCTCCATAGGCTCACCTCTACAAAACCTGGCCAAATTTCTTGCCAAACAACTACAACCCTATGCAGAATCCATCAACTCACACGTAAGAAACTCATTCCAGTTCATCGAGATCATAAAGAAACAAACCTTACAACCTAGCAACCTACTAGTAAGCTTCGATGTCATATCCCTCTTCACCCAAGTGCCAATAAAAGAAGCCTTGACAGCCATCCAACACAAATACAAGCCCCCAAGCACATCCTAGATCTAACCAACCACTGCCTATCCAATACTTACTTCACCTACAATGGACAAAAATACAAACAAATAGAAGGAGCACCCATGGGATCACCCCTCTCACCTGTCATTGCAAACCTCTACATGGAACACTTTGAAACACAAGCTCTAGAAAAATACGACCACAAACCCAAACTCTGGCTCAGATACGTAGATGACACCTTCATAATCTGGCCACACGGGAAAGAAAAACTGAACAACTTCCTCACATACCTCAACAGCCTACACCCCAAAATACAATTCACCATGGAAACAGAAGCCAACAATCAACTTCCCTTCCTAGATGTCTTGGTATACAAAAGATCCAATGGCTCCCTAGGACACACCATCTACCAGAAGAAAACACATACTAACCGCTATCTACATGCACTCTCACACCACCACCCAGCACAGATCAATTCCGTAGCCAAGACACTCATCTCCAGAACAAAATGCTTAGCCGATGAACAACACCAAAAAACCGAACTACACACTCTCACCAACGTACTTACAGCCAATGGATTCCAAAGAAAGAAGATTACCCACCTAATCCAAAAAGAAACCCCAACCAAAATCCAAGACAGAGAACAAGAAAACGGTAAAGCCCTCCTCCCATATATAAAAGGCACTACAGACAAAATTAGCAAGATCCTCCAAAAACACAACATCAAAACAGCATTCTGCACAAACAGAAAAATATCCACCATCCTAAGAAACCCCAAAGACAAAATCGAATTAGAAAACCAAGGAGTATACGAAATCCCTGCACTGCCTGCCCTACCACATACATTGGACAAACCAACAGAAGAATAAGTGCACGCGTTGAAGAACATAAGAACTCAATCAAAAAGAAGAAACGACCTCTTCCTGGTCCAACACCTCAAAGCCACAGGACATGAAATTGATTTTAAAAATACCAGAACTATCGCCAAAACCGAACACTTCAACAGCAGAATAATCAGAGAAGCCATAGAGATAGAAAAACGCCCACACAGCATGAACAAACGAGATGACACCTCCCGCCTTCCAGCCATTTGGAAACCCGCCCTCATGAACAGGCAGTACCTAACATGAAGAAGGACACCGGACCCACACCCATGAGAGCCACACAAGATGCCACCACCACACTTCCATGTAGAAAACAGACTCCCACCCATTCAGAAAATGAGAAGCGACCATGGACCAGAAGCTGCACTGCAGCTGCATCACTACCCACTTCAAACCCCTCTGAGCCATACATGAAGCAAACCGACACCCACTATGAAGATGCAGCAGGACCACGAACTAGAAGCCAAACAGCAAGATCACAACTCTCCAGCTCAAATCCCCAGCAACTAAGACTAACCTGAGCACAACCAAGCCCCTACCTGAACAGAACACGCCTCCAACCAATCAGAACACGGCTAACCCCCAACCAATCAGAACACAGCCAAACCCCTACCAATGAGAACACACCCCACCCAATCAGAACACAGCCAAGCCCCCACCCAATCAAGTCCCACCCCACTGGCAGTTAAAAGGAGGAAGCAGCTGCAATCTCCATTACTCTGAGAAGCACAGAGCCGGAGACAGAAGCCTGAAGATGATGAATGAGACTTCATCGAAACGTTGCCTAGATACTTCAAATCTTACGCGGAGAAAACCCGAACAACCAAAGATCCACATATATATATATAACAACCAAAGATCCACATATATATATATATGTGAAATATATATATATATATATATATATATATATATATATATATATATATATATATATATATATATATATATTTCTATATATATGAGAAAAATAACTAAAGGGAGCCTCTAACCTAAAATGTTGCAAAATCAAAAAAGAGAAGAAAAAAATAGATGTAAATAGGAAAAGAACCAGTCCAGTTAGCAAAAGCAAAATCGCGATAGAAGTCCAGCAATAAGAAAAAAAAACACAAAAAACAAAGCCTTACTTTGACACTTCCGTTTAAAACCGCCGCTTATTCAGTCCTGTCAAAACTTTTACAGATTCTTTCTTTACTTTAGGGTGTCCTTTTAAGTCTTAGAATAGTAAAAAAAAAAAAAAAAGTTCTCACCAAGCCGATACACTTTCTCCTTCCAGTCTCTTCCGATCGGAGCTGTCCCAACTTCAGCAGCTTTAATGGCTGTTTCTCTGCTGCTGGCAAGAAGGGCTTCTCCTGGATCAATCAGGGACTTTGAGGTGTCCCTGGGATCTACAGGATGCGCTCTTCACTATAGCCATCTCTTCGGGATGGTTTAGGTCCGTTTGGACTGTCCAGGGGCAAAGATATCGGCTGCAATCTCAGGCCTCTGAGATTGCATGCCATACCGTCGCGACGCCAGCTCCACCCTCGGGATTCAAATTTTTAAACAACTGGTTCTGTGGGAGAGGCTTGGTGGTTGTAGTTTGGTGGTCATGTGATTGGGTGGGCATGGCTTGGTGATCATGTGACTGGGTGAGACACCAAAATAACCCAGATGTTTCCTGCTGGAGATGGGGTTGGACTAGATGACCTCTGAGGTCCCTTCCAGCCCTGGTTTGCTGTGCTATTTCTTTTTTTTAAATTTTTTATTGGTTTTTAAGATGAACATGGACAAACAAACCATAAAAACATCAAGCCATCTTCCATATATATATATACATAGTATGCCGGTTGGTTTTAAAAAAAATTTTGTGCTTCCATTTCGTAGTCTTCAATTACAATTACATGGTATAAATTCTCATATTTTCAATCAAGTACTAAATACATTAGTATCATTGTTAATCAATCATTTGACTATAGTTTTATTCATACATATTTTACTTAAATTGTTTTGTGACAGTTCATATTATCATCTCAAATCTATCCTACAATCATTTTGTAGATATAATAAGAAAAGAATACATCTTTATATATTTATTATTTTCTAAGAATCTACATATTTCATTACCATGTTTTATTTTCTAACCATTGATAGAATAGATCCCAGATTTTATAAAATTGTTTATCATCTTGTTCTCTGATTTCAAATGTCAATCTACTCATTTCAGCACATTCCAATATTTTCTTAATGATTTCCTCCTGTGATGCTATTTTCTCATTTTTCCAATTTTTAGCAAATAGCCACTGTTAATACATTTACAATCAGGTATTTCAATTCTTTGCTATATATTTCAGGTAAAATTCCCAATCAAAATATCTCTGGTTTCAAATCTATATGCTTTTTTGTCATTTTTTCCAACCACGTGTGGATTTTAATTCAATATTTTTTAGCATCCTCACAAGTCAAACCACATATGGTAATACGAGCCAGGTGTCTGATGCCATTTCCAACATTTTTCCAATTTGTTCTTGAACATTCTTGCTATTCTTGTCACCTTTTCATCAGTACCTGTCAAAATCTTATCCAGATCAGTCAGTTTATCATAGAAACCTTCTATTTTAGAGTCTTTATCATACCTTGAATGTATTTGCACATATGAAAACCAATTCATCTTTATACCTTGTTCCTCTAATTTTTGTATAGATTTAAGTTCACCCTTTTCATTCAATATTTCACCATATCTAACTGTTTGTTCCTTTTTGTATGTTATAGAATAAGAAAATGCTTCGATAGTTGATAGCCAGACTGGAATTTTCAAATAGCATTGTCTTTTAGACTTCTCCCAGTTTAACCACAGAGACTCCCGTATATAATGTCTTCTAAAATACCCCTGTGTTTTAGTTCCTTTATACCATAGAAAAGCATGCCACCCCAACAGCAGATCATGTCCTTCTAATGTCAACAAACTAGTGTTTCTTATCCATTCCTTAACCCACATCAAATTTGTAGCTTGGTAATACAACTCCCAATTAGGCAATCCAAATCCTCCTCTTATTCCAGCATCTTGCAAAAGCTTTAGCTTTATTCTCGCTTTCTTACCTTGCCATATATATTTCAACACAATTTTATTTAAATCTTCAAAGTAACCTTTTCCAAGCCTAATTGGAATTGTTTGGAACAAAAATAAAATTCTGGGTAGTATATTCATCTTGATTGTTGATATTCTCCCTATTAATGACAGTTGTAAATTTTCCCATTTCACCAAATCTAACACTATCTGCTGGTTAAGTTTGATATAATTATTCTTTTAGTGTACTGCATCTTGCTGTCAAATGTATCTCCAAGTACTTAATCTTATTCGTTACCTGAATTTTCAATAGATCTGCCAGTTCTTCCTTTTGTCTTGATAACATATTCTTTGTCAAAATCTTTGTCTTGTCTTTATTTATTTTCAAACTGGCCACTTTTCCATATGCCTCTATCTTTTCTATCAATTTTGATGCCGTTTCTAGTGGGTCTTCTAAAATGAAAACCAGATCATCTGCGAATGCTTGCAACTTAAATTCTTCCTGTTTAATTTTCATAACCTTATCTTCTCTAATATTTCTGTTTAGCACTTCCAAGATTAACACAAACAACAGAGGTGATAGTGGGCACCTTTGTCTTATTCCTTTTCTTATATCAATAGAGTCTGTCAGTTCTCCCTCTATCATTACCTTTGCCTTTTGCTTATGATATATAACTTCTATTGCTTGAATAAAATTTTTAGGAAAGCCCATCTGTTCCAGTTGTAATAACATAAATCGCCAATTCACATTTTCAAATGCCTTCTGTGCATCTAGAAATATCAAAGCCATATGTTTTTCAGAGTGTGCCTCGTTGTATTCCAAAGTGTCCAAGATTACTCTCATATTATCTTTAATTTGTCTCTTTGGTAGAAATCCATTTTGATCAGGATGGATAACAATTTTTAAGTATTTTTTAAGCCTTTCTGCCAATATTGAAGCAAAAATTTTATAATCTGCATTTAGTAAGGAAATTGGTCTATAGTTTTAAATTTGTAATGGATCGGCCTCCTCTTTTGGGACAAGTGTAATATAAGCTTCTGACAATGATTTAGGTATCTTCTTCTTTAACATAACTTCATTCATAACTTCTAGCAATGGAAGGTTCAATGATTCTTGTAGTGTTTTGTAAAATTCTGCCGGAAGTCCATCTGGGCCTGGTGCCTTTCCATTATTTTGCTTCTTGAGTGCTTCAGTTAACTCCATCATTGTTATATTGCTTTCTAACATTGTTTCAATCTCTTTAGGTATCTGGGGTAAATTAGCATTCTGTAAATACTGTTTAACTCTTTCCTCATCAATATTCTCTTGTGTGTATAGTTTCCCATAATAGTCTCATATGATTACCTTCTTCTCTTTACTACCATAGCAAACTTGGCCTTAGTCATCTATTAATTACAATATTTTCCTTGATTCTTTCTCCTTTCTCAATTTATATGCTAACCATCTACCTGGTTTATTTGCATCTTCAAAATAGTTCTGTTTAGCACCTCTGATTTTCTGTGCTAATTCTTCTTTTTCTATTAGACCCATTTTATGTTTGATTATATCCATTTTTAACTTAATGTCTTTTTTCTGTGGCATTTTCTGTAGCTCTTTTTCAAGTCCTTTATACTTATCCTCTAATGCCTTAGAGACTAGTCTTTTCATTGTATTTCTTTTCCTTGTATAGTCTATTATCAAGCCTCTGGCATATGCCTTCATTGTATCCCATACATTCTGAATTGATATATCTTCTTTTTTGTTTTCTCTAAAGAAGAAAGCCAGTTCTTTCTCCATTCACTGTGTGAAGTCTTTTCCCTTTAATATAGTATTATTTAACGTCCATCTAGATCTTCTTCTTTGTCCTTTCCATTTAATTGTCATTGGATTGTGATCTGCCCAAGTACTTGTTTCAATATTTATTTCTTGAATATTAGCTAACAATTCTGTTGACATCCATATCATATCTATTCTGGACCATGATAAATGTCTGTTTGAATAGAAGGTGTGTTGTTTAGTCTTAGAATTTCTTTCTCTCCATGTATCTTTTAAATTTATTTCATCTATCATTTTAAAAAAAGATTTAGGGAGAGTCTTTCTGTTTTGCTTTGTTGTTTTCTGTGCTGTATAGTCCAGTTAATTATCTATAATTCCATTAAAATCTCCCATCATAACTATATTAGCATAGTCCAGTTCAATTATTTTCATGTGTAATTTTTTTATAAAATTCTTCTTGATTGTCATTCGGGGCATAGATTGCAATCAGGAGTGTTTTCATATTATTGTCCATTATTTCCACCATTAGTGTTCTTCCATCATCATCAGTATAGATCAATTTTGCTGGGATAATATCTTTAATGTATAAAACCACTCCTCTTTTCTTGCATTGTATCAAAGAAGTAAATATTTTCCCTAATTTTGGCTGTATCAACAGTTGTTCATGTTGCTTTTTGATATCTACTTCTTGTAGGCAGATTATATCAAATTTTAATTTCTCTCATTTATGGAAAGTTTTCCTTCTTTTAACAGTTGAATTAAGTCAATTTATATTAATTGTAATCAGTTTTTTTCTCTTCCATGATTATATTTTGTAGTTAGGTTTAGCAGCTCTCGTAGATCTTGGTTCACGTTGTTCTTTGGCTTCCACCTTTCCACCTACTGCACCTTCTTCTTTTTCAGTCACCATTTGGCAGTCCTCTTGGAATTCAATTAGTGAGATTTCTTTTTCTGCCTCTTCCTCTTTCCCTCCAAAAAATTCTGTGTAAAATGATTCAGCTTTCTCAATTGAGTCAATTCTATGTCTCTGTTCTTGCCATGTGAACATTAAACCTTCTGGAATCAGCCATCTATAATTCACCTCTTTTTTAAGTAGCATTTTGGTCAGAAATCAGTATTCTCAAACCAGAACTGGTGTCCTTGAGATCCAGGAAATGAATTATGCTGTTTAATCACCAACGACTGAACATTTAGAATGGTTAGGTTGAATTTACCAGCCAATTAAGCTC
Source organism: Pseudonaja textilis (assembly GCF_049901715.1). Classification (NCBI taxonomy): domain Eukaryota; kingdom Metazoa; phylum Chordata; class Lepidosauria; order Squamata; family Elapidae; genus Pseudonaja; species Pseudonaja textilis. The sequence goes on along the minus strand of NC_141997.1, from coordinate 6,710,514 downwards.
ATTTCCTCCCCTCATCCCATTATTAATTCCTTTGTTTTTGTAGTGGTAAGACATTGAGATATGATAACTAGCTACTGTAGATAACAATTAAAATGTATTATGATCTCTGAAGCTGATGCTGCAGCTAATCAGGCAGACTGCATTGAGGACTCAACAATCAAATAGATCACTGAGGCAGCTCCCAATAACAATAAGCCTGAGAAAAGGGGGCATGATTCAGGTAATGAAGGGCTGATCATGACTGGGTGTCTAACCCAGGAATATCAACAGCCATGAAGAGCAGACCAGATATGGTCAGTTGCTCTTCAGAAAAGGTGTCAACTCCTTAAAGCCAATAACTGTAGTCAATAATAACAGCATATAGCAACCTCCAAGTTCTTTTTTCCTTTGTTGAAAGCAGTTCTTCCTATCTCTGGATCTATGTGCTGGAATCTGAACCTGGACGAACCAGTGTGGAGCTATCTGCTCTTTCTCCCTGTTTGTGGAAAGAGAGAGAGAAAGAGAGAAGCTGGGTCACCCACCACCTTGACTGAGCCAGGAGCCTCTCATCCACTGGTGCTGGCTCTTCACATGTGAGGGAAAGAGGAGGAGGAGCAGGGAGAAGGAAGGAAAATGGCTTTCTCCTTCCCTCATGCCAGCTGCTCCATTGCCCATTTCTTCAGTGCAGCACTGCGAAGCTTGACCCACCCCTCACCCCAGATGCCCTCACTTCTGTCAAGCATTTCTTTAACTACTTGATTTCCAGCTCTGTCACATTTCTCCATTGCGTTTCTCACCGTCATGTGCAGGGAAACAAAAGTTTGTGGGACTAAAAAAAGTGTAATCAATCAATTCCAACTTCTCACACAAAAAAAAGATCTCTTGAAGTTGGAATTGATTGATTGATTGAAGGTATTTTTTTAGTTCCACAAACTTTTGTTTCCCTGCGCAAGAAATATGACGGAGAAACTTGATAGAGCTGGAAATCAGATAGGCAAAGAAATACTTGCCAGAAGTAAAAGCACCTGGGTGCCAAGCACTAAAACAGGCCCATCCCACTCCAGCAGTTGCCCAGGCCCAAAGGAGGGAAGGCTGGCACTTAAATGTGGTAACATTCCAGCTCTGGGCAAGAAGGGGCAGCTGGCATGGGCGCTGCAGGTAGGATGCCTGCTTGCTTCAGCACCCTCCCCAACCCTCTTGCAACAGACCCAGGAATCTATAGACCAATCAGCCTAACATCAATACCCGGGAAGATACTGGAAAAGATGATAAAAAACAGATCTGCCAACATCTAGAAACAAGTAAAGTAATAACTAGCAGGCAGCACAGCTTTATAATGGCTTTGTTAAGAACAGATCATGCCAAACCAATCTTATTTCATTCTCCAACAAAGTGACTAAATTAGACCAGCGAAATACTGTGGACATAATATATTTAGATTTCAGCAAGGCATTTGACAAAGTAGACCACAGCCTACTTCTTGGGAAGCTAGAGAAAAGTGGGATAGATAGCACCACTACTAGATGGACTCACAACTGGCTGACAAGCTGTACTCAACAAGTAGTCCTTAATGGGTCTAAGCCTACATGAAGGAAAGTAAGCAGTGGGGTGCCACAAGGTTCCGTCTTAGGCCCAGTACGCTTCAATATCTTCATTAACGACTTCGATGAGGAAATAGAAAGGGAACTTACCAAATTTACAGATGATACTAAGCTGGCAGGAATAGCGAACACCCAAGAAGATAGGCTCAAGATCCAGATGGATTTTGACAGACTAGAACACTGGGCTGTATCTAACAACATGAAATTCAATGTAGAGAAAAATAAAGTCCTACACTTCGGCAAGAAAAACCAAAAGTACACATATAGACTGGGTGAAACCAGGCTCAATATGAGCCCACAGTGTGCAGCAGCAGCCAAAAAAGCTAATGCAATTCTAAGTTGCATTAACAGAGGGATACAATCAAGATGAAGTGAGGTACTAATACCACTCTATAAAGCCTTAGTAAGACCACACCTAGAGTACTGTATCCAGTTTTGGTCACCACATTATAAAAAAGATGTTGAGACTCTAGAAAAAGTACAGAGAAGAGCAACCAGGATGATTAGGGGACTGGAGACTAAAACATACGAAGAATGGTTACAGGAACTGGGCTTGGCTCGTCTAGTGAAGAGAAGGACCAGGGGAGACATGATAGCAATCTTCCAATATTTGAGGGGCTGCCACAGAGAGGAAGGGGTCAAGCTATTTTCTAAAGGACCTGAAGGCCAGACAGGAATAATGGATGGAAACTGAACAAGGAGAGATTTAACCTGGAAATAAGGAGAAACTTTCTGACAGTGAGAACAATCAACCAATGGAACAGTTTGCCCTCGGAAGTTATGGGAGTGCCATCACTTGAGACTTTCAAGAAGAGATTGGACTGCCATTTGTCGGAAATGGTGTAGGGTCACCCGCTTGGGTGGGGGGTTGGACTAGATGACCTACAAGGTCCAGGTGTTAAGTTACTGATATTCCATCCTATTTTCTCACCAAATGAGTTATTTGGAAACTAAAACAAAGTCCTCCTCACCTTGCCAGAACCAATTTTTCCCCTGTGGCTTACAGGAAAATGAATATTACCACCCCAAAATATTTCTTTCCTAAGTTGTTATTTTAATCAAACTTCTGTATCAAAGAAGCACTCCTGTTGCATTGATCTGTTCATAATCCTTTTCTTACCATAGCAAATGTTAAACTTGGCCTAGCTTATTTCCATTATGTTTTTGTTGTAGTTGTTGAATGTAAACCACTTTAAAGTGACAAAATGGGATTCATTGTTCAGCTTCTCCTTTTATTAACTTTCTCTCCATGTAATGCATTTAGTCCATAGTGATGAGGAGAAAAAAAAGATTGATCTAAAGGAAGAGATTGTCTATTGCTATTTGTTCTAGCTTTTTGACAAATACTTGAGTATAATTCTATCCATATTCAAATAATTCTCATTAATTATCACTACGTAATGAGACTAGAACTGCATGTAATGATGCTAATATATAATTTAGAAGAACTGAATGGAGTAGATGCCATTGCTGAAACTTGGCTGGAAACTTTGCCAGAGTTTTCACCTATTAATTGGTTCAGTAAGTAGTTCATCTTACAGAAAGCCAACATTCTGGAATAAAAAGTTCCAGATCACAATCATTATGACAACATTTCTTCTTCAAGTGCAGTTGTCAGCTTTTACTAATCTACTTATTGTAATAAATATGTCAAGCCATATATAGAAGCAACCTAGAACTAAGAAGAAATTCCTAACAGTGAGCTCAATTAATCAGTCGAATGGCTTGCTTTCAGAAGTTGTGGGTGCCCCATTACTGGAACCTTTTAAGAAGAGACTAAGCAGCCACTGGTCTGGAACGATATAACGTCTCCTACATGAGCAGGGGTTGGGCTAGAAATTAACAGACTGATGAAGACCACCTCTAGCACTGCAAAAAAAGTCACATCAACAAACACACCTGAGATAAACAGAAAAACACCCCAGACTGCACCCTCTAAAAAGGGAAGACAAGCACTAGTGATAGGAGATTATATTCTCAAAGGAACAGAACCAACCATCTCTAGACCAGACATACAATCTAGGGAGGTATGTTGTCTCCTTGGAGCAAAAATTAAAGATGTGGCTGAGAACCTAACCAAAATAATTAGGCCCACAGATTACTACTTTTTCCTTTTCTTTCACATTGGGATGAATGACACAACAATGAACTTAAGTACAATATTGAGAGACTATAAGCAACTAGGTGATAAAGTTAAGGAACTAGGAGCACAAGTAGTGATCTCATCAATACTCCCAATGAAAGGCCAACACCCATTGAGGGGAAAAAGACTTCTGGAAATAAACCACTGGCTAAAGGATTGGTGTCACCAAAAAGAACTTTGGTTTCCTGGACCATGGATTGCATTACCTATAAAAAGGACTCTTGGCAAGGGATGGGCTGCACCTCATGAAAACAGGGGAAAATGTATTAGGAAAAAGACTGGCCCAGCTCAATACAAGGGCTTTAAACTAAATTGGGGTAGAGTGAGCAATCTTTAGAATCTCTAGAACACAAAATCAACCATAAATCCCAAGAAATCAAATGAAACAATGAGGTAGAGAGTGATGAGAAAAAGAACTAAAAGAAACAATTAGGAGATGCAGGAATCATACCCATGGATAGGCATTAAAGACTTAAATGTTTATATAAAGCATGGGGAACAAACATGGTGAACTAGAAGCAATAGTACACGAAGGTATGTATGACATAGTTGCCATTGCAGAAACCTGGTGGGATGAAACTCACGATTGGAATATACTGATGGAAGGATATAAATTGTTCAAAAGAATCAGATCTACAAAAAGAGGAGGTGGAGTTACATTATATGTGAGAGGTTACTACATATCTACAGAAATGCACATGATCAAAGATAAGGAAAAAAAGCGACATTGCCATAGATGTATATTACAGGCCACCTAACCAATCCGAAGAAATAGATGAACTCTTTGCCAATCAGTTAACAAATGTATGCAGGAAGTATACCACAGTAGTAATGGAGTCTAACTATCCAGATATCAATTGGAAGACCAACTCTGCAGTGAGTGGGAGATCAAACAGATTTCTAACCAACTTAGCTGACAACTTTATCATCCAAAAGGTAAAGGAAGGAACTAGAAGTAAAGCTATACTGGACCTAATTCTTACTAATAGAGAAGAAGTGATAGAGGGAGTTGAAGTTTCCGGAAATTTGGGTGAAAGTGATCACGTCATACTGGAATTCAATATATACAACACAAGCAATAGAAAATAATCCAACCCGTGCCTTAAACTAAAAGAGCTGATTTTAACAAGTTCAGAGAGACCCTAGGAAAGATTCCATGGATGAAAATCCTAAATGGTAAAACAATTCAAGAAGCTTGAAAAATGAAAAAAACAATCATAAAAATTAATTTTATGCAATCATAAAAGCTAAGTCCAGCGCAATAACACCCAAAAAGTAAAACAAGAAATTCAAGAAGAAACTATAATGGCTGCACAAAGATCTCTCTGACAAACTAAAAGACAAAAAGGACAAGCACAGAAAATGGAAACAGGGACACATAATTAACAGATAGCCAGAACATGCAAAGATGAAGTCAGAAAAGCAAAGGCTCAGAATAAACTAAGGCTTGCTACAAAAGTCAAAGATAATAACAAAAAGGTTCTTCCAACATATTAATAACAAGAAACTAATCAAGGAACTAGTAGTCCACTAAAGAGAGAAGATGGCAAGGAAGTAACAAGCAGAAGGGAGAAAGCAGAGCTGCTTAACTAATTCTTTGCATCATGCAAAAAGAAATTATAGCCCAACATACCAAAAAAGCTACCATAAAAGACAAACCAGAAATAAAAACTAAATAAATAAACTAACAACAACAACAACAACAACAACAATGATGATGATGATAATAATAATAAACACCTGTCTGACCTTGATTAATATAAATCACCAGGACCTGACAGATTGCATCCCAGAGTTCTGAAGGAGCTGGCAGATATTATCTCAGAACCACTGTGCCAAATCTTTCAAAAATCCCAGGGAAGTACCTGAGGATTGGAAAACAGTTGATGTGGTTCCCATCTTCAAAAAAGGGGGAAAAAACTTTGAGAGTGACCTTGGAGTCCTAGTGGATGATCATTTAAACATGAGCCAGCAATGTGCAGCTGCCGCCAAAAAAGCTAATACAATCCTGGGCTGTATCATTTTAATAGTTTTACAAATTTCTTTTTTTGTTAAAGATCTATTCATATTTTTTTCCGATATAAAGATCACATGAAGTATTAGTGATGCTTTAAAAACCCTAGTAAGACCACACCTAGAATACTGCAATCAATTTTGGTCACCATACTCCAAAAAAGATGTTGAGACCTTGGAAAAAGTTCAGAGAAGAGTAACTAAGATGAGTTGGAGACTAAACCTTATGAAGAACGGCTGCAAATTTTGGGTCTGGCTAGTCTAAAGGAAAGAAGAATTAGGGGTGACATGATAACAGTATTCCAGTATTTGAGGGGTTGCCACAGAGAAGAGGGTCAAATTATTCTCTGAAGCACCAGAGGTCAAGGCAAGATGTAATGGTTGGAAACTAATCAAAGAGAGAAGCAACCTGGAATTAAAGAGAAACATTGTAACAGTGAAGACAATTAACCAGTGAAATGACTTGCCTCCAAAATTTATGGGTGTTCCTACATTAGAGGGTTTTAAGAAGAGATTGGACAACAGATTTATATGAAATGGTATAGGGTTTCCTGCTTGAGCAAGGGGTTGGACTAGAAGACCTTGAAGGTTCCTTCCAACTCTGTTATCCTATTATTCTGTTATACAAATACTTGCAAACAGAAGCTAGGCGTTAGCTTATTGTATATGAGAGGTCTGCATCCACAGTTGCTGCTATTGATAAATGTCATGATCCACAAAGTGAAAAGATCACAGAAGATAACCCTAACCCTAACTCTTCCTGATACTATTGCCTGTGAACTGTCCTTAAATATCACATTTCGATTCTTACTATGTTACAGAGACCCTGATTATGACATCGAACATGTAAACAAGCTAAATAGACTACTAACATGGGCAACATCCTCCCACATGCTTTTATCTTTCTTGATGACTTTAATCTACCTCATATTAACTGGACCTTAAACGAATGTAAAACTGAATCCATGCATGCAACCTTCTACAATGCTGTAACAAATCTGGGACTGGAACAACTAGTAACCAACAATACTAGACTTAACAACTGCCTCGATCTCAACTTCTGCAATAGTTTGAATTCAGTTTATGAAATACAAATTAAAGAACCCTTTTCCAACAGTGACCACAACATGATTGACTTTTGTCTCAACATACGTCCTCACAAAAATCATCACAATGACGTGATCCCCAATTATAACTTCAAAAAAGGCAACTATGATCTTATAAACAACGATTTCTCATTCCTTGATTGGCAATTTCTATTCACTGGATGCAATACTGTAGAAGACCACAACATATTTTTACTTGAAGTCAAAAGAGTCATCAAACTATATGTACCAATAACAACTCCCCAAACCAGGAAAAAACAAATTACCCATAACAATAAGGAAACTTAAATCCAAAAAGAGATCACTCTGGTGGAAAAACAAATCTGGTCACGCTGCCAGCTTCAAAAGCCGATACAAAAATTTATGCCACCAGATAAAAACTGAATGCACATTAAACAATCACATTAAACAAGAGGAGTAGTCTTATACATTAAAGATACAATTCCAGCAAAACAAATTTAAACGGACGATGATGGAAGAGTCTTGATGGTGGAGATAACAGACAACAATGTGAAATTACTTTTAATTGCAGTTTATGCTCCAAATGACAATCAAGAATGATTTTATAAAAAATTACACAGGACAATAATTGACTTAGAATACGACAATATATGGATGTTGGGGGACTTTAATGGAATAATTAACGAGAAGATGGACTATAAAACACAGAAAACAATAAAACAAAACAGAAAGATCCTGCCAGAATCTTTTTTTTAAATGACAGATGAACTAAACCTAAAGGATGCTTGGAGAGAAAGAAATATTAAAAATAGACAATATACTTTTTATTCAAATAGACAGACACTTGTCATGGTCCAGAATAGATATAATATGGATGTCAGTGGAATTGATTATTAACATACAGGAAATTGAGATAGAAACTGGTACCTGGGCAGACCACAATCCAATGACAATTAAGTGGAAAGGACAAAGAAAAAGATCTAGATGGACTTTAAATAATGCTTTATTAAAAGAAAAGGACTTTACACAGAAAATGGAGAAAGAATTGGATTTCTTTTTCAAGGAGAATAGAACAGAAGATACATCAATATAAAACATGTGGGATACAATGAAGCCTTACTCTAGGGGTTTGATAATAGACTATACAAAGATAAGAAACAAAAAGAAAAGACAAGCGTTGAAAATGTTAGAGGATGATCATAAGAGACTTGAGAAAGAACTACAAAAATCACCATTAATAAAAGATGTGAAAATACAAATGGACATAGTTAAACACAAAATAGGACTAATGGAAAAATTAGAAATGCTAAGCAAAATTATTTTGAAGATGCAAATAAGCCAGGCAGATGGTTAGCATATAAATTGAAAAGGAGAAAGAATCAAGAAAAATAGCTCAATTGATAGATTACCAAGGGCAAGCCTGCTATGGAAACACAGAGAAGGAAAAAATTGTACAGGACTTTTATCGGAAGTTATATGAACAAGAGATAATAGAGGAAGGGAAGATTAAACAATATCTACAGAAAGCGAATTTGCCCCAGATACCAAAAGATATTGAAATGACGTTAGAAGGAAACATAACGATGATGGAACTAACAGAACCAATTAAAAAACAAAATAATGGAACAGCACCGGGCCCGGATGGATTGCCAGCTGAATTTTATAAGACATTTCAGGAGCAGTTGAACCATTTGCTTCTGGAAATTATGAATGAAGTTATGTTAAAAAAAGAGGACACCTAAATCATGGTCAGAAGCATATATTACACTTGTGCCAAAAGAGGAAGCGGACCCGCAACTAATTAAGAACTATCAACCCATTTCCGTATTGAACTCAGACTATAAAATTTTTGCTTCAAAAATGGCAGAAAGACTCAAACGATATTTAAATAATTTTATTCACCCCAATCAAAAAGGATTTCTACCAAAAAGACATATTAAACACAATATGAGAACTATCCTGGACACATTGGAATACTACGAGGCACATCCTGAAAAACAAATGACCTTGATATTCTTAGATGCACAAAAAGCCTTTGATAATGTAAATTAGTGATTTATGTTATTACAATTGAAACAGATGGGCTTTGGTAAGAAATTTATTCAAGCCATAGAAGCTATATATCATGATCAAACAGCAAAGGTAATGATTAATGGGGAATTAACAGATTCTATTGCTATAAAAAAAGGTACAAGACAAGGTTGCCCGCTGTCACCTCTGTTGTTTGTGTTAACAATAGAAGTGCTAACTAGAGATATAAGAGAAGCGAAATAAATAAAAGGAATGAAAATTAAGAAAGAAGAATACAAATTACAAGCATTTGCAGATGACCTGGTTTTTATATTAGAAGACCCATTGGTAACAGCGACTAGGTTGATAGAAAAGATAGAGGAATATGGAGTGGTAGCTGGTTTAGAAATAAATAAAGATAAAACAAAGATTCTGACGAAGAATATGCTAGTAAAACAGAGGGAAGAATTGGCAGAAGTCCTGGAAATCCAGGTCACAAATAAGGTTAAATACCTGGGAATATATTTGACAGCAAGATGTGGCACAATTAAAGAGAATAATTATGATAAACTCAAGCAACAGATTGTGACAGACTTGGCAAAATGGGAAAGCTTACAATTATCATTAATAGGGAGAATATCAACAATTAAAATGAATATTTTACCAAGAATTTTATATTAATTCCAGACAATTCCAATTAGGTTAGGGAAAGAGTATTTTGATGAGTTTTAATAAAATAGTGCTGAAATATATCTGGCAGGGGAAAAAATCAAGAATAAAATTAAAGTTATTACAAGATGCTAGAATAAGAGGTGGGTTCGGTCTGCCAAATTGGGAGTTATATTATCAAGCGACAACTCTGATGTGGGTCAAGGAATGGATTACATTGAGAAATACTAGATTATTGACACTTGAAGGACATGATTTATTGTTGGGTTGGCATGCTTTCCTATGGTACAAAGGAACTAAAACACATGGATATTTTAGAAGACACTATATATGAGAGGCTTTATTATTAAATTGGGAGAAGATTAAAAGGAAACACTATTTGAAAATTCCAGTCTGGCTTTCAACTATAGAAGCGTTTTCATATCCAGTGATATATAAAATGGAACAAACAGTTAGATATGGCAAAATTATGAATGAAAAGGGTGAACTTAAATCTATGCAAGAACTGGAGCAATGAGGTATAAGGATGAATTGGTTTTCATATGTGCAAATACATTCTAGATATGATAAAGATCTCAAAACAGAAGGTTTTTATGATAAATTGACTGCTTTAGATAAAATTTTAACAGGTACTGACGAAAAGGTGATTAAGAAATTATACAGATATTTATTAGAGGTTAAATTAGAAGAAGAACAAGTTAAAGAAACAATGATTGCTTGGGGGAAGAATTTTGGATATGGGATTGATCTAGAGAAATGGCAAAAATTGTGGTCTCAAAATTATAAAATGACAATGTCAACTGCATATAAAGAAAATTTGCATAAGATGTTTTACAGGTGGCATCTTCCCCCAACGAGAATAGCAAGAATGTTTAAGAATAAATCCGAAAAATGTTGGAAATGTCATCAGATACCTGGCTCATTTTACCATATGGTGGACATGCACAGAGGCGAAAAAATATTGGACTACAATCCACACATGGTTGGAAAAAATGACAAAATGTCATATTGATTTTAAACCAGAAATATTTTTATTGGGTATTGTACCAGAGATATACAGTAAAGAACTGATATATTTGATTGTGAATGTACTAACAGCAGCCAGAGTTGTATTTGCAAAAAAATTGAAAAATGAGAAAATACCAACACAGGAGGAAGTTATTAAGAAAATAGTGGAATGTGCTGAAATGAGTAAATTGACATCTGAAATTAGAGAACAACAAGAAAAACAATATTATTAAGATATGGAATTTATTTTATCAATGGTTAGGAAAAAGTGTGGAAATGATATATTTTATAGATAAATTTACAATATAAAAATCATAAAATTTAAGAGAAAATGATATAAGAATGTATTTTTTATTAGATGAAGTGGCAATGGAAGTTACATTACATATTGGTTTAAAATGTCGAATATCCTATATGAAGTGGTGGAACAAATAGTTATTGTTAAATGAAAGAACCATAATGATAATAATACATACACATATATATACATAAAATGGAAAATATGAGAATTTATGTGACTTGTGAAGGAGAACTATGGACACGTAGCACAAAAGTCGACACACTGTATGTAATTGAAAGATAGTTTCATATTTTTATGTATTGTTTTGTCTGTATTTGTTTAGAAAAAAAAAATTTTTTTTTAAAAAAAGAGATCACTTTGGCAGAAAAACAAATCTGGTCACGTTCCCAACTTTAAAAGCCGATACAAAAACTTATGCCACCAGATAAAGACTGAATGCACCAATTATCACATTAAACAAGAGGAAAACCTTCTACGCACCAATTCCACCTGCGCTTTCTACAATTTTGTAAACAACAAACTTAAAGATTCAAGGTCCAACTACAATGATCTAATACATATTGATTTTACAGAAGACAATGTTGAAAAAGCACACGGCCTAAAGCCATCTCTATCTATTAGACCGGACGGAATATGTGCCTACTTCTTAAAAAAGCTTTCCATTGCTATAGCTGAACCTCTAAGCATAATCTTTGAAAAATCTTTCAGGACCAGCTCCTTGCCAAACCTATGGTCACAAGCCACAGTCACCCCCATCTTCAGAAAGGGAGACCACAGGCTAGTTGAAAATTACAGACCAATCTCTTTATGCTGCATCACCTGTAAAGTCATGGAATCAATTATTAACCTTCCACTTAGAGACAAACAACCTAATAAACAATTTGGTTTCAGAAAAAAAACTATCCTGTAATCTGCAACTCTTACACTGCAAAAACATATGGACTACACAACTCGATCAGGGCAAAGCAATAGACGCAATCTACATAGACTTCTGTAAAGCCTGTGATTCAATGGTACACAACAAACTACTCTTAAAACTAAAATCTTATGGTATCTCTGAACTGCATGACTGGATAGAAGCATTCCTGTCAAACAGACAACAAATGGTCAAAATTGGGAGTGTCCTATCAAATTCTGTACCTGTCAACAGTGGTGTCCCCCAAGTGAGTGTTATAGGACCTACTCTCTTGATACTCTACATAAATGACCTCTGTGATCATATTAAGAGCAACTGCATTTTCTTCACTGATGATGTAAAGCAGTGGTTCCCAAACGTTTTCAGTCCACCATCCCCTTGGTGCTACAAACTCATCCTCAGTGCCCCCCACCCAGGGGTGGGATTCAAATTTCTGTGGGCGTGGACTAATTTGAGGGTGTGGCTTTCTGGTCACGTGACTGGGTAGGAGTGGCTTGCTGGTCACATGATTGGCTGGTGTGGCTTGCTAGCTGGGCATGGCTTGCTGGTCACATGACCAGGTAAGTGTGGTTTGGTGGTCATGTGACTGGGTGGGCATGGCCAGGTGGTTGGAAAACCAAATACAAGTGGTCCTCACTTAATGGCCAGTTGTTTAGCAAGTGCTCTAATTTATGACTGGCCTCCCCAGAGCTGCTTGACCTGTTTTTGGAGTTTTGGCAGCCAAGCACACACATACACACACACTCCCTTCTAACCCTGCTGGAACAGGTCATTGGACTAGAATTGGCAAAGTAACTCTGATGAGATTCTAGTAGTGAATAAAATCTAAACAGAGATGCTTTGCCGATTCTTGTTGATTTGTTTTATTTGTATTTCTTTATTTTATATTGCTAAATTGCATTGCCATGTGTGTCCCTTCTTGTGCACAGCCCAGAAGCTTTGTGATTCTTTGCAGCAAAAATTACTGACCTCTGGCTTGGCTGTACTTTTCAAACACGCCACTACTGCCATGTTCTAGGTGCCGGCCCCACAGGTCCATCCCATTGAGCCCGCTGCATTGGAGGGACCTGACCAAGCCAGTCCGAGCAGAGCGGTGCACCAAGTCAATGGGGTGAGCCTGAGAGAGGGAAAGAGGGAGAGAGAAAAGAAAGAGAGAAAGAAAGAAGAAAGAAAAGAAAGAAAAAAGGGAAAGAAAAAGGGACAAAGAAAGAGGGAGGGAGGAGAAAGATAATGAGATATCTATTCTAGTCCAATCACCTGCTCCAGCAGGGTTAGAAGGGAGTGTGTGTGTTTGTGTGTGTTCTCCTTGTAATTTACCAGTACATTTTGGTTTTGCCTTCTTCAGAATTGGCACTGTAATACATTGGGGAAAAGTAAATTTTAGGGTGGAGATCTGGTCCAATGGATTCTGTTTAAAGCCTCAACAAAATGGGAGAGCTTCCTGATAGTCTTGACCATGTTTCGTCCACAAAACCTTTACTAGAAGCCAAAGATGTTTCAATGTGCTGGCAAAGATGTTTCCATATGGAAAAGGGCCTCAGTCTAAACTAGGCCTCATTTCAATCTGATGCATCAGGTCTCTCTCTCTCTCTCTCCCTCCCTCCCTCCCTCCCTCACAGACTGGCTTTGCTCTACTTTCCTGATGTGCCTGTGGGGCTGGCGCTTCGAACATGGATGGATAGAGAGAGAGAGAGAGAGAGAAAGAGAGAGAGAGACAGGTAGGTAGGTAGGTAGATTAGATAAATAGATATATTGATAGGTAGGTAGGCAGGCAGCAGGCAAGCAGGGAGGCAGGCAGGCAGACCTTTTGGAACAATGTATGGATAGATAGGTAGGTAGGCAGGCAGGCATGCATGCAAGCAGGCAGGAAGACAGACAGACAGATCTTTAGGATGGATGTATGGATAGATAGGTAGGTAGGTAGATAGATTTGTAGATAAGTAGGTCGGTCGGTCGGTCGGTAGGTAGATAGATAGATCTATATTTGTAGACAGATAGGTAGGTAGGTAGACAGGCTTGCAGGTAGGTAGGCAGGCAGGCAGGCAGACCTTTTGGATGGATGGATGGATGGATAGATAGATAGATAGATAGACAGACAGACAGACAGACAGAATGCAACAGTGGTGGCACTTTGGGAAAGTAAAGCCACTCTGGCTTTGCTCTACTTTCCCAATGTGCTGCTGCCACTGCATTCAATGCGCTGGCTTCGTGGGCTCACTCTGCTCCGGTGCAACAGTCAATGGGGTGAGCCTGCAGGGCTGGTGTCTCAAATGCCCCCCTGCCACCTCTTAGCACCCCCAAGGGGGCTGGCAGAGGGGCGCTAAGAGGCAGCAGGGGGGCACTCGAGGTGCCGGACCCACAGGCTCACCCCATTGACTGTTGCACCACTCTGGAGCTGGTGCCTTGACTGCGGCAGCACATTGGGAAAGTAAAGCAAAGCCGCCATCACCGCATTCAAGGCACCAGCCCTGGAGCGGTGGTGCAACAGTCAATGGGGTGAGCCTGCGGGGCCGGCACCTCGAATGCCCCTCTGCCACCTCTTAGTGCCCCCAATGGGGCCGGCAGAGGTGTGCTAAGAGACAGCAGGGGGTGTTTGAGGCGCTGGCCCCGCAGGCTCACCCCATTGACTGTTGCACTGGAGCGGTGCAAGGGGCTCAATGGGGTTAGCCTGCGGAGCTGGCACGTCAAACGTGTCCCGACGGCACATTGCTCTATTTTCCCAATGTGCCACCACTGCCGGCTACGGAGCGGTGCAACAGTCAATGGGGTGAGCCTGCAGGGCCAGCAGCTCAAACGCTCCCCTGCTGCCTCTTAGTGCCCCCCTAAGGCATCCCAACCCCCCCAGGGGACAGTACCGCCAACTTTGGGAACCACTGATGTAAAGCTATTCAACACCACAGACAATACTGCTACCCTTCAAAAAGCCTTTGACTATGTATCAGAATGGTCAAACAAATGGCAACTTCAAATCTCAACAAATAAATGCTCTGTCTTACACATTGGCAAAAAAAATCAGAAAATAAAATACAAGCTGAATAGTCAAGGCCTTGTTGATGATCCAAACTCTGTCAAGGACCTTAGAGTGCTAGACTAGCCCACTGTAACTACATAGCCAAAAAGGCATTAAGAGTTGTTAACCTAATCCTACGTAGCTTTTTCTCTGGTAATATCACACTACTAACTAGAGCATATAAAATATTTGCTAGACCAATATTTGCTAGACCAAGCTCATCAATCAGGAACCTGCATTACGTATCTGATATTAACACAGTTGAGAAAGTCCAGAAATATTTCACAAGAAGTGTTCTCCACTCCTCTACTCATTGCAAAATACCTTATGCCACCAGACTTGAAACTCTAGACCTAGAAAACCTAGAACTATGCCACCTTCAGTCCGATCTAAATACAGTATATAAAATCATACATTGCAATGTCCTACCTTTCAATGAATACTTCAGCTTCAACCATAACAATACAAGAGCACACAATAGATACAGGTAAACCGCACCAAACTTGATTGCAGGAAATACGACTTCAGCAACAGAGTGGTCAATGTCTGGAATACTCTACCTGACTCTGTGGTTTCTTCCCCAAACCCCAAAAACTTTAACCTTAGAGTGTCTACTATTGACCACCCCTTTCCTAAGAGGTCTGTAGGGGGCATGCATAAGCGCACCAACGTGCCTATCTTCCCTGTCCTATTGTTTCTTTTTATTTTTCTTATATGTATCCATTTCATGTATTCATAACTATGGTTATACTTATACCTATTATCTTGTAAGTGATTGACAAATCAAATAAATAAATAAATAAGTTATGATCCACAAAGTGAAAAGATCCCAGAAGCGTTGCCAAATTCTTGAGATTTTCAGGGCAAGTGCTCTTTGTATACCCAAGCATCCTCATCTACGTCTGCTAAGTACTGGAATGACACTATTTGTCAGAGTCCCAGATTATTTACTTCTGACTCCAGGTCCAGATACCATACTCTCTTCTGTGGGAGCATGGGAGCAAAGATAATCCCATGGCCAGGAAAGAGAAAATGCTGGATTCAAAACAGGGCTGTAAATGCTCTAGAAGTGATTGTACATGCCATCAGAATATAACAAAGATATATTTCCAGCTGCTTGAAAGTCTTGCCTCTTTCCAACTTCAGAAATCTTTCCATTCTGCAAAATAATATTCATGGTTTGTTGCAAAGGTTGTAAAAGTGCATCCTCAAAACATTTATAAGAGGCAGGCAGACCACCTGGACCAGGTGGCTTTCCTGTTTTAGTCATTTTAATAACTTTAAAAGTATTTCATTTTGTTAAAGATCCATTCATATGTTTTTCTGATTCTCTGTAACCTCAAGTAAATTCTGTTTATGCAAATATTGTTCCAATGAAATTTATTGACTTTTATATGAAGTAAAACAATATTGGTCAAACACTTTTTGTATATTTGTATTATCAGTTATTCAGCATTTTCTTCTTGTAACTTCAGTATCACTTTCTCTTCTTTTTACAGTAACATGCCAATTATTTCTCAGATTTATTTACAGATACAAACTTTATTTCTTTTGCATAATTCATTTTTATTTCCATCTCTCTGTTAGCATATGTAACTGCTTCTGTAGAAGCTTAATTATGTGGGTAATCGTTGTCCTCTCTGGTACTTTTTAATTTTTTCTTCCTGTATTTAATCACACCCAAATAGTGATTTGGATATAGTTGAGCAAGTTATAGTTATGTTCAAAACAAATCCATTTTCCATATCTGGTGAAATACTTTTTTCTGTTTCAAATATTTTATAACCTTTTTCATAATGCAGTTTTGTAAGCAAATCACATCATGTTTTAACTTTTCAAATAATGGTTTTTTCCCCTCTCTTTTGGGGATCATTTGCTCAATTTATATTCCACATTAAGCATTTGTAATCCACAGTTAAAGCAAGATTTTAGAAAAATCATTACCTGCACAACATGGTATTTTTAGTGTCCTATTGTATCTGTTGTGGCATTTTTCTAGTCACATCTGTCATTTCTTTTTCCTTTTGCATTTCCTCCAATTCTTCTTTGAATTTTCCCAAGAAATATCTTGCTTTTTGCAAAGAATTCAATCTAACTCTCTACTATTTTGAAGTAAAAAAATCACCCCTTTCAACTTATCCCATCTAAATGGAATCTTTGTCTGAAATCCCTCCCACTTCTTATTGGAAAATCAAATTCAGGATGCATCAAGTTATCTAAGAAAATGTTTCTCAAAAATTGTAATTGAAATTACCCCAGAGCTGTTAAAAGGACCTAATTGAACATTGTAGGGGATATTTGATTAGAATAGAATAGAATAGAATAGAATAGAATAGAATAGAATAGAATAGAATAGAATAGAATAGAATTCTTTATTGGCCATGTGTGATTGGACACACACAGAATTTGTCTTTGGTGCATAAGCTCTCAGTGTACATAAAGATATAAGTGATGAAACTGATGATTAAGCTTTGACTATTAAATATGATAGCTGGAATATGTAACGCACCCCTGCTTTATATACTCTAAGTATATATTCTTTATACCTCTAAGTACAAATTGTTAGAGTTATGCTCAGATATTTAATGATGTTTAATCTGCTGTAATTTGTCTCATTGAGTCTTCAAGAATGGCCTTTGGGGTGTTTTGCAAAGATAAGTATTCTAATCTTATCATGTTTTATAATCTAGACAAAATGCATCAGGAGCATATAACGTCCAAAATCAGAAAAAACAAAATGGCATTAAAAAATACAGGTATGCTATGTGCCTATTTCAGTGATGATGAAAAATAATTCAGGGCGGTGAGCAAGGTGTTTATATAAATAACAGATAACAGATAATCAGAGTTGGCAGGGACCTTGTAGTCCAACCCACCCACCCAAGCAGGAGACCCTACACCATTTCCGACAAATGGCAGTCCAATCTCTTCTTGAAAGTCTCAAGTGATGGCGCTCCCACAACTTCCAAGGGCAAGTTGTTCCATTGGTTAATTGTTCTCACTGTCAGAAAGTTTCTCCTTATTTCCAGGTTAAATCTCTCCTTGTTCAGTTTCCATCCGTTGTTCCTTGTCTGGCTAACAGGTGCTTTAGAAAATAGCTTTATTAAACAATAAAGCTTCTGGCATATAGCCCTGCTTGACATTGAAGTAGGGGAATGCCAGTAGTGGTATTCAGCTGGTTCTCACTGGTTCAGGAGAACTGGTAGCGAATTTGGCGTGGGTTGCAGAACCGGTAGCGACTTCTGGCTGCTCACACCCCACAAAGTGTGTGCACATGCAAAAGCACACCCACTAAGCCATGCCCACCGAACCGGTGGTAAAAATATTTGAAACACACCACTGTATTATGGGGGCATCCAGAACATCCAACAGAATTTGCCAGAATGATGAAATACAATATTGTGACAAAACCTCACCTCTTAATATATATATGCAATGCCACAACATACAAAGTAGGCACAGTTTGTGTTGCAGTACTGCAACTTTTATTATTTCAATTTCCCACCTGCTGCTCCCTTCAGATTCCATAGATCAGCCTAAAATTGTGTTTGATTTTTTTTTTTTTGCAAATATATAACATTGTTATTTCATATTCAACTTGAAATCAGTTACAGTTCCAAGATAATTTTTTAAAATCTATAACTCTGTGTGATGACCCGGGGCATGGCACGAAGGCAACACAGCCAGAAAATAGATATGAGTCTCATTATTTGCTCCAACTTTTCCCCCAACATCCCAGTTACTCTCCAGCTTGGAGAAAAGCTCTCCCATGAACCTACAACAGCCTCTGGCTGTAGATATTCCAGTCCAAATACTGTAAGCAGAAAGACTGCAATCAATCACTCCAGCAGGGCAAGATAATGAGTCTGATAATTCCAGCAAGGCAGATAAGCACACAGAAGCATGGCAATAATTTACAGAGACCGGAGGAATGCCAGGAATGCAGGATAAAACTCACAACACTAGATGAATTCAGTGTTTGTTCCCAACAAACACCCCTCTCAACTGCCTCTCCTTTAAACTCCATCCCCAGATATGCCTTGTGAAGAGAATTAGGGCCCTTTCCTTCCTCATAAGCCAAGCAACCTGTGTTGCACTCTTCTGCGTTCTTCCCTGCATGCCCTAGGATGAGGAGGGGGTAGGCCATGGTCTTCATCTGAACCATCTTTGCCTTGTTCTACCTCTCCCCTGTTCTGCCCAGCCTGACTTTGCTCTTCCACAGTTTCCTCCACAGCCAATAGAGCCACTCTCCCTCTCTGTCAGCTGTTCATCTTCCCCCTCAGATTCAGACTCCGATGGGGATGTGACACTCTGCATTAAATTTACTTCAGCTGTTGGCCTAATTTAAAATTACTGTTCCCTTCCAACTCTGTTAATCTGTAATCCATATGAGTATTCTACACATATCCATATGTGTTTCCCTTCCTTAGGCATTTATTATAACATTTTGTTTAATAATATAGGAAGGACACACCTGGAAATTCTTTCTTGAGAATTTTAATTAATAAAAAGCTATTAATTGGATCACACTGATAATTGTTTTAGCCCTGGAGAGAAGACCATTAATATTTTTTTTAAAAAAAGCTCTCCTAATAAGAACTATTCTTGTATGGCAATTGCTTTTAAATCTCTTGACGGTGTGATATAATATTTGACTGTTCCAGTTCACAGCTTTCAGCATTCAAAGGACATACAGCTATTTCAAAGCATTTAATCTGATATGGCAATCAATAGCCTTTTTTCCCCCTAACAGCAGAC
Organism: Pseudonaja textilis; assembly: GCF_049901715.1. Classification (NCBI taxonomy): domain Eukaryota; kingdom Metazoa; phylum Chordata; class Lepidosauria; order Squamata; family Elapidae; genus Pseudonaja; species Pseudonaja textilis. The sequence goes on along the minus strand of NC_141997.1, from coordinate 6,691,039 downwards.
TAAGATAAACTCTTGCACTGTTTTCAGGTGGATTGCATTGTGGTTAACATGCACTACTATTATAAATGCCATATGTTATCACTGATTTGATATTTGTCCTTCGGCTGATTTTCTGCTGAATCTTTCCTCTGCCCCAGCCCAATATATTATTAAGTAGCAACAATGATATGACAGTGATTTGACAGCTAGGGAACTTCAGTCTTGGGGACAGACTGATGTCTGTCTGTCTGTTGAAATGAAATATTCATAGCAAAGCATCTCTCTTACACACATCTGTCTTACACAAGCTGGTTGATGTGATCCACAAGCTTTACAGCTTGGACACTTGAGGATTTGTTAGGTTACATTTATGAACAGGAGTAGCACATCTTTTGGTTTAACAAATACATAAATATTTTTACCTGAGGAAAAAAAACATTTTAGATTGCTTAGAATTAGATTTACAATCAGAAAGGAGCTACGTGATTTGAAAGTTTTCGAAGATCTTCCAAACCTGACTGCTTATGAAATCATGTTATGCCTTTTGGACTGTGGACAATAGCCTGCAATAGGGAAGGAAATGTTGTTGGTAAGACTTTAAATCTTTTTGGAGTTCTCAATAACAGAAGAATTAAGAAAAAGCAGGAGATTTGAGATCAGACAATGAGGTAAGATGATTCATGGAGAATTTAAGGAGAAAGTTTACTTCATTGACAATAACAAATTCTTTGGTTTTACAGACCATGCCCAAATGTACGTATAAGAAACTTGGGTCATTGTTTCAGAGATATTTCCTTAGCAGATTCCTCAGTGCCTTTAACAACAGCAGAGCTTCTACTGTACTTGAACACTTGGAAAAGATCTTGGTGATCTTCTCGTTCAACCCCTTGCTCAAGCAGGAGCCCCTGTACTATTCTGGACAAATGGCTGTCCGGTCGCTTCTTAAATACCTTCAGTGATGGAGCAGCCTGACAACTTCTGGAGGCAAGCAATTCTATTGATTAATTCTCACACTCAAGAAATGTCTCCTTAGTTCTAGGCTGGATGTCTCTGTATGATGGCCCCTCAAATATTGGAAGACTGCTATCATGTTACCCCTAGTCCTTCTTTTCATTAGACTAAAAATTCCTTGTTCCTGCAACTGTTCCTGCAATATGTTTTAGCCAGGGGTGAGATTCAATCCGTGTTACTACCAGTTTGGTACTTATGTTTTGCACGCGCATGCGCACTTCACGTGCACGCACACCAGATGCACGCTGCACGTGCATGTAATACAACAAAAGCTGTGCCTCTTGGACAGGTGATAAGCGCCGCACACAGGTGCGCAGCATTTGAAAAATGCCTTTTTTACTGATTTTTCAACCTCAGCTGTGCCATGCAAAGCAGCTGAGGTTGAAAAAGCAGGAAATAAAGGTCGGGTAAGAGCCCAGGCGGGCAGGTGGGCCAAACAGCAGCAGACACAGAACCGGTTCTGTATCTGCTGCTCTTCAGAGCTACTGGTTAAACAGAGCCAGGCAAAATCAATAGCATCCCACCCCTGGTTTTAGCCTTCAACCCCTAATCATCTTTGTTGCTGTTCTCTGAACTCTTTCAACATATTTTTGTATCATGGTGATCAAATTTGTTTGGAGTATTCCAAGTGTGGTCTTACTAAAGCAGCATTAAGTGGTATTAACATTTTGTATGATCTTGGTACTATCCCTTTGTTGATACAGCCTAGGACCACATTGACTATTTTGGCAGCTGGTTCATATTGAAGTGGTGGTCTACTAGGACTCCTAGATCCCTCTCACAATTATGGGTATTGAGATAGATATCACATATCACATATTCTATACCTGTGCATTTGGTTTTTCTTGACTATGTGTAAAACATTGTAATACATTTGTTGAAAAGAGCCCACTGTTCAAGTCTCTCAATATCCTTTGGGATCTTGAACCCATCTTCTAAAATGTTTGCTATTCCCCCCAAGATTGATATCATCTGAAATCTGAGTTCCCTTCTATCCCCTCTTCTAAATCATTTATGAAGAGTAGAACCTTGTAGTACCCCAATGGATGCTTCCTTCCATGTAGATATAGTTCCATTGAAGACTACACATTGAGTGCAGTTCATTAGCCAATTTCAAATCCAGATAGTTGTAATGTGTCTATCCCACATTTTTCTATCTTATCAAGAAATAGGCTGAATTAAGCAGTTCTGTTTTCTCCCTGCTGCCTATCACTTTTTTGCCATCTTTTCCTATTAGTGGACCAATCATTTCTTTGACTTCTTTCCCCTGCTTTTTACATGTCAAAAGAAATATTTTGTTGCAAGTCTTAGCTTTCCTGACTTTATTTTTTCAGATTCAGGCTATATGCTACTATTCTACTATTCTAGTCTCTTTTACCATTTTTTATACTTGTCCTTTTTGTCTTTCAATTTAACAGAGCAGCGATGCTGGATTCTTCTGGAATCTCTCTTTTTTCTGCTATTGTGCTAGACTGGGCTTTTATAATCTCACTTTTCAGAATTTCCAAAGCTTCTTGAGTTTCTCCTTGAAGATTTTCATCCATGGAATCTTTCCCAAGCTGTCTTTAAGTTTGTTGAAATCAGCTCTCTTAAAATCAAGGATATGACTTTATTCTATTGTTTGTATCTGCTTTGTTGGGTATATGGATACACCAACCAGGTTTGGGTTGAATAAATATGTAAACCTAGGATTAAGTGTCTATGTAGCTTTAAACAAGAAACTGCAATGTCATTGTGGGTGCGGTTGCAGGCAGCAATATAGGTAGGAAGGGAAACGTAATAGACGCGGCTTCTGGATGCACCTGGTTCTGTTCCTGGTCTGCTGCCTGCTGTTCTGGAACGTCTATCTGCTTACTTTTGGAGGCTACTGTGCCAGATACCATTTCAACTGAACACAAAGACTGTTTGCTTGGTGAGCTGAGGATTCAGCGTTGTCTTTGAGAGAAAGGTATCGGGAGGAGAAGATTTACAAGCAGATAAGGACATTGTATTTACTGTTAATGGACTTGATAACTGGATGGATATACTGGATAATGATATATGGACTGAATGACACTTCTTAATCTCTGTGTGCAATAAATAACTATTTTAAAACCACAAACAGTGTTTTTGTCTCCAGTGTGTGTATACTCTTGGGCCCACTCTCTCTCTCATTTGCCTGCCTGGCTTGACTGCTGCTGCATACTCTGCTTGGGGGTTTATCCCCAAATACTAACATTGGTTATGGGCCCAGCAGTGAGCACAGTCTAACTAACCAGGATATAGCAGTGAGAGCTGGTGTGAGTTGCACATTACTGTAAATACAAACTGTTTGTTAAATAGTTATTTTTCACAAGAGCAATGGCACAAGTAAATTTGCCAAGTCTGTCCATGATAGCCAGACTAGATGGAACAAACTATGTTTCATGGTCAATGAAATGTAGTTTACTTCTACGAAGAGAAGGTTTGTGGAACATAATAACAAACCCACCAGATGTATCAAACTTAAATCCCAATGATGAAGAGGATTATAAACTGATACAGGACTATGAAAGAAAGAATGAACAGGCTTTGTGCATCATAGGTCTCACTCTGTCTGACCAGCAACTCATTCATATCCGTGGAGTGGAAAATGCTGCAGACTGCTGGGATAATCTCAAAAGGATTTATGTTCGAGACAGTGTAGGAGCTCATATCAATCTTACACGGAAGCTGTTTAGAACACATCTTGAGATAAATGGAGACATGTTAACTCATTTAAACTGTATGAAAAGCATTTTTCAAGAATTACAAGAAAAAGAGCTTATATTTAATGAGTTGCAACAAGTATACATCATACTGTCTTCTTTGGATCGAAGCTATGATGATTTTGTGACTGCATTAGAGGTGTTACCTAAAGACAGTTTATCAGTAACTGAGATTACCGGCAGGCTATTAGAAGAAGCCAGAAGGAGTGAACGTCACCAGCTGAGGGAAGATAAGACTAAAGAAGAGAAATTATCTTCAAAGCTGGAAAGAAACCAGCTGTGTAAAGTAAAGCACCCGGAAGAAGAAAAGTTATCTTCAACGGCATACACAATTAAAAAGTGTTTTAATTGTGGAGGCAGAGGACATTTGGCAAGATTCTGCAGAAAAGGAAAAAGCCAGAATGTAAAGAAGCCAAAGAAATCCTTTGAACTGGCCACGTTTAGCAATTGTGATATGAAGAATGATTTATGGGTGGTGGACAGTGGTGCATCCCACTGCATCACGAGAGATAAGACAAAGTTTATAAAAATGTATACAAGTTCTCAACGTATATCACTCGCAAATGGTTGGCACCTCAAGGCCAAGGGTGAAGGTATTGCTTATTGTCCATGTTTAAACCAGAATATAAAAATGTTGTATGTACCACAGTTAAAGATGAACTTACTTTCTGTAAGAGTATTAGATAAACTAGGTTATGTAATTACATTTAAGAATAATAAGTGCATACTGGAAAGAGACGGCAAAAGGGTAACTGCAGCTTTAAATGGAACGTTGTATGTCTTACATGATAGTAAGAAAGGGGAGGCACAGACTGTATTTAATAATATCAAGCCTCATGATGAATGTATCCATTTATTGCATAGACGTTTGGGGCATGTAAATTTTAAAATGCTAAAACGTACAGTAGAGTTATCTGAAGGAATAAGGTTAAAGCCCTGTGATAAGTATTTGCGTTGTAATGTCTGTTGTGAAGATAAGAGTAAAATATTGCCTGCAAATAGGCTAAATGGTTTCAAAACTAAAGAACCTTTAGAAGTAGTATTTGCAGACATTATAGGTCCAAAGAAACCCAGTATAGGGGGTGCTCGATATATACTGAGCATTATGGACCATTACTCTAGATATGGGTTTTGCTACCTAATGAAAAGCAAAACTGAAACATATCAACATTTCTTCAACTGGTTAAAGTTTGCTGAAAGGAAAAGCAAACGGCAACTGATAACCCTGGTGACAGATAATGGCACGGAATTTGTTAATAGCAAATTCCAGAATAGGTTAAAGGCAGCTGGAATAGCTCATAAGACATCTGCACCATACAGACCACAACACAATGCATATATTGAAAGGCGAGGCCAAACTCTGCAGGCAATGACCCGTACTATGTTAACTGATTCTGGGTTACCTGATTCTTTGTGGGGGGAGGCCGTAATGTGTGCTAATCATTTATTAAATAACGTTGTTAACTCAACCACTGGTGAAATACCATTCACCATGTGGCATGGCAGGAAGCCTGATCTGAGTTACCTGCACACATTTGGTGCACCAGCATGGGTGCATATCCCTACACAACTCAGGCGTAAAGGGCAACACAGAGCTAAACAATTATTCTTCGTTGGTTATCAAGCTAACCATAGGGCATATAGATTTTGGGAGAAAGGCACATCTAGAGTGTTATGTAGTGCCAATGCCCAATTTCTAGAGCACGTAGGATGGGATAAGTTAGAGCAGGATACCAATAAAGAGGTGATTATAGAATCCTACAGAAATCCCATCAAGTATCCCTGTAACTTTAAGAAAGATGTAAAGGTAGAAGTACAGGAAGAAGTACAGCCCCTAAAGGAAGAAATAGCTGAGCAAGATGAGGAACAGGTAGTAACTCATCCAAGCCCTGTAATTCCCAGAAGAACAACACGAGTATCTAGACCGCCTGATAGATACCAGGCTAACACAGTGTGCCAGGAAAATAGAATTCCATCTACTGTGGATGAGATTAAAAGATATCCTTCTAAAGAGAAAGAAAATTGGTATGCAGCAATTAATAAAGAATTGAAGTCTCTGAAGGATATGAAAGTGTATGAGAACGTGAGATTACCTAGTAATGAAAAACCCATTGGCTGCAGATGGATTTTTAAAATAAAAACAGATAAGGATGGAAACACAATCCATAAGGCAAGGTTAGTAGCCCAAGGCTTTAGACAAAGTGCAAAAGACTATGATGAAGTATTTGCACCTAGTCTGAAAGCAGCAACTTTAAGGGCAGCATTAGTGTGGGCAGCAAGCAAGCAATATATAGTTAACCATTTAGACGTGGAAACTGCTTACTTGCACGCTCCACTAAGACATACTGTTTATATGAAAAGGCCTATTGGATGTAAAAATGACAATAGTAATGATTGTTGGTTATTAAAGAAGAGCCTTTATGGTCTTAAACAATCGGGCTATGAATGGAACCAGTATATTGTGAAGGAACTGAACAATATAGGGTTTAAAGCTGGTTTAGCCGACCCATGTCTATTTAAGAGGGAAAAGAATGGGAAGATATCATTATTATTGTTGTTTACTGATGATATTGCTCTGATAACTAAGACTAATGATGAAGCAAATGAAATAATAACATCATTAGCCAAGAAGGTAAAAATCAAGCAATTAGGGGAGATAAAGAGATATCTAGGATTGAATATACTGAAAACACAGAAAGGTTTTAAGATATCTCAGGAAGATAAGATATCTAAATTGCTAATAGATTATAAGATGGAACTTTGTAAGCCTGCAAAGACTCCAATGAGTCAGGATATTTGCAAAATGGATACACAAAGTCCCAAATGTGATAAGGAACTGTATCAATCTTTGATTGGTAGCTTATCATATATTAGCAATTGGTCAAGGCCAGATATAGCTTTTAGTATTAATCAGCTGGCACGACACAATAACGATCCGCTTCAATGTCACTGGATTGCTTTGAAAAGAATCCTAAGATATCTTAAAGGTACATTACACCATGCACTGTATTTAGAGCCAGAAGGTGATCTCATATTGAGTGCTTATGCAGATGCTAGTTTTGCATCAGAAAGAGATACAAGAAAGTTGACTTCAGGAACAGCCATAATGCTGGGTAAGACATTAATAGGCTGGAAGTCAATAAGGCAACAGCATATAAGTTTGTCTACTATGGAGGCAGAATTCTCCTGTTTATCACTACTGTGTACTGAGTTGATTATGTACAAACAAATGTTGAAGGATATGGGTATAACTGTAAACTACCCTATAGTTGTACATGAAGATAATCAGGCAGCAATTAAAATGGCTACAAGTATTGCAGTTAAAACGAGAAGTAAACATACAGATTTGAGGTATCTTAATGTAAGAGAATCTGTACAGAGTAAATTGATACAGCTGGAGTACTGCATGTCGGAGGACAATGTAGCTGATCATTTTACTAAAGCCCAAGGTGCTATTAAGCATCTAGAGAATTGTAAAAAATATGGGTTTAGAATGTAAAGGCATTACATATTTATGTCACCCAAAAGGGGAGAATGTTGGGTATATGGATACACCAACCAGGTTTGGGTTGAATAAATATGTAAACCTAGGATTAAGTGTCTATGTAGCTTTAAACAAGAAACTGCAATGTCATTGTGGGTGCGGTTGCAGGCAGCAATATAGGTAGGAAGGGAAACGTAATAGACGCGGCTTCTGGATGCACCTGGTTCTGTTCCTGGTCTGCTGCCTGCTGTTCTGGAACGTCTATCTGCTTACTTTTGAGGCTACTGTGCCAGATACCATTTCAACTGAACACAAAGACTGTTTGCTTGGTGAGCTGAGGATTCAGCGTTGTCTTTGAGAGAAAGGTATCGGGAGGAGAAGATTTACAAGCAGATAAGGACATTGTATTTACTGTTAATGGACTTGATAACTGGATGGATATACTGGATAATGATATATGGACTGAATGACACTTCTTAATCTCTGTGTGCAATAAATAACTATTTTAAAACCACAAACAGTGTTTTTGTCTCCAGTGTGTGTATACTCTTGGGCCCACTCTCTCTCTCATTTGCCTGCCTGGCTTGACTGCTGCTGCATACTCTGCTTGGGGGTTTATCCCCAAATACTAACATGCTTTATGTTGAATTCCAATATGACATGATCACTCTTCCCCAAGGTTCCCACGACTTCAACCATCATTTTATTTCTAGTAAAAATTAAGTCCAGTATAGCTGACTTTCTACTTCTGCTCTCCACCTTTTGGGAAACAAAGCTGTCTGCTAAGTTCATATGATGTACCATTTCACCCAAATAAAGGTTACTGGCACGAAAGTTTTAGTAGTATATAGATAAAAGCTAATTGGAATACTAGATCACTTGAAAAAAAAAAGTTTTATATAATTCACTTTGCTAACAAAATGCAGATATGTTAAATATTAAGAAGTTACAAATAATGTCAACCTGCATATTTAGTGAACTTGCAGTTATGGTGAAGAGGTGATGTGGTAGATTATTTTATTAAAAATAAATAAAAGGGACGATGCATATGTAAAGAGGAGATTAATCTTAGGAAGAAGATAATGTCAAAGTCAGGATAAGGACAATTCAAAAGCATAAAAAAATCTAAAGAATTAAAGCAATTTTTTTCAATTTTTATTTTCAAATTGGAGATGCTTTCAAATTATATAATTTAGACATCACAAAAAGTGTATCATAGGTTGCCAGAATCAGTCAATCAATCCTGGACCAAATAGATGCTAAATGTTCCCTTGAATTGGTGATCAACAAATAGAAATTCACATATGTTGAATTGTAATACTGGCAGATAATGGAACAGTAAATGATTATTATGTTTGGCAAGATGGAGAAGATCATGGATAAGATGGCTGAATAGGATGATTTATTGCAGGGGTATCAAACTTAATTTCATTGAGGGCCACATCAGCATTATGGTTGCCCTCAAAGGGCCAGTTGCAAGTAAGACTATGACAACTCACAGTAGCCAGTTGGGCATGGCTGGGAAGGTGTGGCTGGGTGGTCACTGCTAGGTCACCATGACTAGGTGGGCATAGCTGCATTGGTGTGGCTGGCAGCCAGCTTAATGCTGCTCATTGGCACAGTGACTTGGGATGGTTGGGTCAGGATGGAATAAGTTGGCTAACTTGACATGAGGACAATTTGGTGCCCCACAAGCTCCTCACCGCCCCAAATTGCTGGCAGCCAAGAGCATGCATGCATGTATATGCATGCGCGCGCATGCGCGCGCGCACACACACAACCACCATATTCTAAGTTTTATCAACTGAGGAACAAGAGGGCCTTCTCCCCAAGCCCAGGCATGATTGGCAGTTTGCAAGCTCAGATGTGGATAAAAGTCTCCAAGCTTGGAATGGTGTGTGGGGGTGGGGTGTGTGTGTGTGTGTGCACAGCATGCCAAAGGAGATGTTCTTCTAACAATCCCAGACATTGTTGGTGTTTCCCTGTCTGGTGCCCCCTCCCAGCAAAGCAGGAGGCAGAGGACTATGCTGCATGTGGAAGCATGGAGGAGAAAGTTTGCAAGAAGCAGTTTCCTCCAAATCCAACTTCTGCCTTGACAGATCTACGGAGAGCAAGAGGGGAAGGCAGGGGAGCAGCACTCTCTGGTCCCTCATGGGGGAGACTGGCCCTTCTCAAAAGGAAACTGACATTTCCAATCATGTCTGATAAGATGATAGCTTGTTGGGGCAGCCTTCCCTCATATAGCTCCCCTGCTACCCCCATCTCCTCTCTAGAGATTAGTCAAGGCAGAAGTTGGACTCGGAGAAAATTGCTTTCTGCAAACTTTCTTCTCCACAATCCCACATGCTGCAGTGTCATCCTCTGCCTCCTGTGGGGGAACAGGCAAGGCTGGGAGGGAGGATCCAGAGGTCTCCAGCAGAGGAAGGTGAGACCAGGGTGAGTGCCAAAGCCTACGCCACTAAAAAAGCCTTGCTGTCCCCCTCAGGCCATACTGAGGACCCAGGACATTGCCATGGGCTGCCCAGAGCCCTGGGCAGTGGAGAGCAAGTGCCCAGCCTCACCCTCAAGCTCCTGGGACACCGGGACCCTGCAGCCCAGCCCAGCCTAGCCTCACTTCCCCAAGGGAGCGTCTGGTTGTTCTTTCCTCCTCCTCAAGGCTGCAGCTGCTGTGCTTGCTCTCCTTGGCCAGGTTGCTCATGGTGGATGCGAGAGGGCAAAGTGCATGGGTCAGACCCATTGCCTCTCCATGTGAGGAGACCTGGCTTTATAAGCAAAGCATCCTCAACAATAGGATGGGAGACCACCAGGAGAGGCCAGGAGGAGGGGACAAGAGGATAGCAAGAGGGCAGCAGTGCTGCTGGTGGCCAAGTGCTAAGGCACGATTTCCCTCAGACCCTCCCTCTCATTCCAATCTTCCTCTTTCCTTCCTTCCTTCCTTCCTTCCTTCCTTCCTTCCTTCCTTCCTTCCTTCCTTCCTCCCCACCTCTCTCCCTCCCATCTTTCCTTCGCTGTCTCCCTCCTTCTCATTCCTCCTTCTCAGCACCAGATATGGAAAGGCCTCCTGTCAATTCTGGTGGGCTGCCTGTCTGGCAGAGTGGCAGCAGGCCACATGGGACTCAGACAGCATGCCAAGTGGCATCAGTTGAGCAAAAGCAACCACAGCATCCAAGGTACTCACCGCTTCCTGTGCGCACTCAGGGGTGTGTCCAGCCAGGCTGGGGTGGGCCGGGACCGAGGCAGTAGGGGCCAGTCCTTCTCTGTTTCCAGGGCAGCCCTATAAGACAGATCTAAGCACATCACAGGCTGGATCTGGCCTGAGGCCTTTAATTTGACATGTATCATTTAATAGGAATGCTATTGGAAGACGTTACTGATTTATTTATTTATTTTTATTTATTTATTTTGTCAAGCGATTATAAGATAATAGGCATAAGTATAACATAGTTATGAATACATGAAATGGATACGTAAGAAAAATAAAAAGAAACAATAGGACAGCGACGGTAGGCATGTTGGTGCGCTTGGTGTGATTGGGGCAGATCATGCCATGACTGTCCCCAGGATTCAGACTTGACTCTACCTAGATCTGAATAATAGAAAGAAGTTGGTGGTTTTCATTTTTTCCTTCTATTAGTTCATTTTAATTGTTATGATGACATCTCTCCAAAGAATTAAAGGATTCCATCATAACAAAAAACAAGGTAATAGATAACCAAAAGAGAAAAGGACTTGAAAATCTCCAGTTTTATTTTTATAATTTAGATCAGATAATTAGAATAAAATAAGAGGAATACAAGATTAAAGTAGATTCTGATAGCAAGGCACAAATTCATAATGAACTAATATAACAATAATGAATTAAACTTTTTTTTCTTGAATTTATTTGTCAGACTTTATTCTAATTCTTCAGGATGCTAATTTCTTTTTGCACATTATGTATAATTAGTTTCCTTCACCTCTATGGTATAGCTTCCACTCTGATCCTGTGCCGCTTTCATCTTGCAGTTATTGCTAAATGCCATGGTCACACTTCACTATTTTATCTGGATGGTACATAGCTGAAGTTGCTTAGTTTACAGGCCATGAAATTTTGATGAGTTGTAGTTAATTTTGCATGAAGATCAAGAAGCTGGGGCAGTTAAAGTCATTCACAGAAATGTCTGTCTTACTGAAAATATCCTCAAACTGAAATTATGTTTAACAACTATTCCTTTCCTTCTGCTTAAGTTTTTAAGCTTATAAATGTATAAAACATGAATAAAGGTATATGTCTGTGTGTCTCAGGTTTTACCTTCATATACCTCATCCTAATACTTTCAGACGTTTCTAATTTGAATGATGAATGTTATGAAAATACTATATTATTAAGTTTTAGCAATATGAATTTATGTCTAACACTACAAATTAATTTTGGATGGAGTGTTTATTAGAATGGATATTACAAAATTACGGGAGTTTCACATTATATTCAAAATATTTCTAATCCACCAGCTCCTTCACTAAATTTAAACTCAGCCTGAAAAAAGGATAATCTACTTTGAAAAATAGATTTTAAAACTCAGAAGTAGTGTTTTAAAAATAAATAATTGAGCATCTACTTTCTTTTTCTCGCTCATGGTCTCAATTTTCAGCACATGGTTCAACTTCCAAAACAAAAGCATAATTGAAATGTTGTGTTTGGTGCGCTGAGAAGAAGCGGAGGCAGCTATAAAGCATAACAGGCTTTTTCGTTAATTTGTATCTCAGCCATAGTTAGCTGCGAGCTTGCAGCAGCAGCTGAGAGAGAGACAGCTGATTCCATTTGACAGCTCCTTTTATACGGAGCTGTCAAATAGTTCAGCCAATCAGAGGCTTCTCCGGCTCCCGCTTAAACAACGGGCCAGAGTGAGGACTTGCTGGTCGCAACACTTCTTCCCCCTGGAACTGCGCATGCGTAACTGTCCAGATAGGCGGGGCGATGCCTCACTCACCTTGATCACCTTAGTTCTACAGTCGGTGGCAATGGGGAAGGGCCTGTTGCTGGACTGCCACCTTCCACTTCAGGCGGTGTCTTCTCTCCTCCCCAGGTGATCTTGGCTGGCCATGGAAGGACCTTGGGTGTCGATGAGACCTCTTTGGATGGCGGCGAGCAGGCTCCGGTTGACGATGTCGCAGCTTCCCGAGGTAAGGCCTCCACGAGTTGGAGTTGGTCTTCAAGAGGCTTTGGTGTTGCCCCACTTGGTGTCTGTGGTCTCAGCTTCCCTCTGCACTGGACCTGTAGGGGCACTCCAGTGGCTCCTTTGCTGGTCCACGTCTTCCATCAGCCAACCTTACCCTGTATGATTTGTGGCCTGTTTTGTATTCAACCCACCCGAGCAACCATAGGGGATTTCCCATTTAGTTGCAAGAGTAGACTGGGTCCCCTGGCCTAAAGTCCCTTGCCCTGTTGGGTGAGTCAAGGGGTGCCCTGGGAGCATAAGTAGGGTGCAGCCTGTCGAGAGTTATGCAAAGTCTCCTTCCCATTAATAGTTCGGTTGGGGTGAGGTTGGTGGCAGCACTCGGGTTGGTGTGTTGGGTTAGTAGGTACCAGGCTACCCTGGTAGACCAGTCCCCTTCTGCCATTCTCCCCAGGGCTTCTTTAGCTGATCTTATAGCCCTCTCTGCCATTGGAAGCTGGGTGAAAAGGGGAAACCAGGGCATATCTGATACCTCTTTGGGCCAGGAATAGTTCAAAGGGGGAGGGGGTGAATTAGGGCCCATTATCTGAAACCAGGTTGTCTGGGTACCTATGGGATGTGAAAATGTTGTCCAAGGCGTTGCTTACAGCATCTAAAGTGGTTGATTTGAGGAGAACCAGCTCTACCCACTTGGAAAATGAATCTACCAGGCTTAAGAAGTTTTCCCTTGCATGGGGCCTGCTAAATCCACATGTATCCTAGACCATGGTGTTTTGATATCTTCCCACTTCCCCGGAGTGGTCGCTGGTGGAGCAGGTCTGGATATCTGGCAGATGGAGCAACTTTGAACTTTATTAGTAACTGCCTCATCCAGTCCTGGCCACCACACATAGCTCCTGGCCAGAGCCTTCATTCTGTTGATACCTGGGTGACCCTCATGGAGTACTTCAATGATACGAGGTCTTAGCAGGTGTGGAATGATTACTCGGGGTCCCCACAGTAAACACCCTTTTAGCACACTCAGCTCTGTCTGGCATGCCTTGAAGGGGCAGAAATCCACTGTAGGGGGTCTCCCTGGGCCACCCCCTTAACACCCAGTCCATAACTTGGGATAGTTGTACATCTTTGGTGGTGGCGTAGGCGATGTCATCGGCCCCGAGTTGCAATTGTAGATCTTCCAGCAGGAACACTGAGGCTGAAAGGGCAGGATCAGCGACCAAAATGGGTAATAGGCATCTGCTTAGGGCATCAGCATGTGCTACATCTTTGCCAGGCCTGTACGTCAACTTGTAGCTGTAAGCTGCTAAGAAAATGGTCTATTGGGTCATCCTTGGGGAAAGGATCTATGGGCTGGGCTTGTCACCTGCCAGGATGCCTAGCAAAGGTTGATGGTCAGTGATGAGCTCAAATTGGTGTCCATAGAGGTATTCATGGAACCTTTTGACTGAGGCCACTGCAGCCAATGCCTCCTTGTCTGTTTGGCTGTAGTTGCGCTCCGACTTGGAGACCATTCTGGAAAAGTATGTGATAGGGGCTTCCTGGCCATTTGGCAATCTATGGCCTAGAACTGCCCCAATCCCATAAGGGGATGCATCGCAAACTAAGATAAGGGGAAGAACATCACTGAACTGTATGAGTACTTTGGCTGAAGTGAGCAGGGATTTTACTGCAGTGAAGGAGGCCTGTTCCATGGCTCCCCACTTCCAAGGTGTCTTAGAATCTAACAGCCTGTGCAAAGCTTCTGCTACAGTGGCCTTGTGGGGCAGGAAAGAGCTGTAGAAGTTAAGTAGTCCCCAAAAGGCTTGCAACTCAGTTTTGTTCTGAGGCACCAGGGCCTCCTCAATTGCTCGTACTTTAGACTCCACAGGGTGAATTCCCTTGCAGTCAATCTGATAACCTAGGAAGTCTATCTGGGAAACTGCGAAGATACATTTCTTTCTGTTTAATTTTAGTCCAGCATTTTGAAAACATTGGATAACTTTTTGCAACCTTGCCAAATGTTCTTTTGGACTGTCAGCAGCAATGAGGAGGATATCATCGAAGTACGGGATGACACCTTTGATATTGTATAGTAAGATTTCCATAATTGATTGAAATATGCCAGGGGCAATGCTGACATCAAATTGTAAATGCTTACATTTGAAAGTGCCCCTATGAGTAATGATTGTTTGGGCCTCTGCCATCTCATTGACCACTGGGAATTGCTGGTATGCTTGAGTCATGTCCAGCTTGGTAAAAATGGAGCTTTTACCCAGGGAATGGAGCAGGTGCTGTATGATTGGCACAGGATAAGCATTTAGTTGGAGTCCCTTGGTTATCGTGGACTTGTAGTCAGAACAAATTCTTATGGAGCCATCTCACTTCAGGGATATTACAATGGAGGTTTCCCATTTAGCAAAGTCAATTGGCTCCAAAACCCCTTGAGAAATAAATTTGTCAAGCTGGGCATCCACTTTAGAACGCAATGCCAATGGCACTCTGCATGGTTTGAGGCGTATAGGAGCTATATTTGGGTCCAAGTTAAGGGAAATAGGAGTGCCATTGTAACAGCCCAGTTTGTCATTAAAAACTTCTGAATAGTCAGCAAGAAGTTGCTGTAGGTTGTTGGGGTGACTGCATTTACTCCAGTCACTTGTAGACCCAATGAGTGGAACCAGTCCAAACCTAGTAAACTTGGGAGGCTCCCTGTTATGATAACTAGTGGCAGGTGACCCTGAAAATTGTTGTACTGAATATGGAACTTGCCTGTTCCGAGGACTGGAATGAGCTGTCCCTGGTAATCCATCAGGGCCAGACTGCAGGGGCTCAGCTGTTTCTTTTTGAAGTCTGGTAGCAGATTCTTCAGTGTCTTCCAGGAGATGAGAGATAGAGATGATCCAGTGTCTCCCTCCATCTGACAGGGGCTGCCTTGTAGGAGAGATCAACATTAATTTTATTAACATTAAAAGAATAAGGCAGTGACTCAGTTCTTGGGAATGCTTTGTTGATGGCATAGCATTCCTCTTTGGATTTGAAATTTTTTGGCTGGTTCAGATGTTGAGATGGCAGGTTTGTGATTCTTGGTGCCTGACCTAGGCGGCCTTTCTTCTGGCACTTTAGGCAGACTGCATTTCTAAAACAGCAAGTGGCTCTCAGATGGTTTCCCGCACAGCTGAGGCAAGTCAGCTGTGGTGTCAGTTGTCTTCTGTCAGTGGGAAGACTTCTTCTCTGCATGGGCTGAGGTGTTCTGAGGTGATTAATTGCTTCTTCCTCGTTGAAGTCTTCATCTTTGAAGTAGGTGTCTTTGTAGTGGACAGCAGAGCTGGGTTTTCCCCCGGGAAAGCTGCTTGCTTTCTGTATTTCGGTTGCGGATAGAATTGACAGTTCAGCGGCTTGAGCCTCTTCGATCGCCTGTTTCAAGTTGAGGTGAGCTTTTGCCAGCAGCCGTCATTGTAGCTGAAGGTCTCTCACCCTGAAGACAAGCTGGTCCAGCAGCGCATCATCTAGCTGATCTCAGATCCTGCATTGGAGGGTGGCCGAACGAAGAGCCACCATGCATTCACCCACGGACTCACCCCCCTCTTGGCTTCTTTGCCTGAAGGCATGGTGACGGGTGGTGCATGATGGCTTCGCGGCATAGTGGTTACCAAGCACCTCCTGTAGCTCTTCCCAGGTGACAGCCTTGACTGTCTGAGGAGCCAGCAAGGCCATGGCAGTGTTGAAAACGCTGGCCCTGCAGAAACTCAGGAAATAAGGCTTTTTTCCTGTTTGGAGGAATGTCAGATAGGTTCGCAGAGTCCATGACGCATTTGAACCTGTTGATATACGATGTCCACATCTTGGTGGTCGGCTGAAAAGGTGGGAAGTTTGGTGGTACTGTCATTTCTCCACTTGTTAGTGACAGTTCTAGTGACAGCTCTTAGTGACAGCTCTTTTTGTAGTGATTTCAGCCATGTGGTGCTCTCTCTCTCTGCCTCAGGATTGCCTTAGTTCATCAGCAATCCCACCTTTGTCGCCAGTTTTGTGTTTGGCATGCTGAGAAGAAGAGACGAAGACAGCTATAAAGCTTAACAGGCTTTATTGTTAATTTGTATCCAGCCACAGCTAGCTGTGAGCTTGCGGCAGCAGCTGAGAGAGAAAGACAGCTGATTCTGTTTGACAGCTCCTTTTATATGGAGCTGTCAAATGGTTCAGCCAATCAGAGGCTTCTCCAGCTGCCGCCTAAGCAGCGGACCGGAGTGAGGACTTGCTGGTCGCAACATGAAACAATCTAATTCACATTTCTGAATGAAATCAAAATGAGATGTACAGCTTTGTCATGCTGTACATCTGTACATCAGGCTATGCCTGATAACATGGATGACCCTTAGTAAGCACTTTTAGCACTTTTCTAGGGTAAAAAAGAAAATGATGATTGCAGAAAAAGTACTATGGTTGCTGATATGCTAATGCTATGGAATGACAAATCAACAAACAAAGGGAATATAAGTAGCACTATCTGAATGGTTTACCCTATACCAGTTTGAAGAACACCAGTTTGAAGAAGGCAGATGCAAGCAAACCCCAGACATCTGGAGTTGCCTTATTATCATTTTCAAACTTTCATTACAATACATTTTGATCTCATTACTAACAAAGAAATGTAACTGGAAACAGTAATTACACTCATCATTCATGTATGTGATTGAGTGGGAACAGAAGAATTATAGAAAAGACAATTTTGCCAGATATTTTGGAGAACTCCTCTACAGAAAACAAATGGTCCTATTAAAATGTATTTGTGTCTTACCCTAGCAATGAGCCAAATGAGTCAATAGTACTTCAAATGCAATGAAATAGAATTATGTTCTCTTTTTTTCAGGTTGTTCTTGGGCAATAAAACCATAGCTCCTGAGCAATTCCTGGAGGTGAAGAGTACATATGGTAATGCCCACAATGAATAATGTTTCCTTAAGTTTGACCCAAAAAGAATTTGCTTTATATCTTTCCTTCACTAAACACAAGAGTTTACAATTTATACTAAGCAGTGGTGAGATTCAGCTAGTTCTGGCCAGTTCAGGTAAACCGGTGGTAAAAATTCTAGCTGGCCTCACCCCTCCCCACCCACCCCTCCCTGCCCCACCCAGTCACTCCACACCTCATCCACTCACCCGGCATAGCTGCTGCTCCTCTCCCTCTAGCTCCCTCTAACTCCCTGGCTTGCCTCAACCACACAGTCTCTGAGGGCCAGCCAACTTGCCTGCCTTCAGCTACATCCCACACAACTCTCTCCGCATGGCCCAGCTGAGCTGCTTTGATCTGCCTGACAGCCTGGGTGAGCCTACAAGCAGCAAGGCCTGAACCCCTATCTAACTACCTCCCACATGGCACAGCAAGCTTGCTTGCCTTCCACGCAGCTGAATCTCATGCAGCACTCTCTGTGTGGCCCAGCTAAGCTGCCCTGATCTGCCTAGGTGAGTGACTTCTAGCAGCAAGGCCCAAATCCCGGCCTAGCTGCCTCCTATGTCATCCCGTGGTCCCCGAGGCCCAGCACGCTTGCCTGGCTTCCTCGCTGCCTTCCCATGGTCCCTGAGGCCCAGAGAGGGGCCAATGGAAACACCTTGTTTCCCAACTCCATTGGGCTGTCTACTGGAGGCTGGGTCACGCTGGATCGGGATGGGGAGAAGCAAAAAGTGTACTGCTGCTGTTATTCCAGAGGGCTGCCTCGGGAGCGAGGGGGAATAAAGAGGCTAGCCAGCAGGCCAAAGCATCACTGGCTTTGCTGTCCTACCTACATTCTTGCAAAGTGAAATGAAATGCCTTTTCTCTTGCCGTGCAGCCCTCCCAATCTACAGTGGTTCCCTAAATAAGAAAGCTGGCTGTAAGACAAGGGGAGCCAAGAAAGCAGAGGCAGGAGAGCAAGTGAGTGAACCTTAGCCTGCTGGCTGGCCTCTTTATTCCTCCTCACTCCTGAGGCAGCCCTCTGGAATGGCAGTGGCAGCACATGCAGCTGCCTTTTCTCTTGCTGTGCAATCTTTGAGACTGCAACTCCCTAAAGGAAATGGTGCTATGGTGTCAAGGAAGTGGCAGCGCAGGCAGGCTGAAGCAGTGGAAGTGATGGCCTTAATGTTCACGAGTGAAGTTCAACTTGCCTTTGCGCTGCCCATTCAGCCTTTGACCCAATACATTTGCACCAGCTAGTGATGCCCAAGGCAGCCCTCGATTCGGAGCTGGAAGCCATGGCCAGAGTCAGTCTTAGCTTTGCTATCCATCCTTTCTGTCTTTCAATTTGTCAGAAAGATCTTTGTGGAGCCATGCTGGTTTCTTGTTCTTTTTCAGCTGTGTTGTACTGGACTGGGTTTTTATGATCATATTTTAGAGTTTCGCAAGCTTCTTGAGTCATTTTCCCCAAGGAATTTCATCCAAGGAATCTTTCCCAAGTTCTCTCTGAGCTTGTTAAAATTAGCTCTTTTAAAGTCTAGGACTCATTGCTTTCTATTGCTTGTGTTTGCATTATGTTGAATTCTAGTATGACATGGTCACTCTCACCCAAGGTTTCAATTCCCTCTATCAATTCTTCTATGTTTGTAAGAATAAAGTCCAGTATGGCTGACCATGTCAGAGCATTTACAGCATGATTGCCATTATGAGACAACCCAGGAGCAAAACACAGCACATAGAGACTTTAACAGTGGTTTATATACAACAGTTATATACAGAAACATAAGTGGTAGGTAAATACCTTCTTAACTCTACACGGAGAAACTCTGCAAATGAATACTGGACACAAGGAGAGAAGAACACACCCTCTAATGGCTGCCTATTACATAAACATGTATTAAAGGAATAGAACCCATCCCCAGTCTTAAAGGGAAATACCCATGCTATGCTGAATCACCTCTTATTGCATCAGCCGCATCTGGCAGCTATTACTGCTGGTCGGCTCTTAAATCCCAAGATCTTAACAATCCCTCTAGCTCCCTTCTCTACCTTTTGAACAACAAAGTTGTCAGCTAGGTTGGTCAGTATCAACTGTGTCTTGGTACTCTAAAATGCCGCAAATGTTTGCCAAATTGTTTTTGAAATGTTTCCAAGGTTGCAAGCCAATGCATGCATCCCATGGAGTACAATTCTTTGGAAATAAAATGGGCTAACCTGTAGAGTGTTTGATTTACTATTTTATTCATAAACCACATTTACACTTGAAAACCCAACAGGCAATACGGATGAGTGTCCCTTTAGGTTATACCTATGATAACAATCATATATAATGGAATATAATGGGCTGAAAGCAAGTTATTTGTCCACAGTCACCCAGTGAAGTGCATTATTGAATGAGAAGTTGAAGTCCTCAGTCCTAGTCCAGTATTTTAAATATTACACTGTATTTCTAGGTCATATGAACAGGCTGATACTGTGGTCTTAAATATCTTTGATTTTGCAGCAACCCATATCCTAAACTCTGATCAATAATGGCTCTATCTCCAGGGTTTACAAAATAATCTGTTATTTTTATATTAGGAAATGGCAAGGTGTATGTGTGTGTGTGTGTGTGTGTGTGTGTGTGTGTGTGTGTATCTTTGGTTATTCGGGTTTTCTCCCGCGTAAAATTGGAAGTATCTAGGTGACATTTCGATGAAGTCTCATTCATCATCTTCAGGCTTGTGTCTGCAGCTTTGTGCTTCTCAGAGTAATGTGAGCTTGCAGCTGCTTCTTCCTTTTAACTGCTAGTGGGGGTGTGACTTGATTGGGTGGGGGCTTGGCTGTGTTCTGCTTGGGTGGGGGGGGGGTGTTCTCATTGTGTCCTGCACGGTTTTGGGCTGTAAGCACAACCCCCACCTGTGGACGTCGGGCCCTCATACCACCCTCACGGAGTGTGTTTCTGACCGTTTGAGCAGCCACATGCACATTTGTGGCCTGCTGGAGGTCATTTTGCAGGGCTCTGGCAGTGTTCCTCCTGTCCTTCCTTGCAAAAAGGTGGAGGTAGCGGTCCTGATGCTGGGTTGTTGCCCTCCTACGGCCTCTTCCACATCTCCTGATGTACTGGCCTATCTCCTGGTAACGCCTCCATGCTCTGGACACTACGCTGACAAACACAGCCAACCTTCTTGCTACAGCTCGCATTGATGTGCCATCCTGGATGAGCTGCACTACCTGAGCCACTTGTGTGAGTTGTAGACTCCGTCTCATGCAACCACTAGAGTGAAAGCACCGCCAGCATTCAAAAGTGACCAAACCATCAGCCAGAAAGCATAGGAACTGAGAAGTGGTCTGTGGTCACCGCCTGCAGAACCACTCCTTTATTGGGGATATCTTGCTAGTTGCCTATGCTTTCCACCTGTTGTCTATTCCATTTGCGCAACAGCTTGTGAAATTGATTGTCAATCAGTGTTGCTACCTAAGTGGACAGTTTGATTTCACAGAAGTGTGATTGACTTGGAGTTACATTGTGTTGTTTAAGTGTTCTCTTTATTTTTTTGAGCAGTGTATTTGATTTTACATGTACTAACTGCAGCCAGAATTGTATTTGCACAACAATGGAAGTACGATGAGATCCTGACAGATGAGAGTGTAATTAAGAAAATATTAGAATGTGCAGAAATGGATAGACTAACACTTACTATTAAGGATAAAGAAGAAACTGAATATTTCTTGATATGGGACCTATTTTACCAATGGTTAGATAATAAAAACAGAAGTTAGAAATATGGGGACATAAAAGGGATAAATGTTAGAATGGAGATTTGTTAAAGTAGATAAGTTAAATATTATTGTTATTATAGTATTAATGTTACTGTGATGAATACTATTATAAACATTTTGATTATGATTGCCTAAAAACAATTGTACCCAGATAGTACACTGTTTGAATGAAATTGAATTTTTATATGTTATATAAATAAAACAAATAAAACAACCTTGTCTTGGATAACTGGGTGAGCATTACAAATCTCCCTTTCTGATACAGGTCTCATACTCATGTCTCACATGCTGCAGCAAAAGATGCCTGACCTAAGCTTATTTAGACTTGACCATAACTATGTGTAGTTATTGGCACATATCTACGCTGTGAAGGGATTGTTGGGTAAAAGGTGATTGCAGATGGGCTGAAGCACATATTGCCAAAACTCAACTATGCATTGTGTGGTGATGCGCATCCTGCATGCTGATTGGTTGATCCAACTTTTTTTTCAGGAAAGGAAAATGTGGGTTCAAGAAATGCTCAAGCTTTTTAATTCTATACTGGAACCAAAAATTATTTCCACAGGAAAACAGGTTCTTTGAATATAACTGAGATGAAATATATAGTGGACCTAGAATTATAGCCTATAAAAAATATATGGAAATGTTAAATTTACAAATGGAATTGGATGATAATTTAAAAATTAAAAAGGATATAGAAATAATATAACAAGAGACTGATATGGATTACACTTTTAAATTGAAATGTGAGAATTCTATTGGAGTTACTCTGTGCAAATTGCAAATGGATTTGGATAAATGACAAGAATTTCAAAAGAAGTTAATGATAGAAGAAAATAAGACAGTGTGATGACCCAGGGTGGGATACAAAATAAACAGTCACAAAAAACAGGTAAAGCCCCTTTTATTCCTTCACTTTGCTTCCAAGCTCCAAATATCCTTGACTGAAGACAAAAAACTCCCACATGAGCAGTTACAAGAAGGAGGAAATGTCATTTAAATTATAAAGAGTACAAAACAACACAAACCAGGCAAGATAAAGGCTGGAAGACGTCCACAGATATCAGAACACACACTGGGAAGGACGCCAAACTCGGAGAAGAACAATAAACTAGAGATATTTCCACGCTTTGTTTCCAGCACTTGCCCTTACACATGTCTGTCCTCTTATCCAGTTGTCACAGCTGCAACCCATGAAGAGGATCAAGGCTCTCCTCTCCTTCCAAATAGACCACGTCTCTCCCTTATCCTTTACTTCCTGCTTGCCCTAGGATGAAGAGGGGATGGGCCTGGATCCTCCTTTGACTGCCCAGCCAACCTCTGCACTTCCTTGGCCTCTGCCCTTCCCCGGCCTCCTTCACAACCTCCGGAGCCATACTTCTACTCCCTGCTGGCTGTTCCTCCTTTCCCTCAGAGTCAGTCTCCACTAGGGGCATGACAGACAGATTTTTATTTATTTTATTTTTTTTTATAAATTTTTATTATTTTTTTAACATAAAAAACACAACAACAAAACATAAAAGTATCAGCTCCCCCATATTTTTGTACACACCGTAAGTCGGTTGGTCCATCGGTTTTGTGCATTCACCTCATAGTCACAATTACAGTTACTTTATATAATACTCTTATCAATACAAATTTATAAATCCTAGTATCGCTATTAAAGAAAAAAAAAAAATTTGACTAAACTTTTATTCGGTCATGCCTTTATGAGATAACTATATTTTAAATATTTTATTCTAAAACAAATTTTATAATCATACCAATTCTATCCCAAATATGAAAAAGAAAGAAACAAAGAAAACTATTATATAGATATAGTATCAAAAACCAATAAAAGGAAAGGGAAAATAAAGTCATTATTATTCCTTATTATCTAACTTTTATATTTTAATATTTCATCATTCAACCATTGATAGAAAAGATCCCAAACTAAATAAAATTGTTTATCTTCTTGCTCTCTAATTTCAAAAGTCAATCTACTCATCTCAGCACATTCCAAAATTTTCTTTACAACTTCTTCTTGCAATGGAATTTTCTCATTTTTCCAATTTTTGCAAATACAATCCTAGCAGCAGTCAATACATTTACAATCAAATATTTCAACTCTTTACTATAAGTATCTGGTAGTATTCCCAATAGAAAAAACTCCGGTTTCAGGTCTATATGCTTCTTTGTCATTTTTTCCAGCCACATGTGGATTTTAGTCCAATATTTTCTAGCATCCTCACAAGTCCACCACATGTGATAGTATGAACCAGGTTTCTGATGACATTTCCAGCATTTTTCGGATTTGTTCTTGAACATTCTTGCTATCCTTGTCGGGGAAAATGCCACCTGTAAAACATCTTATACAAGTTTTCTTTATAGGCTGTAGACATTGTCATTTTATAATTTTTAGACCATAATTTCTGCCATTTCTCTAAATCAATCCCATATCCAAAATTCCTCCCCACGCAATCATAGTTTCTTTAACTTGTTCTTCCTCGAGCTTAATTTGCAATAAATAACCATACAATTTTTTAATCACCTTTTCATCAGTACCCATCAAAATCTTATCCAAGTCAGTTTGCTTATCATAAAATCCTCTGCTTTGGAATCCTCATAGTACTTTGAATGTATTTGCAAATATGAAAACCAATTCATCTGTATACCTTGTTCTTCCAATTTTTGCATCGATTTAAGTTCACCCTTTTCATCTAATAATTCCCCATAGTTAACTGTTTGTTCCTTTTTATAAATTATAGGATAAGAAAACGCTTCTATCGTCGATAACCAAACTGGAATTTTCAAATAACACTGTTTTTTATCTTCTCCCAATTCAACCACAGAGACTCCCGTATATAATGCCTTCTAAAATACCCCTGTGTTTTAGTTCCTTGTACCATAAAAAAGCATGCCAGCCCAACAACAAATCATGACCTTCTAATGTCAACAATCTGGTTTTCCTTAATGTTATCCATTCTTTAACCCACGTCAAGTTTGCAGCTTGGTAGTACAACTCCCAATTAGGCAGTCCAAACCCTCCTCTAAATCTAGCATCCTGTAAAAGCTTTAACTTTATTCTTGCTTTCTTGCCTTGCCATATATACTTCAAAACAATTTTATTTAAATCCTCAAAATATTCTTTTCCAAGCCTAATTGGTATTGTTTGAAACAAAAATAAGACTCTGGGTAAAATGTTCATCTTGATTGTTGAAATCCTTCCTATTAATGACAATTGTAAGTTCTCCCATTTTTTCAAATCTTGAGCTATCTGTTGTTTAAGTTTAATATAATTATTCTCCTTCAATGTACTACATCTTGATGTCAAATATATCCCCAGATACTTAACCTTGTTTGTAACTTGAATTTTTAACAGTTCTGCCAACTCTTCCCTTTGTTTCAGCAACATATTCTTTGACAAAATCTTTGTTTTATCTCTATTTATTTTCAAACCAGCCACCTCCCCATAGACCTCTATCTTTTCCAACAGTTTCGAGGCTGTTTCTATAGGGTCTTCCAAGATAAAGACTAGGTCATCTGCAAAGGCTTGT
Organism: Pseudonaja textilis; assembly: GCF_049901715.1. Lineage (NCBI taxonomy): Eukaryota > Metazoa > Chordata > Lepidosauria > Squamata > Elapidae > Pseudonaja > Pseudonaja textilis. Next base: position 6,666,486 of record NC_141997.1, on the reverse strand, counting down.
AGTTTAAATTCTTCCTTTTTAATTTTCATTCCTTTTATAGTTTTATCTTCTCTGATATTTCTATTCAACACTTCCAAAGTCAATACAAATATCAAGGGAGAAAGAGGACAACCTTGTCTTGTGCCTTTTCTTATATTAATAGGATCTGTAAATTCTCCCTCCATCATTACCTTAGCTGTTTGTTCATTATAAATTGCTTCTATTGCCTGAATAAATCTTCTAGCAAAGCCCATCTGTTCCATTAAAAGTAACATAAATCTCCAATTCACGTTATCAAATGCCTTTTGAGCATCTAAAAATATCAAAGCCATTTGCTTTTCAGGATGCGCCTCATAGTATTCCAGGGTGTCCAGAATTACTCTCATATTGTCTCTGATTTGTCGCTTTGGCAAAAACCCATTTTGGTCTGGGTGGATAAAGTTATTCAAGTACTTTTTAAGTCTTTCTGCTAATATTGAAGCAAAAATTTTATAATCTGCATTTAGTAAAGAAATCGGTCTATAATTCTTGATTTGCAGTAGGTCCGCCTCCTCTTTTGGAATAAGTGTAATGTAAGCCTCTGACCATGTTTTAGGTATCATCTTTTTAACATAACTTCATTCATAACTTCTAACAGTGGAATACACAGTGATTCTTGAAAGATTTTATAAAATTCTACAGGAAACCCGTCTGGACCTGGTGCCTTTCCATTATTTTGTTTCTTAAGTGCTTGACTTAACTCCATCATTGTTATATTACTTTCTAGCATTTCTTCAATCTCTTTAGGTATCTTAGGTAGATTTGCATTCTGCAGGTATTGTTTAACTTTCTCCTCATCAATGTCTTCTTTCTTATACAAATGCTTATAAAAATCATAAATAATCTCTTTTTTTCTTTGCTGCCATAACAAATTTTACCTTGGTCGTCTATTAACTGCGGTATTTTCCTCGACTCTTTCTCCTTTCTCAATTTGTATGCTAGCCATCTACCTGGCTTATTTGCATCCTCAAAATAATTCTGTTTAGCATTCCTAATTTTCTGTGCCAGTTCTTCTTTCTCTATTAAATCCATTTTATGTTTAGTTATATCCAGTTTCATTTTAACATCTTTTCTGTGTGGCATTTTCTGTAATTCTTTTTCAAGTCCCTTATATTCATCATCCAAGGCTTTAAGAGTTCGCCTTTTCCTGTTGTTCTTTTTTCTTGTATAGTCTATTATCAAGCCTCTAACATAGGCCTTCATTGTGTCCCAAACATTCTGTATTGAGGTGTCTTCTTTTCTGTTCTCTTTAAAGAAGAAGGCCAATTCTTTCTCCATCCATTGTATAAATTCCTTATCCTTTAAAATAGAATTATTTAATGTCCATCTCGATCTTTTCCTTTGTCCCTTCCATTCAATTGTCAATGGGTTATGGTCAGCCCAAGTACTTGTTTCAATATTTACTTCTTGAATACTAGACATTAAATCTGTTGAGATCCAAATCATATCCAGTCTGGACCATGATAGATGCCTATTTGAATAGAACGTAAATTGCTTAGATTTATCATTTCTTTCTCTCCATATGTCTTTTAAAGTTAATTCATCTATCATTTTATAAAAGGATTTAGGAAGAGTTTTCCTGTTATGCTTTACTGTTGTTGCGATATAGTCAAGTCTATTATCCACAATTCCATTAAAGTCTCCCATCATAATTACATTAGGATAGTCAAGTTCGGCAGTCTTAGTATGTAATTTTCTATAGAATTCTTCCTGTTTATCATTCGGTGCATAAATTGCAATCAAAAGTATCTTTCTATTATTGTCCATTATTTCTACCATTAATATTCTCCCATCATCATCTGTATAAATCATTTTTGCTGGAATGGCCTCTTTAATATATAAAACCACCCCTCTTTTCTTGGATTGTGTCAAAGAGGTAAACAATTTCCTAATTTTGGTTGTAATAACAATTGTTCATGTTGCTTTTTAATATGAACTTCTTGTAAACAAATTATGTCGAACCTTAATTTCATTAATTTATGGAAAATCTTCCTTCTCTTAGCAGCTGAATTCAGTCCATTTATATTCATTGTAATCAATTTTTTTTCTTCCATAATTATGTTTTATATTTAGATTTAACCACTCTCGTGGGTCTTGCCTCACGTTGATCTTTAATATCCACTTGTCCACCTACTGCACCTTCTTCTTTTCCAACCTCCATTTGTTCCTCTTGGGATTCAATTGATGGGACCTCCTTTCCTGCTCCTCCTTCTCTGCCTCCAAAACCTCTGCACAAAACAGTTCTGCTTTCTCAATTGAATCAATTCTATGTCTCTGTTCCTGCCACGTAAACATCAATCCTTCTGGAATCAACCACCTGTAAGACACTCTTTTTCCAATAACCTTTTAGTCAGGAATCGGTATTCTCTTCTCATCTCTCTCACTCTTCTAGGTATTTGTTTTAAAACCAAAATTTCTTTACTTTTGTATTTCAGTGGCTTCTCTCTTGCTACTTGCAATATTTGTGTCTTCAAAGATTTTTAATAAATCTAATATGAACTTCTCTGGGTAGGTTATTTCTCATCGCATATCTTGTAAAACTCGATATATCTCATCAATTCCATCCATCATCTTCTCTTCTGTTATCTCGAGCGCCTCCGCCAGAATTCCTACCATTATCGCAACCAAATCTTGTCCTTTTCTTCTTCTATATTTTGGAATCTAAGATAAAATTCTGATCTATCCAACTCCCACTTCAACATCTCACTTTTTTCTTGTTCAATCGCTGTTAATCTATTGTCGATATTTCCAATTTTCTCCTCTCTTTGTTTGCCTCCCTCTTCAACATTTTGGAGTCTCTCTTCATATTTTTCCATCATCTGTTCCATCCTACCTGTTCTTTGTTCAATAGTATCCATTTTTACCTTAAGATCTTGAATTCCTTGCATAATCATCTGGAAGGATACTCTTTCTTGTTCTTTTTCTTTCTCTTTATCTTGCTTTAACAATGTCTGAATTGAGCGCTGTCCAGATGGTGGGGAGGCAGAAGCAGACATAGAGGCACCGAAGATATAAATTTCTTACTCATTTTAAGTGGTTCCAACTCTTCAAGTTTTTTCAAATTTTAATCCACAAAAAAAAGAAAAAATATGAAATTATAATCCAAGGTAAAAAGGCCAACAATAAAAAGCCAAAAGTGAGAGAAAAAAAAAAAAAAAAAAAAATTCTTCAAATTCTTCCTGACCTTAGTCCAATAAAAAAAAAAAAAAAACCATAAAAAAAGTAACAGTAAAAATAAAAACCCAATAATAATAATAAACAAGACAAAGCCAAAAAGGAAGAAGGGAAGAAGAAAAAGAAAAAAACAAAAACAAAACAAAAACCAAGAAAAATAAGTTTCTTCAGATTCCACACCTTAGTCCAGCCAGAAAAAAAAAAAAAAAAAAAAAAACCTCAATTGAAAAAGGAAAAAGAAATAGTCCGCTGATGTACATTAAAAAAAAAAAAAAAAAGGAAAAAGAGAAAACAGGATCCAAATAGGCAAAAGAAAAAATAAAATCAGTTAAATCAAAATAAAATATAAGTAGAAAAAGAAATTCAGAGGCTTCCTTTGCAAATAAATCAAGCTTAAAAGTAAGGACCTTGATGTTAGTGAAGGGGTTGGCAGAACTCAAAAAAAAAACAACAACACTGCACTCTATTTAATTATCCAAGGCTCTAATTATAACTCCCTTCTCTTTCCCACAAGCTTCAAAGCTGAGCCATGTATATCCAGAAAGACACCTGTAATAATATTCCACAAAGTGCTTTCCTCTATCTTATCAGGGGATGTCCTTGAGAAGAAGAGTCTATTTTTATTTTTTTTAAATATTTCCGAGCCTCTAGGTGGCAGTGTTACAAAGTATCATAGTTCTCACTTTCCCCCCTCCTCTCTTAAGGAAAAGCCGGCTTGCAATACACAAAACAGAAACTGAAAAATCAAACAAAATCAAGAGAAGCCTCTAGCCCAGAAAAAAAAAAAAAAAAGTCCAGAAGAAGAATAAAACATATGAATATATAGAAAAAAGAAAACAGTCCAGTTATCCAATAAGTAACAATAGAGTCCGGAAGCAAAGAAAAGAAAAAAAATGGATTCTCTCTTTGACGTTTCCCTAAAAAATGCCGCTAAATCAATTTTGTCAAAAACAAAACAAAAATCACACAGGTTTCTTCAGATAATTAGAGTAAACTTTCAAAATTCAAAAAATTAAATAAAAAAAAGTTCTCACCCAACCGACAAACTCTTTCTCAAACTCTTTCCGTCTGAGTCGCCCGGCCTCAGCAGCATGGGGCTGCCTCTCCGCCGCTGGCAAGAAGAGCTTCACCCGGGCTCTCCAGGGATTTTGCGGTATCCCCGGAATCCTCAGGATATGCTCTTCACGATGGCTGTCCCTACGGGACAGCGTAGGTCCGTTGGACCGGCCAGTGGCGGAGATATCGGCTGCAATCGAGGAGCTCGATTGCAGACCGTATCGCCACGGCGCAAGCTCCTCCCATCTCTCCAGACAGATTTTTATTTATAAGACTTAAGAATGTCCTGGAGGAGCAAAAAATATATATAAAATCATTCATTTGATTATGGTTAAATAATAAGTTGGTGGTACCAGAGGTGGTATTCAGCAGATTCTGACCAGTTCTGGAGAACCGGTAGTGGAAATTTCAAGTAGTTCAGAGAACTGGCAAATGCCACCTCTGACTGGAGATTTTACAATATTCTTCCCCTGCCACGCCCACCAAGCCACACCCACAGAACCGGTAGTAATTGAATCCCACTCCTGGGTGGTACTTAATGGTTATCTTGATTTTAAAAAAAACAATAACTAGGCATAATGGATTATTTTGCAGTATCTATATATCACTTTTGATATGTAAATAAAGGGTTACTATTCTGATAATGTTTAATGGATTTTCATTTTATTTCCAATTGTTCTTTCGGATTAGACTCTGATTAAAGAAAGAAATGTAAGGGATTTAAATAGTAACATTGATTATATACCAATGTTGTTAGATATTTTATTAATATTAATTAGACATTTGCTGATTAATAAAGAGAGCTGAAGATTTAGAGACAAGTTAATAGAAAATGGGGTGATGAATGGAATGAAAATACACTGCTTAAAAAAATAAAGGGAACACTTAAACAACACAATGTAACTCCAAGTCAATCACACTTCTGTGAAATCAAACTGTCCACTTAGGTAGCAACACTAATTGACGATCAATTTCACATGCTGTTGCGCTGGTGGTTTGGTCACTTTTGAATGCTGGCGGTGCTTTCACTCTAGTGGTAGCATGAGATGGAGTCTACAACCCACACAAGTGGCTCAGGTAGTGCAGCTCATCCAGGATGGCACATCAATGCGAGCTGTAGCAAGAAGGTTGGCTGTGTTTGTCAGCATAATGTCCAGAGCATGGAGGCGCTACCAGGAGACAGGCCAGTACATCAGGAGATGTGGAGGAGGCCATAGGAGGGCAACAGCATCAGGACCGCTACCTCCGCCTTTGTGCAAGGAGGGACAAGAGGATCAGTGCCAGAGCCCTGCAAAATCACCTCCAGCAGGCCACAAATGTGCATGTAGATGCTCAAATGGTCAGGAACAGACACCGTGAGGGTGGTATGAGGGCCCGACATCCACAGGTGGGGGTTGGGCTTACAGCCCAAAAACGTGCAGGACGTTTGGCATTTGCCAGAGAATACCAAGATTGGCAAATTTGCCACTGGCACCCTGTGCTCTTCACAGATGAAAGCAAGTTCATACTGAGCACATGTGACAGACGTGACAGGGTCTGGAGACGCTATGGAGAACGTTCTGCTGCCTGCAACATCCTCCAGCATGACCGGTTTGGCAGTGGGTAAGTAATGGTGTGGGGTGGCATTTCTTTAGGGGACCGCACAGCCCTCCATGTGCTCGCCATAGGTATCCTGACTGCCATTAGGTACCAAGATGAGATCCTCAGACCCCTTGTGAGACCATATGCTGGTGCGGTTGGCCCTGAGTTTCTCCTAATGCACGACAATGCTAGACCTCATGTGGCTGGAGTGCATCAGCAGTTTCTGCAAGACGAAGGCATTGATGCTATGGACTGGCCCGCCTGTTCCCCAGACCTGAATCCAATTGAGCACATCTGGAACATCATGTTTCACTCCATCCACCAATGTGGCGCTCCATCTGTAGCACCACATTGCACTACAGACTGTCCAGGAATTGGGGGATGCTTTAGTCCAGGTGTGGAGGAGATCCCTCAGGAGACCATCCGCCACCTCATCAGGAGCATGCCCAGGCATTGTAGGGAGGTCATACAGGCACGTGGAGGCCACACATACTACTGAGCCTCATTTTGACTTGTTTTAAGGACATTACATCAAAGTTGGATCAGCCTGTAGTGTTTTTTCCCACTTTAATTTTGAGTGTAACTCCAAATCCAGACCTCCATGGGTTGCTAAATTTGATTTTCCTTGATAATTTTTGTGTGATTTTGTTGTCAGCACATTCAGCTATGTAATGAACAAAGTATTTAATAAGATTTCATTCATTCAGATCTAGGATGTCTTATTTTTGTGTTCCCTTTATTTTTTTTGAGCAGTGTATATAATCCCTTTATCATATTTTTCCAGCAGAATGCCCAATAAAAATATTTCTGGTTTCAAGTCGATATACTACTTTATCATTTTTTCCAACCAGGTTTGTATTTTTGTCCAATATTTTTTAGCTTTTGGGCATGTCTACCACATATGGTAATATGAACCAGATATCTGATTGCACTTCCAACATTTAGCGGATCTATCTTTAAACATTTTTGCCAGTCTTGTCAGTGCAAAATTCCATCTATAGAACATTTTATACAAATTTTCTTTATATGCAGCTGACATAGTCAATGTAACATTTCTATCCCACAGTTTCTGCCATTTATCCAGTTGCATATCCAAAATTTTTAGCCCAAACTATCAAAGTCAATTTAACATTTCTGTCCCACAGTTTCTGCCTTTTATCCAGTTGCATATTCAAAAATCTTAGCCCAAAGTATCATTGCTTTCTTTATCTGCTCACTTTCAAGTTTAATACTTAATAAGTAACAATATATTTTTATTTGTTTGTTTGTTTATCAAACATGTACAAGATAACTGCCACTCATAAAACATCTCTATGCATGTTTTAGAGTTGCCATGAATTGAGGGGGAGGGCGGCAGGGAGAAATTTGAAGGAGCAGTGTGGCAGTTTAAAACCAAAAATGCATTCCATTCTTATCTTGCAAAGATTGTAACTAAGCTACCGGAATTTCTACCGTGAAAAACCCTAACTGGAGAATGTGATTGATGACTCTCAACTATGAACATGTTTCGTTGGTGAATATGAATTATGATATACCCAGAGGGTGAGGGGAAAGCAGGGTCATAGGTGATAGTGAATTACCTATCAGAATCGGCTTCATACAAGTCATGCCAACACGTTTGCTCCTAATAAATCCTTTGAAGTTTTTGAAGCTTGACTCGAGGCTCATGATTTAATTAGGGCAACTGCCAGAATCCTGACAATAACAAGTATAAGTATGAACATAAACATGAACAAAGGAAGTAAATACAGATAAATAGAGGCAGTGAGTCAGGGACTGTAGGCATGCCCCCTGTATGGACCTCTTAGGAATGGGATGAGGTTCAGGGTACAGAGTTTGAGGTTGAAGCTCTGTGGGTTTGAGGTTGTAAGGTTGAAGCTGTGAGGGTTTGAGGTTTTATTTGTATCAGTTTTTCATTTGTTCCAGTTAATAGCTGATCCAATTCTGTTAATTCTTTATTAAAACCATACATTTTAGCATCTTTCTCATATCGAGATTGTATATGGTTTTGTGGCCACTATGCAATGTCCATCCCTTGATTACAAAGTTCCTGCTTTGTTTTTAGTACCCCTTTTTCATTGAGAATATCTTTATATCTTACAAATTTTTCCATATCGATAAACATTAGGATAACAGATAACAGATAATCAGAGTTGGAAGAGAACTTGTAGGTCATCTAGTCCAACTCCCTGCCCAAGCAGGAGACCTTACACTATTTCTGACAAATGGCAGTCCTATCTCTTCTTGAAAATGTCAAGTGATGATGCTCCTACAGCTTTCGAGGCAAAGCTGTTCCATTGGTTGATTGTTCTCACTGTCAGAAAATTTTTCCTTATTTCCAGGTTAAATCTCTCCTTGTTCAGTTTCCATCCATTATTCCTTGTCTGGCCTACAGGAGCTTTAGAAAATAGCTTCTCTTCTTCTCTGTGGCAGCCCCTCAAATATTGGAAGACTGCTATCATGTCTCCCCTGGTCCTTCTTTTCACTAGACTAGCCATGCCCAGTTCCTGTAGCTGTTCTTCATAAGTTTTTAGTCTCCAGTACCATAATCATCCTTGGTTGCTCTTCTCTGTATTTTTTCTAGAGTCTCAACATCTTTTCTATAGTGTGGTGACCAAAACTGGATGCAGTACTCTAGGTGTGGTCTTACTAAGGCTTTATAGAGTGGCATTAATACTTCACTTGATCTTGATTGTATCCCTCTGTTAATGCAAATTAGGGTTGCATTAGCTTTTTTGGCTGCTGCCGCAAACTGCTGGCTCATATTTAGCTGGGTGTTCACTAAGACTCCAAGATCCCTCTCACAGTTACTGCTATTGAGCCTGGTTTCACCCAGTCTATATTTGTACTTTTGGTTTTTCTTGCCTAAGTGTAGGACTTTACTTTCCTCTATATTGAATTTCATTTTATTAGATATGGCCCAGTGTTCTAGTCTGTCAAGATCCATCTGGATCTTGAGCCTATCTTCTTGAGTGTTAGCTATTCCTGCCAGCTTAGTATCATCTGCAAATTTGGTAAGTTCCCCTTCTATTCCTTCATCTAAGTAGTTAATGAAGATATTGAAGACTACTGGGCCTAAGACGGAAACTTGTGGCACCCCACTGCTTACTTCCCTCCATGTAGACTTCCCTCCTTGTAGGATATCAATGCTTCCATTGTGGAAAGTCAGACTGGTATTTTCAAATAATGTTGTTCTTTAATTTTACTTTACTTTACTTTACTTTATTGTCATTGCACCTCATACAACGAAATCAAACACCATCTTCAGTGCACATCATGACCATGAAAATAAACACAAACACATGTCCTTCACCCTTCATACATTGAACCGGAAACCCCCGACACCACACCAACACTGCACTATACAGCAGAATTCAAAAGAGCTACTGCCCTGGGATAGAAGCTGTTTTTCAGCCTATTTGTTCTTGTTTTTATTATTCTGTACTGTCTGCCAGATGGTAATAGTTCAAAAAAAGGGTTCCCAGAATGAGATGGATCTTTGACAATATTTTGAACTTTCTTAAGGCAGTGGGAGCTCTTCCAAAGAGGGGAGAGGGCAACCAATTATCTTCTGGGCAATGACATTAACCCTCTGGAATGCTTTCCTATCTGCCACTGCGCAATTGGCAAACCATACAGAGGTGCAGTATGTTAAAATGCTCTCTATGGTGTAGTGGTAGAAGGTCACCAGCAATTTTTCATTCAGTTGTTGTTTTCTGAGAAGTCTCAGGTAGAATAATCTCTGCTGGGCCCTTTTGACCATGGCTGCAATGTGAGCACCCCAGGTCAGATCCTCTTTTAGGGTAACACCCAGAAATTTAAAACTGGCCACTTGCTCCACTCGGTCTCCATTGATAATCAAGGGCTGGATGTCTGATCTGTTCCTTCTATAGTACACTATAAGTTCCTTGATCTTATTGGTGTTGAGGACCAAGTTATTATCGCCACACCACGAAAGCAACCAGTCCACCTCATCTTCGTAGGCAGACTCATCCCCCACAGAGATAAGTCCCACCACTGTTGTATCATCTGCAAATTTAGCAATAGTATTACTAGTGTGAGAGGGAATGCAGTCATGCACATAAAGAGTATGGAGTAAGGGACTCAACACGCAACCCTGTGGTATATCAGTTTTAAGAATAAGGATTGAAGAGGTTTGATTACCTAATCTGACCCTCTGTGAGCGGCCAGACAGGAAATCCATAATCCAAAGGCAGATTGAATTAGAAAGCCCAAGGTCCAGAAGTATAGACACTAATCTATGTGGAAGAATTGTCCAAATTGTCCCAATTATCCCAATAACATAAATTGTAACCCATACTAATAACAATACATTTCTAACATAATGTCTTTGAAAATACAGTGGAACCTTGGGTCGCGAATGCTCCTGTTCATGACCAAATTGGGTGGCAAACAAAAAATCCACCTGATTTTTGAACGGGGTCATGATTCAAAAATCAGGTGGCAAACAAAATCGGCATAGAAAGATCCCCTTTCTGCACTGATTTCCCCTACGCCGCCATTTTTGGGTTGCTGTTTTTTTGTCTGCGCATGAGCAGACTGTCATGCTTTCAGTCATGATCATATCAGGTTGCAGATTACGGTTGTGACCCAAGGCTCTATGTAGCTATGTATCTTATTGTTCCCATACCATAAAAAAGTGTGCCAAGCTAATTGAAGGTTGTGTCATTCTGAAGTTAATAGTCTTTTGTGCCTCAAGTAAATTCATTATTTCACCCATGTAAGTACTGAAGCCTGATAATACAATTCCCAACCTGGGAACCCAAAGCCGCCTCTTTTTTTGGAGTCTTGCAACATTTTCAAACCTATTCTTGCTTTTTTCTCTAACCAAATATATCTTAATATTATTTTATTTAGTTCTTCAAAGTATTTTTCCCCAATTTTATTGGAATTGTTTGAAATAAATATAATCTTGGTAAAATATTCATTTTTATAGTAGTAATTCTTCCTGTCAATGACAGCTCCATTTCTCCAAATCTAATTTAATTTGTTGAATCCGTTTCATATAATTATCCTCTTTAATCATTGCATATTTTTCTATTAGTTGTATCCCTAAGTACTTCACTTTCTTGATTATCTGTATATCAATTCTTTCAATCAACACTCTTTTTTGTGTATGTGTAAGGTTTTTAATTAAAATTTTTTGTCCTATCATTATTCATTTTCAATCCTGCAACTTCCCCGTATTCTTCTATTTTTCTAATTTACTTCGGTCCAGTTTCTAGTTGCTCTTCTAGTATAAAGACCGAATCATCTGCAAATGTCTGTAGCTTATATTTCTTTCTTTTTAAAAAAAAATTCCATTCCTTTTATTTCTTCATCTTGTCTAATATTTCGGGCTAACACTTCCAAAGTCAGTATAAATAGTAAAGGGGACAATGAATCCCTGTCTAGTGCCTTTTTTATATCAAAGTTCTCTGTCATGTCCCCATTTACCATCACCTTAGCTGATTGTTTGTGATATATTGCTTTAATCATGTTAATAAATCTCTCCCAAAGTCCATGTATTTTATTTGTAATAACATAAATTGCCAATTAACATTATCAAATGCTTTCTGTGCTTTAGAAAAATCAACACCATTTGTTTTCCAGGATGTGTTTCATAATATTGCAACGTGTTTAAAATCATTCTCATATTATTTTTAATCAGCCTCTGGCAAAAATCCATTCTGATCTACATATATAAATTCATTCAAAACCCTTTTTAATCTCTCTGCTATTATCAAAGCATATACTGTATTTTATAATCCACATTCAATAAAGATTTTGGCTTATAATTCCGTATCTATGTTAAATCTACATCATCCTTTGGTATAAGAATAATATTTGCTTCCATCCATGAATTTGGTACTTTTGCTTCTAGCAGAACTTCATTATAAACTTCCAATATAACTCGGCCTAATATATCTTGTAGTTGCTTGTAAAATTCTGCCAGGAGCCCATCAGACCCTGGCATTTTATTATTCTTTTTCTCTTAATCACTTCAATCAATTTCATCATAGTTGTTCATTCATTCAACACGGTTTTAACTGTTTTGGGTACTTTAGGAAGTCAGATTGTTCCAAATATTGTTGTATTTTATTTTCAGGAATTTTCTCCTGATCATACAGTTTCCCATAATATTCTTGTATTTATTTTAATCCTCATTCTGATAATAAAGGGTCCCTTTCTCATCTATTAGTCGATGTATCAATTTTTTCCTTCTTTTTTCAATTTATATGCCAACCATCTTCCTGGTTTGTTCGCATTTTCAAAAACATTTTGTTTTACACTTTTGATTTTTTATGCCAGTTCATCTTTTTCCAATAGATTCATTTTGTGCTTTATTAGGTCTATTTGGTTTTTCAAATTCTTTTTTTTTTATGGTTCTTTCTGTAGTTCTGATTCTAATGTTTTATGTTCTTCTTCTAAGATTTTCTTATTTTGTTTCTTCATGTTGTTTTTCTTTCCCATGTAAGTTATGACTAATTCCCAGGTATACGACTTAGCAGTATCCCATACAGTTTGTAAGGAAGTCTCTTCTTTCCTGTTCTCTTTTTTTAAAAAGTCCACTTCTTTTTCCATACTTTGTATAAATTCCTTATCTTGTAATATTGCCTGATTCAATGTCCATCCCAATTTTCCTTTTTTTTGTCCTTTTCATACAACTTTTACAGGATTATGATCTGCCCAAACACTGGGTTCTATTTCTATCTTTTGTACACATATTTTCAATTCGGATGACATCCATACCATGTCTATTCTTGACCAAGATTTATGTCTATTTAAATAGAATGAGTACTGATTTTTCGTGGGGTGTGTTTTCTCCATACATCCTGTGTTCCTATTTCTTCCATTATTTTAAAAAAGGTTTTAGGGAGTGTTTTCCTAGCTGTTTTACTACTCTTATAATCAATTACATTGAATTCCCCTACCACACAAAATATTTTCATTTTCCAATTCTATAATTTTCTTATGGCGGTTTCCATAAAACTCTTCTTGTTTATTATTAGAGGCATATATCGCTATCAACACCATCTGTTTATGATTCATTATTACCTCTACAATCAATATTCTCCCATTTTTATCTGCAAAAATTTGTTTAGCATTTATTGTTTCTTTAATATATAGAACCACTCCCCTTTTCTTTTTCTGTGCTAATGAAGAATATAATTTCCCAATTTTGGGATATCCTAATAATTTACTATATTGTTGTTTGATGTGAACCTCTTAAAGACAAATCAAATCTAGTTTTAATTTTTCTAATTTATTAAACATCCTTTTTCTTTTCATGCATGAATTCAGACAAAGTATTTTCTGTTGAAGAACTATATTTAGTTGACAGCATATATTTATTCATTAAATTTGGAACCTCTTTGTTACCCAGAGAGATTTAAGGTAGCTAACACTCAAGATCAACCTGGCATTCAAGGGAGCATCTTTTGCTGTCTAATAATTGACCTTTGAAGTCTTGCTTTCAGTTTCCCACACAAAGGATCTTTCTAACTAACTTTCTTTAAACACATTTCATCTATTTTAAAAACCTTAGCATTTAAAAAATTTCCAAAACAACTATGTAATCATCCTTTTGTTACATATTGCAAAAAAATGCAAAAAACTCAAAGATTGTATAAAGCTGGAAACAACTGTATCTTTCTTTTTAAGTGGATTGAAGAAAGATTCATCCAACAAAAGAGAAACTTGTGGAACTGAAGGTTTTTCAATCTTAAAAAACAAAGCAAATTAAGCTCCACGGAGTTTAGTTTAGTTTAGTTTAGTTTATTGTCATTGCACCTCGTACAATGAAATGAAACACCATCTTCAGTGCACATCATGACCATGAAAATAAACACAAACACATGTCCTTCACCCTTCATACATTGAACCAGAAACCCCTGACACCACACCAACACTGCACTATACAGCAGAATTCAAAAGAGCTACTGCCCTGGGATAGAAGCTGTTTTTCAGCCTATTTGTCCTTGTTTTTATTATTCTGCACCATCTGCCAGATGGTAATAGTTTAAAAAAAAGGGTTCCCAGGATGAGATGGATCTTTGAGAATGTTTTGAACTTTCTTAAGGCAGTGGGAGCTCTTCCAAAGAGGGGAGAGGGCAACCAATTATCTTCTGGGCAATGACGTTAACCCTCTGGAGTGCTTTCCTATCTGCCACTGTGCAATTGGCAAACCATACAGAGGTGCAGTAAGTTAAAATACTCTCTATGGTGCAGCGATAGAAGGTCACCAGCAATTTTTCATTCAATTGTTGTTTTCTGAGAAGTCTCAGGTAGAATAATCTCTGCTGGGCCCTTTTGACCACAGCTGCAATATGAGCTCCCCAGGTCAGGTCTTCTTTCATGGTAACACCCAGAAACTTAAAACTGCCCACTTGCTCCACTCGGTCTCCACTGATAAGCAAGGGCTAGATGTCTGATCTGTTCCTTCTATAATCTACTATAAGCTCCTTGGTCTTATTGGTGTTGAGGACCAAGTTATTTTCTCCACACCACAAAAGCAACCGGTCCACCTCATCTCGGTAGGCAGTCTCATCCCCGCTGGAGATGAATCCCACCACTGTTGTTTCATCTGCAAATTTAGCAATAGTATTACTAGTGTGAGTGGGAATGCAGTCATGCACATAAAGAGTATAGAGTAAGGGACTCAACACGCAACCCTGTGGTGTATCAGTTTTAAGAATAAGGGCTGAAGAGGTATGATTACCTAATCTGACCCTCTGTGAATTAAAAACATGAAGTTTGGCCAAACTTTTGATCCATGAAAGGCTGCATTTACAGCTAGGATTGATGGAACCCACAACTTTCATCTAATGGCCGATAGCTGCAAAAAAATCAGTTTCTGCCATCTACTTGCCAACCGCCCCCCAGCTTTCTGGAGTATTTATGGGTAATTTCCATACCTCTGTTGAAGAGAGAATTTTAAGTTGTTGATTATGAAAAAATATTTAAAAATATTTTATATCAATTTTCTTCTACTATTTCTATCATTGTAAGCTACAGGTAGTCCTCAACTTATGAACACAATTGAGCCCAAAATTTATGTTGTTAAGTGAGAAATTTGTTAACAAACATGACAAGAAAAGTCATAAAATGGGGCAAAACTCAGTTAAGTATAGATGTTAAATTAGTAACACAGTTGTTAATTGAATCTTCTTTCCCCATTGATTTTGCTTGTCAGGTTGCAAAATGGGATCACATGACTCTGGGACACCAGAACTGTCATAAATGTGAGTCAGTTGTCAAGCATCTGAAGGTAAATCACATGATCATGGGGATGCTGCAATGGTTATAAGTGTGAAAAAGTCACTTTTTTCTGTGCTGTTGTAACTTTGAACAGTCACTTAAGGAAACTGTTACTACCTGTACTGTGACAAAAATAGTAGAGGAAAACTGATACAAAATCTTTTTTTTATCTTTTCTCATAACCACCAGAACACAATCAAAGAAAACTAACAGGTAGAAAGTTCTTACTGCTACGCAAAATTAGTTTTGCTCCCATAATGCCAACGGTAATTTAATTTACTTAAGTTTTAAGGATCTATTTGTGTTTACCTGCAGTAAGGGCTATACAAATCTCCATGTTGAGATTTCTTATGATTATCACTTGCTCAGGAGAAGTAATTGAGTGTTTATCAAATTCTTAGTAAACATGAGAATGCCCAGAGATATTTTATTTGCCAATAGTATACAAGATAATAAATTGGATAGTCTTCAGTCTAATCCAATGGCTCTTCTTTCATAGTCAAATTTTCATACATTGCTGCAGGCCTTAATAGTGCAAAACAGTGCAAAATTAAATGATTAAAGGTGTGCAGATTAAAACAGGGGTCGCCAACCTTTTGGACCTCAGGGACCACCAAACTCATAATTTTAAATCCCAGGGACCACAAACTGGTTCTGTGGGTGTGGCCTAATTTGTGGGTGTGGCTTGGTGCTCATGTGACTGGCTGGGCATGGCTTGAATGTAAATATTATAAATATTTATATAAATATTGAATTTTTTATAAAAAAGAGCAACTTTTACCCAAAATCAGGCAAAGCAGGCAGATTGAGTTTCTCACAGAATCATTCAGTGATCTATCTATCTGCCATTAGCTAGCTCAGTCTCTCAAATTTGCTTGCCATGAATCTGCACTGAATTTGCTTGCAAGCAAACCTTCAGTCCTAAGGGAGGCTGTGCTGAACCGAAGATCTAAAGACTAGCTAGGAAGCAAGAAATCCAACCATTTCCTGCTTCCTAGC
The DNA here is from genome assembly GCF_049901715.1 of Pseudonaja textilis. NCBI lineage: Eukaryota > Metazoa > Chordata > Lepidosauria > Squamata > Elapidae > Pseudonaja > Pseudonaja textilis. Next base: position 6,650,397 of record NC_141997.1, on the reverse strand, counting down.
TAATCTAAATCTAAATAAAATAAAGCACAGCAGAACAGATGATGAGCGGAAAAAGGAAAAATAGCAATTTAGCAGGCAAGTTTGCCAGGTAAGGAGTGAGTGGGCGGGGAGGGTTCCCGCGGGCCATGTGGGCAGCGCAGCCTTGTGTTTCTGTGCAGCCTGGATTAATTGCTTTGTGGGGGTGCTCTGGGGGTGAGATTTCTCTGTGGCCCACAAAAAAATTTCTTGGCCCACCAGTGGGCCACGGCCCACCGGTTGGCAACCTCTGGATTAAAACATATGAAGGGTGGTTGCAGGGTTTGGATTTAGCTAATCTAGAGAAAAGCAGGATTAGGGATGACATGATAGCAGGATTCCAGAATCTGAGGGACTGCCACAAAGAAGAGGGGGTGAACTTATTTTCCAAAGCACCAGACAAGACAAGAAGCAATGGATCGAAACTAATCAAGGAGAGAAGCAACCTAGAATTAAGGAGTGAGAACAATTAACCAGTGACGTGACTTGGTTCCATAAGTTGTGGGTGCTCCCTCCCTGGAGACTCTCAGTGGGAGAGTGGACAGCTAACTGTCTGAAATGGTACAGGGCTTCATGCTTGAGTAGGGGGTTGGACTAGAAGACCTCCAAGTTCCCTTCTAGCTCTATTCTTATTGTAATTTATTGCAAAAGTTAGGTCATCTGAACTGATCATTATCTCTCTCATCTTTCTCATCCTTCTCTAGCATTACCTGCATGCATTTACTTAATGTTACTAACCAAAGGCAGATAGGAAGGTCAGAGTTTCCTCTGTATCACCATAAAATATTCAAGATTATTCTACAGATATCTAGGGAACATAAGTGTCATGAATTTGTAGACATTCAAATAACTTTCATGATTGAATGGGATACTGTTTTTTCATCCAGAAGACAAAATAGGTGTTTCAAATCATCTTAATGTTTTAATTGCTTTTATTGTAAATTTTTTGGCTATTTGCTTGGGCTTTTTCCACTATTTTTTATTAGAATATTTCAGCATAAAAAAGAGTTTTAACATTTTTTTGCTTGTTTTCTTGTTATTAGTAGCCAAACAATCATAGATTAGATAAAGACAAATTTAAAAAGTAGCTTTTTAAAAACAGCAAGTATTTAAAATTTTCTTTAAAATTATTTTGTTATGAATTCAGCTGGGTAAAATATTCAGAACTGCATATTATATATTTTGGAATCATATTTACAAAGATGCCCTGAAGCTGAATAGTTAATGTTTCACTTGCTTTATTTTCAAAAAGTTTCTTCATGGTCCCAGAATATATTGAATTCAAGGACAAAAAATTCAGAAGCCATGAATGACTGCATTGTTTTGTAATGAATAGAATTATTAAATATGCAACAGTAAAACCTATTGAAGTATTGTGTTTACAAATAAATACATATTGAGAGTCAACGGACTTACTTTTCTCATATTCTTTTGAATCATGTTATATATATATATAGTTCTATCATTTGTAATTTTAAGCTACTGTATTCTTAAACATGTAAGTAACTTAAAAAAATGGATGATTGTTCTGATGTGGGGTTTCAAGAATACCTATATAGTTTTCTGGATACTATAAAAAATATGCTGTAATCTAAAAAGAAATTTTAGTATATTTTTATTATGTTATATCTTGTGAATAATTTCTATTAGGGTATGGCAGATTTACAGCTTTGTTTATA